>NC_090927.1:612107865-612781572 GCF_040938575.1 Ambystoma mexicanum
CGGGAAGGAAGATATTTGGGAAGAGAGATTTGAAGGTATTTAGGACCAAGGCCCCAGAAAGCCTTGTGGACAATGCAGAGGGTTTTGAACTTTATCCTCGCAGCCACTGGGAGCCAGTGTAGAGATTTCAGTCCTGGAGAGATACGGTCCCTGGGCTTGAGGCCAAGGACAAGTCTCGCAGTTCTGTTCTGGATGAGTTGCAGAGGGCGGAGAGTGGAGGCAGGCAGATTAAGATAGAGGCTGTTACAGTAATCCAGCTTCGAGAGAACCAGGGCTTGGGAGACAGTGAGCTTCTGGGGGAAGGAGAGGAAGGGAAGAATACCTCTGAGGAGGTGCAGCTGGTAGTGTGACTTCATAGCGACGTCAGAAATATGAGGAGAGAAGGATAGTGTGGAGTCGAAGATGACCCCAAGGTTTTTTGCATTGCAGGTAGGAGCAGGGAGGGGGCCAAGGGAGGCAGGCCAGAGAGCTGCAGGGAAGGAGGGAGTGGGTGTACCGATGAGTAGAATCTCAGTCTTACTGGCATTAAGGCAGAGGTCATTGGCGGCACACCATTCCTGGATAGCAGACAGACAGTCAGGGATGAGGGAAGGAGAGGGGGAGGCTGAGGGTAGCCTGAAAATGAGCTGGGTATCGTCCGCATAGCACTGGAAATTAGGGCAGAGAGCGGCGATGCGGTGGGCAAGGAGTGCCAGATACTGGTTGAACAGCCAGGGAGAGAGATTAGATCCCTGGGGGACACCGCAGGTGGAGAAAAAGATGTCGGAGAGGAAGGACCCCAGTTGGACCTGGGAGGGTCGATTTGAAAGGAAAGAGGTCAGCCACGCCAGAGCCTGACCAGTGATACCCAGGTTTTCACGGAGACGGTTGAGCAGGATGGCATGGTTGACAGTGTCAAAGGCAGAGGAGAGATCGAGCAGAATGAGAACACACGGAGTGTTGGAATCGAGGTTCAAGTGCAGGTCTTCACGGATGTTCAGGAGAGCAGTTTCCGTGCTTCTGGCAGCTCTGAAACCAGATTGATGGTCATGAAGACTACCAACAGATTCAGCATGGAGGTTAAGCTGGAGGTTAGTACAAAGTGGGAGTACACATTGTTTGTAATAAGGAGGAATATGTAATTGAGCTGTATATGGTACTCATGATTGTAGTACAATTGAGGACAGTGCTCATAGAATATGTATTTGTTTATACTTGCTATGGCTACTTAGTTTCATGGCGTTATGATGCTGGAATCTCTGGTTTATTTTCTGTGGAGGAAAAAAAAACGTACAATTTGTTAAGCAGGATAGTTTAAAAGCTTTGGTTGTATACAATTTTACATATACATTTTTTAGACCCTGATAAACAGTACATTCTAAGTACTGTGTTTGGTACAACATTAGTGTATGACACACTGCTGTTGCCTTGACATTAAATAATCATTGGGTCATTGGGAAATAAAATCCATGCTAGATTAAAAAAAGCTGATTACAATTATGTGAGTGTCAGTGCGATAGTATGTTTGTTTGAAGTATGCTGTGATTAAGGGAATGCTTGAAATAGTTAGATACCTGTTTGCATATTCTAACTACATTAGAGGTTAGAAGATGTTTTGTCATATAAGAATTGAGATGACGTTATATACCTGTTGGCGTATTCTAACTAGATTGACTTTGAAAAGTACTATTGTAGTATTATGAATGTAGTTAGATACCTGTTGGTCTATTCTAACTGTTAATTGTGCTACAGTTTAGTGACTAAATTTGGGTTGAAGGAATATTAAGTAGGCATTTGTTAAATTTGCTTATGGTTTGGAGTAAAAGAGGTATTATTACATTCAAACCAACCACTCCTGTAGTCTAGTGCCCCGAAGTGGTTGTGGCACCAGTGTGGTATAATATACCAACTGTTGTGAAGGTTTTCTTTCCAAGAGATACTTGGCTGTGTGTGAAGCCTGAAAAGCTTTCAGTTATTTTTGTTACCATCTGAATAGTACCTTATAAACATTTGCGTGGCATATTGACTATACAAGTTTATTTGTATGGTGGAACGATTGTCTGACTTGCAAAAAGGGCATAATATGCCATGATTTGCATTCTGCAGAAGCTGGTGAAATGCAATGGATTCAGAATTTGGTATGGCTAAGTATGCAAATCATTCATTGGGGATTTGGTCCTATGAAACAGGGTTGCATAGAGTGGATATATGCTTTCCTGTGTATGAAATCTGAAAGATTTATATGGATGTTTTTTGTTTCCAGTACTTGTAGTAAGTACATTAGGAATTCTTTTAGATCTTCCTGTGTGTTTATGGTAAATGTTACCATTCCTGCACAGTAGTCCAATTCTTATACCTGAGACACTGTGGCCCTCATTACAACACTGGTGCTAAACCATTCCCCATGGAACCATGGCACTTCCCCATTCCCATTTTTGCCCCATAGGGCTCTATGGGAATGGGGAAGGCACTAAGTACGGTACCGCAAATTGCGGTACCGTACTTAGCACCAAAATCCCTTTGCGGGTCCCTACTTTAACGGCTGGTGTAGACCTGCTGTTAAGGTTGGGTCCCGCAAAGGGACCTTGTAGTAAGGCGCTAAGTGTTTAACGGCGCCGCCGTCTTTTACGGCGCCGTTAAACACTTAGCGCCAGGGTCGTAATGAGGCCCTGTAAGTGTTGTCAGGATTATTTGTGGCATTTCTATTAAAGGACGAGCATTTGCAAAAGTAACTAGTCCAAGCTGTTTAAGTAAATGTTGTGAACACTTGGTGGCAATTGGAAGGGAATATTCATAGTTACATTAGCATAAACATGTACTCCAGTTGTGTTGCTGAATTGAAATGGACCAGAAAGTTCTGTTTGTGGATCGTTTAATGGGCCTGCAGATCTTTCTGGAGAAGAGACATTTGTGTCTTTGTTTTCTTATGGACTTGCAGTTGACTTTGTACTAGACAGTTTTGTGGGTGTATTGTTTGATGCAGAAGGAGTTGGTTGTTTTTTCTTTAGCGGTATTGTTGGGAGATCTGTTATAGATTCTGTTTGTATTACTTGTCTTTTAAAGGTTTCTTTTTTTTTAGGTATGGGGTACATATCTAGATGGGGTGTATAGTGCCTGTAGCCTTTTGTATTCGAGGATGCAAGGAATGGCAGCATTGACTTTGTTTGCATCAAAGTTAACTATAAATAGACCATTGAGTGTACACAGATGTGAACGTTCTACGTAACTCATACCTTCTTTAAAGAGTGTGCTGCCAATGTCAATCAATGCTTGATCTAGGGCGAGACCTTGTGATTTGTGAATAGTGACAGCATATGCAAGAGATAGAGAAAATTGCTCTCTGCGTACGTACATGTCTTTGAAAAGAAGGAAACATGCTATTGTCCAACCATTTTGTTTAACTTCTGCAAGTTTGTCAAAGTGGATGTTGACAAAATGAATGTCGTTGTCATGTGGATATGTATGGAAGCCAACAACTGTACCAATTGCTCCATTGACTAAAACTAGTTCTACGTCAAGGTTACATTTTATAATAACTTTGCAGTTTAGACACAAAGTCAATATTTTCTCCAATCCAGCTGCGTTGTAGGTACATTTTTCTAAGCTGTTTGGGCATGCTGTTGCTTGTAGACACATAGGAAGTGTCATGCCATGGACTTCTAGTTTGTCTGTGGAGCTGATATGCAGTATGGGTTGCATTTATTTTTTCAACATTGTTTCATTGAATTGACTACAGCTTGCAAGGGTTTGCATTAAGGACATGCATTTTAGATTTTGTTGAGGTAATGTGTCCATGATATTAGGAGCAGATGAGTTTTGTCCATATAGCTCATGGGATTAGTCTACTATTTAATATGGATTTTGCATTTTTAGTAAGCAAACCATTTCTAATGTTTTGTAAAATATTAGCATAGGTGAGGTCTGCAGACTGATGCATGTTTTGAGTTAGTTATCTGTAGTGAAAATGTTGCCAGAGATTTACATTTCCAATGCTGCAGAGGGTATTGTGACATTGTTTGTGTCCTAATGTTTTGTAAATAGGTTGACCTTTCACTTGTGTTAACTGTAGGAAGTCTCTGAAAACAATAACATATTTTCCTCCAAACAGCTCTCCGTAGTTGGTTTCTAGGACTTCTTGCATTCTGAGATGAATTAAAGCCAACATGAGGTTGAAATCCATGCTTACTTCATCTATCAGGAGCACTTTCGTCTGTTTTAGAATTCTGTGTAGTTCAGTAACAGCTTCTGCTGATAATTTGTAGTATTCTAATTTGTTTTGGTGTTCTACGGGGAGGAGCAGTAGTTGGTGTAAAGTGGCACCTCCTATGTTAGACCTGTGGAGGATGTTAATAGAGCCAACAGGTTGTTGTTTGTTAAGTTTTGTAGACATTTGCAGAACATTTTAATTAAGAATGATTTACCAGAACCAACTTCACCACTTACATACAGGAGCAGAGGTTTATAATTTTTACAGCTACAGGTTTTAGTTTTATGTAAGTGCCAAGGACGAGGTATTTCGTCTTTGGGATTACCTCCCTGGTGCCAAGGACGAGATAGCTTGTCCTTGGCATTTAAGGGGTTAATGAAGGAGAAAATGTTAGAAGGCATTGAATGGTGAAATACCGAAAACACCAAAAAAGGCCTTGGCACTGGGAGGGGGACCAATGGCAGTTAAAAGGTTAAAATCATGTTTAATTGCTTGGGTGACTTCTAGATAAACAGTGAGTTGCTCATCATTCAGCTGTGATTCAAGCATTGGCAAGTCTTCCTCAGATTGTTTATATTGCTAAATGGTATTTTCTACTTCAGTCATGGCTATTTATGCTTCATTTAGAATGAGTGGTTCTCCAAGTGGTTTTGGCTTCCTGTAAGGTGAGTTTGACTGCCCTCAAGAGTGTCTTTGTCTAGTTGAGCTTCAATTTCTTCCTCTTGTTGGCTATAATTGTCCAACATTTGTTTATATTGTTTAAAATTGTCATTTGTCATACTGCTTTCATTTGCTTTGAATGCAGCTTCAAATGTCATAGTCACCTATTAATTCTTTTTCTTTTCTCCAAGGTTTAAAAAGGTAGAGTAGGGCCATGTAATACAGTTGTGGAGATATAAATGATAATTTTATATGATTAATTAGACTGGGTTTGGCGAGTTTCACTATGCTTCCTTCACAAGTTGAGACTGAATCTTTGCCAGTTGTCTCATTTGGTGTGGCATTGTTTTTGTAGGTGTGGTTTTGGGTAGTGTCATACAGACACATGTTTTCCAAGGCAGTACTTCTGTTTGGGTAGTATGTGTCTATTAAATTGGTTTTAAAATGTTCTGGCTATTGGGATCATATGTGGCTATATGTTCTATCTCTTGGCAGGATTTTAATACTCTTTTTCTGGATGACGCTGGTCCAAGGTTCAGCCCGACAATGTGTTCAGATTTACCATGCAAGGCTGTGCCTGTTAAACGATCTGCATCTTCGTAGCACCCACACTCTCTATGGGAGAGCATTTTTATACTGAAGCTGTACAATCGTTTTGATAGTGTTTTGCCAAATGATAAGTCATCCCAGAGGTCTTTTGGCTCTGTTTTCTCAGCTTTGGTGAGATGGGCTGCAACATATCTTGCAACTGCAGTGGAAACGTCTGCAATGTGTTGTATGTCTATGTTTGCATTCCACAACAGGGCAATTATTGCATTGTATTCATTGATGTACTTGGATGCTTTGTTCTTTTTAATGTTGTATGCATTTTTAGGGGATTTGCCTTTTACGTTGTGTCTAACAAAAGACATCAAGCCATGTACTTGTCCTTTTCTGCAAACTGGTCTAGGGAAGTCAAAGCAACATTTGGTACAGTATTTGCCTTTGTTTTTATATCTACGCCAAACGTATGTCTTTGGAAGCGTACACAAGATTTGTGTATGTAGGCCACCATCTGTGGTTTCTGAAGGGATGTCGCAGGCAATGTATGTTTCAATAAATTGTAAAACAGTGGTGTCACTATCATGGCCACATCTTGGAGCATCTTTTATCACAAAAGCATGCAGATGTGTGGTGCTCCTCTGGATTGATATTCTTTTCTCCAAAAGAAGTGTTGCACTTCTCCGAGCAGAGGGGTAGTTTTATAGGGCAGCATGGCAATGAAGTGATGGTGAAAGTACCTTGATATATTGAGAGGGTCAAGAGAACAGAGTTCTCCTGGTGTCTTTAAATCTATTCCGTCTTCATTTTGGTTTGCAATGCGTAAGTAGTCGTGCAAGTCATCCCATGCGCACTCAGCACAACTTAATGTAACAAATCATGTGGGTGGGTTTAGGCTCCTTAGCATACAATGTACATCAGCGTGACATTGGAACCAGTATTCTTTTGTACCATACATGTTTGCCAAGAGATTTGTTATACTTGACTGCAAAACTTCATCTTTGTTTTTCTTTTTTTAAGCAGTTGGGTAGCAGATATGTTTAAAAAGTTAGAGCCTTTTTTAATGTGTGTGCAAATCCATAACATAGAGTTGGTAGTTCACTTTAGATTTGTTTCTAATGCATCGTCAATGGTGTCTTTGGAGTGTAGTGGGTGAATTGTATACTGGTCTGCTGCAGTAACAGGATCTACACGTTCAAATTGGCCATTTGCTGGTGAGTCTTGAACTATTTGTGTGGTTTTTCTTAGGTTTTCCTCTATGTTTACATCTTTGTAGTATTCATTGTTTTCTTTTAGATATTGTAGGGCTTGTCTAACTTTGTTTAAGTCGACTAGTTGTTGCCACATAGTTTTATTTTTTGTTGGCACACCATTAACTAGTACAATCAAAGATCTATTGGTCGTTGTAGTCCTAGAGTTTTTATATTTTCTTCCAGATCTAATGGCAAAATAAACTACTTTTCTATGGATGCCCTTTAGTAACTTGGATGGAGTTAATTTGGCTGATTTCGGTTGAAGGCGTATTATAGCTTGGAATGGGTGCACTGTTTGGATTATAATGCTCTCATGCAAGTGAAGTTGTTGCAGAGCTTTCAGAAGTGGGAATGTTATTAGTAATAGCACGTGATACCATTTGGTTATTGTCAAGTTTTTGTTGAACTACATGCAAACTGTTGAGGTGCAAGTTATTTTGTATTTAGGGTCTGCTGTTAGATATAAAGCTAATTGGAACCTTTGGGATTCTGCATTGTCTTCTATTTTGTAGGCTAAATCTACTATTTTTGTGATCTTTTTATAAAACATTCTGCGACAAATGCCACATATTTGGTCTGTTATTTCAGCATATGTGTTTTGAAACTTACCTATTTGTTTTTTGTATGTTTTTATTAGGACGTTGGTGTTTATGAGGCAAATGTTATTTAAGTTGTGCAGTTCTAGAGCAGGACTTTTTGCATAATATGGTCGATGCAGAAGATTCCATATGGTGTGTTGCTAACATTTTGATGTGGTGGAAAGTGCTTTTGCAAGCTGTTCCTAAAATGCAGGCTAATGAATGTCCCCGCAGACCAGTGTGTCTGCGCACTGGACAGAAGTCCATGGTTAGTAAGGTTGTCATTCTAGTGTTGTTTTTTAGTTTCAAATAGTGATTAAGGAATTGTCGTAAAGATTTAAAGGATTGTTGACGTACAATACACATTGAGCTGCATGTCCATTTGTACACTGGATGGTTTGTTCGGGTGAAAAGAGAATTTGGTTAAAAGTTTGTTGGGGACTTTTTCTTATAAGGGTTTCTTTTGCCATAATGGTGCCTTGCACTATTTCATACCCTCAACCATTATTGTCTATGGCAATTGCTTTTTGTTGTTCTTGTTTATAAGCTTCTACATTGAAATATGGTGCTGTGCTGCTTGCATGAATCCATTCACCATCACAGAAGTACTTTTTGCAATGTATTGATTAATTTAGTTATCGGTTTCATTTTGTTTTAAATAAATATAAACAATTTTCTCTTTAGTAGTAAAGCACGGTCAATTAGAGCTTGCAGGGATTAGTGGCTTTTCAGCTATTTTTGTAAGATTGTGAAGATCTCTACAGTGGAACATTTTCTGTATACATTTTTTGGATTGCTTTACCGTGTATACTTTAACACTAGGTATATACAGTGTTAGGTTTGTTAGTAGGTGTGCTTTTCTTTGTTCATATTGTTTTACTTTTAGTTTATGCGAGAGGAGCCATACCTTTTTTAGTCATGGCTGGTTTCGTTTTGTTGAGTGAGGTTACTCACTCTTTTACTTTAATGTTTTCGAAACATTGGTTTAGCGGTGGATGACTATATGTGTTGTTTTATTCTTATCTGCTCTATTTTTCCTTTATTCTCTACTAAGTTGTTTTTTAGTAGGCATTGTGTTGTGCCTGTTGGGAAAAGAGAAAGGTTGGGCTGGAAAGTTGTGCAATGTATGTACATGTATGGTGCATGGGTTGGTTTGTGAGTGTGATTGTAGAGATGAATAGAGTTCTGTTTGATTGTGAGTTGTGATTGGGAAGGTTGTGAGGGTAAGAGTCTGCAGAGGTGTGATGGTGTTGAGTTAGTGAGTAAGGGAGTGGTGTTGTTTTGGAATCTCTAGGGACATTGTGCTGTTTTGAGGAGCATAGTGGGTGTTGCAATGGTGGTGTTTAGATGGAAATAGGAAGTGTGTGAATGGTGGAATATAATGGCTTAGAGTGAAATAAATGTTGGTCTGAAAAGCATAGTCTGGGGTAATATATATCGTGGAACTGTGCTGCTGTAATTACATAAATATACATGTTACATTTTTTTTGGGATGTGAAGGGTATTCTTTTTTCAGGTTGTGTCTTCGGTAATGTACTTCTTTTCTGTTATTGTAAAAGAAAGTTAGTGGGGGTATGTGGTAATGGTGGAGTACTTTTAGTAAGCAAGGTTATTATTTATGAAGGAAAGAGGAGGGGCGGGGAAAGACAGTTAATACAATTGGTCGACGGTTAAAAATGTTTGCATTTAGAAGCATTTTCATGAAAGTTAATAAATGCATATGTGCATTTATAGAAATTCTGTAACGTTTTGTAAAAGAGTAGAAAAATTGATGGAAAAGATTTTTGGTACACTTTTAAATGGCAGTTGGTGTGTGGAAGTTTAAAATGTTAGGAGTATATGCCTACTTGCCAACATGATGCATTCTAATCTGTAGGTGTTTATGTAGTTCTAGATTTTTTGTTTGCGTTCTGCGCCTTGTAGTTCCACTTTTCCCATTATAAAAGTTGGAGTACAAGTTCCAGATTGTATAGGAGAAATCAGGACTGCATAAGCAACTGAGGATTGCAATGGGTTATGTTAGGAAGTATACACGTAGTGTTCATATATTATACTGGCACACACTAGGTGCCAATTAAAAATGGTGTACAAACCTATTTTCTCTGCTTTTACTTTATGAAAAAGTGATGCAGTGCTGCTATACATGGAGATATGTATTTTTTAAACTTTCTTCAAAATGCTTCCCAGAAAGAATATTTTGAAAAGCACAGCATTTTATGTTTATTTGGTATACATGTTACAGTTTAGACTCTTGAAGTTCAGCTGTGTTTCTTTCTTTGCATTCTGAGACTTGTAGTTTGTGTTTTTGTAAAGGGCCAGGTGGAATTGGAAGTGTCAGAATGTAAAGGAAAAAAGAAAGCCTTAATAAGCACCTATACATTGGACTGGGTGATGTTGGGATGTATGCATGCGCTGCCAACTTATAAAACTGGCAGACACTAAATGCCACTTAAAAATGGTCTACAGATGTAATATATCTTCTTTTCCTTTCTTTTTATGAAAAAGTGACACAGTGCTGCTGTACATGCAAAATATGCATTTTTATCTTTCATCACAATGCCTGTAAAAAGAAATATTTTGAAATGCAGGACCTTTTAATTGTTTGCTGCTGCATGTGAGCAGGTGATGAATGCTGCAATGCATGGCATTTGCTAGAGTGGTTAAAAAAGAGAATATGCTTATTGAGAAGCTTATTACAGGGAACCCAATATATATATATATATATATATGTTCAATAAAAAACGTTGTTAAAGGGACGTTATGGTTAAGTTGCACTAATAAAAACCTATGAAATTCAGTAAAAAAATGGTTAAAAAGATGTTATGGATACAAGTAAAATCGAAAAACCCCTGAAAATCACCAGTTATGGTGAGCTAAACAACCATAACTCGCGCCACCACCGTGCACTGCTAAGACTAACACCCAGGACATCAAAGATGACATCACAAATATCATTGATATCATGGGTTTTTGTTACTGCAACTTAACCATAATGTCCCCTAAACAAGGTTTCTTCAGTGAATTCATAGGTTTTTGCTTGTACACCTTCAATCTGCTACCAATCGCTTATATTGTACTCCTCCCACAATGTGGCAGCTATGGAGTCCAGGAACAGTGCGGTAGTCTCCAAAATCCACAGACAAAACTTTGTTATGGGATGTTATGGTTAAGTTGCACTAATAAAACCTATGAAATTCAGTGAAAAAAACTTTGTTAAAGGGATTTCATGGTTACAAGTAAAACTGAAAAACCTCAGAAATTCGCCATTTTTGGTAAGCTAAGCAACCTCATGCCACCATCATGCACTGCTAAGACAAACACCCAGGACATTAAAGATGATGTCACAAATGTCATTGATGACATCACTGATGACATCACATATCTGGGCCATTTGTTTTTGTTTACTGGCATGATTAGGCTAGTTTTTTGTTTTTACTGACAATGAGAATTTTCAAATGTAAAAGGTGCTATATATCTACACCCTCCACCCTCTCATGTGAACAAAAGGGTTAATCTTAGTCTCTTGCATTGTTCTAGGAAACCCTCCAGATCCATTGTTCTTCAGCCTGCCATGCATTGCAGAACAGGAAAGACCTTATCAGTGCCTGTGTACCTTGAGTCTCTAGGCACAGGAAGGTTTGGACCCACGTTGGGTATACCTATCCCACTCGGGTTTACTAATGCAACACTGAAGAGTTGATGGCTGGAAGGTTTTGAATGGATCAAAAGACATTTGCCAAACTGTTGGCAACCCTCAGACCATTGTAATTCAGCTGGCCATGCCATCATAGAAGGGGAAAGACCCTAAGCAAATCAAGACCAAACTGCACCCCATCTGTATGAAAAAACAAGCAATCCCAGACGCACTTCAGAATAAATGAACCACATCAGCGAGGTGTAATCGACTATGTGCTCCTAAAGAAACACATGGTGATGTTTTGCAAGAGACGAACATGTTGCTTATGTTCTGTATTAATTTCAAATGTGTTCATGCATTTTGATCAAACATCAATCGTAGTACAATGTTTTCGTATGACATGTTAAGTGTTTTACAATATGCAATATAATAAAACTGCTGAATCGATAACCTTTTGTAAGGTTTTATAATTAAGTCACATGGTGAGTCAGTGTTTAAAACAATTAGGAACCAGAGTATTTTCTGCTTATACTGCACCATTGTACAATGTCTTGCCTTTTTAATGGCTACCCCTCATTTGACTATTGTTAGTTCTGCACTGCTTAACCTTTTACTAAAACCAATGCCCTCCTGAAGGCAACCCGTTGTCCTCCATTCTGCCCCTGAGAAGTGTCCTACACATGACTGTGCACCTAATCAAGGGTCTACACAGATACTACCACATCACCTAGGCCCTCATCGACCTTCACTTGCTATCACTGCATGCACAAATCATCTTCAAGTCTTGCTGCATCATCTATAGGGCAGTCGCCCTCAGGTCACCCAGCTACCTAGCAGAGAAACTCAGCATCTTTGGCGGACAGCGCACAACCAAAAGCCAGGACATGTGCAGACTTGAAATCCGCTGCTGCAAAAAGGAAAGGACTAGAAAACAAGCGTTTTCTTCCTATGCCCCAAGACTATGGAACCTCCACCCAGTTAACATCAGACTCGCCCCCACACTCATACAATTCAGAAAAGAAATCAAGACCCACCTCTTCAAGGAGTCCCTCCTCGTAAAGACCTAGGCCATCACATCGCCCCCCCCATGCACCTGACTTGCTAGACGCTATCCGCCCCTCTCCATCCCGCCACCCTGTACAGATGTACCCCTCCTCTGTGCTCCTATGTATCCTACACCTGCTGTATATATGTTCTATTCTTATCTCTGAAAAACACTATGTTATGCATCAGTACAGTTGTATAGCTCTGTAAAGCACTCCATTGCTTCTCAAAGCTAGGTCAGTGCTCAATAAACACTATAATAAAATTAAAATAAACACACAAAAATATGTTTCATTATTTGTTCTCTAATCATTTCATTTGGAATGTTTGTCTCATGTTGGTCTATTGTATCATGTCTGACATAATACTCATTCCATCTTTTTTTACAGCAGTACCTGCTGGTTTTAATGCCCTCGGTGGTGATTTTATTTAATTAGTACAATGGTTTAAAAACACAACCTAAGTGTTGATAATGATCCACGCTATAGTATCTTGACTGCTGGCGCATCAAGTGTTGTGACCTCAGTGCTAATGGTACTGCATAAGGATGTACACTTCCAATTACTTACCATTACTCACACATTTTCCAGACTCTTTCTTGTTTGATATTTCAGAGAAGCTCCTGCCTATATTTATGGTTTTCAATGTTGTAACCTTTTCAGCCAAGGCAAGGTCATGTGTCCACCCCTGTTGGCCCAATGTCTTTCAAAGCTTTGGAGAGCTAATATACACACTTCATTAGCGATCTGAGCGAATCAACAGCACACAAAGCTCACTTCTGACCCCCAAGCTGATTAGAAGACCCCTATACCTGCATACTGACCACAGGCGGTTCTCAACAATTCAAACAGGTGCAGCACCAAGTTGGGGAAATTAAGTGCACTAGCAATGTGCATGCGCATGTGACTTGCATGCACAAAAGTCACATGTTAAATCACTGGAGTTCAAGGGCTGGAGCAAGCAGACTTCCGGGTTAAAAAAGGGTAAAATGGTACATTTACTAGCACACTTTTTGTGAAAATTGGTTAAAAAGCTTGCGTTTGAAATCTGTTTTCTATGAAGCACATGAAAAAACCAATCCATGCAACTCAACAACAGTGCACATGAGCATTTTCCGAAACATTTTCATGATGCCTTGGTCGACAATATATGCAAGTATAAATAACATTTTCAGGCTGACTGTGCCCATGCATACCCATGCACACTGCACCAATAGATGCCAATATTACCACATAAGAATGTACTCCTGTTGGCGTTCTCAGTAAAAATGCCATGCCACGGTAAGAAAGTACATCCAAACTGGCTGCACCAATGAAAGCCAGTCTAACAACTTAATAACTCTGCTTGATTTATCCTTGATGCCCAATAAAATGTCCATGCTGCAGTAAGTAATGATAGCTAAACAGGCTGGACTAAAGTATGCCAGTCTAGCTAGGTAATAGCACTCATATTTTTGTTACCCTTGATACCCAGTATAAAAAATACCATGCCACCAGAAGAAAGAATAGCTAGTCTTGCTGCACCAAAATATGCCAGTCTACCAATGTCATAGCACTAATTATGTTTGCTTTACCCTTGATTCCCACTATCAATGCAATGCCGCCAGTATCACCCCTCCAAAATAAGAGGCCCACTCCCTCTCATGCACTGTGAGCAGGGCAGGCACACACATGTGCTTATTCACTCAAACATACATTCTTTAATTCGCACAGACATTCATACATTCTTACAATATACACTCTTAGTTACCCTCGCATTCATACATTCACACAACATACACTCTTTCATTGTCCCGTGAATTTATGCATTCACACAACATGAATTAACCGATGTATTCGTATAGTAGTCATGCCTGCATACATAAAAACAATCATTCACACGCAGGCACATTCCCACACTCACACTTAGACAATACCACTTATATGCACGCATACATACAAACAAATTACAGAAGATACTCAACACATTTTCATTTACCTGGCACCTTCAGCATGCCAACACCATTCACGCAGAGTGCATTGGCTGACAGAAGAGTAGAGGAATCCTCTACTGTCAGTCAACATGCTCTTATGCTGGTAACGCAATGATGAGAGGTAGCGGCCAACCTTCCTCTACCGTTGGTCTCTCATCAGTGCATGCTGTGCATTTTGCACAGCTCATAGGACTCTGTGTTGAAAAACCCTCAAAAAGTAGTGTGTGGACAGAACCCTGCTTAGAGGAAGGCAGCATAGTCGCCCAGCAAACAACAGGTCTCTGCTGCATGATACTCAATCGAGAGGGCATCGACCCCACCCCCACACTCCCATCCACCACCCAACACATACTGCTTCTGGTGGCTCAAATCGTGGATTGCCGCATTTTTTTTACAAAACAATTGAGGACACTGGATGTCATTGTTTCAAAACAATCATGCAGCAACCGAGTGCTGTGGTGGAATCTTCCCCTAACCTAGGAGGGTTTGGGGAGTTTACAACAATGGGCCAAAATGGTGAATTTCAAAGCACTTTTTTCAAAGAGAATTGATTTCAATTTGATTGGTTGAGAGAGTTCTAATGAGTAGTTCATGCATTCATCCAATACTATATATTTACCACAGTACCTAAAAGCATTTTGCCCCTGCTGCAGCAAAGGCATATATGTGCCCTGGCCACCAGAACCACGTTATGCCCAGTAGAAACACTGAATATACAGAACAAAATGATTTTGCTGTATATTACTAGGGCAGAAATTCCCCCACCTATGTCCTGCAAATGGGTATGACCATTCCCTGGGTCGAAATGGTGCATTTGTCAGAAATTATAGTTAAAGGGTCATACGATTTAAGGTCAGCTCTGAACATTTACCTCTTAGCAACATTCACTCAACCTGCTCAGCAACCCTTGTAGCTTTTTGCTTTAGGATTAGTCACTCAACATTCAAAGAATTTAACATGTTTATCCCTAACACTGTTCAAAATCACTGCTTTATCAATAGTACGGTATGCGTGCATAACTTAAAAAGCAAGTGTCTTCCTCACTGCCCCTCATTTCTTCTCCCTATATAAACCCTCTTTGCAATGCCTACATTACAGCCAAAACGAGCGGCGTTGCCTGTGCTTCTTAAGATTTTAAATAACAGGTCTTAACGTACTCACTGTTTATTGCACTCCTTAACAAGCATCCCACCCAAATTGTTATTAATTATATGAAAGGTTATTTATAATGCGCTTAATACCCCGAGGTTTCTAAGTGCGGACCCGGGGATCGAAACTGTGTTGCTCTGTGTTGTCTTGCCTCCAAGGCGTGCAAGTTGCCGCTGAGCTATCTCCCCGAAACAATGCGCTTGGGTAGAAATTGTTTGCTTACCTGTGATTGTTTTACCTAGGACATGCTGCAACATCTCTTTTGTAGGCTCATCCCCATGCTATTTCCCCATCGACCAAACAATCTTGGCTTTTTTGTGTACATTTTTTCTGGACCTGACAACATATAAGAGGGTATAGAAATATGATAAGCAAAATACGCATGGTTCACGTTAAGAGGTGACATTAGAGCAAGAGTGAATACATATCTTCCAGAGCCAATATAGTGGAAATGTCGATTAAAACATTAAAATGTGTCTATGTTATTCTACAAAGTGGGATATCAAATGCATGAGAGGAAACATGCTTTGAATTAAAGTTCAAGAGGGAATCAAACTTGCTGAAACAAAGCTTACTTTCACATAGCAATAGAAGTGATGAACTGGTACATTATGAACTGGTACATTAGAAAAAAGGAGATCCCTCATTACAAAGCTTGAGGTCCCAGGTTAAAAAGATATGGACAGCTGCTAAAGATTGAAGCTTCACTCACTCTAGTACATTGTCCCTTCCCCCAAGCATCCATTCTGAAACGTATGCGGATAAGGCCAGACCAGAAGCCCACTCATAAAAAATAGAATCTTAACACCCCACCCCCCCATCTCCCTCGTTTGAAGCAGTAGGCTGTGGAAAAATGATCCTCTGCACTCCTGTAATGTAACGTAATTAAGGCCCAAACTGCAGAAGACCACACATATGCCAGCATTGAGAGTCACTTTCATGAAGTTGCATCCACAATCTATGTATGCCAGTAATGGTCTCTGTTACTCACTTCACAAAGTTGCAGCATTCTATTTCTGGTGTTAATAGACAGCGTAAATCCATTTTATGAAGCTGTGGCCGCACTTTATCCATGGCAGTAATAGTTAGTGCAAACATGCACATCCAACACCAAAATACTAACACCACAAAACAATACATGTGCATGGTTGTGGCTGGTTCCCAATAAAATGCGGTCAAAGATGCTCTATGCCTGGAATCCTCCGCAGCATATTAACTGAGTTTTATTATTTTTAAATACAGCAAAGCCCACACAAGTTAACAGGCAAATGTATCTGGAAGTTACATCATTCTGATGAACATTTATGAGAGAAGATTTAAGGAGCTGCCTAATCCCCAAAAATGCACATCATGCAGTGGGAATACACAGGACTGCAGCGTTTTTAATCTGGAGGTCCGGTATCCAGAAACCCATAACAATATATAATGTTATTGATATTGCTCTGGAAATAAGGAAATGAGTAAGAAATTAAATCAGTGAGTAAATCACCTTCATTCTGTAAATTATCTAGGCTCAATGTCATTAATAACTTTTCTTAGGTGCTCATTTGGGGTTTCAGCTCCCCTGCTGGCAGTCTGACCCCTGCTAATCTGCAATTATTAGCACCACTGCTATGTAGCATCTAGAATGTGCGAATAGTAATGCAAATAATCTTTTGAAGGAACCTGTTTTCTAAAGCTAAGGGCTGTGCCACTTTAAGTGTGCTCTTTCTGGCTAAAGACAGAGGGCCTCATTACGAGGTGGGGGGAATGGGTTTAATGGCGCCGGCAATGTTGCTGGTGCCGGTAAACCCATTCCACCCTATTACGAGGTTCCCTTGCGGGACCCGCTCTGAACGTCTGGTCTAACAAGGGGACCATGGAGCTAATAACGGGCCCGTTAATAACGGGCCCGTTATTAGCTCCCTCCCCATTCCTATTGAGCCCTATGTTGGCTCAAATGGGAATGGGGATGGGGTTTTTGAATGAGGAATTACCGGGTCCTCCAAGGTTGGAATTACCCGGTAATTCCTCATTCAAGGAACCCGGACCCGAGTTTGGAGGCAGCCATGGCGCTAATAGCACCATGGCTACCTCCAAACTCGTAATGAGGCCCAGACTCTCTACACAGTGTTCACTTATCACTGACATAATTTACAATACTTTCAGCTCTTTGGTGTGGGGTAGGGATTGTGCTTGGTAAATAAGGAAGTTCAAGGAGGATCTCATGTAATGCCCCATGAATGATAAACCCAGGGACATCACTCATTGTAGTTTCATGAGGAAACATTTCCATAATAATCTATACCACCAAATATAATGTTGAAATGGGCTGCACCCCATACATAGGCAGTAGCCTTGAAATCATTCATAAGAAAGGGGAGGAGAGGAAATAGATCCAATAGAATCTACTTGCCTCTTTTGATAAAAACAAAGAACATTCTGCAAACATAAGAACAAAGACACATTTTTATATATGATGGACATTTTTATATATGATAGATGTGTGACAGTGGGTCTCATAATGAGGTTGGCGGTAACCCACTGGTTCGACCAGTGGGTTACCGCCAACTCTGTAACACTGTTTCCACGACCTGAGATCCCAGTGCCTTAGGGACATTACATGTTCCGGTGAGCCAGGATATCAGTTTGCAGAAAATGTTTGTCCCCATTCCCGCAGAGTCCCATAGGAGTCCCAATGGGGTCTCAGAAGCACCGGCATCATTGCACACAGCCCCAGGAAAGCAGAGTTTCAGTCTGACAGTCCGGAAAAAAGGTGCCGGTACATTGCTACCGGCACTCTTATTTCCGGACCAGCAGACTTGTAATGAGGCCAAATGAGTCAAGCCTGCATTGCAACCTTGCTGAACACATAAGGCACATTGATGATACATTATAACACCCTTATAGTAGAATGATTGCAAACTAAGAGCCATATATACATTTAGACAGCTTCCACGTTTGGGAGTCGTGTTGGTTGTGTACTGCTCTAGTTGCTTCCTGCACATGTCTTTCAAGTTTCACTGGTGGCAGCTCTCACTTAAAATCCTGCAACTGCAGTCAGGCTACGTACTTCTGTTGTGAGGCAGTGAGTATGTATGTGTGTCGTGAGGCAGTGAATAATGGTAGCCCTGTGGTTCACGGGCAGTTTTTGTAGTCTGCTGCCCGTGGCGCTGCCTGGATTACCTTACCTGACAGGCACTCACCCCAGCTACAGAGCAGACAGTCGCACCAGGGGAGGTGTGGTGAGATGAGTTCACCTTAGTCTCAGCCGGGCTTGGGTAAGTGGCCAGTGGCGATTCACAGAGGACAATGCGCAAAGTGACTAGCCAACTCTTCTTGTGTGAGTGCTAGTCTCGTGTGTGTCAGAGGAGCAGCAGAGCCTGTTGGCGTAGATGTGCATGGCAGTCCTTGTGTCTGGGAACAATTGCAACAATGTCTGTTGCACCTGTTCACAACAAGCATCACATGCCCATGCTGTACTTGCTCAAATGGCAGCACATCATGCATTCTGTTATTAACACACAGACCTGCTCCTGCTCAAATGTAAAATGTAAATCTATTTCAGAACATAGAGCACCTGTGCAACATGTGTTGCACCACGAAAACCGCCTATGGTACTGTGGATGACCGTAGGTGGAGCAAGGCTTTCAGTTCAGCATGGTGCAGGTATTACTTACTGGTAATATTCATTACTCCTAGTCCTACTCTTCCTCATTACAGTACTTACGTGTGAGGTGTCCCACCTCCTCCAGGAATCCTTCCTTTCTTTCTATGCCCTTTTAGGTCCCCCTTCACTGGGGGATATTAGGCATCACGCACCTGACAGGGCAAGTTAACCATACCCGAGCACTGTACCTGAGCACATCCCCATTAGCCAAGTTGAGAGGGAGTAGCAGGACTACAGCACTGTAACTAGGAAGAGTAGGATTAGGAGTAATGAAGATAACCAATACGTAATCCTTGCATTACCTCCATGTCCCTCTTCCTTGTTCCAGTACTTACATGGGGGTATACTGTTAGGGAGAATTTTCAAAAATGTGCTAATTTCCCTTACCTTTTGAGACCCCCAGCAACGTTTGCTGGATTTCTAGGATTTGATTTTTTTTTACCTGGGAAGAGTGTGAGCCTTTTTCCCCACTCTTCCATGTATTTTGATGTGTGTTTTACTTTTGTGTTCTTTGGTTATGGAGTTTTAAGACAACTCCATAGGCATCAACTTTTTCTGTGTGTCACACAGCACCTTCAGTGCAGTGGCACAGGGAAGTCTTTCAGACTTCCCAAGGTTTAAATACCTTCTCTGGGATTGATTACTGTCTCACAGAGCATGTAAAGTTAAATTGACTTTACTAGTCTCTTTAAATGTACAGACCCAGCACACACTATCTTCCTATAGAGTGCTGGAGGGGTTGCCTAGCATCTCCTGAGTCAAAACACTAATGTAACAGTCAAATGTTACCCTTTCCTACTTTAAATGGCTGGTGGCAGTGGTTTAGATCAAAGTACCATGATTCAAAATCAGGTCAGCCATGTTTTTCAATATGGCGCCCAAGACCTATCTGTAAAAACAGACTCTGGTCAACTTTTTTCGCCATTTATTTTAGGAAAAGTCCTTCTTGTGTTTGTCTCTGCGCGCCAAACCAGGTTTGGTCCCTTTGTTCGTTAGTCTTTGGCGGGCTTCAGTGCTGAAGCCCTCCTCTGGCGCCTGAGTGTCTGTGGTGGACAGGATGTGAGGGAGGTGCCCAAAACTCCCTGTTCCCAGTCTCCTAGGAGACCTGAATGCACTCTGGCGTGATTGGCCGGCTAGCTGTCCGGCAAGGACAGCCACCCTGCTGTGTGAGTGACAGCCAGGCTGGAATGAATGGGGGAAAACTGTTTAAAAGCAGGTCTCCGGGACTTGAAAAGCAGAGTCGACCACTGGAAAAAAAGAACCAAAGACGAGCTGAAGGAAGAGGCCTGCTGCAACTCCTGGATGACGGGTGAAGCCCTGCTGCAGGTCTGAATTGCTTGAAACTCCATCGACAGAGAAACCCTTCAAGGTTAACTTCTTCCCTTGAGTTTGGTGGGAACAACCAACTCGCAAGTCGCCTGGACACCGTCCCCATCCTGGTCGAATTTTCTTCAGAGAGCTGTTGAAAACTGGATAGCCAGGGGGAAGTAAACCAGCTCGTGGACTTTAAGGCACTCACACCTTAAACCGACATTTTGCCAAGCTTGTGGCCTCATCCGTGGGCAGTGCAGGAACCTCCCGACGTCCTCCTTCTTGTCCCCTCGACTGAAGCTCAGGAACAGCGATATCTGTTCGAACTGCCAGGAACAACTGCCTCAGCTACAGCTCTTCTTCACTTTAAAGGTACTGTGCAAACGCGGGCTGGAAATCTTTTCGGTCACAGTGAAAGTTTGTGAAACTTTCCTGACTTCGAAGGTTTGTCCTTCCCTAAATATTTGTCTAACTTTTTCGCCTGACCAAATTCTTCTAAAATCTGTGGCGAAGACTTAACTGTTTACTTACCAGAGCTGTGCTATCCTATACAAAGGGCCTCATTACACGGTAGGCGGTGAGCCATGGCGCTATTAGCGCCATGGCTCATGCTGGTAAAATACCGGCACCGCCTTGGCGGAAAGGGGATTTACCGCCCCATTCCAAGGTTGGAGGGGCGGTAAATCCCCCTTCCGCCATTGCCCTTCCCCATTCCCATTTCTGCCCCATAGGGCTCTATGGGAATGAGGAAGGCGTTAATTACGGCACCGCAATTTTGCGGTGCCATAATTAGCTCCGAGGTCCCTTAGCGGGTTGGATTTTAACGCCTGCAAAAAGCAGGCGTTAAAAACCCCAACCCGCAAAGGGATCTCGTAGTAAGGCGGTAGGGATTTACCGGTACCGGTATTTTACCGGTACCGGTAAATCCCTACCGCTATCCGTGTAATGAGGCCCAAAGACTCTGAACCATTGATTTTGGCCCAGGCCTATGAACTGAATTACTGGTTGTAGTTTACTAAAACCCTTTGCCCTGCCTATGAAAGTATCTGTGCTGTCAATTCTTATAACCTTGTCTTTTTACCCCTTTTTAAAGTATCTGAAGTGCCATTTTGCTCCCACTTCAGGGGAGCTGAACTTGTTCAGGAACTTATTGGTTGTGTATTTGTAGTATATTAGTATATGATATTGAGCTGCTCTTGCTAGTGTCATGTTTTCAAACTGACTGTGTAAATAAATGTATATTCTTTTACCAAGAAGCCTTGAGTAAGTGTTTGTTTCAATCAATGTATTTGTTGGTCCTATGTGTAACTTGTTCTACTGCTCACTCAACTCTTGAGATAAGTATGGCTGCTCAGCCACTGCTACCACATAACTGTGTAGTACAGGCTGTTTTACATATACCAGTGCCTGCGCCTCAGAGGAGGCAGGAGCTATCCTCTACTGCAGGAGCAGTGCCCCCGCGAGGAAGAGACCTCGGGGCCCCTCTGGCACCAAAGGTAAGCCCGTTGGCTTATTATAGCAACATTCAGAAAGTGCTGCTCGTCCGATGCATTCTTGCCGCATTTAACACCGGAATTCTCCTCTACCCGCCGCAGACGACCCTACGTGATTTTCGAGGCTGTGATCCCCTGTCCTACAGGCATACCATCACGGGTCATTGATGACCACCATTGCCTAACACGAGGACCCAGGTAGTCCAAAATGGCCGCTCGCCATTACCTTTAAGCTGCCCCTCCCCTGCTTCCCTGGCTGACCCAGGAATTCGACGTGATTGGTCCCAGTGCCTGCCTACAGGACCAATCACAAGCCGGCAGGCATAGCTGGCACAACTCAGGAAGGCACACGAAGCAAGGCTCCTCCTGACTGAGCCTGACCGAGCTGAACGTGCTGCGGTCTGCGCCCAGTCTCTAAGCCCTGTAACCTGCCTTCAACCTGAACTTCCCACAGGTACAAGCATTACGGTAACTCAAGACTCGATTGCTGCAGTTGTGAGCTACCACGTGAGCTACCTTGCTTGATTGCTATGCTAAGCCAAAGTCTCCACACCAGCTAGTCTACTAGTCCCCCATTGCTACCCCACCATACTGAAGCCACGCTGCCCTGCCCTAGCTATCTGCTTCAAAGTATCTGTTCATTAACCAGTCTGACTCACAATGCAAAGTTCTGATTTTATATATGCCTTGTTTACACTGTGACTCAGTGCCATTCTGACTGCCCTGCTAATTCTGAACTTAGATATGCCCTGTTTACACTGTGATTCAACCCCACTTTGGTTGTCTTGCTAGATTTTAACTTAGATGCGCCCTGTTTACACTGTGATTCACCGCCATTTTGGTTGTCCTGCTAAATTTGAATTTAGATGCGCCCTGTTTACACTGTGATTCAACGCCATTTTGGTTGTCTTGCTAGATTTGAATTTAGATGCGCCCTGTTTACACTGTGATTCAACGTCACTTTGGTTGTCTTGGTAGATTTGAATTTAGATGTGCCATGTTTACACTGTGATTCAACGCCACTTTGGTTGTCCCGGTAAACTTGAATTTAGGGGCACCCTGCTTACTCTCTGAAGTAGTTCTGCCTGCCCACACACTGTATTTTGCCCCATTGCTGGAATTTCGAATCTAGGTAACCCGCACTAGCTGATTCAATCCACCTACACACTGTATTGTACCCTTTTTTATGACCTCCTTACTGAGTTAACAAAATGTTCCTCCCAGGCATCTACTCAATACTGCTGAGAATCATTCTCCACTTTTTCAAATCCGCATGCCCGCCTAGCTCTGCCCTCAGTACTGTCAGCTACACCTTACCCCGCCTCATAGAGCCTAGCAACACCCTCATGCTTCCCCAATTCTCTCCTCCAAGCCTCTAAAACAGGCTTACCAGACTACGGTCCAGACTACCTAGACTACATGAGCCCCGAGCCAGATACTCCACCCAATCCAAACTTACCAACCGAACTACCATCAGCACCTAAGCTAACCTCACGCTAAAAAAACTCAAACCAAAGTCACTCAATACTACGACTACCAAAAACAAAGCGTGCAATACAGCGACCACCCCCATGCCTACAAAAACCACCACCACACCCTTAAAAGGGACCCTCATCAATGCACGCTCCGTAATTGCCCATGCCACGGACATCGCAGACCTCATTCTAGCCGAAGACCTAGACTTCCTAGCCATAACAGAGTCCTGGCTCCATGCAGCCGCAGGCCCAGCTCTATCGCTAGCCATCCCCAATGACTACACCATCATCCGAGCAGATAGAACTGAATCTAGAGGCGGAGGCCTGGCCATCATCGCTAAAACTCACCTTAACATCAGAATAGACTCCGCTACAGACCTTCCATCATGCGAAGCACTCACAGCCAAGCTGCCCACTGCTAACTCCCAAACGATATCCATCCACCTACTTTACAGACCGCCTATACCCCTGGGATCCTTCGAGGAAGACCTCAGTGCCATCCTCACCGATAACCTAAAAAACTCCTCGCAATGCCTCCTCCTAGGAGATTGTAACCTAGGCTGCAAAGGCCCCAAAGACCACCAGGCCACCCTTATTAATAACACTTTGTCTGAACTAGGTTTCACACAAAAAGTATCCGGCCCTACCCACAACAAAGGAAGGACCCTCGACTGGGTAGCAGACCATAACTGTGCTGCACTTATCACCAATAACTCATCTCAATCTTGGACTGACCATCATCTCCTCTCCTTCTCCCTTGAAGCCTCAAGCCCCATAACTAACTTGACGCTAGCCGCAGCCATCCCCACGAGAAGCAAGAAAAATATCACAGTGGAAAAACTGATCCCACTCATCCTCCCAACGCTCAGCCGACTCCCGGCTTCCAACCCCTATGACCTCGTAGAAGGATATAATAATACCATGCGCACAGCCTTAGACTCCATTGCACCCCTAAAACTCAGAAAAAGCAAACCAAAAAAGCACCTCAACCAATGGTTCTGCAGCCACCATAAAGCGCTTCGACTAGAAAAAAGTAAAATGGAACAAGTCTGGAGACAGTCTCCCACAGACCACAACAAGTTATTGCTTAACAAAATCAAGGCCAATTACAAAAAAGAAATCATAGCTGCCAAACAAGAATCCTATAACCAGAGGATCACACAATCCAACTCCAGCACCAAAGAACTGTTTACAATTATGAAAGAATTGGAAACACCTGTGCTTATACCAGATACCTGCGTGAAGAACAAACAATGGTGCACTAGTGTCCAAAATGCACTAAACAACAAAGTCATAGGCCTTCAAACCAAAATTAGAAACAAGAAAGACTCCCTCACCAAATCAACCAACCCCATTAATACCCCCCCCAAGCACTTCACCCACTCACCTCCCACCCAACACCACTCGCTTCAGCTTCTCCAAAGTATCTACCTTAGAAGTGGAAAAAATCATTCTCAGCCTCAAACCATCTAACTGTAAAGGCGACCTCTGTCCCCCACAAATCATTAAAGATGCGGCAAGAGACCTTTCGCCATTCATCACCAGACTCATCAACGCCTCATTCTCCTCAGGAACAGTCCCCAATAACCTCAAAGAGTCCTGGGTCCTCCCGCTCCTTAAAAAACCTTCCCTTGACCCCTCTATCCCGAACAACTACAGACCCATTACCACCGTCCCCTTCCTGCTCAAGATACTAGACAAGACAGCATACCAACAAATCCAAAAACACTTGGAAACAAACCACCTCCTAGGTACGTGACAATCAGGCTTCAGACCCCTACACGGGACTGAAACAGCCCTCATTGATCTGAAAGCCCAAATAGACACCATCAGAGACAACGGTAAAACTGCACTACTACTCCTACTAGACCTCTCCGCGGCGTTTGATCTAGTTGACCACAAAATCCTATGCAATCATCTGGACTCAGCTGCGCACTTCTCCCAAGAAGCCATCAGCTGGATCGAGTCATTCCTCAGCAACAGATCCATGCGTGTCTTCTCCACCACTGCCGCTGCCGACCCCATCCCCATCACATGTGGAGTCCCTCAGGGCTCCTGCGTCTCCCCCACTCTGTACAACGTGTTCACGAAGCCCCTGTTTGATGATCTAGATGGCCTGGGTATCACCTACACCAACTATGCTGATGATACACAGATCCTCATCCCGCTGACGGGAGACTACAACCAGGATTTGGCCTTGGTGAACAAGGTGTACCTCATCATCCAGGCATGGATGGCCTCGCACAGTCTATGCCTGAATGATGACAAGACGGAACTCATCATCCTTGGGTCCTCTACAAACATAACCAAATTAGACCAAAACTACACCAACTTCATCATAGACGGGAACCCGTTCAAGGTAGCTAAAGAAGTGAAAACTTTAGGAATATACCTCGACTCCGCCCTAACCTTCCACAAACAGGTTAGCTCCATGGCATCTTCCACGGCCTACACATGTAAGCTTATAAGAGCAGCCAAACCCTTTTTATCCCCCCAGAGCTGCATTACACTAGCCAGAGCCTTGGTATTATCCAAATTGGATTACTGTAATGCCCTCTACGTAGGAGCCAGCAAGCAAATCATCAACAAAATTCAGATGCTCCAAAACAATGCTCTCAGAGCAGCGCTTAACATCCCCAGGAGAGCCCACATCTCCAACATCCGGAAATCCCATAACTGGCTGAACACCTCAGACAAAATCTTGCTCAAAGTAGCATCGCTAACCCACAAATGTCTGAACAATGCTGCCCCACGCTACCTGGCAGACAGAATATGCAAATACACCCCCAAAAGACCCACCAGAACCTCTAACGCAAACCTACGCATAGTCCCTAGGTTCAAACGCACCAAAATGGGTGGCAACAGCTTCCAGGTGAAGGCACCCCAACACTGGAACGCCCTACCACCATCCCTCAGGACACCCCAAACCTTCACACACTTTAGACGCAATTATATCCAATGGATAAAGAACAAAGATCACTAATACTTCTAACCCAACACCACACTGCCACTAATCTAGAATGAATGCTTATCTGCAAACTCTTTAAAATATCTGTAATGTACTATACCTCTCTCTTGTAAAACTGCCCTTTGTACCTCACTGTAACACTGTAAGTGATATGTATAAGATATGTATAAGCAACCTGTAACCAAGCTTTGAATAACCATGCTGCTCATGCGCCCTCATATTCTCGGGTCTGGTGCGCAATACAAATGAATAAACTAAACTAAACTAAACCAAAGCAGCAAGCTGAATGGGCAAGAACGAGACACACCAGCAAAAAGATATGCAAAAGCGCATCACCATTCTATGCAGAACGAAACAAGCGACTCAGAAGTTCCTGACCCCAAGAACACTTCAAATGAAGGCCCCAGCACCCACTCCATGCAAAGACATCTGAAAGTGATGGATAAAGGCACCTGGAGAGGCCCATGTGGCAGCCCTACAAAGCCTCAGAAGCGGGACCCCCACAAGTCGCCCCGCAGGAGATAGCCACAACCCTAGTAGACCCGCCCTGCACACCGGTGGGAAAGGGAACACCCATGGATGAATAGATCAGTAAAACAGCCTCCCGGATCCACCGACATATGATCAGAACCGAGGCAGTCAACCCCAGCCTGGGGCCCCCAAAGGTGATAAAGAGATATTGCACTCTCCTCAGAGCCCTGGAATGTGCCAAGGAACCACATCGCCCTCCGGACAATCAGACGACTCCACCCCCATACGACAGAGGAGGTCAGATAGGGATAACAGACAGGAAGAACCACCTCCTGAGACCAATGAAACCTAGAGGACACTGGAGGCAGAAAGAGGGATCACACCCAAGAAAAAGAGCCTCCCACTGAATCACCAAAAAGGGTGGGCTACACAAAAGGGTGCAAAGTACCCTCAATCCCAGCCACCAGAAAAGCAGACTTGATGGTCAGAATCTGCAAGGGCACATCCACCAGCTGTGCAAACGAAGATGCTGGCAGAGCACCAAGCAACAGACGAACATCCCAGGGAGGCAGGCCCAAAACCACCATAGGCCTACATAAGGAAAACCCCTCCAAGAACCCAGAAACCAATGCGCCTTCCTCAGCTACTCCAACCTGAGGAGCCATGAAAGTGCCTTGATAGCAGCCCATAGGGTCCGCATGGAGGATACCGCCACACCCAGGACAAACCCATCTGGCAAAAACTGCAGGACCTCTGAAATAGAGCTTTGAGCCCCCGGGAACCTTTACCAGTGCACCAGACCTAAAACAGAGCCCAGCGCCTAGAGTATGACTTCACAGTGGACAGCCGTCCACCCCCCTGGATGAAGTCCACCACACATACGGAAACCCCTAGGACTGCAGCCTGACCCATTCAATTGCCAGGCCCCCTGGTACCACCGCCAACACCAACACCAAGGGAAACCAACCCCTGTGTGGCCAGACAGGAGTGACCAGAATCACCACCACCTTTGAGCCCATGATTGGGACCAAGACACAAAGGGGCAGGAGCAGGGGCAGCTGGTGAATGCGTAAAGGAGACCCTTCAGCCACGGGATGGACAAAACACATCAACCCCAGCAGGGAAATTGGGAGTGGAACTGGACCGTCCGAGTCAGATGGGAAGACGGGAAGAAGCAAACAGATCCAACCACAGGACTCCCCAATTCCTGCAGATACACTGGAAGAACTGCTTGCACAACACCCAGTCCCAGAAAGGGGACACCCTGCTGAGTCTGTCCACCACAGTGCCGTGAAGATCCCAGACGCGAACTGCCATGATTGACACGAGAAGCAGCGCTGCACAGAACCCCAGAGACCTCACCAGGTCCCCTAGCAAATGAGAACAGCAACTACTCAGCCCATCGATATACGACACTGCTATTGTATTTTCCATCCACACCACCACAGCCACTCCCCTCGGGGAAGGCCAAAACGCTGGAGGGCGTGAAAGGCTGCTGCAATGACCCTCCAATTTGATGAGTGCAAGACCTCCCCTAGGTGAGACTGGACCTCCAGAAACACGCCTCAGCCCCCCTTCCCGGTGTCGGAAGGAAGAGTGATCGGCCAGGGCTGGGACATTGGGAAGGCCTTAAGGAGGACCTCTGACTGCAACAACCACCTCAGGTCTCACCTCCAGGAGGGGAGCATCAGAATACAGCATTCGAAGACCTGTGAAGATGATCCAAGAGAGGACAGAGATGATGATGGGCACATGGTACCCGGAAGACGCATATCGCCATACGACCCAAGGATCCAAGGAACACCATTCAGGTGCCTCAGATCTCTCCGACAGGCTAGATCAGGTGGAAGGCCCTGTCCTTTGGCAACAGAACCTTGTCCAAATTCAGGCACCTACAAACTGGAGATCATGAGATGGTGACAGACGGGACTTGCCCCAGGTGAACAATCGACGTAGAAGAACACAAAGGCCAGAGAAGGCAGGCGCACACAGCAGCCAGCCTTCCAGGGACGGGAAGACCTGGACTCCACAAAGATGTAAGACACCCAACAGGGCCCCCAAGATCATCATAAAAATCCTGGATGCTGAATACAACTCGAACGGAAGGGCCCGGAAATGAAAATGCATCCCCACCCACCGAAAACCGCAGGAAGCACTCAAGATGTCCCCACATCAGAACGGAAAAATAAGCAGCCCAGAGGTCGAGAGAGACCAAGAAGCCCCTTTACTGGGTCAGGGGGAAAACCTGTTGCAAGCATTCTCTTTCAAAGGAGCGGGTAATGATGAGAGGGCACAGCTTCTTAAGGTCCATTACCAAGCAACACTGACTCCAGGCTGGGCGTGCAAGAAGACAATAGCATAATAACCATTGCCCCTCTCCTGGCATGGGACTGTGGGCACCACTCTCCTCCCAAGGAGACCCTTGATAGCCCACTGCAAAGCAGACCCCTTCACCAAACTCCAGGTCATCGGCATCTGGACAACCTCTGAGGGTTCGGGCTGAGGTAGCGGAACTCCAGACAGCGGCCCCACTGCACAGTCTGGTTCACCATGGGTCTCTGGACAGTCAAGCCACAGATCCCACCTGCAAGGCCTTCGAGACAGTCCATAGCCAATCCAGCGCTATCTGAGCAGTACAAGAAGAATATGTCGTGAAGCACAATGACAAGCAAGCCACCCAAAGAGACCTTCTGCAAGGACCCATCCGCCTTCCTATCAGTCAAATCAGCAATGGCCTCCTCTGGGGCCACGGAGCAGCAACCCACCAGGCTAGGGAGACTATCAACGACCCCCAAACTGCCCATGGCAGAAACTCTTCAACACCCTGGAAAGGGCACAGCATGGCCAGGAAATGCAGAATGACAATCCAGCCAAGCCCCTTTAGGTATCCACCACCCCAGTCCCAATTTCAGGCAGGAGCGGGAGCCCTACATACAGAGCAGTTGCAAACAGCGAAGGGGGGATCCTGGGTGCCCCATCCACAGTCTCAGATGCAGTCTCTGGATGAAAACCCATATAGCACACCACACGTATAAGAACAGATGATAACGCCACCATATCCAAAGACAGCGCTCTCTGCTCCCTTCCGTGGTCTTCAAGAAGACAAAAGAGCCAGCATGAGAGGAGGAGGAAGAAGGGCTCGATGGGGAAGGGTCTGCCCAAGTCCCCTTCCAGCCCTCGGGTGGCTCTCCCAGAATAGCCCCAAAAATAGCTGCAACAGCCTCCACACGGACCAGTCTGTCGCTGTGTAAGGCCTCACAGGAGAGAACGAAAGGAGAACCATTCAAGGTGCCACCTCTACCTTATGCACTTCCCCATGAGGAGCAGCACTCGCACAATAAGAGTCCACCCCCAAACTCCTTACCACAACCCCAGAACCAGACCAGGGACTGCAAGGACCAGGAATAGGACTGCCCAGGAGGGTGCTCCCATGCCATGGCACGCACCGGACGTTGAGGCCGGAGCTCCGCAGAGACTCGGGAGTCCCAAAACAGCCTGATGTCACAGCACTTTTGGAATCAGGAGCTCAGCAGGGACCGTGGAGAGCCCAGTGGAGGAGGACTGCAGCAAGCTCGGGCACATGGCCCTCCTCCAGGTGCCAGAACAGTGCCCCCTCGAGCACGACAAGAGGAGGATCGGATTCCCACACAAAGGTGAGTTTCCGCCTGTGGCAGGGCATTTTGAAACTGAGGCCTGTTTGGTGGGAGATGACTAATATCCCCCAAAGAGGGACAGGACATAAAAGAGTTTAGAAGGAAAACATTCCTGGGGATGTGGGACAACTCACAGGTAAGTACTGGAACGGGGAAGAGGGATGTGGAGGTAATGCAAGTTCCTCTAGCTGAGAGAGAAGAAGCGCATGTTTCTCTGAAGACAGGAACACAATTCAAAGTCAGACATTACATCAGCAGTATCCCTCAACAAATTGACATGCTACATCTGCCCTTCAAAATAGAAATGCATTTCAGCTGTTTGGAATAATCTATCAGTACGAGCAGGTGGCTTTTAAGGAACCTAACGAGGAGGGTGACTTGACTGAAGACAAGATCACAGCAGAGCAGTCTCAGAGCGACAGGCGATGAGACAGACATTCTCCATTACAGTCAAATGTCACGGCGGTAGTATTACCTTCGCACAGCAAACTCCAAGCTGCAATGACGCTCCCTTTTAATTGTACAAGTAGCTCTTTATGCAGCTGGACGGCAGAACATGTTCTTCTTAAATGCATCTTGCTTTCGTTTCTGGTATTGGATATCTTTTTTTTCCCCAAACGCAGCTGAAAGATGACAGGTTTGATGCAATAGCGGCTTTATTTCGCTCCACTTGCACAGTGATACTCAGCCCTCAATTTGACACTGGTCTATAAATACAATATGAAGGAAGCTTCCAGAATCTAAGTGCACAATAATGGAAGAGCATGACACAGGACATATATCTAATGTGTCATCCAGCCAAAATTAGATCCATTTTCAGACCAAACACGCTCTAGTTTTCATTCTCTAAAGATACTTGATGGACTCAATCCATTGTGGTATTTAGTTGAATGTGTGAGATATATCCGCAATCTTTTTTCGACCTTTTTTTCGAATATTGATAAAGTGAAGTGCTAAACACTGGGTGGATCTTGCATTCAGGTTAGTCCTGCGGTTAACTGATTTGATATAATCTGGAGGAAAATGGTTTAAAAGTGTCAGAGGCGCTCTATTATGATGTGCTAATCGTAAACATCAACATATGCTCAGCAATCCTACTGTGCTCACATTCCTATGCAACACTGACTGTGCTGTGCCTATGCGTCGTAATGCATACATTTGTAACATTAAAAAATGCCGCGGCTGACTGGTACAGTAGGGTGGCCTGGCTCAGACTGGACTGCAGGACAATTCGTGACGTGCAGGTCCAACATGCTTTTCAGGTCAATATGGGGCAGGTTTTGTGCCAAAGTGGGCCAGTTTGGTAAGTTACTTCACTGTACAGCCAGTGGTTTGTGTCAGTGTTATTTAAAACATATTGTTTGAAACGTCTTGAGAGGATAGCTCAGGGGCAACGCGGCTTGGAAGCAAGACGTTGCTGAAGCACCATAGGTTCAATTGCAGGGACGTCATTTCCCCAAAATGTCAGGGGTAGCGGAAGTGACATCACATGACCCTTGCCCCCCTGATGACATCACAGGAAGTAGTGTAATTGGACCCCACTACCCACGTGACATGACAGGAAATGATGGCAAAGGACCTTCAGATTTTTTAGATGCATCTCCAGGTGCTCTCGGCCAGATAAAAGAAGCGAGGCACACAGGGAGGCCCGATTTGTCCACGATTACACATTTGGGGAATGCCATTTTCCAGATTCGACGTGGGGTCTATATGTAAAACATACATAATGCAGTATTTCTAACAAGGTAATCAAAATCTGTAACGCAGGCTACAGCTAGTGTATGAAACATCTATAGATCAATGGACACAGAAGAATGTGTTATCTGTGGCGTTGCTGTGTTAAACAAGCCAAAAAAGCACACACCTGGGGAGGTGTCTGCTGCTGTTTAACCAGGAAAGAAATGCACGAGCAGGGCCTGAGAATTAAATCATTGACCAGGATTTAGTATCAACAAAATTCCCTGGTTATAAATGTATATATAATTCAGCTAACACTACGATAGAAGAAATTGACTAGACTGTTCTGCGTGCACACAGGTGAGTAGACCTGATAATGTAATCTTTGCTGGAGTATAATACCTGGGAAAGGTTCTTTCAATATACCCGAGACCCCCCATAGTTTTTATTATCTAAGCGTAATACTGGGTGCCAGAGGACTTAAATAAAAAGTAATAATAATTGAATTGAATATCATTGCTGCACACATACATTCATAGCACCACACAGTTATTTAAAATTGAAAACCCCCATGAGTTGCTTCTCACCTGGGGACTCACTGGCCAACTTCAACGCACGCACTACACACTACCCCTTTGTCAGACCTAGTGGTGGCACACAATTTGGCAGCCCCCATGCAAACCATGCTGTGGGCCTCCCCCCCCCAAGCTCCTTAACAAAGCACATGGCACGCCACAGCCCGGACAGGTCGGGACCACCACATGTGCGCAATGTCCGTGATGATTATGCCACTGCAGGGGCATGTACTACTGAAGTGAAAGAAGTAAATATGTTTTTCAATCAAAGCTTAAATCTTTAACGTAATATAGAGAGAAGGGGGCGGTGCCTGGTCCACAAATGGCTAGTGAGTTTTTTTGGAAGGTTTAAATATTTGCCACAAGTATGTGATTGCAACTGAACATAGTGAGGGAGCCTGAACTAACGAATATGGGTTGGGGAGGGGCCCTGGGGTATTCGTCTCCCTCCTCAGAGTAAATGTTTTGAATAAAGGGTTAAAATGGTGCATTACACAGCACACTTTCTGGTAAAATTTGGGTAAAAGGCCAACAATGTGGGTAAAAGGCCAACAATCGGTTTTGTAGGTTTTAGGGTAAATCATGAAAAAAGTACAATAGATGCAAGTCACCAAGGCATTTCCCAATGCATTATCATGCCAGTCCCTGCAGTATATGCTAGTATAAAAATATGTGTATGCTGGCTGTGCCCATACATTTCCATGCTGGCTCCACCAACATATGCTAGTATTCCCATATAAAACCATACTTATGTTTGCTTTAAGACATTTTTCAATAGTATCATTACTGGCACTGTGCACAAAACAGACTCTGACAATATATGCTAGTACTCCTATGTAAGCACATACTCCCGTTGGTTTGGCCATTAAATGTGACATGTCACAATAGGAAAACCTGCCCAAACTGGTTCCACTGTAAACCAGTCTAGACCCATAAGAACACTTATCTTGCTTGATTCATCAAAGATGCTCAGTTAATAAAAAGTCATGCTACAGTGAAGAATACACAGGCCTCTACACCAAAACATCAGCCTAGCAAGGTAACACTACTTATCATGCTTGCTTTTTAAAAGATGCCGAGTAATAAATGTCATGCCACAGTAAGCAATGGCTAGACTGACTGCACCAAAATGCCAGTCTAGCCAGGCAATGGCACACATGAACTTGCCTTTGCCCACAAATACCAGTAAAACATGTAAAGTCAATAAAGGATGTGGCAAAAGTGCTCCAGTTATCCCCAGTCTCCCAGGGCCTTACACACACATGCATCCTCTTTCACCCACCGGCCACTCACCCACATACCTGCTCTCACACTCACTCACACTGGATTCACCAGTCAGGCACACACCAAACCCCACCCGTAACCTTCAAACACACACTACCACATGTATGTTCATTCGCCCAGCAGTCATTCACTCACATCTTCTCTAACATGCACTCATTGCATTCTCTACACAGGTACACACCCACCCACAACATTCAAAAACACACCATTACATTCTTACTCATTCACCCACCAGTCACTCAATCATACACCTTTTCTTACCTCCACCCATTGCATTTTCTACACAGGCACAAACCCATCCACTCATTGCATTCTCTACACAGGCACACATCTACCCACCCAGAACATTTAAAAACACACATCACTTCTCATTCACCCATCAGCCACTCACACCTTCTATTACATCCACACATTGCATTCTCTACACAGGCACACAGCCATCCACCCAGAATATTCAAAAACACACATTACATCACTTCCCATTCACCACCAGTTACTCACAACTTCTTTTACATCCACTCATTGCATTCTCTACACAGGCACACACCCACCCACCCAGAACATTCAAAAACACACATCACCTCACATCCCTTTTCATTCACCCACCATTCACATACATACATCTGAAACATACTTCACACATGCAAAACACACATCATATTACCAAAAAAAAAGGCTTCTTACCTTTTTCTTGCAACTTCGGTCCATGCTTCCAGGCCCCCTCATCTCCTCCATGCTGCTCAGAAACAGGAACCAGGAAGCTGCGAGACCTTTCTGGTTCCTGTATGTGAGCTGCAAGGAAGCCGAGGGAGAAGGGGTTGGAGCTGAACATGGCATGTGCCACATGTCAGTCAGCTCCAACCCTTATTGAGTGCCCACACCGGGCCAGCCTTTACGCTTATGGGTGAGCACTGGCCCAGGGACCCATCAGACCTGGTGTGGAAGGGCCCCCACCACCGCGTTGGTGCCTGCTAAACCAGAAGGAACCTTTTTTTAAAGTTGGGGTCGCAAGGGAGTCCCCAGGGGTTGCAACTGTGGTCCCTAGGGGTCGCAGTTGTGACCCCTGGTGACCCCAAATTACATCCCAGGCGAATTGTATGCCCCAGTCCGACCCTGAGGATTGTCACAAATGGCTTCGCTGTGGCGTGTTTGATTGCTTGCGGCCAATAAGGAACTAGAATTCTTTCTGTTTTGCTGAATACCGGTGCCCCGTTTTAAATCTGCTTCTAAACCTGTTGAGCCCACATTTTCTTACCACCAAAAAATAAAATGGTTTGTAGTAGGCCTTTGACTGGGTAAATGGACTCGGTTAATAGATGACTTTCCATGCACGTTAAATATTTGCACAACTGTTTATCATATACCCGGACAAAGAGGCCAAGGCTTGTCTATAGCTAGCAATGCTTATTTCCATTTCATCTTGAATGAGTTAAATGGAAACAAACACACCTCTGTCTTCTTTTACGCCTCAAGTGTGTCAAATATCCAGCACCGTGTGCTTCTCATAACGCTGTACTGCTGCATTCTTCCCTCTTCAAATCAGCAAAATAGGTTTTGGTTGCACTGCTTCTGGATGGATTCTGATAGTGACTAGGTTCTCAGAGAGAAATCCCATTACGTGCAGGCAATGTCTGGCAGCACCTATTAACTTATTATAAAGCACATTAAGTATACATGTAATTATTTCTATTGAATCGCACCTTGGCATGACTCCCAAAGTGTGGAAAAAAATACGGCAGCATTCTGAACCATATAGAAAGGAATGATCCAAATAGGAAAGGATTATATAAATGTTTAATAATGTGTGCACCTTTTTTATTGCATTGCACCATATTTTATGGTAGGCTTTAATTTTCCTTGGAAGCTTTTTATTTTCCACCCTTCTGTAACATGCCCTCAAACTATATGACACAATAACTGCAGACTAAGGCCGCTTATTCACAGAGCGTTTTCCAATGAGGCTTTGCCATTATAAAACGCTTCTGTGAATTAGGCCCTAAGTCTGTGCAAATGTATTCAGATAAAGCCCAAAGTACCTTAATTACAGCCAATTCAGCCAAACTTAACTTTCCTGAAGTTTTTTCAGAAGTGGTGACTCGTCCATAATAAGCGAGGCGGTGCAGACCCCCCAGAACCTTCGCCAATCATGGAGGAACCAAGCTAGCCCAGTGTGAACACTGAGGGCTCTGCTTTGTGCAGCGGAGGAAGGGCTTCTGGGCTTGCTTAACCTGTCAAAGGAAGAAAACACGAACATGAAGTCGCCCCAGTCTGAATTTTTCAAAAACACACAGGACCAATGTGGAGAAAACAACAATCAACAAAAAGAAGGTTCCATGTATCACAACTCAATATATTTGCTGGCCAGAGACAGTATAAAATGAAATGTATTTATTGCTAAGGTTGTCAAAATTCATAAAAAAATGTTTAACACATGACAAAGTAATAAGAAAACAATGAAAATTCATGCAAATTGTGTGATGCACAACCCTACCGAAACAAACATAACCCATGCCTCGGTCATGCCTAAACAGCACAGAATGATTACAAACAAGGTAAAATACAGAAACAGAATTGAAAAACACAGGGAAACAAAAAAGCGACAGTGACTGCTCCTGCCTGACTTGGGTCAAGGCCAAGTGGGGAGACCAAAATGTCCAAAACCATGAAGAAGGGACCCATCCTGTGGTCAAGCCAGTTCATTCATGACTAAATCTATTCGAATTAATAGATCAATTAGTACAGGCCAATTCGTGTTTCGGCTTCAGGTAACTATTTTCACATACCCTCTACTTTCATCACGGCCAATCAACACAGCTTCAAGTAACGAGGAGTTCTGCCAACAAAGAAAGTACATATAACCAAGAACTAGGAATTCTCTAAACAGAGAAACACCAACATGCAGGCCTTATTCTGCATGCTGAGCGCACAAGTGTGCGCCCATTATTTAATAAAACAACCTGTGCCTATGTCAACCACCCAGAGCTGACCACTGCTCACCCCCAGAGGTGTAACCATGCCCTTCCGCTGTCGTGCACCCCAAGCTCCACCTCGAGTGCCCAATTTAAGATGGAATGAGGTGAAATGAATAAAGAAAAAGGCCGTGAGACCACAGCATTCTTACCGTGAACACATTGTCCACATCAAGCACACGTCCTAGTGTGTACTCACAAAGATGTTAGCAAACACGGCCTTTCTAAGGGTGAATGAGACAGCGTGTCACCTTGTGACTACCCTCAGGGGATCGCACTGTAAACCCATCACTCACTTCTGAAGGGTCTCTTACCTTGGGAACAAGGGTACACAATTCCCCTCTATTTTAAAGAGGAACATCCACATCCTAAAATAGCACGCCATGCCTTGACCGCGCTGAAACCATCATGCGCAGGAAAGAAATTCAATACTTGCCAGTTCACGTATCTGCTGGAGCAAGATACACAGAAACAACCCATAGTCAGATAGGCTGGGCTGGCTATAAACTGTCAAAGGACAGCATCATTTTCCTCTGACTGTTGTATTTGCTCAGCACGCATGTGCAATGGACCATACAAGTCTGGGGACGTTTTGCTTGCTTCCACAGTCTTGCTTTGCACAATGGGGATGCAGGCCGGGTACTGGCCCCTTGAATGTGTGTGGGGGCTCTCCTGCACCTCCACACACAGTAATACAGTCTGGGGTAGTGACATGGTAGAGCTCCCATCGAGGGGAAATAGAGAGGCAGTACATATCTTTGGTACTCAAACATGTTGGGGACATCAAGGAATGATGAGCCACTATAAAGATGCAACTCAATGCACTTTGTGCACGGCGCTTGTCATGTGTACAAGCTGGTCCTGTTTGGAAAAGCAAAGGGATCAGGTGTAGCCAAATATATGGGAGCACAAGTCTTTATATCAAACAGGACAAGGAAAATCCATGGAATAGGGTGGTGGGGCAATCGAGGTGCATCTTTTTAGTGGCTCATCATTCCTTGATGTCCCCAAAGTGTTTGTGTACTAACAATATGTACTGCCTCTCTCTCTCTCCCCTCCGTGGGACACAAACAAGGATATGTTGCCCTTTCTGGAATAGTTGTATTCCGCCCTTCCACTGATGGGTACGCCCATCACTGTTTAGCCAAGATTTTGGGTCCTTTCGCCAAAACTCTTTTATTCATAGTAAGCATGCTTGTGTGTTCTTTTCTTAGTGATACACGATCCAAGGCCCAGAGGAAAGCACCCTGAACTGTTGCCGAAACATCTTTGGACCCAGCAACCTCCTGTTTGCAGAGTCCAATTTCTATTTAGGGATTTCTCCCCGACGTAGACCCAGGATTGGTCACTTTTTCCTGCAGCTTGACCTATTTTTGGTAATTAATAAGGACACATACACATACACAATGTTTATGTTGCACAAATGCACAATGTTTTATTTTTTATTCATAATTTTGTTATAATGTTTAACAAACGTTTCATTGTATTAATAACAGTGTTGCTAATCTGCTAAGCATGAAGGAATTAGCTTGTGATGTTGTTACTGTTTGCTACTAAAAACAGCAATAAAATTGTTGAAATGGCCAATTTGAGGAGGCCAACATGAAAACACATGTTGTAACTTAATTTCATTGCTCATGTCTTCCAGTACCAAGATTTAGTCTTGTGGTGGTGCCCCTAGGCAAAACAATTCAAGGCTCAATTGTTTTACTAATAATATATAACCCATTTTTGGTATGTTGATTTTATAAGTGGAAGGCCCCCTTTTTGCAGACTTTTCCCTCCAGCTGGATTCAGGATATATATAAGCTTTAAGAATACTCCAAGTTTCTTATTTTGGCTTCTGACGTTAGCTTCTGACACAGAGGTAAGTGAGTGGTCCCTTGATATACACAAATGTCCCCCAGTCACTCATGCTGAGCTAGACTCTGTCAGCCAATCACACACTAGTGCATTCAACAGGCAGCATCCGATCAGGCTCACAGGCATTCAGACCATTCACCCAAAACCAGACACCCAAAACAGTGAATGTGTACTAGAGGCAACTCCCAGCCTTTTAGAGCACAAACTGCATTAATTCCAGTGTCAGTCGGGGATGGCTCAGGCAGACCACAGACATTGTGACACACAACCAAAACCAGACACCCACAACACAGAATGCAACTTTACTCCACTCTCCATTCATTCCTGTCACATGCCTAAGGTGTAGCCAAAACAAGCAGTCCCTGGGAAGGCTCCAGACAGTCTGCCCTTGGCATCCCCAGAGCCATACATGGTCCTTTCACCGAACAGCCATTCAGGGGAGGGGAACAGAGTGAGGGCTTCTGAGGATGTTGAGAAACAAGGTCTGAATGCAAAAGAAACCAAGTAGCTACAGTGGCCCTTTTGCCTTTGTTTAGGAATGCATTGATTCCTATGGCAGGGGCTGCATATCCTAAACATGGAGGATATTCAGAGCCACTGTTACGTCAAAATGTAGCTGCCACCAGCCCATACCCTGCTCTGTGGGAAACACACAGGTGCCAGAAAACATACACTAGTGGTACCACGGTGTAACCCTATCCATGGGTACCATGGGGGTATACAATGGGTATTGTTCACTAAAAGTAAAAGACCAAGAGCTGCACTGCCAGGGGTCCAAACTTGACTACTGTGCAGAAAACATACAGACAACACATACAATAAAGTGGTAGGATAAGAATGAGGAGGCCCTGTTCCTCCAAAAGCATTTCCAGCATCACAGGGGTGCCTTTTGGGGTGGACATCCGACAGCAAAATCAAAGATGCCCAGTAAAAAATTGGCATCTTTGGTAAAGCAAGAATGATAAGTGTTTTTACATGGCAAGACTGGTTTTTGGTGCCGGCAGTCTAGCCATGTATTACTAGGGAATGACATATTTTACTGCCCATCTTTGATAAATAATGTATGGTAAGTGGTATTACGTGGCTAGACTTGCTTTTTGGTGCAGACAGCCTAGACATTTCTTTTGCATGGCATATTATTTTTTACAGGGAATCTATAATAAAAAAGTATGATAAGTGTTATTATTTTGTTTCTTATTTGTTCATGTGGTTAGACTATCATTTTGGTTCACCCAGTCTAGCTATTTCTTTGAGATGACATTTGTGAGTGGCCATTTATGATAAAGGAAGCATAATATGTCATTACAGAGCTGGAATGGTATTTTGGTGGAGCCAGTCTAGCTATTTCTTACTTTGACATGGCATTCTTGACTGCTCATCTATGATGAAGCAAACAGGATGTTTCATTACATGGCAAGACTGGCTTTTTGGTGCAGCCAGTGTGGGCATGTTTTCATCGCGTGCCATGACATTTTTAATGGCATAGCCACTAGAGTATGTTTTTGCATGGGGCTACTGCCATATATTGGTAGAGCCAGCATGGACATGTTTTCTTATAGTATCATTACAGGCATTATGCGCAAAGCAAACATGAGTATGTTATTACATGAGAATACTGACATATATTGGTGCAGCCATCATGAAAATATATGGGCACAGCCAGCATCAATATGCTGTTATACCGGCATATATTTTGGGCTAAGGCATAATGAAAATGCCTTTGCATCTACTGAATTTTTCATAGGTTATTCTACAAAACCAATTGCAACCTGCCTGGTTTTTTGCCCAATTTTTTACTTAGAGTGTGCTGTAAAATGCACCATTTAACTAGTTATTCCAAAAATGTCTGCAGGGGTAGGAACTCCCTGAACACTTGTTGGTTGGTTAGGTCTCCCTTGCTGTGCTTGGTCGCTCTGGAATATTGTAAGACAAGACCTCCAGACAACCAGACAATAAAAACACTCCTCTAAGGAAGAAGGCTTGGTGCACTGCTTTGCAAGGAAGACAAGGTTTATTTTGTATACAAAAGGAAAAGGTATCAGAAGCTGCCGTAGAACCAAACTGGCTCAGAGCGCAGTTAGATCAAATCAGGTACATGGTTTTTAATGTTTATGTTTACGTTTATTGAATTTATATAGCGCTTTAATCCAAAGCGCTTTACAATATAACAACAGGTACAAAAGTGAGAGAAGCATATTTACAAACATGAACAGGTCGTTAGAACAATAAGTAGAACTATTTACAAGGGGGAGGAGAGGGTGGGGGAGGGTAGAGGAGGGGGTAGGTGAAGGGAGGTATGGTGTAGAATTTGAGGTAGAGAGAGGGGAAGGGAGGGGGTAGGGGAAGGGAAGGGGGAGTGATCTGGTGTCCTCATTGCCCTTAAGTAGTATTTGTTACCAATTTAAGGTTGGAGGTGAAGGAGAGAGGATGGGGGAAAGGAGGGGGGCAATCGTCATTCATGTCTTACATACAGTGTTTTCCCACCACCCTCATTGCCTACCACCTATATACATACTAACAGCACCCTAAAGTCTGTTGACCGATTGGCCAAATCCTAATCTATCCGTACCCTCTAACACGTGGTCCCCCAAGTTTGGCGAGTTACCTGGAATGTTAACCACCTTATCGGCTGAGTCACATGGTGTGCACCTGGTCATTAGCATGAGCTCAGTGGACAACTCTGAGGTCAAATTGGCCCTTTGAAATAACAATAGCTCTTCGTATCACAAATCACAGGATGTTATGATCCTCGCTCCCCCTTATCTGTTTCCCACCCATGGTACACCCCCTGCTTTCTCGAGAACCACATTAATCAGCAAGGTTCTGGAGCGGTTTTCAAAACCCTGTTACAGAGCCCATTCGGCCCAACTGCTGTAGATTTACATGAATCACGAATTGCCATTAAGATATTCTCGACAGACAGCTTCATGGTCCCCCATTATTATAATCAAGATATTCATTGAAGATATCCTTATGTAGGTCTCTAAAGTGGTAAATTCATAGGGACTCTGCAACTAGATTCATCAGTGATTCCATCTCAGAAGAACTTCTATTCTCGACGAAACCCTAGACATTTTTAGCATCATGACTACATTTTATCTCCAACATGTGTTCACCAACCGATTGTGGTAAGAGGGATTTGTGTGCTTTTAAGAATGTTCTGGACCTCAGAGCTAAAGTTACCAACGCATATGGCTCTGATTTCATATCTGATTTGTCTTTTCCTAGTTTGTACTTCAGTGCTATATTTATGTGAGCGGTCTTGAGGAAGACGTGGATAACCATCTTTACATAGCTTTATCACATTCTCGCTAATAAAAACCATGGACGATTCAACTGTGAAAGGTTTGTTTAAATCCTAATGTAGTAACGTGTCAAAGCTTTACCATTTCATTATTATACCTTTCCAGGAGGTTAGGTCTCCATATGATACGAGTCATATTTAGCACTACACTCCTACATGCATCTTTGGGAGAAGCATTTACAGCAATCTCTAAAGCAAGCAACAACATAGAATGATCACTAGTAGCATTGTCTACAATCACAATCACAAAACGATTGCATTTATGGTAGAATTGTTCAAATAGTAAACATTATCAACAAGGCTACAACATTGTCCTTATGCCAAGTAGGTTGGCTCGGGATGTCACCTGGAACATGCCCATTACGCATCAGCAAACCCCATCGTTACATAAATCATACCAGATGTTACCATACAATCGTTGTTTCTAAATATACGCTGTGCCCCAATCTTTATAAATAAGAGCACAATTTTCAGGTGACATGAATAGTGCATTCCAGTCCCCCCTCAACCCCATAGTATGATATCACCTTCAGGAACTTCAAATGTATACAATTCTAAAATCTTTTTTAAAGAAACAGAAATCTTTAATTTCCAAATGATGCGGATGCCGATATATGTTAATGAGCAAACCATGAGAAAGATATATACTCCCTGGCAGAAATATTTCTATCGCCAAGATTCCCCTGGATACATACTTACCCACAAAACTTGAGGAATTCCTGATTTCTATAAATAGTCCACCCGAAGGGATCCCACCTTTTATATTAGGGGCAAGCTGCTGATAGCACTGATGACCATCCCACATTAACTCATCAACTGCACAGGTTTCCTGCCAAAATACCACTGTACCACAATGTAATAAGATACTTAATTAGATCTTCAGCTCATGTTAATTTGTCATAACCTCTCTCATTCCACAAAACAATGTTAAAGTTGTTATTTTTGCCCAGGCCCTGACAATATCCAGTCTCCATACAAACCAATTCAGAATTAGGATCAATAACGATCCCTTGCCTTTAGGTCATTACCATTTGGCAAGAGGGCTGGAAGCAAGACCAGTCTTTCTGCAAATTAGACATTTGGGGGTTATATTTCGTAAAACAAACTTTCCTGGAGTCATTCCATACTCCATACTGAACAGACAATTTGAAGATCCACTTCTCCTAAACCCAAAGTATCTCTGCCCTTAATAGTAATAGGAGCTATTCATTTATTTGTATTATTAAGTCCAGGATGGAATGAACTAGGGCCTAGATCATAGCCCAACGTTTTCCGGGATTCAGTCTCCTCAAGTAACATTCTAAAAAAAGCCTTTGATGGAATTTTCAAAGCAACAATATCAGTTCAACTTTCAATAAAGAAATCCACAAAGTGTTAGAAGATATCAGACATAACTGAGGGATTTCTTTTTTTAAATTATTATTTTTTTTTTTATTATATAGTTAAATTAATAACTTTTTAATACGTACATCATATCATAAAGGAAGAGTGTACCATTTCACTGGCATCAGGGTATCAACATTACAACTGCTAATTCATGCTTCAATAACAGCTATTATCGCATAGATTTCTTTCCATAACCTAGTGAAATAAATTATGCATTCACCATGGTTCCCAGACGTGAATATGGCCCACAGCTCATTAGGGCTTGCTACTATCTCTAGTCCGGAAGCTTCGGACGCTTTTAGCCAAAGAGCCGTCATTGCGCAGCAGTCAAAAAGGAGATGGCAAACAGATTTCAAGACCAGTTCACCACAGAACCGGCAAAGTCTATGGTTCCTTGCAACTTGAATCCAGCACCCGGTAATCTCAAGCGTTTTGACTGCAGTGAATTTAAGGCGCAAATAGTCCCATACCAAATGGCTTCCAATAAAATTCTGAATGTAAGATGGAATCAATTGTCTTTCCAGAATGTATGGGAAAAACATTCATCTGTTGATCGCCAGATCAACTATCACCTGTTCATGGATAAGAGCCTCTAATAGTGCCGTCATAGTTTGTTTATATTGACTGAAATTTATTACAAGAGGATCCACACTTAGTTTCCCAAACCATAAATCAGATAATTGTTTTAGGGCTCCCAGTGTAGAAGATTTCATAAAAGCAAGTTTAGTATTAAACACTTCATGCAGCAGGCCCATGACACTATTATGCAGCATGGACAAGCTTCCAATACAAAATTAAACAGGACAACAAGATACGTTTTGTTATAGGCATTAGACCAAACTCTAAAAAAAGCATTTCAGATGACATGTAATGTAGTAATCGTAAAATCTGTTTGAGTATAATCAACTCAACTCGGATGATGGCCTCAACAACCCAAGAGCCCATGCCTCTGCAGCATAGCAAATAATGGGGGCAATATTTATGGGGTATAATTTAACCACAGATCCCACAGAATATCCCCCTCCCTTGTAAGCAAAGGAACAAATGGCTCCTGAAATTTGGGCACTGCAGAATTTAAGTTTAATCAGGTGTGATAAACTCACACGTTTTTCATCAAACACAATGCCCAGCTAAGTGTATTTGTTTACAACTTCGATAGGGTCCCCTTTGAAGTTCCAGGCAGCTCAAGCCACTTGTTTGTGAAGGGGCATGAACACTATGATTTTAGTTTTTGTCGTGTTCACTTTTAGAGAATTTACTTCAGAAAAGGAAAGGAGGTTTATTTAAGGCAAATTGTAATCCACAAGGCGTGAGATCAAGTATAACAATGTCATCGGCATAGCCAAACCACTGTACAGCCTGATTGCCCAGTCCAGGTGGAATACATCTGGGATCAATCAGTGTTTGAGACCCAATTTTGTATTAATCCAACATAAGGTTCCACCATTGCCCTCCAACTGCACTTTTACCCGGGTCTCCTTGTGCAACAACATGATCATTTTCAGCAGGCCAGATGGGATCCCCCATCTGGACAATATTCCCCATAGCCTTCCACGGTCCACTGTATCAAATGCAGCACTGTAATCTACAAATTCCACAAACATAGGACATCTGTGAATCTGCCATGACTGTTGAATTATGGTTGTGAGAGCTAACACATTTACAGAAGTGGAACATCCCTATTGGAACCCAGTTTGGTACCATGGAATAATGGCAGCAGTCTCAGCCCAAGTTGTCAGTTCCTCAAACAGAATCTTAGCAAATGTTTTGGAGGAAACATCCAACATCGCCAAGAGGCGATAATTTCAGGGGATCTTTGTGGGGGCCTTTCTTTAGGACCGGGACCAGGATGCAGTCATGCCATGATTGCGGAAGCGATTGGGTAGCAGCAATGCAAGAAAAGCAATGATTTAGAACATTGGTCCACAGCCCAAATCCGATTTTATCAGAAGGTGATGCCTTGCTGTTACTAATCAGTCTGGCAACTACATGTTTTTTTTCCCGAACTTGCCACACTCTGGACTGCAGACGAATTACAGGTTGTTCCAGATTAAGGCCCCCAAGTGTGTCATTAATGTAGGTGATCTAGGCAGACTCTGCAACACCATTGATTATGGAAGAACTACACTTATTGCATTTGTTGATGATCTGTCAAAATCTCTTAGAATCTTTAGTTTGTGCACTAACAACCAAACAACCAAATTCTTCAATTTTTCACATTCTCTAAACTTAGTATAGTTTGCCCTTATTGTTCTCTGGCTGGAGGCATATTCATCTTGGTCTGTCTTCTGTAGGCCCAATCTACATAACTCTCTATGCATAGCTTTTTTTTTTATCACTAATCAGTTTATCATAGCCGTGATTATGGATCTTTCCCAATCCAGAAGACGATCTTCTGTTACTCACAGCCTTCGGGAATATAGCACAGTTTATAGCCAGAACACACCTCATATTTGGCCAACAATTGGAGGCCTGAGTGCAAATCCATGTCCTGTCGATGGGAAGAATTAGATACACTGAATTGGTCAAATACTGTGGGCCTCATTACCCGGTAGGCGGTGAGCCATGGCGCTACTAGCGCCATGGCTCATGCCGGTAAAATACCGGCACCGCCTTGGCGGAAGGGGGATTTACCGCCCCATTCCAAGGTTGGAGGGGCGGTAAATCCCCCTTCCGCCATTGCCCGTCCCCATTCCCATTTCTGCCCCATAGGGCTCTATGGGAATGGGGAAGGCGCTAATTACGGCACCGCAATTTTGCAGTGCCGTAATTAGCTCCGAGGTCCCTTAGCGGGTTGGATTTTAACGCCTGCAAAAAGCAGGCGTTAAATCCCCCAACCCGCAAAGGGACCTCGTAGTAAGGCGGTAGGGATTTACCGGTACCGGTATTTTACTGGTACCGGTAAATCCCTACCGCTATCCGTGTAATGAGGCCCTGTGTGTTCAATTACTGAGGCAGCTTCAAGTTTAGTAGAGGGCCATTTATGGTAGTCATAGCATTATTGAGAGAAACAGTCCTCGTCTTTTGATCATCTAAATGACATTGTTGTATGTTAAGGCTCAGCACAATGGGCAAGTGTCTGAGGGATTTCACTGAACAATGCCAATATACTTCAGTGATTTATTATTATGTGACCCCAATATAAATTCCATAACAAGAAATGGTGAAACATAATAATGGTTAACTACCAAACTCCTCTCTAAAATCCCACTACTCAGGCCCGCCTGAAAATGTATTATACCCTTCTTTAGTTCTGCTTCACCCTGTTTGTTTTCTACAACAGGTGCTATATGACATAATGCAGCCAATTTTAATACATTACTTACTTCATCAATTATTGACTGTGAAGCATGACCTAAATTACTGGGCAAGGGTTTATTAGATGGGTCAGCATCATCCCTTTTCTGGGCACTTGCATCTGTTATGTTATGTTATGTTAAAGGGATATTTAATCTTGCCATTTGTGTGTTCATTCCGTGTTGCTCATTTATTTTCATCTGGTTCTGAGTTGAAGAGCTAGGTTTTTAGACGTGTTTTGAATTTTAGATGGTCCTTCATATTTCGTATTTCTCTCGGGAGGGAACTCCACATTTTAGCGGCGAGGGAAGAGGATACTGATCCACCACGTTTTTTCATTGTGTATGGTTTAGGTTCCAGGCCAATGTCGTTGCTGGATCTGAGTATTCTGGTTGGCTGGTAACTGGTGATTTTCTGCTCCTTTGCCGTAGATTGCTCTGTGTGTTGTGCACATTGTTTTGAATGTGATTCGTTTTTTGACTGACAGCCAATGTAGCATTGTTAGCGCTGGAGTGGTGTTGTCCCTTTGTGAAAAGTCTGGCCACTGCATTCTGTAAACGTTGCAGTTTGTTCAGTAACTAATCCGGCATTCCGAGGTATAGACTGTTGGCATAGTCTAACCTGGACATGGTAGAATATTTTGATGATGTGCTGGTGAAAGAAGCATTTCTTGATTATTCCGTTTACTTGTGGTTCTAGGGTGAGCCTGTGATCCATTTGGTTTCCAAGGTTTTTTACTATTTTATATTGCATCGGCACTGTTCCTACTTCTGTGGGCCATGGGATGCATGAGTTGCTTCCCTGGATTTTGGATATAATCATGATTTCTGTCGTGCTCAGGTTGATTTTCAGGCTGTTTGTGTTCATCCATTTGTAGAGTTCTTTGAGACAAACTACCAGCGTTGTGTTCTCCTCTTATACGTCTTCGATTTTGTAGATTATTTTGGTGTCATCTGCGTAGTTGTAGCAGGTGAGGCCATGCCATTTGGTGAGGTTGATTAGTGGAGTCAAGTAGATTTTGAAGAGGAGTGGGGATAGAGAGGATCCATGTGGTACTCCACAGTTGGTGTTCCACAGCACGGATTTGAATAGTTTCATCCATATTGTTTCAGTTCTTTCAGATCTTTTTTATTCTCAACCCTCTGGACTGTACTATTTACATTACGGGGATGCGCACATTTCGTGTCATTGACTAGGGATGAGAGATAACCATTCTGAGTGCCAACATGCCTGGAGCACATAAAGGTTGCAGTGGGGCAGGGAGGGCCATGAAGCTACAGCCGTAGCAGCTGCTATGTGCATCAGTGATGCCAGAAGTGTGTTAGAATTAACACATAAGGCTTCTTACCACACATCAGTTGTTTGTCTAAGATAATGCAGTAATTTCAAAGATATTGCAGGCATAGGAGGAGGAGGTTCAGACCACTGTCTCTGGAACAGGATGGGGGAAAGGTGCAGTAAAAATAATGTTGTTGATGAGCAGGGTAAAGAGTATGACCCAACCAAATCAAGACATCAACACTTAATTTTGGAAACCTCTGATACTGCGGTTGGAGAATAGGAGGGAGACAATGGGGCCTCATTATGAGTCCGGCGGTAGCCGTGCCAGTAAAACCGTCAGGCTGCCACTGGGCTCATGATGATTTACCACCGCCTGACTTTCCGGAAACACTGGGGCATTACAGCCCTGGCGGTTCTGTAAGTCAGGCGGCAGTAATTGTTAGTCCCCATTCCCATTTGAGTCCCATAGGACTCAATGGGAATGGGGACCATGGAAGCACCGGCACCGATAATAACGGTGCCGGTGCTTCCATGAAACTCTGCGGGCGGGTGCCGACCTGGTTGGCGGAAAGGCAACCCACCCGCAGACTTGTACTTTGCCCATCCGGAAACAACAGTAATGAGGACTGGTGCAGCAGTGAAAGTGGGGTATTTTCAGCAGAACTCCATCCCAGAAACACAATTACCCAAGTAACTGATAATTAAAAGCTGTGGCTTTTGTCCTCACGCTAGATGGCATTCTGTCAAACCGGCGTATAGTCAATCTAGCCCATATTATCACTTTCAGCCCTTGACTCATTGCATGATAGATGAACAATTACTAACCTTTTTGGCACCCTTCCTACTTTGGGTGCATCCACAAACTTTCTAGGATTTCCTAATACCCCTTCCCTAGCTAATGCTGCAGCTTACACTTTAAGACAAATGCCTGGGACAGGAAATACATTCGTGACTGTCCATGAACCATGAAGCTGAAATCCTGATTTGATTAGCATTGTCCAAAGATTCCCTAAAACCAATGACGATCCTGTCACATTCCAAGAAAAGCTTAAGGTGATAATAGATTGCAATAAGCCTCCCTGTGCAGATGTTAACCAATTAGTATGAGCTTCTATTCATCCTATTATGACAAAGATGTAAATGGCCACGGCAGAAACCCCCAAGAGGTAATCTGAAAGAATGTATAGATAGCTTTCTCTGCACTATTTTAGAAATCTACTGGAAGACGACTTTTTGACCAAAACGAATTCCTGCAAACAGTGCAAGAACGATGGTCCAGCAAGTTCCTTAGAAGGATTTAAGCGCTGTTTTGATCACTATTCTGGCATGCCACAATCCTGCTGAAATAACCTAGCAAATTGTAGTGTTTGCATCTGTGATGTGGCTAGAGCCCAAAATAACAGAATGTAATAATGGGCTAGTAATAAGGTGGGAAGGCAATAACCTAACCAAAGTACCCTTATACACTCAAAAGTTTTATGAGAAGGTAAAAAGGCAGAAAGAAGGACCCAAGACCAGATTGCTGGCTTTAACCATACAGCAACTCCAAGTCTCACAAGAGAGCATGAGGTACAGGGCAGGACTAAACCCCAAGGCACGAAGAGAAACTGAGGACGAGGAATACATGCCGATATGGGGCATGGGGGAACATTATTTATATAATGATCAGTGTAATTATTGTGAAGAATGTGGCCACTGGAAGTCTAAGGGCCTCATTACGACCCAGGCATTAAGGGGTTAACGGCGCCGTAAAAGGTGTCGGCGCCGTTAAAGCCTTAACACCTAATTACGAGGTCCCTTTGCAGGTCCCGACCTTAACGGCTGGTTTTACCAGCCGTTAAGGATTGGACCCGCAAAGGGACCTTGGTGCTAATTACGCTACCGCAATTTGCAGTACCGTAATTAACGCCCTCCCCATTCCCATTGAGCCCTATGGGGCAAAAATGGGAATGGGGAAGGGCCATGGTGGCATGGGGAATTACCACCCCGCCAACCTCGGAAAGGGGTGGTAATTCCCTATGCCGCCATGGCGGACTCCGGCATGGACCATGGTGCTAATAGCACCATGGTTTAGCGCCGGAGTCCTAATGAGGCCCTAAATGTCCAAACCAATCTGCCCAACAGACTACCCAACCTTCTTCTCCAGCGTCCTTTTCTCAAACATTTCCACCACCCCACCACCTGCCTCCTTTAATCCACAATAGGATAACTACAGAGCCAGGCATATTGATTCCATTTGATCCATCTAGCCCTTATGTGTATTGTTCTGTTAGTGGAAAGAATGTCTCGTCCTTGGATGATACCAGAGTGTCCCACTCAATATTGAAAGATTCAAAATTCCCTTAAGTTGCATGCTAAAATGAAAGCTTCCGAATTCTCTGATATTCCATGTTCACATGAAGTTGTAAATGCTGTAGATATTGGGGGTTTACCTATAGCCCACCCTGTTTCACAACCGTTGACTGTAACACTAGGTTGCATTTTTGATGAGCATCATAGCTTCTTATTCAGCCCTTCTACTCACATAAAGCTTGCAGGATTGGATATGCCATGTAAAATGCACTATCCCTTCCCTGATGGTATTTACTTGGATGTCCCTGTGCATGGAGAAATTGACATTTTGACTGTGTTGCAAGAGTTTCCAAATTACATTGATGAATGTTGGGAAGACACTCCATTGTTGCAATAGGGAATGTTGGACCATGTTCCTCCGCAGTACTTGTCAGCTCATGCAAACGAGAGAGGACGGATGCTAGACACAGAACTTGTGTGCATGATTCTTAACCTAGACAAACCAATTCTGTGCATCATATGAATAAAAAGATCAGGGCTGACTTGAAAGCCACTATTTGGTGACCTTAAAAAATAGTCTGGCTGCACATGGCTTAGATTTGTGGTGATACAAATGGATCTAATCTTATTTCCTTGGAAGGCCCTGGCTCAAAGAGACCAGCAAACTACTTAAAGTTGTATTAATGGTGCACCAGTGGGTTTGTTCCCATAAACCTTCCGTATAATTGTCGCCAAAATGTGCGCAAATTCTGCAAGAAATATTATTCATAACAATTTGGTCTTTATTTTCATCCTCTTTTGCCAGCCTTCAGAAGTTTTACATCAGCTTGGTGCTTTTTCAGGGCTATTTATCTAATTAAAAAAGAGAAAAAAGTAAAATTAACAGGTGTGTGAAACATTTACAGAACCTAACGTCTTATTTACCTTGTGTTATGATCGCTATAACAGATAGTTCTCCTTAATACGTTGCTCTGGTGTACTATATACCTTTTGGGTCATTTTAGCAGCGGTAAAAACTAAACTGAAACTAAACTAATATGACTTTGCTAGAAGGTGTTCTGCGTCATAAGTTATTTTAGAGTAACATATAAATAAAATATCTCACAGTTATGAACCAAACAAAGATAGTGAAAACGTGTTTGGGTCATGCTATTGGGCCTCATTACACGTTTGTCGGTATCTAAAACCGCCAGGATACCGGCAAATGGTATTACCATTACCGGCACCTGATCCGCCGGTATTACCGGCAGATTTCAAGTGGCGGCAATGGTAATTCCTCATTCGATGGAGTCCAGGGGGGGGATGCCTGTATTACTGACACCGGTAATACCAGTGGCGGTAAAGCCAGCTGATTTTCGCCAGTGTGGTGCCTGATTTACCTCCAGCTTTTAATGTCGGTATATGTGATTACCAGCACCTATTTACCGGACCAGTAAACCTTTAATGAGACCCATTGGTCCTCATTACGAGTTTGGCAGTAGCCATGGAGCTATTAGCTCCATGGCTGCCACCAAACTGGGCTCATTTACCGGGTTCCTGCAATGAGGAATAACCGGGTCATTCCAACATTGGAGGACCCGGTAATACCGCCTTGCAGGAACCATTCCCCATTCCCCATTCCCCATTCCCATTTGAGCCCCCATAGGGTTCAATGGGAATGGGGATGGTGGTAACAATGGGCAGATTACAACTGGCCCGTTGTTACCTCCTTCTTCCCCTCGCGGGACGCAGAAAGCACGCCTGGTTTTACCAGGCGTCCGATCCGGGTCCCGCGATGGGAAGCTTGTAATTGGTGCTCCCGTAATGAAGGGGGCCGGTCCCGTACTGGCCCTTTTCATTAGGGGAGTGCCAGGGTCGTAATGAGGCCCATTGACTTTTAGATGCCTCGCACTATTGTGATTAATTATTCATCACTAGACATGGCCCTAATTATGAGTTTGCTGGTCCGGATACAACGGTACCAGTAAACTTACTGGTATCGTTGTATCCAGACCGGCAAACTCCAAGTTGTGCTCGCAGGTGCCCTTCATTCCGCCAGGTCTGAACTGGCGGAATGAAAGGCACCCACGAGCACAGCTTGACTGTAGCACCGGCACAGTAATGAACCGTGCCAGTGCTACAGGCATCCCCATTCCCATTGAGCCATATAGGGCTCAATGGGATTGGGGATCACCCGATTCCGGTACCCGCGAAAGGGCAATTGCCCGGCCCGGTAATTGCCCATTCGCGGGTGCTGGACTTTCTTGCAGATTTGGAGGTAGCCTTGCCGGTTTTATCAGCAAGGCTACCTCCGACCTTGTAATGAGACCCATTGGCCCTCATTACCACACCGGTGCTAAACCATGGCGCTATTAGCACCATGGTTGGTGCCGGTGTTGTAACGGGTCCGCCATGGTTCAATGGGGAATTACCACCCCATTCCAAGGTTGGCAGGGTGGTAATTCCCCATTGAACCATGGCCCTTCCCCATTCCCATTTTCGCCCCATAGGGCTCTATGGGAATGGGGAAGGCGCTAAGTACGGTACCGCAAATTGCGGTACCGTACTTAGCACCATGGTCCCTACTTTAACGGCTGGTGTAGACCAGCTGTTAAATTTGGGTCCCGCAAAGGGACCTCGTAGTAAGGCGCTAAGTGTTAAACGGCGCTGCAGCCTTTTACGGCGCTGTTAAACACTTAGCGCCAGGGTCGTAATAAGGCCCATTGTGCTGTTGCATTACATCTGACAACAAAATGACCCATTGGTCGAAAATAAAAAGCTCTGGCAAGAAAAAGATGTTATCTCTCGTAGACGTTGCTGCTGTCCCTTCAAGTGGATGTAGACTTACATTGAACAGTGGGCATTACTTATTAGATTATTTTACTCTATAGTGGTGTAACTGTGTATAATTTGATCAAGTTTTGACCATCCTGCTTATATAGCATAAGGTCATTGCCCAATATTTTGCATAGTGTTGGTTTGCAAAATGATGCCCCTTAACTTAAAGATTTTCATTGCGACCCTTGTGAGTGCACTGCTTAAACAATCGCCCATTGAACATAATATGAAAGACTTGCAACTTGCAGCCAAATGTGACAGCTCAATGAGCCTGTTCCATCCATGGGCCTCATTACGAGGTTGGAGGTAGCCATGGCGCTATTAGCGCCATGGCTGCCTCCAAACTCGTTCCGACTCCACCCTGGTGAATGGAGCAATTACCGGTCCATTCCATGGCTGGCGGGACCGGTAATTCCCCATTCACCAGGGCCCTTCCCCATTCCCATTTGAGCCCCCATAGGGCTCAATGGGAATGGGGAAGGTGCTAATAACGGTACCTCAAATTGCGGTACCGTTATTAGCTCCAGAGTCCCTTTGCGGGTCCTGTCCTTAACGCCTGGAAAAACCAGGCGTTAAGGGAGGACCCGCAAAGGGAAGTCGTAGTAGGGCGGTAAGGGATTACCGGCACCGGTGCCCTTACCGGTGCCGGTAATCCCTTACCGCCCACCTTGTAATGAGGCCCCATGTCTGTGTTTATGGGATTGATTTTGAGTCCTCATGTGCCTACCTGTAAACGGGCTGGCATTTTGATTGTGGGCATTCAGATTTTTGCAAGAGTGGACAGGGAGCCCAGGAATGTATTTTCAAAGTGGCCCATATAATACGCTGCAAAGAAAAATAGCATCCTAATTGTGTGCGCTGCATGCAGCAATGTAAAACATGCTGAGGGCCCGGTTCTCATCAATGTGCAGCGAGCATGCAAAACAGCAAGCTTCTCTGCACCTTTTCCTGATGCCCAGGCACCAAACATATTCTTATGTGGTCCTGGGCATCAGCGCAGAGTACAACAGTGAACTGTCTGCAATCCGAATGTTTTTTGAATTTACAGGCGGACTGCAAGTCTCGGCAGCATTTTCGTTAAATTGCATGATAATTGCAATTTAAGGAAAGTGCAACCAAAAACACCTCCTGGCACCCGTAGGAATGCTTGATGGTCCCTAGAACCCGTTTAGTATCGAAGTCCCATGGATTAAATGCACCAAAATAGAAGTGCTGCATAAGAGTATTCTTTTAATATGGAATTCATGCACTGAACATGCAGAGAAAAAAAGTCCGGTCTGGTTAAACTACACTCGGCTCAGGTGATACAATTTAGGACCTTTTTCTTAGTTCTCAAAAGAACATTTTAGAATATTCTGATAGTAATTGATTCAGGAGGCGCCCAAAAATGAGTTGACACAGTTCTGTCTAGTTTTCCACTGGCCTCTTCAAATACAGCAGACTCTATTCTCTTCTTAAGCAACAACAAAAACAGTTGTTTTTTCTTCCATTTTCAAGCAAGTAGCATGGTGGACTTACCCACTGGGACACCAGGACTTTCCCCGCTAGGCCTCGGGGGATAGAGCCTCTTTGGGAGTTAAGGGAATGAACTGCGGAAGGATACATATGTGAGAAAAACGAACATCCAGTCACCCTGGGTAGCTCACATGAAATTGGATGTGCATTTCTTTTCTACCCAGCCAGCGACGATGACGGCTGGGCTGGCGCATGTGCCTTTTGAGGCCGGGGCACTGCCCGAGTAGGTGGAACTTCAGGTGCCAGAATGCAGCCCTTGTGAGTGTGCTCGCTCGAATCATGTTGCATCACATGATGCACTGCACACATTGCTCTATGACGAGAGGCGACTGGCGAGGCGAGCGCAGCCGAACAGCATTTTCACTCAGGTGAGAGGTGCGCAATTGAATTATAACATTGCTTGGTAGTGTGGTGGGCGGAGGTGTTGGCTGGAGGAGCTCAAAGGTGGCTGGATAATCCAAAGGAGGGGCACCTCTTTGTTTGGGAGCGAATGTCCTCCCTGCGTTTTACTCTCCTTTACCCCCATCCATCCACAATGTGGCCAGATTGCAGAAACTTTGCACTGGTGCAAGGTTTGCATGGTATTAGCACTAGGGCAAAGTTTGCCCTATTTGTAAGAACACTGGGGCACATTAAAAAACCATTGCACCTTGAATATTATTTCCAAGGCCTTTTTTGGTTCGCAGTCCACCCCTGATTGTTGTTGTCTCTAATTGTGTCATGATATATAAGCTTACCAAAACAATCCTCATGTGTCGCTACTCCACAATAGCGACAGTGGTACTGTACCATCAAAAGAGGTACTGCATATGTGCACCAATTTCAGACTGTCATGTTGTGGAGGAGTGTCACCAGAATCACCATGCAAACAAACGTTTTCTATAATTACTGTTCGCTAGGTTGGTTTCCAACCAATCCTAACAACCAGCAAACAGGTTCCTAAAGTGCCACTTTCTGTGCTCCCTCGGAAAAATGGGTCTGCTTCAGAGTAGGTTTTAAGTACTGAAAATGTTTGTAATCCATTGTACAACTTTTCTGTTAATTAACATCTCGTTGGGAATCGGGCCCTGAGTGCTCTCACAAAAGAAGGCCATGGTGCAGAGGCCCACTGGGAAATCTCCATATCTCCCTGTAGGCCAGTCCACCACTGCATCCTTGACTTGTGTAGTCACGTGATGTCATTTGCACCGCTATTGTCCACTCGTGTGAACGTGTAAACATTCCTTACCCTGGGTTGTGTTGTTCGTTGGCAACACAGCTAAACAAATAAGTGATATTACAAGTGTTAGCTCTTGAATAGGCAACTCCTGCAATAACGTGATGACGTGTGTAGAGTAGTAAAGTTACCCATCAATTTACGAACCTGATTTTTAATACCTAAAGAAAATTCATGCAAAGATGAGATTATTCACATCTGTTGGCCTACTCAATTGACAGCAATTGTGACAGGGTCTAAAAAAGGGACCGGTTGGAAAAAGGCATTCACTGCTCATGACCTCTAATTAACTCTAATCATAGCATGAGTCTGCTATCTTGCTAAACCAATGAAAGACTAATTCCACAAAACTAAAGTGTCCAGATTTAAGTTGGAAACTATGAGTTGATATGAATCCATTGGTCAGCAAAATATTGTGTGAATTTATCCCAAAATACGGCTTGTCTATGCACCTCTGGAATTTTGGTCCACACATGTGGCTAACCCTCTTATTGGCCAAAGGCATGGAACTTTATACAAAGGTGTGTTGCCTCTAAAATGAATATATGAGGCCTTCCTCTGAGGAAGTCATGTGTCATGTGTTAGCATGTGTTAGCATTACAGTCCCTTTGTAAGCTCACATATTGTCGGGGTTTCCTTCGGTGGTCATTTCCCCAGTACTATGCTTGTACACGAGGGGGCAAGAAACAGACAGAAGGGCGGGGAGGCCCCACCTGGTTGGTCCAGACTGTAGAGATGGAAAAAGAATACAGAAGTTGATTAGAACCACATACCTGTGCCACGACCCCTCACTATTGTCCCCAAACCTGAGATCCTACCTGTAGTGAGATGAACCTAAAGGGTATCTCCTACTGCCTATCGTGTGGTCCATAGTTGAGAACAATGACCGTCGGAGGCTGCCATGATGCAGAGTCCAAGGAAGCAATGTTTGCAAGGGACCTAATCTGTGTGGCACAAGGATGCAAAACTAAGGGAGATTATATCCTTAAAAAGATCCCAAAAAAAGGAAATACAGCAATAGAGGGTCCAAGTATCTTCAACCAGTCCCCAAAAACAAGTGAGGGAACATTTCAGAATCCAAAAACACGAGTGCCAAGGGGTTGATACAGAAGGAACCAACGCAGAGGAAATCCAAAGACAGCAATTCCAGAAAACAGAAACCAAAAATGTTGACGCACCACTCTAGTACAAGAACCAAACCCAGATGGTATAATTGAAGAAGAGTGCAGAAGAAAAGGCTAAGGGGTCCAAAATACAGGTAGAATCCAATAAAACAAGAACAAGAAGCCACTTACCAGCTAGAAAGCAGGCATGCAATTAGTTGAGAAACAGTGAGCCCTTCCTTCCCTGCCATATAAGTAGCTGGTTCGTAGCGTCTGCGTTGATTTACGGGTAGTGTGCGCATGCGTGATGATATCATCGCATGCTACATAATGACCTCATTCCAGAAACGTTCCCGGGTCCAGTAACTCTGGCAACGCGATGCTGTCCCAGCCTCCCAGGAAGGCACCAGCCCACTCTTCGACCCTGCTTTCCCGCAGCATGAGCGTAGACCCTGACGCATATGAAATGTATTATAGTATACATCCTGCTGATGTTTTATATGATTACTTCCTTTTAGTTTCTCGTCCCTCACATAAAATGGCCCTTGTTTCTGAAAAAGACAGAGGGCCTCATTACACAGTAGGTGGTAGCCATTAGCACCATGGCTACCACCTTAACGCATTCCGAGTCCGTGTTCCCGGAATAGGGACTTACCGGGTCATTCCGACCTTGGAGGATCCGGTAAGTCCCCATTGTGGGAACCATTCCCCATTCACATTGAGGCCCCCATAGGGCTCAATGGGAATGGGGAAGTAGCTAATAACGGTACCGCAAATTGCGGTACCGTTATTAGCTCTGAAGTCCCTTAACGGGTCCCATCCTTAACACCAGGTCAGACCTGGCGTTACGGAAGGGACCCGCTAAGGGACCTTGTAGTAGGGCGGTAAGGGATTACTGGCACCGGTGCCTTTATCGGTGCTGGTAATCCCTTACCGCCTACCGTGTAATGAGGCATAGAATAATATATTTCTGCCAGCATTTGGCTTAATATACCGCAGGATGGATAACACTGTAAGTTCAGAAATGAAAGTTTTTTGCTTCCTAATTTACATCTTTCGTACTTTCCCATCACTGTTGCCATGACACCAGACCAGCATGTGTCCATGCCAACAGGTTAATCTTAAACACATCATGAGATTCTAGAAATCAATCTCTTTTTACCAAAATGCTAAATGTTTTAAGCAAGGCTGGTAGGCACAGTACAAGAAACACTATTATCTCAAATCGTTGTGCTAAAACATACCCTCTAACCCTAACATGAATCATTTCAAACAACATATTTTTTGTCAATAAGGTCATTGTGAACACTTGACGTTTCCCAGAGTGCTCAGAGTTAATAGATTCTTGTGGACAAAATACATTTTAGATATGTGCTTTCTAATCTCGGTGTGCTGTATGTCCTAATATATTGGATATGTGTTGATAATAAATGATCAATGATACCAGTCCCATGCCTTTTCATTTGCACCCTGGTGAAAGTGTCAGGCTGCCTCCCAGACAACCAGGACACTCTGAACAAGGACATCACCTCATGGTAAACCCTGCGTTTTGATCCTCCTTGTTGGGGGCGGGTCGGAGCCCCCACGCGGTCCCGTAAGCCCCTCAACACAAAGGACTCACACGGCACCAGTCCTTCCTGTTCGGGCTTCCCGGTCGCTCTAACGCGGCCGGGAACGCCCCCTTTATTTATGCACACCGCGGCGGCGTGACACGTCACGCCGCCGCGTAGGCCCGTCATCGGGCAGCGCCACACTCCTCCTTTTCCGGGAGGAACAACAAAACAGATTAACATCAACTTTATTAACCAGAAACCCACACATCTATCATAAACACTACTGCACACCCAAAACCCCTTTAATGTCATCCACCCAAATCCTCTCACCCCAGTTCACTAACCAAGTGCCCCCACGACATATTCGCTGAGGTAGGCAGGTTTCCTTCGCCCAGCCCTCTGGGGGTACCTCCTGCCTACCTCTGGCACGTGACATCCTTCCGCCGCTTCTCCCCGGACGGGGGATTCGGGTACCTCGTCCCAGAGGCCTCCGCCAGCAGGCATGTCTGGTGGATTAGGTTCGGGTGGGGTGTCAGTTCGTGGATCACCCAGCTTCTTGAAAAAACTCACATTTCGGGTGACAGCAGATCGTCCATCCGAGGCCGTCACCATGGACCCTTTCACTGCCACTACATCCAATGGCTCCGGTTCATAGGGGAGTGAGAGCTTCCCGTGGGGGTGTCGGTTGCGGATGAGGACCTCATCTCCCGGTTCAAGTCTTTGAGGTAGGAGACCCCTGCGCAGGTTTTCCTGTTCAGTTCGGACTCGCCTTTCAGCCTCCACCCGCTGACTATCGATGACCCCCGGTTCTTTCTCCCCAACTTCCGGCAACAGCCCCCGGGGGCACCTCTTGAATAACACTTCTGCCGGAGCCACTCCCGTGGCGGCATGTGGGGTGGTGCGGTACACCCGCAGAAACTGATAGAGGGCGCGTTGTAATGATTGACCCTGCCCCTGAGCAATTCGGAAGGTTTTGTTCAGAGTCCGCATCAGTCTCTCAGCATCCCCGTTCGCTCGGGGCCACAGTGGGGATATCTTCCTGTGTTGTATTCCGCAGCTCTCCATCAACTCGGAGAACCACTCACTTTGGAAGGGCGATCCGTTGTCAGAGCATAGAGTGTGGGGAAAGCCATGGGCCGCAAATATTTTCTCCATCGCCACCACCACATGCTCAAAGGCCACAGATTCAATGAACTCGACCTCCGGGTATCTCGAGTGTTCATCAACTATTACCAGGAAGTGGGTGCCCACTGATGTTGAGCCAAAGTCGGCGTGGACGATCTCCCATGGCCTCGTGCCTCGGGGCATTGCCTCAATGGCAGGCTCTCGTTGCAGAGGAGAGGCCGCCTGACACCATACGCATGCCGCCACAAAGTCGTCCACCTTTTTCTCCAACTCCGGAAACCAGACTTTCGAACGGAGCCGCGCCTTGGTCTTGGCGGCTCCCTGATGTCCATGGTGGGCAAGACTGATCACCTCGCTCACCTTTGACCGTGGAACAACAATTCGGTCACCGCGGAGTAGCAGCCCCGAGTCCGCGAACGACAGCTCCTCCTTCACCTTCCACAACTGCTCCAGTACTGTTTTGGCTTCTTGGGTGCGCCCGGACACAGCTCCGAGAATGGACTTCCAAAACCCATTACGCATCGAGTCCTTCAAGATTCAAAAACACTCGTCCTCAGCCGCCGCAGCCTCCAACTCCTCTAGGGACATCGCATTTGGTGTTGCCGCCTCCACCACCATTGGTACATGACTGTCCGCTTCTTCTCCGCAGGTGTCATATTCCTCTCCTCCACCCATTCGCGGATGACGACAGAGGTAGTCTGCGGCATTGTTGGCCCCCGGCCTATACACCAGGGTGACGGAATATTCCAGGAGGGCGAGCATCCACCTCTCGATTCTAGCCGGTGGTTTTGAAGAGGAGCCCACCAGTATTGGAATCAGTGGTTTGTGGTCAGTTACCACCGTCACCGGACGCCCCAAAACATAGAGCCGGAAATACCTGCAGCCCCACAGCACCGCCAAGGCCTCCCGCTCGATCTGGGAGTACCTCTGTTCCGTTTCAGTGAGCGCTTTGCTGGCATATGCCACAGGTCGAACAATCCCGTTACGGTCCACTTGAGTCAGCACTGCTCCCAACCCGAAAGGACTTGCATCGACCACGATCTCTGATTCCAATGCGGGGTCGAAAAACGCCATGGTGTCCTCCGCTGTGAGGGCACCCTTAATGTCCTCAAAGGCGGCCTGTTCGAGAGGGCCCCAATGCCATGGTGACTCTTTCTTGGTCAGCGCCCGGAGTGGTTCAGATCTCGAGGCCAAGTTCGGGATGAACCGCCCACAGTAGGTTACCATCCCCAGGAAACTCCTCACGTCCGTCACAGACTCGGGGGCTTTCGCCGCTTTGATGTCCTGGACCTTTTTCGGGTCTGGCGACACCCCGCCTTCCTTGAATATGAAGCCGAAGAATTCAATAGAGGAGCGCATGAACTCACACTTTTCCCTGTGAAGGCGGAGGCCCAACGATTGAAGTCGTTTGAGAGTCTTATCGAGCCTCTTCATGTGATCCACTTCGGTTTTGGGGAATACCAAAATATCATCGCTAATGTTAAGGACGCCCTCCAGATCTGCTAGGGCGCCCCTGATGATATTTTGGAACACTTCAGCGGCAGACGATACTCCAAAGCTCAACCGCTTGTATCGATACAGTCCCCGATGGGTGGTAAACGTTGTTATGTACCGGGACTCTGGATGAAGGACGACCTGGTGATACCCGGCTCGGAGGTCCAGTTTCTAGAAAAATCGAGCCCCTTGAACATCAGCAATGATATCATCGATCGTTGGTGTAAGATGTCACTCCCTTTTGATCGCCTTGTTGGGGAGCCTAATGTCCACGCAGATGCGGACCGAGTCGGGTTGCTTGGGCTTTCTGGCCACCACGATCGGAGACACCCAGGGGGTTGGGCCTTCAACCTTCTCGATGATATCCAGGCTCACCAAGTTGTCCAGCTCCTTATCTACCTGCTCCCTTAAATGGAATGGTACTCGGCTGTGTTTCAATGCGATGGGTGGCACCGACTCATCGATGTGTAGTCGAACTGGTTCCCCAGTCATCTTTCCGATCCCACTGAAGAGTCCAGCATATTTGTCAAGGAGATCATTAATGTCCTCCAGGTGGTCGGAGTATGCAAAACTGACGATACCTAAGGCCTCCGCAGCTGCACAGCTGAGCAAGGTATTGCTGCTCACCGGGGTCACATAGAATCGAGCCTTGATTTGTGAGCCATCATGCTCCACCTCTGCCACGAAGGCACCGTCTAGCGGTATCGGTTCCTGACCCCCAAAAGCAAATATGCGGGCCTTCGGTGTGACCAGACCTGGGAGGGGTTTGAGAGAGTCATAATGCCCTCTGGCCATCACATTGACTGAAGCGCCTGTGTCAACGAGCACTGGGACTGGGGAGTGGTTGATCTCCACCACACATCTCGGCTGTCTCCTGCTTTTTCCTTTGAGTATTCCCACGCTGGAGACGAAAAAGATGTTCTCATCGTCTTCCTCGTCGGCTCCTTCAGCATGGGACTCGACTTCACCCTGTTCTACCTGGGCTACACTGGGCTGTTGGCTCTGGCGCGGAGTCCACGTCCGTGCCTGACCTCTCGGCACCATCACCGGCATGGCTGCACGACATACTCTCGAGAAGTGATCGGCCAGTCCACACCTCCCACAGGTTTTTCCAACCGCCGGGCATTCTGCCATGTGAGGGAGGTCGTACCCGCACTTCTGGCACGACTCCCCGGCTCTTCCTGCCCTATCTCAGGGTCCTCCACCCGGGCGTCTCACTCCTCGGCCACCTCGCCACACGACACACACTTCCTCCGACCTCACCGACCGAGACCCTGCTTCCATCTTGTTGGCTCGGGCTTCTGCTACCTCGTGGCACCTGCCCAGCTCCAGTATGCGGGGCAGTGTGATTCCCGGCTCTCTCAGGACTTGCCTCCTGAGCTTGCCAGAGGAGCATGCCTGGATCAGCATCGTGCGTATCATGTCGTCTGCATCCCCCCATGCGCATCCGAGGGAGAGGCGGCGTAGGCGACCATAAAAAGTGTCCAGTGTCTCCTCTTCCTTCTGCTTAGCCGAGAGCATGACCAATCTCTCATAATCCACATTTGCAAGGGGAAGGAAATGTGCAAGGAGTGCCGCCTTGGCCGCATCATAAGAGTTATTGATAGGTGTAAGTGATTCAAATATCTCCTGGACTGCCGGCCCTGCCGAGTACAGCATGGTGGCAATTCTGCTGTCGTCATCCGTCACCTGAGCAGCCCTGAAATACATGTCCAGGCGACTCACCCATCTTCTCCATCGGGGCCCCATGCTCGAGGGTGGGCCCGATGCATCGAACTCCGGGATGGGCTGCAAGGCGGCATGGGCCGCGGGTGCTCGTGCTTGAGCCATGATGGGAAGTCCTGGTTGTCCAGGTAGCGGTCCTGCAGGGGCTTGAATCACCGGAGGTAGGACAGCCTGTTGTTGAGCCGCTGCCTGGCCACGATCGCGGGGGAGTGACGCAGCTGCAGCACCACTATCAGAATCCTCAGAGTCACCCATGGGCTTGAGCGCACAGGCACCCCCACCTACTGTCCTGAGGGCCGCAACTCAAACTCCAACCATCATAGTGCAACTCACCCCTTCCTTTCCGGGCACACGAACAGTTCAAACAGGGGGGCTTCCGGACAGGGCACCACTGGAGGCACAAAAGAATAAGACACCCAGAGCAGCCAAATGAAGGAGACAAAGAAGAAGCCACAGCGCTCTGATGATGAAGGGGACAAAGAGAACACTGTGGATCCACCTTGCCGTAGTCCAAATAGAGCTGGGAGTTCCAAAAATTGAGCTGAGGCGATGGATTGGCCTAGACAGGCCCTGTCATGTTAATCCTTCTCCTAGCTTTCACACGACGTAGGAGTCCCAAAACTGGGTTAAAAACCACAAACGAGGCATGGGCTTGCAGGGTAGACTTCCTGCTATTAATGTTTCCAAAAATTGGGCCCGTTTTGCCTTCACGCTCCAAACCGGAGCCTCGTGAAGTTTCACGGCCTACAAGACAAAATGGCCGCCGGCCGCGTGTGCGTCCCCCGACCCGGCATGAAACGAAGTGAAGCTTCGTTCCGCTTCGTTAGAAAAAATTAATCCAAAGGATTTCACCGCCGGGCCCGGGTCTCCCTCACCACTCGTCGCCACTGTTGGGGGCGGGTCGGAGCCCCCACGCGGTCCCGTAAGCCCCTCAACACAAAGGACTCACACGGGCACCAGTCCTTCCTGTTCGGGCTTCCCGGTCGCTCTAACGCGGCCGGGAACGCCCCCTTTATTTATGCACACCGCGGCGGCGTGACACGTCACGCCGCCGCGTAGGCCCGTCATCGGGCAGCGCCACACTCCTCCGAAGCGGGAGACTGCCATCTCCCCTGCCGGGATGCTTGTAAGTGCTCCTCTGCACCCTACTCCTCTCAAACACCACCCCCAATTGCCACCTTCCACAACCCATCTATCTCTACTCCTCCTCTCCACCCACCTACCTGCAGATTCTTTGTCCCTCTCTGGCACCGAGAAAATTAGTATTCCCTATCGCTGGCATTTCAGGCAGACTAAATCCTGAAGCACCAGGGAAAAACTGCTGTACAAAAATATCAGTATGTCAGGCGGTACCTACGTCATCAGATGGCCACAGGAAACAGGTGCATACCAGCGAGAGCAGACAAGCCAGAGAGGGAGGAGGCAGAGCTTAGCCACAGGCAGTGTGGAAAATGTTTTGCTGGCTGCAAGGAGGTTACTGACCGAGGGACAAATGTCCAGGGAGAGATCGAGAGAGTAGCAAGCGCCATGAGGATGGAGCTTAACTGTGACGGCGAGGCACGTATGTTAGGAGAGGTAGAAGGACGAGGGAAGTGAGGGACAGAAAATCGGGAAGCAGAGGAACAAGATATCAACTCAGAGAACGGGTCGAGGAACAATAGAGGAAAGACTAAGACCAAAATCCAAGAGCCAAATCCCAAAATTGAAAGGCTGAAATGCAACCCCAAAAATCCACTCAAGAATGTTGCAAATCAAGTTCTTTACATCCACCCTGAGTTGTCAAAGTCCCATCCTTCCCCTTACCCTACAGCCGTTTGTTCGTGTTTCTACACGAGATCTAATCTCGGACTGTTGTGTACATGAATGTCTCCAGTTATTCAAAACTTTGCTCTCTCTTCCCGGTCCTTTCCTCATCCTGATCTTTGCTCTTGTCTCCTGAATCCTGACAAGCACTACTTTCAAGACACATGCATCAACTTTTTGTTATGCACTCTATTCACCATATTTAGAGTCCACACATCAATGGTACAAGGTGATGATAACACTTTTTGCCATATATTACTAAGACATTACAGTAACAAAAGAAGGTTGACTAACACTTCTATTCTTTATTTATGTGTGCATTTCTTCATGAAAAATAATATTATTTTAAAATATTTTGGGTAACTTTCCCAGGGTTTAGGTTCATGCTGTAGTGCTATATTATTTCATGTTTACACTCAGCTATTACCAAACCTGTTGTTATTTATCTAAATGTGATATGATGTAAGATTGTCACTATGGGTTTAAAAGTGACAATCTTGATTAGCTTTTTTCATATGCAACTCTTTTTTTAATTTGAACTGAATTGTTAAACTGATCACAAAATACCATTAAATACACTGACTGGTTGACATCCTTCCAGAATGCTTGCAAATTCATCCAGGTCCATTGGGCAAGAAAGACTGGAGCTCTCTACAGCATGCAGATCAGAACTGCAGTTAAAGAAAACTAAAGGTTCATAAGCATAAGGTCCAAGATCATCACTTAGTGTAACCATATAACAATTGGCAAACATCAGACAAACACAGCTATTGAAAGTAAACATGAAACAATTACTGAACACAATAATATTAAAATGTTTTTCTGACGCCTTATTTTCTGATGCAATGTAACATAGATGTAGAGCTGCTCACTATGGTCTATCATGCTATCTCATAAATACACAAAATAAACAGCACTGCACAATGGAAATCTTTCCAAATGCCTCCAAGTAGTTTTTTTAGGAATCTATGTGATCACTGCGCCACCCATAACTGTGCCAACCAAAATGTCAACGCTAATTACAGATAGATCACTGTGCCCACATCCACCGGCCCGCATTTACCTTCTCAACCCCCCAACACACTTACCTTTACGGCAGCACACTGCTGTGTGTGCTGCCTATACCCTGCTATCCCTGAGCCACCAGCTCTTCCCACTAACGTTAGCTAGAGCTGACTCCGCAGGGTGCTTTTCTCTTTTTTTCTTTCTTGTCCCCTGCTTACCAAAATGGTAAGCGGGCTCACCCCTGCGCCGCCTGAATCCCGCTATGGTGCCCAGGTAGAGCAGGGGACACCCCCACAACCCCCACTCTGCTTGGGCGCAATAATTGTTGCCCCCATTTTGTGCACCCCCAAAGTCGCAGTGACTGCGGGGGCGCACAAATGAGCGCAACATTTTGGTACGATTCTGTTTTTTAGCAGACCAATATGATAAAGTATTTTACTTATAAAGATTCCACTGATCCATCTGAAGAAATAAAATCATATCACATTACACCAATCCACAGTTGATTAAGAGAGAACACTAATGCAATTTCATGATGTATTTTGAGGAGTAGCTAATCTGAATATTTTCAGAAACACAAATCAAGTTTGTACAGGGACAATTGTAATATGAACATGTGCATCGTGTGGTCATTCTTTAAAATCACACATGCAGACCCTTTGGTGAGTACCTCCATAACTTCTTGAATCATGTAGCATGAAAATGTGACCCTCGCTTAAAGAGCTTTTGACTCTTCCACTAATGTTGGGCAAGCCCTCCCCTTTATGTTCACAACTATTTGAAACAGCATGTGTCATGCATGTCTTGCCATCTACGATTACCTGTTTTGTGTAGATTGCACTTGACTGCTTATCATGCTATACAATTTAACCAAAGAGTTGAACGTTGATATATACTTAGCTAAACAAGTTTTTAAATGAAAACATTTAAATTGAGATTTTACATTACGTTTCATGCCAGAGACACGCCACTAAGGGCGGGACTGGGTTTCGAACAAGTGAGGCTTCGCGTGTCTTACTGCCAAGACAAGTGCATTTTCCCAAGCTATTCTTCCAGTCCATTTCTGTTAGTCTCAATCTTTCACCTCAGCCTTCCTCACAATATTAAGGCAAGTTATGAAGTAAACTCCAGCCAATGTCCCCGCCAATTTCCTCTGTACGCCCTGACCATGTCCCTGTTATGTCATGTTTGAGGAATGTGGCTTTTGGTCTCTAAGTGAATTTTCCTGACCTCGCACATCCTACTCCCTAGCTCTCTCTATGAGTCCTATCCATAAAGCTTCAGGAAAGCTGCCTTGGGATTCTAAGGCTTGGCACAGAGGCTCCTATTTTGCAGTTCCCTTTTCTTTTAATTGAATAACATAAAGAAAAGAAAATGAAACATACACAACTACTGCTTCCATAATTCAACCTTATGCCCGCCCTGCTTCTGCCATCCAATCAGTGTCCAGTATGTATTTATAAGGCTTGCCTGGAAGCCACCTCCTTCCTCTTTTCTTACTGCTCCTACACCTGGGATACGTTTACTACTAAAACGACAATTTTTTTCTTTCCATTTACACCTTGTGACGTACTTACTGTATGGTGCAGAGGCGAGGCAGGTGCACAAATTGGTAATGGAATGGGGCTATGCTTCTTGCTGCCGTGGCAACACTATTGTGTTCTGGAACTCCCCTATGTGCTTTAGTGCGTCCTTCTCAATCTCCACTCCCTTTCCCCCCAGTTTGTTTCCTTTACCCCTTCCGCTCACATGTATAAGCAGTATCAGGGGAATTAATTCACTTCTGTGGATTGCTGAATGCCCAACATTGTTTTCAGGGAAAGGACTCGGCATTGGAGCATTTCAGCAAAGGGCAAAGAAAGAGGACTGGCGAGGAGCTTGTTTGATTAGTAAATGCCACCAGTTATCTCCTCCATCTTTGGAGTGCTATTGATACAGCAATCTGTGAAATATGTCTGGAAAGTATATGATGGCTGACAAGCCTTCTTTACAATCTGAGCCACAATAAATACATTGGCCTCTTTCATTAATTAGTTGGTGGCCCAAGCCTGTGATCGCTATATTGGTGATAGTGGGGATGGCCATCAAGAGGTTGATGGCCTCCATGGCTATTAGCTTTGGTGAATCAGTCACAACCGCAGTAAAAGAAGATTTAGCTGATCATACCATTACAGACTCTGGCGAGGTACAAGACGATGTGATGATGTCTTCCATGTCACGCAAGGTTATGGAGAAGTGTCGCTCTACTCAGGTTTTACATGAATCGGACTTGAGCATGTGCATGCGGGTCTAGCATCCCTAGGGCTGATGCGCTACTGTGAGTATCATTGGTGGGTTTCTCCTCAAAAGATTGCTAGAATCACAGTGTTTTTTCAATGAATGAAAGAAAACCTCCTCTAAGACCTATTTATATGGTGGATTTCTTATGACAGAAAATAATAAACAGATGCTCATCAAGAAGTCTAAAAAAAAAGGTCTGTCCTCCATCAAAACCTACACTAAATGTAGCAACCAGGCAGTAAAGACTTCAGGTTTGAAGGTACGTTAGAAGTCTTTATTGATAAGATGACCCAGTGCTCCCTCAGCATCCACCTCTCACTCAAACCGTCAGCCTCTCACCTGTCATCCATGCGGCATCCCTCTCAAGCTTCCATTCACAAAACTCCACATTCCACACATGCCACATTCCAACACATGCACACTGGAGGAAGCGCAAGCCTAACAAGAACATAACACCCCCCCCTTTTCCAACCCAACAACAATTGAACAAGAAAAACAAAACCTAAAATACTAATAAGAATATGTGAACATATGCAGTACAATTGACAACCAAAATAAAATCAAATAAAGAATGATATTATGGTTATTTCACCATCAGTTAATGATGGAGTCTCTAGAGCATTTGTCGTAAAAATTGACAACCAAAACAACTCACGTAGAGAATGACATATAACTTTTCACCATCAGTTTATGACATAGAGGTCATTAAGAGTTAGAAGGTAACCATGACTCTATTAGCGGCATGGCTACCTCCTTAATGGGTACCGGGTCCAGGATCCTTGAATGAGGAATTACCGGGCCATTCGGACCTTGGAGGGCCCAGTAATTCCTCATTCAAGGAACCCATCCCCATTCCCATTCGAGCCCCCATAGGGCTCAATGGGAATGGGGAGGGTGCTAACAACGGGCTCAACACAGTATTGGGTTCCCTGCCCCTCATCAACTCGAACAGTGATTTACCTCTATCAGCCCTAACAGATGTCCTGCAACTCCACACCGTCTCCTTTAGGGCCTTCTCAACCGACATATTATTGCTCAAGGTTTGTTCCACTGTTTCCATATTCACCCTGGTGCATCTCTCCACTAACCCATAAGTTTGAGGATGATAATTGGCAGAAAATCTCCATTCAACACCACCAATCTGGCAAATTCCATCATCTCTTTGCTTCTGAACTGCACATCATTATCGTTAATAACCACCTTACGATATCCCTCTCTTCTGAACACATGTTGCATGAATTTAATAACCTTGTGGGTGTCAACTCTATTTACCATCTTAATCTCCATCCGCCTAGAGCAATAGTCTATCATAACAATTAAAAACATCCTTTCATTAGCCAAGTTATCATAAGGACCCACTATATCAATACCAATCTCCTCCCATGGCTGTTCTGGCCTATGCATGGCAATAGGCACTGTTTTTAAGACCTTGCAACCTTTGTCAGAATTTTGGCAAGGCCAATAACACCTCAAAAACCTCTCTACCATAAGATCAACTCCGGCCCACCAATATTTGGAATGAACATTGCGTTTAGTGCATGAAGAACCTGGATGCCATTGATGGGCTTTCTCTATTAACCCTTCCCTTTGACTACGGGTGGTATCAGTTTGTCTCCCCTCAATGATAAGTCATCCTCCATAGAGCATTCATCCTTGTCTTCCCAAAATGGAAGACAATTTTCATATACTAGTCTCTTATCTGGCCACCCATTTCTAGTATACTCTATGAGTTTACATAAAACTTCATCCTCTTGAATCTTCTGAATCAACTTCTCCCTATAAATGACTTCCAAAACCACAGCAACACCTCCTACATCTTCAACTTGTACTGCCTTTTCCATATTGAGAGTCAATCTCGAAAGAAAATCGGCTACCTGACTCTTCTTCCCAGGAACATATTTCACTTTAAAGTGATAATCCTGCAGTTTCAAACTCACCTTAGCTATCTTGGGAGATTCCCTACACTTCCTTGCACCGATAACACTTCCAACAATGGTTTATGATCAGTACAAACAACAAACATACTTCCCCATACATATCCTCTGAAGTAATTTGCTGCCCACACACAAGCTAGCATTTCTCTCTCAATTACAGAGTACCTACTCTCTATCTCTGTTATTGCTCGCCGACTCATGGCATGTGACCTTTTCACTTCCACTTTCAGAAACCTGTGAAATAACTGCTCCCAATCCAATCCCACTAGCATCTACAGTTATTTTGGTTTGGTTTCCAAACACGAATCCACCTAGATCAATAAACTCACATATGCTTCTCCTGATGCATTCTGCTGACTTTTCACAATGAGTGTCCCATTCAAACTTGATGTCCCTTCTTTAGTAACCTTCTCATGGTTTCTGTTATACTGGCAAAATTCTGTACACATATGTTATGGAACTCACAAAGACCCAAAAATGATCTGAGTTCTTCCTTATTCTTGGGATCAGGTGACTCTTTGATAGCTTTCATGGCCTCCAATTTAGGCCTATACCCTTCCCCACTAACCACATGTCTTAAATACTCAACCTCCACCTCTTTAAACTTGCATTTGCTCTTCTCCACTTTCAATCCCTTTTCATTTAATCTAGACAACACACTCTGTAATCTCTCATCATGTTCATGTTCCCCTCTGCCAAACACAATAATATCATCTTGCTAAACTAATGTGCCTTTAACTCCTTTAAGCACTTGGGTCATGACCCTTTGAAACATCGCAGCCGCAGAGGCCAGTCCAAACAGCATCCTTTTGTACCAGTACAATCCAAATGGTATGATGAATGCAGTGAGAGCTCTACAGTCTTCAGTAAGACTAATTTGATGATATGCATTGGATAAGTCCAACATGGTAAATGTACAGCTCCTTCAATACAATTAAAACTCTCCAAAAGAATGGGTAGGGGATACTTGTCCACCAATATGTTCTTATTCACATCTCTGAGGTCACACAAATCCCCAACTTCCCATTCTTTTTCACTGCCACCAAATGGGACTTACCCATTGAGATGATTACATTTTCTCAATAACATTTTCCTTTTCAAGTCTGTTTAACTCTTGTTCAACTTCACCCACTAAAGCAAATGGGATAGGCCTAGCCTTGTTATGCGCAACAGGTCTTGGTCCCAGCTTCAACACTATCTTGAAGCATAATTTTTCTATAACCTCAACCACTACTGAAATATGTCACTGGTGTCCTCTTTTGAGTTCTCTTCCACACCAGGACTGCTGCTGCTCTTTACTAACAACACAGGTTCTTTTCCGCACCGATCTAATCGTATTTTCAACGCTGCTTGATCCCTCCAACCAAGTACATTCACACCCTTTTTAGCTATATAAACCTTGACATCTGCTTGGCGATCCTTGAATTGAGCTGCACTCTTAAACCAGCCTGCGATGTGGATTCTCGAGCCCTAGAATCCTCTAGGATTTTTGATATCTGGTGGACGCACCTTTGTTTTCAGTCCTTCGTACATCAATCTTTCCCATGTCTTGCTCATTATTATGGTGTACGGGGAGCAACTGTCCACCATCACGGAGAGCTTCCAATTCTCCAACAAAATATCACATCAGTCAAAATTCACTTCATTTCCAGATGGTTCACAAACCACCACTACTCTCTCTTCGTCGGATTACTTATTATCATGTATCACTGACACCCTTTTCTTGTTCTTACACACCACTGCAAAATGTCCCCTCATACCACAATTTGCACAGGTCTGATTGATCGCCAGGCAGTTCCTTGAATTGGCATAAAGCCCCATTCTGCCACACTTAAAGCATCTGTCTCTGTCTCTGCCTTCATTCTAGAACCAAGGCCTTCTAATGCTACCCTTTATTTCTTTACGATCTTGTCCTCTAGGCTTATAACTTCTCTTATTTGATTCATCCGTTTCTTCTTTTTCTCTTTTGCTTCGAACCACACTCACAGAGGAGTGCTCTCCCAACTCTTGGGCTGGCTTAGTCTGACTTTGTCCGACACTTTGAGTTTGAATTGCTTCCATCTTCTTGCTCTTCATCTCTTTCGAACATAGATGTATGTGTTCCACACTTTTAGCTATGGCTATAGCTTCCGGCAATGTGGGGTTACCCACCATCCACAATCTATCTTGTATCAACGTGTATAATTATCTGTTCTCTAATCAGCTCATCCAGTGTGATGGCTGTGCCAAAATGGCAAGTCTGAAACAATTTCCTTAGAGCTGACACATACTCTTCAATTGATTCTTCTTCCTTTTGAACTCTTGTGTAAAAGTTATATCTGTTTATTGCCACATTTACCTCTGGTGCATATTACTTGTCCAATTGTCTTAATGCTCTTTCATACTCATCCACATCACCAGCTTCATCTCCCGACAATTCAGGTAACTCTCTATATTTACCCTGACCTTCGAGCCCCAATGCATGTAACAGCAGCAACTATTTTCTTCTGTGGCGACAACCCATCTTGTTCCACTGTCTTCCTATAGTTCTTCCAGTACTCCCTCCATTCTGGCCACACCACACTACGTTGCCCTGGATTTGGTAAAACATCTTTCTGGGGGATGTCCTGTTATTGCTTGCATCCGTTCCCTTTTCTAAATTTCCTCTCCTTCTTAAAAAGTGTTCAAGTCTCTTGACCGATCGCCAGCGCACACGCTCAATACATTACAGTTAATTGTATTCATTTCCTCTGCTTACGGCCGCCGCTGTTGCTATCTGCTTAGAAGCTGTGCACCTTGCTTGTGGGCTCAATGACTCTTGGCCTTCTGGATCTACTCGGAGGAAGCCTCTGTCCTTCTGGAGCTGCTTCACTTCACTTCATACATGGGTTCTGCTCTCTGCTGGACTGTCCTCATCGCCAAAATGTAGCAACCAGGCAGTAAAGAGTTCAGGCTTGAAGGTACGCTGGAAGTCTTTATTGATAAGATGACCCAGTGCTCCCTCTGCATCCACCTCTCACTCAAACCGTCAGCCTTTCACCTCTCATCCACGCGGCATCCCTCTCAACCTTCCATTCACAACACTCCACATTCCACAGACACCTAACATGTACTCTACCAAATGAATAGAAAGAACGATTAGTATAGGTTTACTCCCCCTTGGTTCATTTAGTGGTGGCTGGATTTCTGACCTCCACCAAGGAGTTCTCATGATCTCTGCCAGCTCATCACTTCATAGAATGGTTCCAATCCAAACAAACAAAACAACTGTCTCTCAGCTTTCCTTTTTGGCTAAAACAATGTCCTTGTCAGGTAGTATGAACAATCTCTAATTTATCCCATCTGCTGGAATGTGTCCTCCTAACCTAGCTAGGTCGGTATTCAGGACAAACAAAAATGTGCTCTTTATCCCTCCTGGGTTCTCACACTCTTGGCATTGCAGCTACGTGACTGTCTTATTTATTTTATGTATTTATTGTGCATTTGTAAGGCGCTTATCCATCTAGTAAATTGTGTCTGAAAGCGCCCGCAGGGCAACAGGGAGGGGAGATGGAAATGAAAATCAGATATAACAATGAAAGATAGAGGCAGACCTACTAGGCCTTGTGAGCATTCAGAACGTGAAAGTGCAGAGAGAGAAAGAGAAGGGATGAGGGAGTGGGGGGGTAATTGCTAGGTGAACCAGGATGTGTACCAAGAGGAAAGTGCTGGCGAGTGTGCAGCTGTAAGTGCCTAGGTGAGAGTGATCAGCTGACAATAAGTAAGTGCAGTCCTGTGGTTAAATAGGCCAGCGGCTGCCAATGCAAGGGCTGGGAGCAGGCAGAGACTTAAGGCCATTGGGTGTGGGGAGGCAGGGCCCAAGAGGACACATAAGGGCTCTCACCCCTCCTGGAGTAGCCGGTTCCTCAGCCCAGGGTGGGCTAAGGTCATGCCCAGCTCTGCTGTCATTGTCACTTCTCTCACCTCCTCCTGGGGTATTCACATTCTCATCCCAGCATAGCCTACATACATGTTTGGTTTTTCACTTTTCTCACCCCTCTCTGGGTTATTCATTTTCTCAGCTTGACATGGGCTTTGGAACTGTTCAGCCCTGTTTGGTCTGTCACTTCTCTCAACCCCTCCTGAGGAATTCTGATTCACAGCCCAGCATGGGCTATGGACCTCCTCAGCCCTTCATGGTTTGTTGCTTCCTTCATTCCCTAGCGGGGTGTTCTGCAGAGGAGCATGTGGACACGTCATGCATAGCTCCCGGCCCCTCACCCCCATCTTATTGGAATAGTAGGAGAAGAGTCCTAGGTGGGACACCAGGTATCATAGGTTGGACACCAGGACTCATTTTTGTCTCGGGAGGATAGGTCAGGGGCAACGTGCTCACCTTAGAAGCAAAACGACACCGAGCACCACAGGTTCGATCCCTGGGTCCGCGCTTAGAAACCTCTGGGTATTAAACGTGTTATAAATAACCTATCACAACCTATCATATGTTCCCAGTACCGCATTGAGTTTAGGAGAGACAACATGCACTCAGACAACCGTATTGCATGTGCTCCTGCACTGAGAGAATTGAAGGATGTCTGCACATACAACTGGACATCAAATAGCTATAAGTGAACTCAGACAGGGCATATTGACATCATGAAAGAAAGATACAAAAACGCACTGACACAATATGCAAATACTTAAAGGATAAAGATGTAACTGGAGTGATAAGAGAAAAATTCAATCGAATATGAAGAAATCATTTGCACCAAAGAAGTAAGTGAGAAGAGATGAAGTAAATGTGTATATGCAAAAATGCAAGGTAGCTGAGACATATAGAAGCTTGCTACAGAAGAAAACATAACATGGCTAAGGCGGCCATTACAAAATGATGGATGTCGGACTCGTTTTGAAATCAATCAGGCTATTTCAGAGACAAACCAGAGCTGCAGAACCAGAAGATGCTGAAAAAACAGTTTCATGTGAGCAACACGGAGGAGTCTTTTGGCCTGCAATCAAGGATGGCACTTCAAGGGATAATTGCAAGGCACAAAGGGATCCAAGATGATAAGCCATGTGTATAAGACATATTTCTCTTAGATTAAGCAAAGAAGAAAACATCTGCAGGTGCCAAGTATTGGACAGATAAAGATCCAAAAACCATATGCAATTCGGAGTGTGCAAGTCTTTAGAGGCCAATAGGAGAAAGGAAACCCAGCTTAATTAAATCAAGTAGCATCAAATACAAGGACGAAGTGGACAAAATCGTGGTCTCTTCACACGTAACTCAGAAGTCAAAAACAAGGGCTATTCATTAAGCTCCAGACAAAGATAATGGTGTACCTACAATCCCTTAAATGTCCCAGAACAGAGAACAGGCTGCAAGGTCAACTATAAAGAAGAAGACTTGGCTTGGTGCCTGACCGTTGAGAGATGATGGACTAATTGGGCAAGTGGGTAATAGTCTGACGTTGCTCTCTGCACCTGAGTTTCGTTTTGCTTATGTGCTGCTAATGAGACAAAGTTCCACAGTTGGGTGGGAATGCCAACCAATAAGAGGGTCTATGTAGCAACATATTATACAGTGTTGCACAGGCCAACCCGCTGCTATTATTCTGCTATAATCTGCATTTTGCATATTTAGGGGTGGTCCAAGGTGTGCCTATTAGATAAGGGGCATCCAGTGATATTATTAATACTTATATTTCCTCTCTGATCGACCCGGCCAGGTCCAACTTGGGTCCTTCCTTTCATCTATTTCCCTTTCTACCTGCGGTGTTCCCCAGGGGTCTCACGTCTCATCCTGGTTTTTCAACCAATATCTGGCAACCCCCACCCACCGCATTGGCATTTTCTGCTCCAATTTTCTGTGAGATGCAGATGACACTCAACTTATTTTCAGGCTTCCCACAGCCTCCTCTTCTCCTTCTCTCATCTCTGATTGCCTATCTGACATTCATGACTGGTGTGGCGCCAACGATTTCTGCTTGAATGCCAGCAAGACGGAGATCCTCCTCATCGGCACACCACCACCCTCCTTTCCTGTCACTCTGTGGCCAGCCTCCATTGGCCCTCCTCCTACCCCCACCTGTGAGGCTGAGAACCTCAGGATCATCTTTGACTCGACTCCACTCTCCTTCTCTGCTCACATCTCTAATGTCTCTAAAAAAATCAAACTTCCTACTGCACCTCCTCAGAGGTATTCTTCCTTTCCTCTCCTTCCCCCAGAAGCTCACTGTCTCTCGAGCCCTGGTTCTCTCTAGGTTGGACTATTGCAAAAGCCTCTTTCTAAATCTACTTGCTTCTACTCTCTGCCCTCAGTAAACTATCCAGAACAGGACTGCAAGACTTTTCCTTGGCCTCATGCCCTGGGATCGTATCTCTCCAGCCATGAAATCTCTCCACTGGCTCGCAGTGGCTGCAAGGATTAATTTCAAGACCCTTTGCATTGTCCACAAGTCTTTCTGGGGCGTTGATCGAAAATACCTTCAGCTGTCCCTCATAAATACCTTCCCTCCCAAGCTCTTTGTTCCTCCACCTGTAACTCCCTCACGGGCAGTCATTTTTCAAAGAAACAAGCTGGTGGTAGATCTCTTTGTTCAGCTGGGGCCTCCCTCTGGAACAGCCTCCCTGACACTCTGAAACTTGAGGAGAACCATCTCTGTTCTCGAAGGACCTTAAGACCTTCCTCTTTGCTTCTACCTTTGCTCCTCCTCTCCCCTGCTGATCTGTTCTGTCTTAGCATCGTGCACCTGGTTACCCTCTGACTTTTGGGCCCAGGTACCTGCTCACCCTGCCACCCACCCACACTGCCTCCTGGCAATACCTTGCACTGGGGTCTGAACCTGTAACCCTACATTCCCCCCTTTTTTTAATTTCTTTTTGCACTTATCAGACACACCCTGTCTGTAGCCATTAACCTAGCACTTGCCACCTGCTGGCTGCACTACCACTGTTTGTTGCCTTTTTATTTATTTATTTATTTATTTATTTATTTTTATTTTTTTCCTTTGCTCAGCACTTTCCATTTCTCCCACCCTCCCTTGCACGTTCCCCTTTCCCTCTCCCATGCACTTGCATGTTCTAAATGTCACTGGTCCTAAAAAGATCATTGTTTTGTTCTCGCTTGTTTCCCCTCCCTTGCCTCGTCATGCTCTGAAACACTTGTGTACGAGCGCGATACAAATAAAATATTAATATCAATATCAATATGTGATATATGGGTACTGTAATAATCAAAGATCCTTAGTCATCTTGTGTAGGTTCCATAAGTAGGCTGTATTCCATATTACACATGGGCCTCATTACAAGTTTGCCGGTCCGGTAATTACGGTACTGGTAAGATTGCCGGTACCATAGTTACCAGACCAGGAAACTACGAGTTCCGCAGGTACGGTGCCTTTTCACCCACCAGGTCGGACCTGGTGGGCGTAACGGCACCCGCGAACAGAGCATGTCGGATGCACTGGCACCATTCTGAATGGTGCTGCTGCATCCGACCTACCCATTCCCATTGAGCCCTATGGCGCTCAAATGGGAATGGGGAGTAAAAGTTTCTGGACCCTGGCAATGAGGAAATACAGGGTCCGCCAGGGTTGTAATGGCCCTGTATTTCCCCATTACCAGGGGCTGGAAAAATGTGCAAGTTTGGCGGCACCCTGCTGGTTTTACCAGCAAGGCTACTGCCAAACTTGTAATGAGGCCTTAGAATCTTTAAGATGGTAAACACAAAACACTGGGTCCCATCACGCAGACAAGGGCTCTCCAACTGACACCCAATGGAACCTTAACTACAAGCATTCCTACACTCACAACCAAACATTCTCTCAGGCACACCAACATTCTCTCATGCATTGCCAAGCACCTGCATTCACACCAAGCACGATACAACAGTTACATATGTTCCCTTAACCAATCCCTCCCTTCAATAGGTTTTATAGTTTGCCACGTAGGATGACATCATATCTGATGTACATTGAGGTATAAAGCCTTTTTGTAATCAAAACTGAAAAGTGAGTGCATGGGCTACAGTTTGTTGTTTGCCAGTTAGCCCTACTTAATTAGAGTTGACAATTCAGTAGTACTTTGCCATTTCTTTGAGTATGTCCGGTTATTTGGGTCTGAAATCATTATTGATATTCCATCTAGCACATGAGATGCTTCAAGGTGCTGGAGTAGATTTTTGTAGTGTTATGGATGGTTCTGGTTCAGCGGACCTGGTCTCAGATCTATACTCTCAGACTATCGACTAATTTCACCATTAGCCGGAAGATCGTGGAGCTTCCTGTGGTGAGCGGCGCGCAATAACACACATGTGAAAAGAGCTGGTTTTGGCAGGTACCCCTTTGAAGAAATTCCTGTCCAGTCCCCGCAGCTGCCCCGCGGACTGAAGGCGAACTGGTCGATTGGGGAAGATTAAAAAAAGAGGGACTCAGGCTGAGCCACAGATGTAAGTAGAGCATCGAAAGTAGCAAATATAGGGGGAGGGACTGTATTGTAGATATATGAATATAAGTAACAGGATTTTCGGCAATTAGAAAGAAAAAAAATCGATACATCGATTCCTGGTTCCAAGAGAGCCGAAGGAGAATGCACTAAAATTCGAAATAAGGGTATTATTTAAGGATTACTGGGATAAGGGTGAAAATAAGAGTGTGTATCAAACTCCAAACTGAGGTAAAAAGTTAGATTGTAATTGTTCTTTTATAACATGCCTAATAGAGATTGGTTTCTTAGAGTGGGATCTGGATTCAAACCTGTGTTGCACTGCCTTGTCTTGCTTCTAAGACAAAAGCATTGTCCCTGAGCTATCCCCCTCACCAATGAGATACATTTACTAAAGATAGAAAATTTAAAGTGCACATGTATTTGGGGTTGTAAATATGTGAGTGTAACACTTTTATTGTAAGCAGAATTGGGGGACTTTTTTTGACGTCACTCTTAGACCTCCACCACTCAAAATGAAAATACCAGCTTTTCTGTGACGCAATGATGCGTGCAGAGAACGAAGACACAGAGTTGCCCTGCTTCGTTTGTCAGGGATGAGGAAAGAGGAATTCTGCACACATCTCTTACTGCGCCACACACAAGGTTCAAGTAACAATCAGAACCATTTTTTTCTTTTTTGCATATATTTTAATTGTGGCCCATAGTGATAACACGTGTTTCGGCACCCTTGTCGTTCCTTTTCCAAATCTGGGCAGTAAAGTTGGTACAAGTTACTGTATTTGAGAATATATGTCAACAAAACAAAATCATAATAATTTCCACACATTTTCGCAATACAAAATAAACATATTAGTCATCATATGTATTACATTTTGTTTCCCCAATAAAAATAGACCATTTCAAACAGTTAGAACAGTAGATGATTCACAAAGGAAAAATGATAAATTATGAAAAGGTTTATATGGTATAAAATGTTAGCACATACCATCATGGCGGCCAGTTGTGGTGTTGATACATGAGCAATGAAACATATTCTGAGAGAAAAGAGTGCGAAAGGGAATAAAAGGGGGGGAAAGGGTAGGGGAGAGACATTATGATAAAATGAAAAAGAGATAAAAAACAAGAGAAAAAAACAACAATATGTAAGGGTGGAGTTAGGGCAACTTATAATTCAAAAAAATAAATATTCATGCTACTGAAAATAAATATACAAGTTATTTCTAAATAAGGCTTACCTATCATTTGGTGTTCGAAAACCTCTCTAAATGACGTGTTTGAATAAATGAAAAGAGAGTCCCATCAGACTCGTAGGTCTTCCTGGTGTTTGTAGCAGTAAAGACAAATGGGGGGGTACATGTTAGTTTCCCTGTGTATGCTGCCAGTTTGTATTTGTTATATATCTGAGCTACGATATGTACAGTAAATGCATTTGTTGTGTTGAAAAATCTACTTTTAAACAATGTAAAAAGTGGTAATTATAATAATACTAATAATACTGTAATAATTAGACTAGTAATTAGTTTTGTTTTAACATGCAGTCACTGCAGCAAAATTATATTATGTTATCTTAAGCCTGTTTTGTTTAAGCATAGTTATTCAGCACAGAGATAAAACCATTGGCTGGTTGGATCCGCATTTTCTCAGTGCGGATCTAAACTTGATTGGAAATGCGAATGGGTGGTCTCACGCTATCTGTTAGGGCTTACCTACAAAATCAGGTTTCTGGCATCACACGTCGTGTCCCTTCTGAGAGCTCGCTTGGATTGCCAGGAAGCGTATATGTATTGCAGCCATGGAAACCCATTTGTCCTACTTTCATTTCTGTTACGGTACTGCCGTCAGCCTTTGGTTGGGATGGATTTCCCTCCACAGATCAATTTTACGTTGTTCTATGATAATTTGATAGTAATTTCTTGTCAGCACTATTTGCTTAGTCTTAGACATTAGTCTATGACAAATACGAGCCGTGAGAGCTTGGGTGATAATGACGATTAGACTCGTCTATTTTTGGCGTGGTCACGTGTATCCTTGTTCCCAAAGCCTCATGGGAACTGTAGTTCCCAATGCTGGTTTTGGATTTGAATCGAGCCGTGAGTGCTTAGGTGGAAAAGATGAGTCAACTCCTCTATTTTTAACATGGTCACGTGTATCCTTGTTCCCAAAGCGTCATGGGGACTGTAGTTTCCCAATGCTGGTTTTGGGTTTGAATCATTTGACTTGACTTATTGTGGACATAAATAATATAAATAAATAATATATGAAAAAAGCACTTTAGCAAATAGTGCTGACAAGAAATGACTCTATCATAGAACAACATAAACTAGATCTGTGGAGGGAAATCCATCCCAATCAATGGCCGACGGCAGCACCGTAACAGAAATGAAAGTAGGACAAATGGGTTGCCGTGGCTACAATACATATATACGCTTCACGGCAATCCAAGCAAGCTCTCAGAAGAGGCACGACGCGTGATGCCAGAAACTTGATTTTGTAGGTAAGCCCTAACGGATAGCGCGAGACCACCCATTCGCATTTCCAATCAAGTTTAGATCCGCACAGAGAAAAGGCGGATCCAACCAGCCGATGGTTTTTCTCTGTGCTGAATAACTGTGCTTAAACAAAACAGGCTTAAGAGAACGAAATATAAATGTTCTACAGTGACAGCATGTTAAAACTGAACTAATTACTACGCAATGTATTTAAAAAACCCACATTGTTTAAAAGTAGATTTTTCAACACAACAAATGCATTTACCGTACATATCGTAGCTCAGATATATAACAAATGCAAACTGGCAGCATACAAAGGGAAACTAACATATACCCCCCCCATTTGTCTTTACTGCTACAAGCACCAGGAAGACCTACGAGTCTGATGGGACTCTCTTTTCATTTATTCAAACACGTCATTAGAGAGCTTTTCGAACACCAAACGATAGGTAAGCCTTATTTAAAAATAACTTGTATATTTATTTTCAGTAGCATGAATATTTAATTTTTTGAATTATAAGTTGCCCTAACTCCACCCTTACATATTGTTGTTTTTTCGCTTGTTTTTTCTCTCTTTTTAGTTTCATCATAATGTCTCTCCCCTACCCTTACCCCCCGTTTTATTCCCTTTCCCACTCTTTTCTCTCGGAATACGTTTCATTGCTCATGTATCAACACCACAACTGGCCGCCATGATGGTATGTGCTAACATTTTATACCATATGAACCTTTTCATAATTTATAATATTTCCTTTGTGAATCATCTACTGTTCTAACTGTTTGAAATGATCAATTTTTATTGGGGAAACAAAATGTAATACACATGAGTAATATGTTTATTTTGTATTGCGAAAATTCATGGAAATTATTATGATTTTGTTTTGTTGACATATATTCTTGAATAAAGTAACTTGTACCAACTTTACTGCCCAGATTTGAAAAAGGCACGACAAGGGTGCCGAAACACGTGTTATCACTATGGGCCACACTTAAAATATATGCAAAAAAGAAAAAAATAGTTCTGATTGTTACTTGAACCTTGTGTGTGGCGCAGTAAGAGATGTGTGCAGAATTCCTCTTTCCTTAACACTTTTATTGGGTCTGGATTAGGAAATATAAAACAGTAGTAAAAACAAATAAGGTGATCATCAGATTTTTTTAATTATGAGATTGACGTCAATAAGGAGGATACAAATCAAAGGAGAATAAACACCAAATAAAGAATGACACAACAATACAGCAACAATTGATAGAAATTGTAAACAAAGAAATAAAAAGAACACTGCATGGATTTTTAAAATTGGTTAAGAATTGTGTTGACTGGTAATGAGCAGCGATTGATGGTGCTTGCTAAAATCAATCAGTGTGGTGCATTTGATAAAGTAAATAAAAGAGAAACAGACCTGGTAAGTACTGGTAAGTACTGGCAGTCGAAGATTGACTTGTCACCATGGGGGACGGTCCCCCCTTACATCTAAGCAGGACACTGCCGAGATATACACTCAAAACAGGGCAGTATCACACGGAGTGGGTGAAGGGCATGACTAATAAAACACTTATGCCATGGCCCCAAGAAGGCTTGTTGTCAAAAGCAATATTGCGACATATGACAACATGCATAAATGGTTGACTGTTTTAGAGTTGTGGAAACTGTATCAGAGTCAGAAAGAAGTTCGCCTGAGAAGGAGTGGATGCTTAATCAGCATAAGGAGGAGGATGTAATGCCTTCGGCCCCTCTTTCCCCTATCTCTCTCCTACCGAAAAAAAGATCGCAGACACTGAGAAGCAGGGATTGTATCCTTTAAAAAAGGAATTGAAAGTAGTAGGTGGGTATGTTAATCTGGCATACGAGCCTCCCGCTTATGACAGTGAAGATAATATGGAAGAGAGCAAAAGTAGAGAATGCAATTATATGTCAACACGCAATGAAAGTAAACAGCCTGATGACAGAAAGGACAGACAGATAGAGATACAGGAATACGCAAAGAGACACAGAGAAGTAAAGGAAAAGACTAAGGAAGTGACGATAGTACAGAATGAATGGATGGGAGAACAAATATTGCATAAACTAGATAAAAAAGACATTTATGGGGTTAAAGAAAGAGTAGAAAGAGAAGAGCAGGAAAAGTAAGGAAAACGACAAGAGAGAGCATAGAAGGAAGAGAAGGAAAATGAAAGGAGGTGAAAGGAAGAACAAAGAAGGTATGAGGCAAGGAAAGAAAAGGAGAGTCTAGAAGAGAAGAAACAAGAGGAGATAGGAATACAGAGATTGCAAGTATGTATGTTGCAAAGAAGGCAAGAGGAAGAAGAGATGAGAGTGATGAGGAAAACGAATGACATGATTAACAGGAGTAGGGGACTAGGGGATGACAGCCTTGTGTATGATACTGATGCAAGGGAAACCACAGCAAGTGCCTATGCAAACACAACAGATAAAGACCCAGCAAACGCAGAAACAACAGGCAATGGTACCACAAAGGAATATGAATGCAGGAGTCCCGCAATCACCCACACCTAGAATAAGGAGTGTGACCGTGGTAGGAGGAAATCCTTTTACTGTTACAGGGATGCATTTATATCCAAACTAGGACAGTCCCCAGAGTGACCTAATGTGTTAAGTACTATCAGCAACACCGAACCCCAAGAGGAAACAATGGTCAAGGTAATGATAGGAGGCAAGACATTTTCTGTCCTTGGAGACACTGGAGCAACTTGTTCCTGTGTACATGAGGGAAAATACCCAATGTCATGCATTGCCCTTAATGCACAGGGATTCTCTGGGACAATGAGCTTAGTTCCATTTACAGACAAATTACCAATCTCTATGACGTATCTGTGCCATTTTTATTTTCTCGGCAGACTCCAGTTAACTTATTAGGGCGTGACTTGATGACAAAACTTAACATGACAATATCTTTTACTGACAAAGGAATAGTATGCTCCACTCCAGGGATACATTACATGAATGTGAAAGAATGTATGTTAGCCTTTACAGGCCAGAAGGCATTACGAGGAGTTCCTTTAAATCCAGGATTATTTATGTGGACTAGAGTGTGTGGACTACAGTTTGTTGCTCACCAGAATGCTCTACTTTATTAGAACTGACAATAAAGTAGTACTTTGCCATATTCTTTGAGTTTGTTCAGTAATTTGGGTCTGAGATCATTATTGGTAATTGCATCTAGCACATGAGATGCTTCAAGGTGCTGGAGCACAGTTCCATTTCTCAGCCCATTGTGTGATAAGGACCTTCTTAGCCATGCTTGTGTGGGTTGCTTCTTACAACCCCTCCTGGGGTATTCAGCATTTGAGCACTTGATGGGGTGGGCTATGGGCATGCTCAACCCTTCTTGGCTTATCGCTTGTTTTACCCCCTCCTGGGGTATTCACACTCTCGCACAGTGTGGGCTGGGTTGCGGCCTCACCGCACTCCAACAGCTCCTCGTATGCTGGCGCCTACCTTCTCCCCAGAGATGGTGCTCGCTTTTGGAGGCAGTCTCTCCGGGCCATGCAAACCTGTTCTTTTGACTTGGCTCTCGTCTGCATGACCAGCTGTTCTGTGTTGCTTCTCTCTTCTCAGCGATTTCATTGTCGGCAAGGCAGGACATCGGCACGTCTTGTTTCATTGGGTTTCTACAGATCTTTGGTTACTAGATACAGTCAGGGGTTATCACATAGAGTTTCTCAGGACTCATCAGGTATATCCACCAGGCACACTTAGGTTCAACCAGGTACAGGAATGGGCTATGGCTAAAAAAAGTAGCACAGTTGTTAAAGATGGAGGATATGGAGCTTTGGAGACCACACCCATCCAATTTCCTCAGAAATATCTTCTTAGTTCGTTGAAAGGACCGTTCATTTCACCCAGTCTTTAATCTGTGTGCATCGAATCAATTTGTGCTCTTCAGGATGGAGATGATGGCATTGTTATGTGATTTATTCAGGCGAGGTGATCAGTTGGTACATTTGGAGCTGGAAAATGTATATCTGTCCATCCCCATCGCTCCCAAATACAGTTTCTGTATTTTCTGGGGAGTTGTCGGCTGTTCCGTTTTTTCGTCACTGCCCTTCAGTTTATCACCCACACCTTGGTGTTATGCTAAATTATTTTAACCTGTACTAGGATTTTTGTGGCTGTGAGGAGTAAGATTGTTGATTTAACTCAACAATATCCTTGTGAAGGCTCAGTCATGGGACTTAGTATTAGAGCACCTCCAGTTGACAGTCAGTTTGCTTACCTCTTCAGCAATCGTCATAAATCAGAGTGTCGGCCATCGTATACAATTCATTTAGGGGTTTTCATGCTAGATTGTGGGGTATCTACCCTCCCCCTTCCCAGAGAGAAGATATGCTGTATCAAGAAAGATATTGGAAAAGCTCTGCTGTCTTGGGTCTTTTCTATTTGGCAGACAGCCAGGATTGTTGGACTATTGTTAGCTTCCTTTCAGGTGGTTTTCTGCAGACATTGAAGGCTCAGAAGCTCGGCTGAGGCGCAGGGTATGCTGATTGGGTGTAGCTTTCTTCAGAAACGCAATTGGTGGTCTCAGACATCATTGCAGAACGGTGCTTTTGCCAGATGCCTCTTTTTGCATCTCAAATCAACTCCCAGCTTCCACACTTTTTCAGTTAGAAGCCGAACCTGGAGGCCCTCGTTACTTATTTTTTTTACTCAGCCCTGAGGCTGAAGCAGTTCCTCCATTTGCCTTCGATTTCTTTTACAGATACGGGCCCACAGTGCTACTGTGGTGTGGGTAGCCCCTTGGTGGCCATCCCAGGCTTCTTACCGGTTGGTCCTTTAGCTCAAGATTGCAGTGCTGCACCTGGTACCTATGCTCCCCCAATGTCCTTCAGGGCCTGTACGGGGAAGCCCATCTTCTAATTCTAGAAGGGTCCCTATAGCTGATAACCTGGCTGATATCGGGGAAAGTTCAGCCCCATAAGGCATTTCTAGCTTGGCGTCGTCAGCAGTTCATGGTGTACTAGCACCCTCTAATCTTACGAATCAGTATGGGCAGCCTGCATTTGCTGGAGTTCCCAAGAGGATTTAAATGCCCATCTGGTATCTGTGGTAGCTGTTGTCAATTTCCTGGCACAATTGGCTGGCTGCACATTCTATCGCACTGTGAACTTGTATCGATCAGCAATATCCATTTACCATAACTTGGTGGATGGATTCACTGTTGGGGAGCTTCCATTGATATATTGACTCAGTAAAGTTGTTCTGATTCACACACCTCTGGCCCTGAGGCATTTCTGGCTAATGGGATGTTAATGTCATCCTCTGTTTGAATGGTGGCTACCCAATGCTCAGTTAACCCTGAAGCAGCTCTTCGCCAAATTAGTCATGCTGATGTGTCTGATCCAGCAGTATCTTTGCGCCCTTGAGCTTAAAGGTCAATTACTTACTTCTTCTAGTGTGTCATTCTATGTGCATCATTGCACAAAGACCACATTGAAAGTCCTTGATTTCGCATCATTGCCTAACAACCTGTAATTGTGTGTCGTTCAATGTATGAAGCAGTATGAGTTGGCTACAGCTGCCATAAGAAGATCCTCGGAGCACTGTAGTATTTCCTTCGGACATCTCTTTCATCAGTTTCAACCCCCACATTAGCCAAATGGGTCAAGGATGTCACGAGGGAAGCAGTTGTGGATACTAAGCTGTTTGGAGTCCATTCATTTAGAGGTGCAATGGCATCCATGGCTCTTGGTCATGGGCATGTCTGGAGGACATTCTCAGGGCAGCTGATTGGGCAAATGCTTCAAACTTTACACAATTTCTTGCAAACCTGTTGTGCATGCTTCCACTGTGGTTCTTTCGTGGCTTTGAAATGTACATTGGTGGCTGTGTGCATTGCCTTATATTTCTGATTAGTCCTAGTGTACGATGGACAGTTGTGATTCTATGAATGCCACGGATGTGAGTATTATTCCACCCTTCCCTGCCAAGAGCTAATCTTTTTCTCTCTTGTTTTTACTGTAGACAGCCTGGTGGCCAGTGTTTCTTCTGAGATGTCCCACAAAGTAGTTTCAAGTTATTGATAATGGTCCTGGGGGTACAGTGAGTGTTGGCGTGCATGGCATACTTCACTAGTCAACAAAAGATGAGTTCCAGGGGGGCCTTATAAAGATAGAATGGACATGACTGGAGGACAGAAGAGGGAAGGGAAGAGTGAATTATGGGATCAGTAGTTTTGTATGTTTCATTTTCTTTTCTTGCTATATAATCAAAAGAAAAGAAAAGTGCAGAATACTGGCCTCTGTGCCTCTAATAGAATCACGACTGTCTGTCATATATTGGACTAATCGGAATTAGCAGTGCATTACCTCAACTCCTCTCTTTCCTTCTTCTAAGTGCTCTTGCTGTTCCTTCTCTGTCTCCTCTTGGCAGGTTTCATGCGAATTTCAAGCTTAGTTGTGAATAATCACAACCCCTCTACCTCCTACACCGAAATCCGCTCTATTTTTATGCTCTCAGGCCATGCTTGGACCTGTGGCATAGCGGAGGCCTATGCAGCCTCCACGGTGCAGGCAGCCTGACTGCCATATGTCCTGACAGGGGGCCGCCTCAGACGTAAAAAAGAAATCGTTTATTTTTCAAGTCACTGACTTCATAATTAGATTATTTATGTTAACGTAATGGAAATAATGTCTTTATGAAGGCAGAACAACTTTAAAAAAAACGATTTCTTTTTGAAGTCGTAGGCGACCCTCTGACCCCATGAAATGGAGGATTCCAGGTTGGAGGCCTCCATGTCACGTGGCAGGGGGAGCCCTATGACTTCAAAAAGAAAACATATTTTTGAAGTCCTTCTGCCTTCATAAAGAAAATATTTCCGTTACGATAATGGAAATGGCTTAAAAAAGAAACCATTTCTTTTTTAAGTCAAAGGGCTCCTCCGCAATGCGTGACAAGGAGGCCTCCAGCTCGCTCCATGACGGGAACAAGTGTTCCTGCTGTTTGGAGCATGAGGTCTCCGTTCCCTGTTCTGCATCAATGGATTGCAAGGTAAGAAGATATAGTTTGTGTAACTGTGTGTGCGTACATATGTGTGTGTGTATGTATATAATGTAAAGTGTGTGTGAGAGAGTGGCTGCCCAGTTGTGCGTGTGTGAATGTACAGTGAAAGGATGCACATGTAAATGTATGGGTGAGACAGTGTGTGTGTCTGTGTGTGTGTGTGTGTGTGTGTGTGTGTGTGTGTGTGTGTGTGAGAGAGAGAGAAAGAGAGAGAGAGAGAGAGAGAGAGAGAGAGAGAGAGAGAGTATGGTGAATGTTCTGATTACTTGCCATAATCTTCATTTCTTCTAGTCCTACTTTTCCTCGTGACAGTACTTGTGTATGAGGCAGATTGCCTCATACACCATTACTGGGACACGGCAGAGGGACATAGATGTAATGTGTGTCTTAGTTACCTGTAATCTTCATCACTCCTAATCCGGCTCTTCCTCTCCCAGTATTTACTAAACTCATAGGTAAGTACTGGAATGAAGAAGAGGGATGTGGAGATAATGGCGGCTGCTTCTGTTTAATGCCTGGGTTACTTATGGGTAATCTTCATCACTCCTAGCTGTACTCTTCCTTGTCCAAGTACCTCTATATGAGGTATGTTGCCTCATACACAAGTAACGGGATGAGGTAGAGGGATGTGGATGTAATGCCTGGCTTAGTTACTTGTAATCTTCTTTACTCCTAACCCCACTCTTCCTCGTCACAGTACTTACCTATAAGGCAATGTGCCCCATAGGTTAGTACTGGTATGCAGAAGAGGGACATGGAGGTAATTCTGTGCCGAGAGCTGATTTTGGCAGTTGGGTTTGTAGTATAAGCCAGTCCAGAGTGTGGTGCAACCCGTGATTTGTTGCTAGGGATGTGTGGGGGACCCTTAGCAAGGCTTGCAGGGGGGCAAATGTTGTGATACGCCGCTGGCTGGGACTACATTTTGATCCCCCTGCCTATGTTTTTATGTCATCCTGACTGCAATGTTGCACAGCAAATAACACCAATAAAATAAAAAGGCAACATACGGCACAGACATAAATGTGCAAATGCTCAATTTGTTCATTTAGCCAGAAAAGTATCTACATGTGTGCTTTGGCTTTCGCGAAGAAGGTGCACTCCTGGTTCAGTGCCTTTTGTGATTTCATGGTGGACTTGTGGGCAGCTATCTAATATGATGTAGCCAGATATATGAATCGCGCCTACATATTTGTACTGGAGTTGCAAAAGAAAAAGTGCACACTCACCAAAAGGATAAGATCTGTCAGCAAATAGAGCCGTGTGCGTTTCAAGGGGTTTTGAGAAATCTGAGCAGAGTGGTGGCCACTTTGCTTTGAAAAATGTCCCTAGCTAGCGGACTCCTTCGATTGGCTCTATGCCCGAAAACTAGCAAATTATCCAAACAGCACCATGAGAGAACTAGCAAATGAATATGTAACCCGGGGCTCGGAATGTGCAATATTTATTTCAGCTTTCCCAAGTTGTTTCCCGCCTTGGATGGCATTGCATCAAGTAAGCAGGAGCATTGCATCTATTAAATGCCACCAATCATTGGGACATGCACCGGATCTGGGCCTGAGCTGGTCTGCCGCACCGTGTAATGTCAAAACCAATCGGGGAACCTGCCAATATCATCAGCAGCACGGGAGCGTTCGCAGAGGGCATTGGCGGATTGCTGTGCATTATTCATTGACAAATCATTAATGCATGTTAAATCTGTGAAGAGGTGATTCCCCCTAACAAGCTCCCTGTGAGCAGCAGTCTAGCTGGAAATAAAGACACGGTAAAAAATACGACAAGGCAACTGTGGCTGAAAATACATCGCTGGCAGGCCCTGCGTCACCTGCTGAGAACCTAGCCTGTGGCTGCCCTCGGCTTCTTTCCATTATGGTCTATTAGGGTCTATTCTTCATACTCTACTCATGTGTCAGAGTCCCTCTGCTAAAAACATTCCTGTGATTCACAGAGAAAGGTCTGGATCCGGCCGCTCCCACGATCTATTCATTTACATGTTTTTGTGCTTTTGCTTAAATCAAAGTAAACAGCATTCTACATTAGATGGCTCTTAAAATTGTTCAGGAAGTTGGTTTGCAGTAATGCTATGAATTCAATATTGTATGCACATCTAATAAACACAGAGGGGGCTCAGTTCTGTAATGTTTCATATGATTTTCCTCTGCCCCACATTCCTGGCGTAATGCTGCACCCCGGGAAGGCACTTCACTGCAGTTTGCAATGCTGCACCCGTAGAAGGCAGTTCACTGTAGTTTGCAATACTGCACCCCTAGAAGGCACTTCACTGAAGTGCTGCACCCCCAGAAGGCCCTTCTTTGTAGTTTGTAGTGCTTCACCCCTACACGGCACTTCATTGTACGTTGTAATGTGGCACCCCTAGAAGTCACTACACTGTAGTTTGCAATGCTGCACCCCTGGAAGGCACTTCACTGTAGTTTGCAATGCAGCACCCCTAGACAGCACTTCACTAGCACTTCACTGTAGTTTGTAATACTGCACCCCTAGACGGCACTTCACTGTAGTTTGTAATGCTGCACCCCTAGACAGCACTTCACTGTAGTTTGCAATGCTGCACGCCTAGAAGGCACTTCACTGTAGTTTGCAATACTGCACCCCTAGAAGGCACTTCACTGTAGTTTGCAATGCTACACCCGTAAAAGGCACTTCACTGTAGTTTGCAATGCTGCACCCCTAGAAGGCACTTCACTGTAGTTTGCAATGCTGCACCCCTAGACAGCACTTCACTGGCACTTCATTGTAGTTTGTAATACTGCACCCCAAGAAGGCACTTCACTGTAGTTTGTAATGCTGCAACCCTAGACAGCACTTCACTGTAGTTTGCAATGCTGCACGCCTAGAAGGCCCTTCACTGTAGTTTGCAATACTGCACCCCTAGAAGGCACTTCACTGTAGTTTGCAATGCTGCACCCGTAAAAGGCACTTCACTGTAGTTTGCAATGCTGCACCCCTAGAAGGCACTTCACTGTAGTTTGCAATGCGCACCTCTAGAAAGCACTTTACTGTAGTTTGCAGTGCTGCACCCCTAGAAGGCACTTCACTGTAGTTTGCAGTGCTGAACCCCTAGAAGGCACTTCACTGTAGTTTGTAATGCTGCACTTCTAGAAGGCACTTCACTGTAGTTAGCAATGCCACCTCTAGAAGGCACTTCACTGTAGTTTGCAATGCTGCACCCCTAGAAGGCACTTCACTGTAGTTTGCAGTGCTGCACCTCTAGAAGGCACTTCACTGTAGTTTGCAATGCTGCACTTCTAGAAGGCACTTCACTGTAGTTTGGAATGCTGCACCCCTAGAAGGCACTTTAGTGTAGTTTGTAGTGCTGCACCTCTAGAAGGCACTTCATTGTAGTTTGCAATGCTGCACCCCTAGAAGGTACTTCACTGTAGTTTGCAGTGCTGCACCCCTAGAAGGCACTTCATTGTAGTTTGCAATGCTGCACTTCTAGAAGGCACTTCACTGTAGTCTGCAATGCTGCACCCCTAGAAGGCACTTCACTGTAGTTTGTAATGCTGCACTTCTAGAAGGCACTTCACTGTAGTTTGCAATGCTGCACCACTAGAAGGCACTTCACTGTAGTTTGCAATGCACACCTCTAGAAGGCACTTCACTGTAGTTTGCAATGCTGCCCCCTAGAAGGCACTTCACTGTAGTTTGCAGTGCTGCACCCCTAGAAGGCACTTCACTGTAGTTTGCAATGCTGCACTTCTAGAAGGCACTTCACTGTAGTTTGCAATGCTGCACCCCTAGAAGGCACTTCGTTGTAGTTTGCAGTGCTGCACCTCTAGAAGGCACGTCACTGTAGTTTGCAGTGCTGAACCCCTAGAAGGCACTTCGCTGTAGTTTGCAGTGCTGCACCCCTAGAAGGCACTTCACTGTAGTTTGCAATGCTGCACTTCTAGAAGGCACTTCACTGTAGTTTGCAATGCGCACCTCTAGAAGGCACTTCACTGTAGTTTGCAATGCTGCACCCCTAGAAGGCACTTCACTGTAGTTTGCAGTGCTGCACCCCTAGAAGGCACTTCACTGTAGTTTGCAATGCTGCATTTCTAGAAGGCACTTCACTGTAGTTTGCAATGCTGCACCCCTAGAAGGCACTTCAGTGCAGTTTGCAGTGCTGCACCTCTAGAAGGCACTTCACTGTAGTTTGCAATGCTGCACCCCTAGAAGGTACTTCACTGTAGTTTGCAGTGCTGCACCCCTAGAAGGCACTTCACTGTAGTTTGCAATGCTGCACCCCTAGAAGGCACTTCACTGTAGTTTGCAATGCTGCACCCGTAAAAGGCACTTCACTGTAGTTTGCAATGCTGCACCCCTAGAAGGCACTTCACTGTAGTTTGCAATGCGCACCTCTAGAAAGCACTTTACTGTAGTTTGCAGTGCTGCACCCCTAGAAGGCACTTCACTGTAGTTTGCAATGCTGCACCCCTAGAAGGCACTTCACTGTAGTTTGCAGTGCTGAACCCCTAGAAGGCACTTCACTGTAGTTTGTAATGCTGCACTTCTAGAAGGCACGTCACTGTAATTTACAATGCTGCACCCCTAGAAGGCACTTCATTGTAGTTTGCAGTGCTGCACCTCTAGAAGGCACTTCACTGTAGTTTGCAGTGCTGAACCCTTAGAAGGCACTTCGCTGTAGTTTGCAGTGCTGCACCCCTAGAAGGCACTTCACTGTAGTTTGCAATGCTGCACTTCTAGAAGACACTTTGCTGTAGTTTGCAATGCTGCACCCCTAGAAGGCACTTCAGTGTAGTTTGCAGTGCTGCACCTCTAGAAGGCACTTCACTGTAGTTTGCAGTGCTGAACCCCTAGAAGGCACTTCGCTGTAGTTTGCAGTGCTGCACCTCTAGAAGACACTTTGCTGTAGTTTGCAGTGTTGCACCTCTAGAAGGCACTTCGCTGTAGTTTGCAATGCTGCATACTTGCTAACATTCTGTGACCAAAAAGATGTAGGATTTTTCAAGTTTGAAAAATAATAATTCCCATAACAATGACGTCACAGGAAAATACAAAACATACAAACAGCACAACATGGAAAGATGTGGAAATGGTAAAAATGTATAATTCTGAATGCTAACACCACATTTTCGGCAGATGCTGTGTGATGGTGTTATATTCTGCCACTTGCTTTCACTGCCGGTTCACCTAAGGGTTGTACCGACAAGAGGGCAGGACAGAGTCACAGAGCTGTCAGGTCAGTAGATTGATCAAAGTAATCACCTACCAATCCACTGCATAGACAGACTAATTAATGTGTTGCATGCTCTGTCCTGGAGACTGCCTTAGAATCACATAAATTACTTGCCACTGTAAAAAGCAATAGGATCTGCGAGAGAATTCTGTAGGCAGTAGGACTGCTTGAAAAGGAGTAGCCTACTGCCTAAATCTGTAGGGTTGGCAAGTATGATGCTAACCCCCTAGAAGTCACTTCACTTTAGTTTGCAGTTCTGCACCCCTAGAAGTCACTTCACTGTAGTTTGTAATGTTGCACCCCCAGAAGGCAGGCACTTGATTGATGTTTACAATGCTTCATCCATAGAAGGCATTTCAGTGTAGATTGCAGTACTGCACATCTACAAGGCACTTTGCTGTAGTTTGCAGTGCTGCACCTCTAGAATGCACTTTGCTGTAGTTTGCATTGCTGAACCCCTAGAAGTCACTTCACTGTAGTTTGTAATGTTGCACCCCTAGAAGGCAGGCACTTGATTGATGTTTGTAATGCTTCACCCATAGAAGGCACTTCGTTGTAGTTTGCAATGCTGCAACTCTACAAGGCACTTTGCTGTAGTTTGTAGTGCTGCACCTCTAGAATGCACTTTGCTGTAGTTTGCATTACTGAACCCCTAGAAATCACTTCACTGTAGTTTGTAATGTTGCACCCCTAGAAGGCAGGCACTTGATTGATGTTTGCAATGCTTCACCACTAGAAGGCACTTCACTTTAGTTTGCAGTGCTGCACCCCTAGAAGTCACTTCACTGTAGTTTGTAATGTTGCACCCCTAGAAGGCAGGCACTTGATTGATGTTTGCAGTGCTTCACCCATAGAAGGCACTTCACTGTAGTTTGCAATGCTGAACCCCTAGACGTCACTTCACTTTAGTTTGCAGTGCTGCACCCCTAGAAGTCACTTAACTTTAGTTTGTAATGTTGCACCCCTAGAAGGCAGGCACTTGATTGATGTTTGCAATGCTTCACCCCTAGAAGGCATTTCACTGTAGTTTGCAGTGCTGCACCCCTAGAAGGCACGTCACTGTAGTTTGCAGTGCTTGACCCGTAGAAGGCACGTCACCGTAGTTTACAATGCTGCATTTCTAGAAGTCACTTCACTGTAGTTTGCAATGCTGCACCCCTAGACGTCACTTCACTTTAGTTTGCAGTGCTGCACCCCTAGATGTCACTTAACTTTAGTTTGTAATGTTGCACCCCTAGAAGGCAGGCACTTGATTGATGTTTGCAATGCTTCACCCCTAGAAGGCATTTCACTGTAGTTTGCAGTGCTGCACCCCTAGAAGGCACGTCACTGTAGTTTGCAGTGCTTGACCCGTAGAAGGCACGTCACTGTAGTTTACAATGCTGCATTTCTAGAAGTCACTTCACTGTAGTTTGCAATGCTGCATTTCTAGAAGTCACTTCACTGTAGTTTGCAATGCTGCATACTTGCTAACATTCTGTGACCAAAAAGATGTAGGATTTTTTAATTTTGAAAAATAATAATTCCCATAAAAATGACGCCACTGGAAAATACAAAACATACAAACAGCACAACATGGAAAGATGTTGAAATGTAAAAAATGTATAATTCTGAATGCTAACACCAAATCTTCGGCAGATGCTGTATGATGGTGTTACACTCTGCCACTTGCTTTCACTGCTGGTTCACCTAAGGGTTGAACCAGCAAGAGTGCAGGACAGAGTCATGAAGCTGTCAGGTCAGTAGATTGGTCTGAGTGCAATCAAAATAATCACCTACCAGTCCACTGCATAGACAGACTAATTAATGCGTTGAATGCTCTGTCCTGGAGACTGCCTTAGAATCACATAAATTACTTGCCATTGTAAAAAGCAGTAGGATCCGCGAGAGAATTCTGTAGGCGGTAGGACTGCTTGAAAAGCAGTAGCCTACTGCCTAAATCTGTAGGGTTGGCAAGTATGATGCTGAACCCCTAGAAGTCACTTCACTTTAGTTTGCAGTTCTGCACCCCTAGAAGTCACTTCACTGTAGTTTGTAATGTTGCACCCCTAGAAGGCAGGCACTTGATTGATGTTTGCAATGCTTCACCCATAGAAGGCACTTCGCTGTAGTTTGCAGTACTGCACCTCTAGAATGCACTTCGCTGTAGTTTGCATTGCGGAACCCCTAGAAGTTACTTCACTGTAGTTTGTAATGTTGCACCCCTAGAAGGCAGGCACTTGATTGATGTTTGCAATGCTTCACCCATAGAAGGCACTTCGCTGTAGTTTGCAGTGCTGCACCTCTACAAGGCACCTTGCTGTAGTTTGCAGTGCTGCATCTCCAGAATGCTCTTTGCTGTAGTTTGCATTGCTGAACCCCTAGAAGTCACTTCACTGTAGTTTGTAATGTTGCACCCCTAGAAGGCAGGCACTTGATTGATGTTTGTAATGCTTCACCCATAGAAGGCACTTCGTTGTAGTTTGCAGTGCTGCACCTCTACAAGTCACTTTGCTGTAGTTTGTAGTGCTGCACCTCTAGAATGCACTTTGCTGTAGTTTGCATTGCTGAACCCCTAGAAATCACTTCACTGTAGTTTGTAATGTTGCACCCCTAGAAGGCAGGCACTTGATTGATGTTTGCAATGCTTCACCCCTAGAAGGCACTTCACTTTAGTTTGCAGTGCTGCACCCCTAGAAGTCACTTCACTGTAGTTTGTAATGTTGCACCCCTAGAAGGCAGGCACTTGATTGATGTTTGCAGTGCTTCACCCATAGAAGGCACTTCACTGTAGTTTGCAATGCTGAACCCCTAGAAGTCACTTCACTTTAGTTTGCAGTGCTGCACCCCTAGAAGTCACTTCACTGTAGTTTGTAATGTTGCACCCCTAGAAGACAGGCACTTGATTGATGTTTGCAATGCTTCACCCATAGAAGGCACTTCGCTATAGTTTGCAGTACTGCACCTCTAGAATGCACTTCGCAGTAGTTTGCATTGCTGAACCCCTAGAAGTTACTTCACTGTAGTTTGTAATGTTGCACCCCTAGAAGGCAGGCAATTGATTGATGTTTGCAATGCTTCACCCATAGAAGGCACTTCAGTGTAGTTTGCAGTGCTGCACCTCTACAAGGCACTTTGCTGTAGTTTGTAATGCTGCACCTCTAGAATGCACTTTGCTGTAGTTTGCATTGCTGAACCCCTAGAAGTCACTTCACTGTAGTTTGTAATGTTGCACCCCTAGAAGGCAGGCACTTGATTAATGTTTGCAATGCTTCACCCATAGAAGGCAGTTCGCTGTAGTTTGAAATGCTGAACCCCTAGAAGTCACTTCACTTTAGTTTGCAGTGCTGCACCTCTACAAGGCACTTTGCTGTAGTTTGCAGTGCTGCATCTCCAGAATGCTCTTTGCTGTAGTTTGCATTGCTGAACCCCTAGAAGTCACTTCACTGTAGTTTGTAATGTTGCACCCCTTGAAAGCAGGCACTTGATTGATGTTTGCAATGCTTCACCCATAGAAGGCACTTCAGTGTAGTTTGCAGTGCTGCACCTCTACAAGGCACTTTACTGTAGTTTGTAATGCTGCACCTCTAGAATGCACTTTGCTGTAGTTTGCATTGCTGAACCCCTAGAAGTCACTTCACTGTAGTTTGTAATGTTGCACCCCTAGAAGGCAGGCACTTGATTGATGTTTGCAATGCTTCACCCATAGAAGGCAGTTCGCTGTAGTTTGAAATGCTGAACCCCTAGAAGTCACTTCACTTTAGTTTGCAGTGCTGCACCCCTAGAAGTCACTTAACTGTAGTTTGTAATGTTGCACCCCTAGAAGGCAGGCATTTGATTGATGTTTGCAATGCTTCACCCCTAGAAGGCACTTCACTGTAGTTTGCAGTGCTGCACCTCTACAAGGCACTTCACTGTAGTTTGCAGTGCTGCACCTCTAGAATGCACTTTGCTGTAGTTTGCATTGCTGAACCCCTAGAAGTCACTTCACTGTAGTTTGTAATGTTGCACCCCTAGAAGGCAGGCACTTGATTGATGTTTGCAATGCTTCACCCATAGAAGGCACTTCACTGTAGTTTGCAGTACTGCACCTCTAGAATGCACTTCGCTGTAGTTTGCATTGCTGAACCCCTAGAAGCCACTTCACTGTAGTTTGTAATGTTGCACCTCTAGAAGGCAGGCACTTGATTGATGTTTGCAATGCTTCACCCATAGAAGGCACTTCACTGTTGTTTGCAGTACTGCACCTCTAGAATGCACTTCGCTGTAGTTTGCATTGCTGAACCCCTAGAATCTACTTCACTGTAGTTTGTAATGTTGCACCCCTAGAAGGCAGGCACTTGATTGATGTTTGTAATGCTTCACCCATAGAAGGCACTTCACTGTAGTTTGCAGTGCTGAACCCCTAGAAGTCACTTCACTGCAGTTTGTAATGTTGCACCCCTAGAAGGCAGACACTTGATTGATGTTTGCAATGCTTCACCCCTAGAAGGCACTTCACTGTAGTTTGCAGTGCTGCACCCCTAGAAGGCACGTCACTGTAGTTTGCAATGCTGCATTTCTGGAAGGCACTTCACTGTCGTTTGCAATACTGCACCCATAGAAGGGCCTTCAGTGTAGTTTGCAGTGCTGCACCTCTAGAAGGCACTTCGCTGTAGTTTGCAGTGCTGCACCCCTAGAAGGCACTTCAGTGCAGTTTGTAATGTTGCACCCCTAGAAGGCAGGCACTTGATTGATGTTTGCAATGCTTCTCCCATAGAAGGCACTTCTCTGTAGTTTGCAGTGCTGCACCCCTAGAAGGCACGTCACTGTAGTTTGCAATGCTGCATTTCTAGAAGGCACTTCACTGTCGTTTGCAATACTGCACCCTTAGAAGGGCCTTCGTTGTAGTTTGCAGTGCTGCACCTCTAGAAGGCACTTCGCTGTAGTTTGCAGTACTGCTCCTCTAGAATGCACTTCGCTGTAGTTCGCATTGCTGAACCCCTAGAAGTCACTTCACTGTAGTTTGTAATGTTGCACCCCTAGAAGGCAGGCACTTGATTGATGTTTGCAATGCTTCACCCATAGAAGTCACTTCACTGTAGTTTGCAGTGCTGCACCCCTAGAATTCACTTCACTATAGTTTGTAATGTTGCACCCCTAGAAGGCAGGCACTTGATTGATGTTTGCAATGCTTCACCCCTAGAAGGCACTACACTGTAGTTTGCAGTGCTGCACCCCTAGAAGGCACGTCACTGTAGTTTGCAATGCTGCATTTCTAGAAGGCACTTCACTGTCGTTTGCAATGCTGCACCCCTAGAAGGGCCTTCAGTGTAGTTTGCAGTGCTGCACCTCTAGAAGGCACTTCGCTGTAGTTTGCATTGCTGAACCCCTAGAAGTCACTTCAATGTAGTTTGTAATTTTGCACCCCTAGAAGGCAGGCACTTGATTGATGTTTGCAATGCTTCACCCATAGAAGGCACTTCACTGTAGTTTGTAATGCTGCCTTTGCTTCCAACTTGGTGTGGTCAATACATCACAATTAAGGATTTTCGATGTTGTGAAGGATCGAACGCCTGCTTCGGAGTCTGCTCTTCCACCTAAGCGAGCAACCAATCATGTTGCAGAACTACTCAGTTAAGGTGATACTTTGCTATTATCTTTCATTACAAAATTTCACTTTAGGTGCAACCCAAAGGCAGAAACAGGAGGACAGTTTACAATGTGCACAGAGCAGAGGTAGAACTGGTGACAGAGTTACCCACCATGCACTTATGTATTCCCTGAGGAGCAGTGATTTCAGTTGCTTCCTGAACTGCAGCAGTGTTGAAGTGGGCCTACTTGTCAGTGTTTCCAATATTCCAGCACATAGCAGGAGAAGCACTGTTTCCCTTTTTTTTTTTTGACTGAAGGCTAGTTTAGTTCCATCATAGCAATAGTCTGGGTCAGAGAGAAGCATGTATCTGCAAATGTGTGATGTCTCCCAGCAAGGTAAGCAGGCATCCAAATCGTGATTGTTTTTTAGGTGATGCAGGCAATTTTGAACCTGATGCTGGCGGGGACAATGAGCTAGTAAAGGTCACTCAGGATGGGGTTGAATTGTTTAGAATCGATGATAAGGTGGGCTGGTGCATGCTAAACTGCTTTGAGGGGCCCAGCGAGGAGGGTATTGTTCGCATCAACGGGTGCAATCAAGAGATCCTGGACCATGGTCTGGAAGTCCTGGGAAGGGGGGGCTTAATTTTTCAGCACATCGTATTGCACCGCACAGTCTGGAATTTCTTGTTGATGTGTTGCTGAACAGAGATTTTGCAGTCCATGGTGAACCCAAGGGATTTGGTGGATGGGGCAAATTAGGGAGAGAATATGTCTTGGCACATCTTGTGTAACCATTCTTGGATGGTTTCCTGTTTTGATGGGTAGGCAAGAATGCACATTTTGGTCTGGCTGAGTTTTGAGTCTGAACTTGCAATCCACAATTTTGTTTATTGTGTTATGTGTTTAAACAAATTAACCTTTTAAACACCTTTTAGACATCCATACAAAATCCTTAAAATATTACATTCATATATTGCATCACACAGCAATTCAATACAGTAAATTTCACATAATTCTACTAAAACACTACCGTATGAATTAGTACATTAAAGTAATGACTCTAACCCATACATTGAAAATTCATGTTTCAAAAGGAAACAAAGCCAGCAGTAATACAAATAATTAATGCACCATAATTGGGTATTATATATTTGGGCAATCTTTTATGATTTTCCACAAATTATATATCACACTGATGCGATGTTATCTAGTTCACATACATATACTGAGGTAAAGTGGAGGACATTGCATCAATATGTGGCATGTAGTTTCCAATGAATTAAAACATAACCTGCATTGTTTATCCTTATGATCAATGTGCTGCCAGGCTTCCGTTATCATTAATGAGGGTAATCAGTTTAAGCGTAATTGCATTATGAATCTACGTAGACATCTATCAGGGGTAACAAATAATTAGCTGGATTGAGATGTTTAAATGTTTGCCTCCAATATTCAAATAAAGTATAAGTTGTAGATCCATACTTGGCTGGTGGCAAACATTTCGGAGATGCATGATTTTAAGGGGGGAGTTTGCTTTCAGGTACAGCTGGGTGTCATCCAAGTACAGATGCAGTGCGCTATATCTATGGTAAAGGAGTGATCCCAGTGGTTTGATGTATAGATTAAAGATCACCAGGGAGACAGTTGAGACTTGTGGCACTATGCAGGTATCCAGATGGTGGTAAAATCTCATGGTGGCCGTCTGGACAGCCTTGTATCTGTCCTAGATGAGAAACAGTTCACAACTCTTTCTCACAAAGCAGTTCTATATGTGATGAGGGTGATCAGATTGTGGTGGTCCACCATATCGAAGGTGGTGGATAAGTATAGGCAGACATGGAGGCAGGAATCCTTTTTGTCCATGAGCTAGTGAGCATCATTGATGACCTGAATGATAGCTGTTTCAGTGCTGCATTGAGGATGGGACGTGGATTGGTAACCCTGGAGTAATGCTGACTGGTTGGTGTACTTGTGAAGTTGATTTGTCACTACCTTCTCAATGATTTAATCAATGATTGTGAAGCTGGCGATTGGTTGGTAATTGGTGAGGTCTTCTTGGTCCAGTGTGGGTTTCTTAAGGATCAGCCCTGTTTTTGGGAAGCATAGGAAAATGGTTTGGCTGAGGGAGGCATTAACAATCTGAAGGCTCACAATGAGAGCATTACCAGAGATCCTTTTTAGTATGGCTGGAAGTAGAATGTCAATGGTATAAGAGGTTAGCCTGTTGGTAATATCCTTGGTAGTGAGGGTGCCAAGCTCAGTCGAAGGTAGGGGAACACGTTATAGGATAGATGGCGGTGGCAAATATAATTTGGAGATGTCAAATTGTTTCGATTATGATAATGAAGAAATCATTGTGGCAATGCACTTCTCTGAGGACTCTGATATTAATGGGTCTGGTAAAGGTTTGCAAATTGTTTGACCATTTGTTTCGAAGAGGGATTTGCTCTTTTTGGAGGGTGGCACAATTGTTGAAGTAGTAGCGGGCTTTATTTAAATAATCATGGACTGGCATATATGTCTTTAAGAGTGAGTAAATCTTCAGGTTTGGGAATTTTTTGGCAACGTTTTATGTGTGTTCTGGTATAGTGTTTGCTTTCAGCTAACTCCTGGGTGTACCATGGGGCAGAGGCCCTGACTCTAATATGCTTTTTTTTTAAAGGGGAATGTGTGTCAACTAGCTCTTTTGACATTTGGTTGAAGGGTTTCATTAGGGAATTTACATTGGGGAAGTTGGTCACGATAATTTCCAAAGTTTCCTCCAGGAAGATTTTGAAGAAGCGACATGCGGAAATGGCAGGTTAAACACTCCCATCTGTTTTATTACAGTCATCCCCTGCATGTGATTGGTCAAAATCTATACAAAGAAATACAATCTTTCTCCAATTCTTCCATTCACATTCCCATTGGTTGCAGTTATCTTAACTGCCACCTTCAGCTCTTGTGTACAACACTCCCCTTTTTAGGATTTGTCTGTGGCAGGTCATGACATCATCATACAGTTACACATTCACATACAAACGTAATTCATTACAAGTCCCAGCTGGTCTGAGACCTCCTAATCCTAAATGTAATTGCACATGGCTTGCACGAATATTTCAAACAACATGAGGGGCAGAATAAACAGGTTCCCTTTGAACAGTTAGTAGCCTTCTCAACTACCCTGATTTGCTGACGTCATTGGAAACTTCTAATCCCAATGACTACCAATTCAACACTCATGGCCACTGGTCACATCCTGAGCAAACAACTGGAAACACAAGGAGTATCAGTCAACTCTGGCCTCAGGCGACCTTCACTTCAGGTTTATTGCTGATCACAAACAAATGACTGGATCCCTCTGCAAGCTACCATGCACTTAAAAAGATTATATCTACCTTTTGCAATACTGCCAAGCCATAACAACCATGGGTCGATCTTGTGGCGTACCATCTGCTAAGGTCGTAGTTACTCATTACTTCTCCTCTGACCTCTGAAACCCTGCAAAACCAGTTTTTCCCAGACACTCAGAATTAACCCCATGAACGCCTGACTGCAGAATCTAATCAATTTATAAAAAAGCCCACTATATTTAGATTTATAAATTCCTGATGTATGTATATCAGTGTGCATACATGTTTAATAGCTATCATATCTTCTTCGCCGTGGGTTCTTCTTGAGAAGTCCGTTTCCTCACATGCGCATTATGAAACTCCTCATCACCCAGCTTCCTGGCACTTTGTAGCACACCATGGGCCTGATTTACATAAGAGTTTTATAAAAGTGCAATCCCATAAGGATACTCTGTGAATCAGGCCCCACATCTGGATTGTGTTTATATTTCTTTTTGTCATTTTGGCATTTATCTTGCTATATGCATGCAAATCTAATATGTATCAACTTGAACACAAAGTCACACTTGAAGTAACACATCCCATTCTCATTTAACTACATTGTATACATATAAAATTGCACCATTGTGCCAATTTTGCCACACCCCCATTCACAGATATTTCCTAACCACCCCGACATGTGCAGGGAATCTGCTAGGGTAAGGAGAGCATCTGCTTTCTCTGATCTTCCCTGACCAGTCATTATGTTGGGTACTGTACCAGGGTGGGACGAAGATATCCAAAATGTGGGTTGAGGATGGTAGAGCCTGCTTTCAGTGAAAAAGATGGCACCTGGCTTATGAGTGGTCATGCGATCTGCAAATTTGGCTGTATGTAAGATAGCTGAGTGAGCATTGATAAGCATCAGAGTATGAGAGTAGAGTTTGGGTGGTCGTAGGGTGGTGATGATGGGATCTTGGATGAGCTTCACATGGTTGGATGCTGATGAACTTGGTTGTAAACATGAAACCTAGTTAGTCTGGAAATGGTGTGTGCTTGTAGGTTGGAGAAACCTTGGGATATCTTGATGTCTTGTTGACTTCTATGGGTCAAGGGTCATAGTCCTTGTCTTCTCTGTCCTCGGCTCAGGACACTGGTGATAAGGATGCCTCGATGGATTTAATGAAATAGGTTGCTTGTGGTGTGAGGGTGGAGCATTGATCACATGGCCAAAGCCAACCTAGACTCAAACTGGTGGGGCCGGCTTTTGAATGCCTGAGCTGGAAGGGAAAAAAACCTAAAACCTTAATGACCCAATGGGCAGTCTGTATGGGTTAGAGGAGTGATCACATGTCCAAGGCAGCCTGGACACAACCAAGTCTTGGTCGAGCTGGCTTTAGAATGCCCAAGCTGAGCAGGAAAAAACACTGAATCTCCAATGAGCCAATGGGAGGGGGGTGAGGCAGTGATCATGTAAACAAAGCAGCCCAGACTCATGTGCAACCTGTGGAGGTGACTATAGAATGCCTGAGATAGGTGGGAAAAACGTAAATCCTAAAGAACCAATAGGCAGATGGGAGTGGGAGTGATCATTTGATGAAAGTAGCCTGGAATACACTACTGCCTGTTTGAGCTGGCTTTTGAAATCCTTAGATGGACAGAAGAAAACTGAAGTCCTAATGAGCCAATGAGCAGGCCAGAGGGGCCAGGGCACTAATCACTTTATCAAGCAGTCTGGAATATATGTGGCCTGCTGGAGCTGGATTTAAAACAACATAGCTGGGCAGAAAAGAAACATAATTCTAACCAAGAAATGAGTAGGCTGGAGGGGGCAGAGCAGTGATCATGTGACCAAAGCAGCCCAGGGTCATCCACAGCCTGGTGGAGCTGGCATTTAAACTTCTGAGCTGGGTAGGATACAAACTAAAGAGAACAGAAGCTGGCATCACAAAGACATAATGCCTCAAACCTCTGCACACCTTTGTACTGGCATTTAAGGCCAGACAGTACTTAGTAAATTAATAAAAAGTCGAGTAATTAATTAAATGATAAAGAAGTAACAAAATAAAGTCACCAAGAAGTCTGGAGACTTCAAAGTCCTCATTGAGGCTTTCTCATTTAAGGTTTCTCAAGCTTGACGCATTTCAGTGAAAGAAATCCCTTCATCAGGAAAATGTGTTACATCTGTGAATAAAACAACATTGCATTATAATTCTATAAAGGAAAACATAAAATAGTAGTCATTAACAGAGACTACAGTATGAGCCAAATGTCTTATCATTCATATGAATCCCCAGTATTCATTACAAATAAATTAAGGCGAATAACAAATATAGTATCAAGCTCAAATTAGAAATAATTACGATTCTACAATTAATATAAACAAAAGTCAAAGAAACATGAAATATTGAAATTCACTTAATAAAAGGGGCAGTTATAGAACACTCATGGAAATAATAGATGTTATTCCAAAAAGATGTCAATCAAAGGTAAGTGACACCAGGGCCTGTAGGAATAACTGGGGGCATTTGAATAGCTGTAGGGCTGTCCGTTACAGGGGTTTTATTAGCTTAGTATGCACATGTATTGTTAGTGGGCTTTATGCAGAAACTGAGAAATAGAAACACATGCAAGCAGTGGCAAATGCAGCCAGCGCAGCGATGGGAAATGCACAGATTTCAGGAACAAAAAGCACATGTTTAAATTATTTCATTTCAGGATAATATTCCATTTGACTGAATTTGCACCAAACATAACAAACAAAGGACATTTTATTCATGAGACATGACCAAGACACAAAAAACAATGGATGTAGATACTGCCTCACCAAGATAGAATCAACGAAACATCTAATAATTGAATGTCCAGTACTTAAAGATCAAAGGTCACTACATCTGGGAAAATGTTCACCAATATTATATATATATATCTATATATATTTATATGTTCACCAATATTATATATACATATATATGTGCAGTTGTAAATTACCTCAACAAAATAATAGGCTGAAACTGAAATAGGATTTTGTAAATGATCAAAGAAGTAACTTTATACACCAAGTAGCGTTGTTTTTTAAAATTTCTTTTTATAGATGAATGACATGTAAACCAAATAAATTGTAATGCTGTTAGAGTAAAGTTGAGAATAAGATGTGAGAAAAAATTGTAATCAAAGTTTGTAATAAACTATATGTTACAATAAAAGAAAAAAATAACATACTAACTCAATGAATCCCATTTAACAAACTGAATCCCATGTCCTTAACATGGAGTGCAAATTAGTTTATATGGAAATAAATGTTTGAATCCAAATTTGAAATGCATGTGGCTCTGTTCAAATGAATTCTTTTAAACGTGCAGCATAGCATGAGCTTGTGGAAAATTGAAATATGTGCAACTAAAGAAAGCCATTGTGTGTGCGCAGGAAGCAAAAGGAAGAGATGTTACAGTTTTAGGTTAGCAGGACAGTCATTTTCATTGAGAAAAACACTGAGCAGTTTAGATGATGTGGGCATGAGCTAAATGTGAGTAGCAGCGAGAGGTCATAAAAGGGACTATGTGTGGGTGTAGAGGCAGACATTCAGGAACCTCCTGGAAGAGACAGACAGAAACCTTTCCAAATGCTGAGCAGAGACGAACTTGCAGAGTCCAGTGATGTCAAGCTTCTTGAGGTTGTAGCAGTCCTTATCTGTGTGCATATAGACAGAGGGGAATTTTTCCAGTTCCAGTCAAACAAAGAAAATCGCAGCCTTTGGGTAATATAAGTCACAAGTGAGGAAATTGCTGCATGCATGATAAGCAGATAGATAGGAAAGCAGATTGTTTCATGTCCAATGTCTCTCAATATTTTATGTGTAGGTGTTAGTAAATGTTCATGAAGGCATTTCCACTGTTATTGCTTTTCTTTCTCAAATCGCATTTCCTGCCAATTTTCTCGGGACCAAGGTCAGTTGGTACGATTGTGCTCAGCTAGTCTATAAATGTGTGCAAACAATGTAACAAAATGTATTTCACAGTCTTATGTACACATAGTTTGTATTGCATGATGTAATTATCTGAACAGCTTTCAATCATATTATTACATAAAATTAGCAATTTGGAAACAAATGGGTTGTGTTTTTATTTCATGACTGCATTTATTAGCACATAAACTGATATTCCACGAGGACTAGGGTGATTCTACCATAGGTTGTAATTCCTTTTACCACATTTGGTAAAATCTGGAGTAGGTTTTTGGTTTTTCCTAGTAAGTGATTTTAGGGGTGTATGACATGTGTGGATACAATTATTTGCTTATGATGTAATATATGTTTTGTACTTTGGTTGTTAGAGCATACATCATCATTGTAAATAAGGTGCTGAGAGGTAGAAGTACCATCACATACTAAGTGTAACGAGTCCAGTATCTGACACAGTGAGTAATCCTGGGATAAAAAGGACATTTTTAGACTATATTCTGAGGAGAGTCTTACCCCTGTAAAGGGGAATCAACCAATGAACTATCATATGAGATATTATAGCACAATAAGATACCACTATTTACCACAATAATAAAATACCACAAACGTAGGTGTAACTCCTCCAGAAAATATATCTTACATATTTGGTGCGCAGGCCATTGGGATATTTAAAGCAGTTACTGGGTGTGGCATAGCATTATAGGCATAGCCATACTGTGCACATTAAAAGAAAGTGAATTAGTGCTGTGAAGTGGTGCAGCACTGTGTGCTCATTTGAATAACACAACAGTGTCACTATGTCTCAAATTGAAGCTGATTTTTCTGATCTGGCTAACTATCTTGAGGCAAAATGTTTTGCCCATGCAGTTTGGTCTTCAGGAAATGCAACAGTATGGAAAGACAGAATTTCCATGGGAGTGGAGAAAGAACTGCTTGAAAATATTTTTATGTGAGGGAGCATCGCGCAGGTATCTATCATGAGACTATCTAGAGCTCTAGATCAAAAGGAGGAAAAAAATTGCATCATAAGACTATGTGCCAAGTTATGGTTTTTATTGCACAGGTCTTTAAAAATGCACGCAAATAATACTGAGGAGATTAGTAACTTACAATGCAGTTTGGGTGGTGCAGTTGATCAAATACAGGAAATTAATGCGGAATTAGAACAGTGCAACAAAGAATTGCAATCTAAGTGCAGGGCAATATGGCTACTCAATTGGCTCACAAAGAGAAATAATTTAGTGAGAGTGAGCAAGAATTAATATACTTAAAGGGGATTGTAGATCAATAAGACAAGACAAAGATGATGCCATTTCAGAATTACAAACACTTGGAGAGCTTACCATGGAGAAAGATACAGAATTCCGTGCTGTGGACCAGGAAATAGTTACATTGTTGGAAGAGAAAGACAGATCATTTTACCAGTGCCAGGTGCAAATAAATGAGTTGCCAGCCATGATGAATAAGATTAGGGATGAGAATTCTAATCTTTGTCATGAGGCAGAGCGACTTCATGGACAGTACAAAAATCTAGAACAGCAAATGTTCAGTCTAAAATCTGAGGAAAGGTGACAAGGCACTGCATTCAATGGAGTTGAAGTTAATCCCAGCTCTGCTCAAGGGAACAATGTACCAATAGCTATTCCTGTGGCCAGACCTGATTACAGCCCAATGGTGGGCTATGAATCACCGGCCAATGGTTACAATTATTCCTGAACACAAGAGAAATGAACCATGTAGCCCCATAAAAATCATGAAGTTTATTAAAACCTTGATTAAACCATTCAAAAATGGAGGTGATTGTTGCATGGAAGACCATTTAGAAACAGTCCATGATTTATTTAAAGCCCTCCAGATACCTAAGAACCTAGAAACGCTATAGACAGTACTTTCACCTAACGCTTGATTCAGCAGATGCCAGTGTCATTCGGAGTCTCAATGAACAGGAACAATTGTCATGGGCGGACTTTGAGAAAGAGGTCAGACATCAGTTTTCACCTTACCAGTCGATAAAAGATGCAAAAAAAGCAGCGTATACAATGACTACAAAGCCAGATATGTCACCTCACCAGTTTCTCCAAGATTTAAAAAAGAGCATTTCCACGCTTTGATGTGGCTTTTAGTCCTAATTCTGTAGACTTTAAGACTGCATACTTTTATGGATTCCAAAAAGAAATTGTGTCCCAGTTAATTTGTGAGTTTGAGAGGGAAAAATCTCTAGAATGGATAATAGATTAGGGGACAAGACTATATGAAGTGATCTTTGGTCAGAGAGAGGAAGGGTCTAAAAATAAAGAGACACAATCAAAATCTAAAAAAACCCACACCAGCAATAATCGAGGTAAAATCTGCAAAAATGCTGCTTGATATCACCTCAAACTCATATGTTATAATCTGTTGATCCCAGCAATAGGGAGTCTTACATTAGCCCTAGATATCTGGGCAATGCCCCCCCGAGTGGGATTTCACCCTAATATGTCAGGCCTAAATAAAAATCAAAATCAAATGTACAATGGCCCGTACCAGATATTGGGGACTCAGAGAAGATTTGACTTAATACGATGGTGTACGGCCACCAAGAAAGACCAAGATATGTGGATAGATTCATTGAAAATGGAAAACAACATAGTGGACAATTCACACCAAATGAAAGACAAAATATGAACTATTTTTATTTATTTATTTTATGTATTTATTGTTGTTTTTAGTTCATAAGAACTTCTACAACAGTAAAACATTTACATTGATCATCACATATATACTTCGATTCCTGAGTCATCTACATCTATAGTTCGAACTGTGAATATCCTGTATACCTCGCTAATGGTTTATTTCATACAATGGATTTTCCACACCGTTTCTTGTTTTGTGATAATTGATTTTATTTCCCAGTAGTGCTCAGCCGACATGTGTTTCGACCCGTGGTTCTTTATCAAGGCTATTTGTGAAGGATGGGTGCCCATATTGGGGTCCTGGGATGAAACCGAAAGATCAGTTGTGTCATTGACAGCTGGGCTCTGCATTGGGCCCTGTTTGTCGGGAATGGCGGCTGCAGCGCATCCTCTTGGGTAATTTATTGATGAATAAAATCAATTATCACAAAACAAGAAACGGTTTGGAAAATACAGTGTATAAAATAAACCATTAGCGAGGCATCTAGGATATTCACAGTTCTTAACACAAAGAAGGTGTGGCCTTCACCTCAACAACCAAATCCTCTGACTTTGCACTAAGGAAAAGGACACCATAACAAAGAACAGAGCTCAGCAAGGAAGGTTCCAAACCTAGGGCCCAACACAGAAACCTACATAGTTCATTGGCAGTACAGCTAAAAGAAAGTAGCTGCTCATTTAACATAAAAAATAAAATGCTTAATTTCATCTTTTTCATTCATAGCTATTCATTCTAACATATAACTATCAGATATTAGTCTAGCAATCAGCAGGTATACATGGAGTATCGACAGGCGGTTTCAACATTACTGATGCCACTTGCCAAACATTATAAAGTGCAATAATCAAAACTTCAGAGGATGTATTGAGACATACATTCCAAAAATGTACTGTTGCTACAGAGTCAAAATGATGGTAGTAACGAGAATATCTACTTCTTTAAAGCAATTCCATTTTTGGACATCCAGTGAGAACATGTCTAACTGTCTTCAGGTTACAATCTATTCCACACATATGGCACTTACGTTGATCTTGTGCAAGTTTCCATTGGGAACTGTAGGTGGCTCTCACAGGTAGTAGATTGAGGCACATGAGTATCCAGAATCTGTGCACTTTAAGGTTGGGACATCAAATTAAGTACAACTGGGGGCTGAGATACTTATGATGAATACCCTCCAAGTACTTATAATTGCGCAATCCACTTAGATGTATGAAGTTATTCTCCCAGTCTCTCAGCCATGCTTTATTTTTAAAGGCCCTTTTGATGACTTTAAATCTACCACAATTGGATCGTGCCAAGGACCAATTCAGATTGACATAAGATGCAATACACAATGCGTCATAGGTATTACTTGCAACATTGTTGGATTTGAATACAATTACATCCTTCCCAATGATTCTAAGCAATTGGCTGGTTGGATGACTCAATGATTTCAAGGGCAATAAGGCTCGCTGGCATTGGATAATTGCTTTTAAAGACGTCAAGCCAAACTCAGCTCTTATATATTGTAATGGACATGTTGGGGGCATGCTCAATGCAATCCACCAGAAAAACCTTCCATCTTGTCTAACCAGGACACATTTTCAAGAGTAAGAGTTGCAAGGCCATAGGACACAACCGGAACAAACCATTGATTATATAGGAACATTGTACCCTTTAGAGTATAGCCTACATATTGGGAAACAAGTGTACGTACCAATAACGTAATTTGCCTAGTGCGTTGTATCCTACTATCAATCAAAGGTTGGCAACCAAGTTTACAATCCATTTCCACTCCTAGATATTTATAAAAGTTAACATAATCGATTCTACCCAAACTAATTTCCATGGCAGGCCTATTAACCTTTCGGCAGGATACAAGCATGGATTTGGTCTTTTTCAGATTCACAATCATGTCATGTTCGGCAAGGAACAACCAAGTTCTTCCAGCATGTCTTTCATGCCCGTGATAGTATGATCAACCACAACAAGGTCATCAGCATACAATAATGGCGAGACCCTTCTTGTATCAAATCTTTCTGGGCTGTGTGCATACCTGTCCAGACGTCGTATTAATTCTGCAGTGTAAAGATTAAAAAGGATGACTGCCGATAGACATCCCTGTCTAACAACCCTGTTAATCAGTATCGGCATGGACAGTCGACCATATTTATCCAAACGCATGCAACACTGTCTGTCACCATTATAACCAATCGCCACCACCAGTTGGCCATGGTCAAAGGATGGTCACTGTGCGTTCTCCACCTCCTATGTCCCATGATTTCAGAGGTAACACAAATAGAAATCAATCTCCTGAGAGATACCACAATAGGCCCAATCAGGGTGAATTTGACCAGTACTGGCCCAGGCCACAAAGAGAAGAATCCAGAGACATGGACAGAAATCCAAAATGATGTGGGCAAGAAGGATGGAAACATTTCATTTCACATGCCTATATGTTTAGCAAGCAGTCAAAAGGGGCTAAGGAAGGTGAGTCCTGAAATCAGCAAAAACTCACACTTTTTGTGTGTGCTAGAGGTGTTTGAAGACAGGTGTTATGCTCCTATCACTGTGGAAGAACAATTTAATGCATTTGCAAAGATTGATATGGGTGTCCAGGCCACGATAATGTCACAGGAGCTGGTAAAAAGTATCAATGAAGGGAGATACCCACAAAATCACATAAAGGTGAGACAAAACGAAGGCCCTGTGCCCAACTTCAATGGTGAAGAACTACCTATCAAAGATGTCACTTAGGTTGACATAAAAATAGGGAAACATCGGATGAGACAGGAAATATTGATCACATCCATCAATGAAATACATTTCCTCATAGGGACGAATTGCCTGGGGAGGTTGTCACCCCTCATTGATGTGGTAAATGGGGTATCATGGTCCCTAGCCAAAAACCATTGAGGCCTAAGAAAATAATGACAGAAAACAACAATGTAAGAGAATGCCGTACTGTGGCTAAATCAGAAAGTGCACTGTCATTCTCATGTATCAGGGTGAAATACGTGGTGAACAAGAGAACCAATCTATGCAGATTTATTTGGACCCCTAGAAAAAATGGCAAACAGAAATAGATGAAAACACATTGGGCCTGATTCACAGAGCATTTTCTAATGGGATTGCACCATTATAGAACGCTTCTGTGAATCAGGCCTATTGCGTTTTTATCTAAATTAAGAAAAATGCAAGCCAAATGTCACTCCAGAGATAAATACCGAAAAACACATTTCAATCCTTTCTGCAATACACATGGGCGATGGGCAGCCTTGGATCCCTATACGTCTAAATTGGCATTCTGAAATGATAGAAGCCACTTTAGCAATCGAACATGAAAGAGGTTTTCTAATGAAAAAGTACTCCAGCAGATAATTGACAGGGAGGAGAACCTACCATTCAGAATAAAGAATCAATGCATATTTGGCCTGAATAGTCCAGAGTCAGGGCAAAGGATTGGAAGAAGATGCATGCTAAAGATTACAATTGGTCCTAAGAGTATCCATCACAATGTGTGGATCGTGAGTGGGATAGAAAAACAATTTTACTTGGGAAAAGACATCATGCACAGAATGTGTATGGTGTTAGATTTTCTAAATCACAAGGTTTGGTCCAGGTTAGGTGGGGCCGCACCTGATTTTGAGGACAAAAGGCAAGATTATCATTGCGCACAGTAGGCACCCTATGCAGTTGAATTGCAAGTGAGAAAGGATGTTACCATTCCCGCATTGACTAGACAAGCTACAACAGCATTAAAATACAGAAAGGGACAACAGTGAAAAGATTCTGATGCATTTGTATGTCTAAATGAATCCATGAGGCAGCAAGGGCTAGAATGCAAATATACACCACTGATAGAGATTGGGGATGGACCCATTAAAATTCTGGTGTACAATATAGGGTGCCAGGACATTCATTTAGATGAGAATTCAGCAATAGGAATGGCAATACAGAAATCTTATTGTGCTTCAGTTTTCAGTAATCCAGTGATTGGAAACATCCCTGAAAGATATGTGATTGTGCAGGGTGAGTTGCCAGAATCCTTGGACTCTCAACCTAAATTAATCTTTAAAGTTCAGTCTGTGTATCCTTATGAGTCAAGTGAAATATTTATATTTTATTTTATTTATTTTAATTCTTAGTAAAGCGCCACATCGCCGGTGCACCTCAAGGCGCAAAAAAAAGCCAAAAAATGGAAAAGGACAGAGTATAAAACAGATTCAAGAGAACAAGATCAGGACAAGGACCTACAGTGAAAAGGAAGGGTTTGAGCTTTGAAGTCCACAAGAGATGTAATGATTTTGAGATCCATAGGAGTTGCATTCCAAATGACAGGAGCCAAGATGTCAAAGATTGTTTTCCAAATGTAGTCAGGTGAAACCTAGGTTGGCTGAGTTTAGCCTGGTCGAGTGACCGAAGGGATCATGTAGGCACGTACCGCTGGATATGCTCAGAAAGATAGCTGGGCGCGACCTTGCTCAGGCATTTGAAAGTGAGTGTCAGAATCTTAAAAGGCATGCTGTGCTCTGGCTGCAGAGGTAAACTGCCTATTGGAGATGCCTAGAATCGCTCTGACTGCCCCATTTTGCGTAACCAGAAGGGCTGCCACGTTGGTGTGAGCAGTGCCTGCCAGCAGGCTATTCCAATAATCTAGCCTTGAATTGATTAAGGCAGAGGCAAGCATAGACATGTTTTTCTGAGAAAGATAGAGACATAGGTAGTCTAACTGCTTATTGATCCAACCACAAGAGGCAAATATAGTGGCTAAATGTGGCCTCATAGTAAGCTCAGAGTCTAGTATGACACTGAGCATTTTACCACTACTCGCCACTGGAATAGTGACATTAGAGATCAGGAAGGACGTCTATTCCGATGATAGATTTTTTAACATGTGACTTGAGGCAGTGATGAGAATCTCATTCTTCTCAGTATTGAGTGCCATAGAATTTGCCAACATCCAGGAGTGAATGAAGGTATAGATGGCGTTGATGGTCCTGAGCATATATGCCCCAGAGTTCAAGGATGACCTGGGTGTCATTGGCATAGTTGGTATATAGGATACCCAGGTCATCAAACATCACAAGAAGAGGGAGAATATAGATGTTGAACAGAGAAGGAGATAATGAAGAACCTTGTGGGACACCTCGTGAGAGAAGAGAAGGAGAGTAAGAAGCATTGTGAGTAGCAACTCGAGCAATGCGTGGACCTAAGAAGGAAACCAGCCATTGCGTGGATACGTCAGAACAGCCCACCAAGGATTGCAACCTAGAGGCCAGAAGGTCGTGGTCGACCTAGTCGAACGCGGCTGACAAATCCAGTAACATGAGAAGTGCTGGGTGACCCTGATCAACAATGGCCACCAGGTTAGATTTTAAATCGAGCATGGCATGGTCTGCTGTCAGCAAGATGATTGCATCTTATTTGAATTAAATGAGGCTAAAACAGCAAAGAAATGGAAGCCAATATTCCGAAATATTTAAGTGTGTCGACTCTCCAAAGCGATACAGCCACACAGCTAGAGGAAAGTACAGAGGTTCCTCCATTTGAGGACTTTCCAGAGTTCTCTAAAATGGTAGAAGAGCAAATTCAAGCTGCAGATGCTTGCACAAATGAAGAAGAAAAAAACCAATTGAGAAAATTGTTTATGGAATTCAAAGAGGTTTTTGCCAAAGACGCATATGATTGTGGATTAACCGATTTGCATGTTGCCACATTACCAGAAGGACATGGTAGAGAGCCAGTATTGGTATGACAATATAAATTACACTTGGCATGTTTAGAATCACTGACTGAAATAATTAAACATTTAGAATCTAGAGGAATCATTAGGCCAATTCATAGCACATCAAACACTCCCATATTAGGTGTGTTAAAACCTAATGGCCAATGGTGTTTGTGTGCAGATCTATGAGAATTTAACAAAAGGGTACCTGTTTCAAGGTGGTCCCTTACATTTATTGATCAGGGCCCCGCACAGGTTAATGAGGCAAAGGTGTTTACCATATTGAATCTTGCAGCTGGATACTAGTGTCTACCACTGGCTGAAGATATCACATATTTGTTTGCATTTTCTCTTGACAAATCACAATATGCATGGTGCCAGACACCTTTTGGGTATGTCAATAGTGGGAGTGAGTTTGGGATATTCCTGAGGAAGGCGCTCTCGGATGCAGCTGAAAGGGGGACAATAGTTTACATGGATGATGTGCTAATTAAGAATGAGAATCTGAAAAACCATTTCCATGAGATTAGACATTTACTTATCCAGCTACAGAAGGCTGTGGCCAAAGTATCCTTACAGAACGCATATTGGTGTAAAAAGAAAGTGAACTTATTAGGTCATGAGTTGACCAGGAATGGGTTAAACCCGCAAAAGAAGAAAGTGGAGGTGGTACATAAACTGAAAGATCCTACCAATCTGACAGGGTTAAAAAGTCTATTAGGGATGATAGGTTACAACAGGACATTTATTGAGAATTATGCAGAGATTACACAATCGGTAACGAGATTACTGAAGCAGGGTGTACCCTTGAAATAGGAAAAGGAACAAAATGAAGCAGTGGCCAGGCTAAAAGAATGTCTCATGAAGGCGCCATGTCTGGCATATCCAATAAAGAACCAGGATTTCTTTGTAGAGGTATGAATCATTGATCAATGCATGTCAGCACTGTTATATCAAAACCATGATGTGAATAACAAAACTACTGCATATGCCAGCAAGCCCTTGTCACAAATAGAAACTAATTTCAGTGAATGCGAAAAACCTCTCCAAACCACTGTCTGAGCTTTGCAGCATTTCGGTCCCATAATCCAAGGGGGAAAATAATTATTTAAACAAATCACCAGCCTCTGCATTTTCTGAAAAGTAAGACAATCAGATCAGGGATTTTGGCCCAGTCCAGAATTTTTTCCTGGACTTTAGCACTTCAGGGATTTCCTGTGGAAGTAAGATATGGACAAAATAAGAAGAGTCTGATTGCCCAGGGGCTAGCAGACTTGCATGATTGTGCAGCCGAATGTGCACCTGATGACAAAGAAATAGAGTCAAGTTTGAATGAATTTGAGCAATCCCCATACAAGGCATTCAATGAAGAAATGTGTAGGAAATTAACAACTGTATATTTAGATGGTTGTGCGTACCATGTAGAAAACAACACAGCAAAAGAGTTTGTGGGAGGTATAGGAAATATCTGGTTTAAATGTGACAACATTCCAAGGGTAAGCATGTGTATTGGTCCTAGAAATAGTCAGGTAGCAGAGTTGGCTGCCATTTACAAAGCAGTTGCTACAGCGTAGAAGGTAGAAAACAAACTCAAAGAAATAGTTCTAGTAACTGATTCTGATTATGCACGAAATAGCTTTGTAGAATATGTACTTGGCTGCAAGGTAAAAGGCATGCTCACATATAACAGAAAACCACTTAAACATGGCAAAATGATTCAAGCCATAGACAAACTTGTGTAAGAAAATGATTTGGTAATACATTGGAGAAAGATACGTGGCCATTTGAAGATGCCAGCTGAGGACAAAGAGGAGAATGACAAGGCAGATCAATTAGCCAAGATTGGAGCTGTGATGGGAGAGTTGTTTACTATTGAACACCTGTTTGGTGAAATACAGGTAGATGCAGTGACACGCTCCGAAACTCCAAAAGCAGTTGAGCAGCCTGTGGTACAATAGTGTTTTGACACTCCAGATCAGAACCTGATTGAAGCGCAAAAGGAAGACCTGAGTTTAGGCCTATTCTATAGTCATTTCTTAGATGCAGAGCAGAATCCTCTGACTGAAGAGGATTGTAAAGAGAAAGAGGAATTGAGGGTGTTGCTAAAGAACAACAAGAGAATGAGGTTACAAGAAAGTCTGATAATTAGAGAATCTGTGACAGGTCAAATACAAACAGTGGTACCCTGGTCATTTTGGGGTTTGATGTTGCATCATGCCCATGATGCCATAACTGCAGGACACAGCAGTTCACAAAAAACTTTGGACATTTTGAAAGATTATGCTTGTTGGCCACACATGTCACAAGATGTTCAACTATACACCAGAGGGTGTCTAGTACGTGCAGTTACAACCTGTGTCACCTACTCATAGAGCAAGGGGTTTGCCCCTCTCATGGTCTGATTTGCAAATCAACTATATCGGTTCTGTAAAAAGATCAGCAAGAGGAGACAGGTATATGCTAATAGTAATTTCTTTAATGTCCAAATGGATGGAGTGCATTCCAGCACCGGATTGCAGTGCGCAAATGGCAGCCACCCTACTTGTTTTTACAAGATTTGGTTTACCTCAAAGGATAGAGTCAGACCGGGGAAGTCATTTCACTAATGCATTGATGACAAACATATGGCAGATTTTGAGTGTGAAGAGAAAGCTACACATTTCGTACCAGCCTTCCTCTTCAGGAGGAGTAGAACAGTGTAACAGATCAATTGGGGATGTGTTCAAGACCTTTGGCTTCCATTGGTATTAATAGCCGTTAGGTCGACTCCCGCTAAATCAACAAATATCAGCCCTCATGAAATATTGACAGGAAGAAAAATGGTGCTGCCACAACATTTACTTTACAAGACAAATGAGCAAATCCTTGTAAATGCATCCACAGTCCATGAATATGTGGAAGAGTAAGGAAGCACTAACAACATGCGTTTGCATATGTGCAGTGGAATGTGGAAAAGGCCACAGACGGTGCAAAAACATATTATGATAGGAAGGCATCTGTAAATGAATACGAGGTAAGAGATCAGGTATATACATTTAATTATGGAAAAAGAAAACTCAAAATCTCTAAATTTCCTGTGGCATGGGAAGGGCCATATAAAATTACAGACAAGGTTTTGCCTGTATTGTACAGGATTACTATAAAGGAGGGTGAGTTGACAGTGGAGCAATTTTTCCATGTTAATCAAATCAAACCTTGCCACCCGAAATATGAAGTGAAGAGGCTTGAACAAGTTGAGGCTAATTAAAAATACATATAGATGTATAATATGGAAGGTTTCCGTAGTAAATGAGTAAGTGTTAATATTGCTGGTGCATGAAAAGGTGGGTGGTGTAATTTTGAAAAAGGTTTGGTTGCATAGTATGTTATGTTTATAATTTGCATTTGTATAATAATCATAAGATTTGATTTCAGGTACTCCAGTGTGGCATGTTGTGTATATAATTTGTATTAAGTAATAATAAAATTTGATTTCTGAGGCTCCAGTGGAAAAGGGAATGAACAATGTATTGTGCTTGGTACTTAATGTGTCTTTTTCTTTTTACTTTAGAAAATTAACTAATTTCCTTGTCAGCGGCGGATCCCTGGAGCAGTGGACCCCTGGAGGATACCACTAGATTGCAAATCCCTGGAAAGCCCAATGGACCGAAGAAGGGGATGAAGATGAGGAACCGGAAAAACCACGGAGATGATGTCTCTGGAGGAAGTCCCATGGAGTCCTGGACTGGAGGAGTTCTGCCAATTATGCTCTTATGTGTGCTTGTACCACAAACTTTGATGGCAGGGCATACCTGATGCACAGTCTGTTTTACTCTTGCTACCACAAATGACTTTGCTACAGGATGTATTTATAAAAACTCTTGTTTTTTTTTATCAATTTTTTTGTTTACTGATTTTGGGATTTGATTGGATGACACAGATGTGTTCAAATTTGTTTTGAAAATGTTGAGGATTTAAAAATTGTTTTAGATCACCAGTAAAAAAAAAATATATACTCAAAGGTGGTGATCAAAAAGATGTAAAGCTAAAGATCTCTTAAATAAAAAATGTAAAAAGGGGTGGTCTTAATAAAAATACATTATTTTCAAAAGAAGATAAAAAATATATGATAAAAAAAGAAATGAGATCACTGATAAAAGATGATGAGATCTAAAGATAAAAAGAAGATCTCATCATCTGTCTCGTTCTCTACAGGTATTGTTCCTTCCAGCCTTAAAGAAGCCTGGGTGCGACCTCTTCTAAAAAAAAAACACCCTTGACCCATTATCTCCCACTAACTACTGACACATTACTACCATCCCCTTCCTCCTCAAAATCCTCAGCAAAGCAGCCCACAGCCAGATACAGCACTTACTAGATACCAACATCATCCTGGGCAAAAGACAATCTGGCTTCTGCAAAGGTCATGGCACTGAAACAGCACTCCTCAACCTCAAAAACCAAATAACCTCCATCATGGATAATGGCAAACCTGCCATCCTCCTACTTCTAGACCTCTCGGCACCCTTCGATCTTGTGGATCACAAAACCCTATCCACACATCTATCACAGGCAGCCCACTTCTCCAATAAGGCCACCTCATGGATCACATACTTCCTGGAAGGCAGAACCATGAAGGTGTTCTCCGATCAAGCCAAGGCAAACCCTTCAACCATCTACTACGGAGTCCCCCAAGGCTCCTGCACTGCCCCCACACTCTACAATCTATTCACCAAACCCCTTTTTGATAAACTTTACTCCTTCGGCATAGCATACACAAACTATGCCGACAACACGTAGGTACTTTTGCCCTTCTCAGGCTCATATGACCAGCACGCTGCAGCCCTCTGTAGAATCTACTCCATCATTCAAGCCTGGATGGCAGACAATGGATTATGCCTAAACGGGGACAAAACGGAAATCATTATATTGGCCCCCAAAGAAATACTAGCTAAACTCAAACAACAATACTGCAATTCCTCCATAGACAACTCCACCATCCCTGTCTCCCCATCAGTAAAAACATGAGGGGTCTACCTAGACTCCACACTATCCATGACTAGGCAAGTCAGCGCCATTGCCTCTGCATCGGCACTGACAACCAAACTCATAAATGCAGTCTCACCTTTCCTATCCAACAACAACTGCCTAGCCATAGCTGGAGCCACTATAGGGGCCAGACTTTTGCAACATCCTCCTGGCTGGCACATCCTCCAAAAACCTCAACCATCGACAAACGGTCCAAAACAACGCACACAGAGCATTTCTCAGAATTCCCAAAAGAGACCACATCTTGCAGGCTAGACGAGTTGCCCATTGGCTCCCTGTAAGAGAAAGGATCCCTTTCAAGACCCTCTCCCTCACACATAAATGCATTCACCTCGCAGCCCCACATATCTCTCAGACACCATTATTAGAGATACGTCATCCTGCCCTAAGAGAAGCAACCAAGCAAATATATTACGCATCCCACACATCCACAGAGCCAAAGCCGGAGGCATTGGCTTTCCACCCATCGCTCCTAAACTCTGGAACTCCCTCCCCAAAACTCTCAGAGCCGAAACCTCCCCCCCAGCATTCCGTAAATCTCTCAAAACCACACTATTCATCTAAAACCATGCCTCTCACAACCCATACCCAAGCTGTAACATAATAAGTCTGTTTGTATTACAAGTAATTTGTCTGTATTATGCAACTAAGTTCAATGTCTGTAACAAGCGCCACAATGCCCCTGGGCTGATTTGCACTTTATAAATGCTAAATAATAATAATAATAATAATAATAATAATAATAATAATAATAATAATAATAATAATAATAATACAAATAATCAATATCTAAAAAAAATGAATTCTAAAAGATATATACCATTGTTGTTTATTCATTTTAAATATATTGTTATTGTTCTTATGATTGAGAATGATAATTTTGAGAATGATAATTTTTGTATTCAAAACTGGAGTTATGTATGTAATTTTTTGACAGCTGGATTTCAATGTATATAAGATTTATTTTCAGAAATGGGTAATTTTTTTCAGAGCAATACATGCGTTTTGGAGCATATGGTTTGTTTTTTCCTGCAGTGATTTCCAGTGGATCCCTGTAGTAAAAAAAAGGAGGGAAAATGTAGGAATAACTGGAGGGCTTTGAATAGCTGGCGGGGCTGTGAGTTACAGGAGTTTTATTAGATTAGTATGCACATATAGTGTTAGGGGGCTTTATACAGAAACAGAGAAATAAAATCACATACAAGCAGTGGCAAATGCAGCTGGTGCACCGATGGGAAATGCACAGATTCCTAGAACAAAAAGCACATGTTTACATTACTTCATTTCAGGATAATATTCCATTTGACTGAATTTGCTCCAAACGTAACAACTAATATACATTAACATACTAACTCAATTAATCCCATTTAACAATCTGAATCCCATATCCTTCACAAGGAGTGCAAATTAGTTTACATGGAAATAAATGGGTTGAAGCCAAATTCGAAATGGATGTGGCTCTGTTCAATGAGATTCTTTTTAAAAGTGCAGTATAGCATGAGCTTGTGGACAATTGAAATATACGCTGCTTAAGAAGGCCATTGTATTGATTGGTATTGATATTTTGTTTTTATCGCGTTCGTACACAAGTGTTTCAGAGCGCGACAAGGCAAGGGAGGGGAACAGGGGAGAACAAAACAGCGATTTTACTAGGCCCAGTGACATTGAGAACGCACAAGTGCATGGGAGAGAGGGAGGGGAAAAGTGCATGGAAGGGGGGAGAAGTGGAAAGCGTGAAGCAGAGGAGAAACAGATAAATAATAATAAATAAATAAATAAATAATAAAGGCAACAAACAGTGGTAGTGCAGCCAGAAATGTGCAAGTGCTAGGTTTAAGGCAGCAGACAGGGGAGGTCTGATAAGTGCGGGATGAAATAGGGGGGGCTGCATGGGAACAGATACAGACACCAGTGCAAGGGGTGGCCTGGAGGCAGTGCGGGAGGGTGGCAGGGTGAGCATGTACCTGGGCTCGGAGGACAGAGGGTGGCCAGGTGCATGGTGCCAAGAGAGAACGGATCAGCAGGGGAGTGGGGGAGTGAAGGCAGAAGAAAAGAGGAAGGTCTTGAGGTGCTTCCAGAACCGGAGATGGTTCTCCTCAAGTTGTAGAGTGGCAGGGAGGCTGTTTCAGAAGGAGGCCCCAGCTGAAGACAGAGATCTACCCCCAGCTCGTTTCTTTGAAAAACGACAGACCCTGAGGGAGTTAGAGGTAGAGGAGCGAAGAGCTCGAGAGGGGAGGTATTTGTGGAGAGATAGCTGAAGGTATTTTGGACCCAGGCCCCAGAAAGCCTTGTGGACAATGCAGAGGGTTTTGAATTTAATCGTTGCATCCACTGGGAGCCAATGGAGAGATTTCAGAGCTGGAGAGATATGATCCCAGGGGTTGAGGACAAGGACAAGTCTTGCAGTCCTGTTCTGGATTAGTTGCAGAGGGCGGAGAGTAGAGGCAGGTAGATTTAGAAAGAGGATGTTACAATAGTCCAATCTAGAGAGAACCAGAGCTTGGGATATTATGAGGTTCTGGGGGAAGGAGAGGAAAGGCAGAGTACCTCTGAGAAGGTGCAGTAGGAAGTTTGACTTTTTAGAGACCTCAGAGATGTGGGCAGAGAAGGAAAGTGTGGACTCAAAGCCTCTCAGGTGGGGGTAGGAGGAGGGGCAAGGGAAGCCGGCCAGAGAATGAGGGGAAAGGATGGTGAAGGTGTACCGATGAGGAGGATCTCGGTCTTGCTGGCATTCAGACAAAGATCATTGACGGCACACCAATCTTGAATGGCAGTTAGGTAATCAGAGATGAGAGAAAGAGAGGAGGTGGCCGAGGGCAGCCTGAAAAAGAGTTGAGTGTCGTCAGCTTAGCACTGGAAATTTGAGCAGACAATGGCAATGCAGTGGGTGAGAGTTGCACAGTATTGGTTGAAAAGCCAGGGCAAGAGGTTAGACCCCTGGGGAACACCACAGATAGAGATGAGGATAGATGATAGGAAGGACCCAAGTTGGGCCTGGGATGGTCGATCAGAGAAGAAAGAGATCAGCCAGGCCAGAGCCAGATCAGTGATACCGAATTTTTCATGGAGACGATTGAGCAGGATGGTACGGTTGACCATGTCGAAGGCAGAAGAGCGATCGAGGAGGATGAGGACAGAGGGACTGTTAGAGTCAATGTTGGAGAGCAGATCCGTGCTTCTGGCAGCTCTGAAGCCAGACTGGTGGTCATGGAGACAGCCAACAGAATTGGAATGAAGGTTAAACTGAGAGATGGCCAACTTTTACGGAGTTTGCCCAGAAAGGGAGTAATGGAAATTGGGCGATAGTTAGCTGGACAAGAAGGATAAGCTGTGGGTTCCTTGAGAAGAGGATGCACAGGGAGTGCTTCAGAGGGGAGGGGAAGGATCCAGAGGCAAAGGATTGGTTTAAAAAATCAGCAATGGCCGAAGCAAGGGTGTCAATGTGGTCCTTAATCGGACTTGTCTAGCGACCCCGTCAGGGGAGAAACGAGGAAAGGACGAGAAGGATGATGGGGGGGTGGCTAAAGGAGGGTCAGCAAGCACAGATGGAGAGGGGAGAGGAGGGGTGTGAGTGGAGATGGTGGACAGGATGTCCTGTTTTTCTTTAATGAAGTGAGAGGGAAGGGCATTGCAAAGTTCCTGGGAGGCAACAGGAGGGGTAGAGACTGCAGCAGGGTTGGCCAGCTCCTTGAAGATTTTAAAGAGTTGTTAGATTCTGCAGAGACACGAGCTTGAATGCTGACTCTCTTCTTGGTGAGGACAGCGAGTCAGTATTGCCTTTGTAGCAGTCGACAGGCCAGTTTGTCAGAAGATGAACAGGAAGCCCTCCATTTCCTCTCAGCCACCCTACACTTACGTTTAAGTGTAGCTAGGTCAGAGTCATACCAGGAATTGCACTTGGCTATAGACTTCAAATGGATCCTCATGACAGGGGCAAGAGCATCAAGAGTTTCAGAAATTGAAGAGTAGAGCACAGACAGGGCTGTGTCAGGATGTGAGATGGCCAGAGGTGGAGGGGGGAGAGAAAGTGCAGCAAAAGCCTCAACTGACACACGCTTTATGGGCCAGATGTCCGAGAAGGTAGGTGGCAGTGTTGGGGTAGGCTTGGCTTGGGGGGAAGAGAGGGAGAGATTAGAGGAGAGAAGGGAGTGATCACTCCAGGAGAGAGGAGTGGTCAGAGGGATGGAGAGGGGGAGGTCAGAGGAGATCAAGACATCAAGTGTGTGTCCTGCAAAGTGAGTCGGGCCAGAGGGGAGGATGGACAGGGAAAGGGAGTCGCAGAGGTCACGGAAGAGTACAGAGGAGGAACAAGGAGAGTCTAAATGTTTATTGAGGTCACTGAGGAGGAGGAGTTGAGTGGTAGAGGCCAGGAGGGAGGAGGAGAGGTCCGCCTACTCAGAGAAAAATTAGGTGATTTGACTAGGCGGCCAGTAGATGGTAGCCACAGTAAGAGAATGGGTAGGCGAGAGAGAAAGCCTACAGACAAGGCATTCAAAAGAGGAGTAGGTCTGAGTGGGAATGACAGAGGCAGGATTCCACTCAGGAAAGATCAGGGCTACCCCCCCACCGGACCGGGAGGATCTGGGTGCGGAGAGGATCTTGTAGCCATCAGGGAGGAGAGTGTCAAAGCTCGTGACAGAGCTGGCCGTGAACCATGTCTCAGTAAAACCAAGGACATTAAGGTCTAGTTCTTCAAGGAGGTGGCAGATGTCCGTGGAGTGTTTGACAGCAGAGCGAGAGTTAAGAGTGGCAATATGAAGAAGGTTGCTAGCCTTAAATACCTTCCGGGGAGGGGTACAGATCAGAGGTACACCCTGCGGAGGGGAAAGAGCCCTAGGAGGTACAGAGGAGGAGGAAAGAGAGGGCAAGTTAGCCACGGGAGGAGCAGAGGGGACAGCAGGCAATGAGAGGAAATTGATGAGGTGAGGGAAGTGCCTATCAAAGAGGAGGAGATTGGCCTCCGGGCCTTAGACCATGACAGTGCCATTTAGGTAGAAATTAATGATGACTTTAGAGGAGACGAAGGAAGCCATGAAAACTTCTCAGTGAGTGCCACCATTAATGGAAGAGGAGGAGATAGGACAGAGCACAGAGATCATATGAGGAGTCCATAGATCTGGCGAAGGAACGTCAAAGTGGATGTCAGTGAGGAAGCATTGGAGTAAGTTTTGGTGATAGGAAGACCAGGGTTAAAGGCCAAGATATCCTTTTTGAACTTCTTCCTACCAGACTTAGTGAGAAGAGAAGGATAGTCAATGACAAAGCAGTTGGAAAAGATAGGAGAAACAGAAAGTGCCATGGAGGTGGAAGTGAGGAGAGGATGGAGAAACTGGGGGGCTAAGGCAGGTAGGTGTGGGACAAAAGAGAGTGGTGAGGTCACTGGGCCGGAAAGTTACAGAGAAGCTTCAATATACAAGCAAAATACAGAGAATTTTGCAATGGGAAGCAAGATTTGACTTTTTAGCACAAAGCAAACACAGCAAGATTTGACTTTCTAGCACAAATCAAAAACAGCAAGATTTCACTTTTTAGCACAAAGCAAAACAGCAAGATTTGACTTTTCAATCTTGGATTCAGATGTTAGCAAAGGATTTTAGGAAGCACTGCCCATCAGGATGACAACATGGGAGTACCAAGCAGAAATAACAGTGATAGTCAAAGGTGGTAGGAGTGAGTCCATAAGGAGGGAACTAACCCATAGTTCTGGAGGAGGCAAAGTCAAGGCAGTCTGGATTTCTTAGAGGAGTGAGGTGGCAGCATCATTGTGGTTAAGGTACAGGAAGGACCCCAATTAGCGTTCCGGAAGCAAACAGGGAGAAGACAGGGGCCTTAGAAGTGGGCCTTTGCTGAGAGGGCCAGCTAAAGCCTGCCGGTCCCTGATTGGATGCAAGAAAACACTCAGCAACCAATGGGAGTGCTGCGCAGGGAGAGGTGGTTCAGCACAGCCTGCCTACACAACAAAGAAAACCATGGCGGCCATCTTGGAAGGGCAAACAACATTCACATGTTTCCAGGTATTAAAAAGCTCAGAAAATGGCAGCACGATGAAAATGCCAAATAAAACAGTCCTTTGCAACACTTTTATGCAAATTTCGAGATGTTTTTTTTTTCTTTTTTTTTCAAATTTCGATTTTTTAGATTCAATATATCCCCTGCAGGTGCAGTAATGCACAGAAAGTGCAACAACCTAATGGAATGGTCAATAGCCAGCCACAAACTCCACATGTGCAGGAAAACAACAGATGGCTAGGAGGGTGGAAACAGGACCTCAATCTATGTGAAAAGCAGATGAAAAAAACAGTGTGTGTGCAGGAAGTGAAAGGAAGAGATGTTACATTTGTACTTTAGACAGACAGTCATTTTCATTGAGAAAAACACTGAGCAGTTCGGATGATGTGGGTATGAGCTAGATGCAAGGTAGTTACTTTTGAGTGGCAGTGAGAGGTCATAAAAGGGACTGTGAGTGGGTGTAGAGGCAGACATTCAGGAACCTCCTGGGAGAGATAGGCAGATACCTTTCTGAATGCTGAGCAGAGACGGGCAGGCAGAGTCCAGTGCTGGCAGGCTACTTGAGGTTGTGGCAATCCTTATCTGTGTGCGGATGGACAGAGAGGAATTTTTCCAGTTCCTGTCAACCAAAGAAAAAAATCGCAGCCTTTAGGTAATATAAGTCACAAGTGGGGAAATGGCTGCATGCATGATAAGCAGAAAGATAGGAAAGCAGATTGTTTCATGTCCAATGTCGCTCAATATTTTATGTGTAGGTGTTTTTAAATGTTAATGAAGTCATTTCAACTGTTATTGCTTTTCTTTCTCAAATCACATTTCCTGCCAATTTTCTTGGGACCAAGGTCAGTTGGTAAGATTGTATTTAGTTGGTCTATTAATGTGTACGAACAATCTAACAAAAAGTATTTCGCATTTTTATGTACACATAGTTTATATTGCATAATATAATTATCTGAACAGCTTTGAGTCTTATTATTACATAAAATTTGCGATTTGAAAACAAGCAGGTTGTGTTTTCATTACATGACTGCATTTATTAGCACATAATCTGATATTCCACGAGGGCTAGAGTGATTCTACCATAGGTGGTAATTCATTTTACCACATTTGGTGTGTCTGGAGTAGGTTTTTGGTTTTTCCTAGTAAGCGAGTTTAGGAGTGTGTGACGTGTGTGGATACAATTATTTGCTTATGATGTGATATATGTTTTGCACTTTAGCTGTTAGAGCATACATCAGCATTGTAAATAAGGTGGTGAGAGGTAGAAACACTGTCACAGACTAAGTGTAACAAGTCCAGTATCTTATACCGTGAGTAACCCTGGGATAAAAAGGACATTTGTTAGACTATATTCTGAGGAGAGTCTTACCACTGTAAAGGGGAATCCACCAACAAACTTTCATAGAGATATCATACCACAATAAGATACCACTATTTACCACAATAATAAAATGCCAATCTGGTAAAAACAAAAGGAAAACCCTAAAGAGCATATTGTAGTAAAAATATAGAAAAAGAATCAAGGGGTAAAAACATAAAGAAGCAACTATTAAGAGAGAAGAGAAAACCAGCATCATCTGCATATGAATCAAGTCAGTAAGCAAATCGTCTTGAGAACAGTTTTGTGGATTATAAGGAGATGAAAAGGAACATCCATAAAAAATGACATGTCTTTCCTATGAAACGAAATGAGAGATCTTTTTTATGTAATGAAAGTAAAATCAAAGATCAACTGGGAAAAACGTACTTGCCTCAATGGTTTATTCAGTCATAATGGACAAAAAGGAAAATGGACGTATGTGTAGATTAAATACACTGTAAAATGGCTGAAAAACATCAACCAAATGTGACACAGCATTGTGTTGCAAGTGAGATGACATCATCCATCACATAACGGGCACAATGCCATCATGAAAACATAATAAGAACGGGAAGTGTGAAATCATATATAAAGAATATAAAGAAGGAAAAAAATAAGGAAATGCTATATTAGAGGAAATCAAAGAATGAAACAGAAAGACAGGGCAGTGTAAAATAGTGAAAAGGATACAAACTCAACTGGACATTTCGATGATGCCCTTTCACAATCTCAAATCTTTCAAGTTTAAAATTTAGTAGATAAATTAGACAAACTGAAGTCTTAATGAGCCAATGGTGCAGATGGGAGGGGGCAGAGCAGCAATCACATGACCAAAGCAACTCTGCTTTAGAAAGCCTCAACTGGGTGGGAGAAACACTGAAGCACTAACAAGACAATAGGTTAATGATTTACATGAACTTGCTCTTTGGGGTAGAGGGAGCAGGCATTCAGGCCCTTTACAGTCCTAGCAGGGCCAAACAGGAATTGCCATTTTGTTCATCTGCAACAAGAGACATGATGTGATCTAAGAGTTATTGAGGGAAAGGAAGCTGGTTTAAAAGCCACAGAGTCTGTGAAGTCCTCAGTGGTTATATGCTATTACCAATCACCCTATCATCATGTTGAGTGCACTATGATTATGTACAAAGATTTCTTCATGTGCTAAGTTTATGATGCAATGGGAAATCCACTTTGATAATTCTACTGTGTTAAATAAGTGAGCAGTGCTGAAATCAATTGCTGTATGCAACTGTGGCAAATTGATTTCTGTGACACAGCAGTACAAAGATGAGCTGAGGCTAAGGTGCCAACTCAGCCCCCACAATTCTGCAAAACAAGAGCCGGGCATAGTTAGGAGAACTTTATTGGTAACGTGTGCCAAGGGAGCAGTGTACTTTCAAGAGGGTGGGAATGTGTTTAAGTAGCAATACTAAGAGGAGGCATAATAGTAAAAAAAGGAGTGTCCAATTAAGGGTCTATAAATATATATAGGTACATTAATTAAACATCCAAAACCAGAAAAGGAAATATTTTGTGGTGGCAGCCATAGTCCTGAGTTGGCTGGGCTATGGCAATTCACTATACGTGGCTCAGCCTAAGGGCCTAGTCCAGCGGCTTCAGTGTTTGGAAAATCTAGCTGCACGTGTTGCTATAGGCTCCCCTTAAGGGGCTCACATCACACCAGTATTGCGTTCTTTGCACTGGCTGTTGGCCTGTCTACGCATTAGGTTCAAGGCTTTATACCTGGTTCATCATGCCCTGTACAACTTAGGGTCTGAATATCGTTGTGCCAAGTTTACTTTTTATGCCCCTTCTCAGCCATTACGATCATCATCGGCAGGCCTGTTATGTTTTTCTTCTATTTGCTGTGCCCGTATTGGAGGCTGGGCTTTTTCCGTGACTGCAGCCCAAATATGCAATGATCTCCCCTGCACACTGAAAAATCTTTCTAACCACTTGGCATTTCGAAAGGCCTTGAAAACATACTTGTTCTAGATGCTCTGCTTGATGGCATTGGGATGTTGACTTCTCTCCACAGCACCATGATACCTTTGGGTGGCCGTGCTCTCTCTAAATATACATAACATAGCATAATGCAACGTATATGACACATTTGTAAACGTGCTGACAAAAAACAATTGGTGCAGCTGTCGATTCTTGCGCTTATACCCCCAAAGCACTTCTCGATTATTATTAAGTGGGCGTTTCATGGACTGTTTAATTACATGCTTAGGTCACCTCTCTGATTTAATTTGATTGATAAATTACGAGCCTCAGTCATAAAAGAATGTCTATCAGAACTATTACGTTTCAAACGTAAACATTTTCAAAATGCAAGTTGGTTTTCATATGTTTGGGATGATGAATGCAATAATGCAGCAAGGCATTCTTATCTGTTTTCTTGTGGATCGTTTTAACTTGAAGACATCCATTTCGCTGATGGGTACTGATGTCCAAGAAATGCACCTCAAATGCATTAATCACATTAAAATTTCAAATATCTATTCTGGATGTTGATCCAGTCAATGAATTCAAGGACCAATGACTCCAAGGACATCCGTACCACAAACATGTCATCAATGTCAATATATCTAACCCAAACCGTGATGTTAGTTTTATAGGGGGTGGTCTCAGCTGAAATGGCGTCCATCTCAAAAATATTCACATGCACATTTTCCAGATTCTGAGCCATGGTTGAACCCATGGCAGTACCTTTGGTCTGCAAGAAAAACTGATTCTGCAACCTGAAAAAGTTGTTTGTAAGGACAATCTGAATGCATGACATTATAAATGCTTTGGACACAGGATGATCGTCAGTCCTCCCAAGAGGTACTTCCTCAATTACCTCTAAGGTGGCCCTGTGAGAAGTGCGTGTGTACAATGATTCAACATCAAGACACAGTAATCTTTGAGTGATTGGATCAAAATCCAAACCTTCAACTTTGTTGATTACACTTGTAGTATCCTGTACATATGATTTCATCAGTGAGATAAAAGGGCGAAGGTAAAAATCTGCAAATTTAGAGAAGGGTTCCAAAATGGAAGATACCCCTGAAACAATCGGTTGGATAGGATGTTTTGACAAACTTCTGTGTACCTTAGGAATAATGTAAAAAATCGGCACACAACCTTCTTTCTTAATCAAAAAATCTGATTCTTGTCCACTAATAAATTGATGTTCCAATGTACATTCTACTTTAGTTCTAAGGTCAGACAAATGTTCTAATGTAGGATCACTCGAATGTTTCTAAATAACTAAATAGAAAACAGTACAAAAACCCATCCCTGTAGAAAGAAGACAGAATATGCAAAAAATCACAATGCAGCACTCTGGTTAGTGCCAAAAGGGATTCATGTGATCAAACAAGTCTCTAGGGCCCAAAATGGACCAGGGGTCAGTTATCAGGCAATACCGCCATTACAGTGTCTTGGCTGTTCGACAATGGCAAATCAGGCATCACGCTGCTGATCGGCAGTTCGATTCGGTTTGAAACGCAGCAGTTATGGAAGTCTAGTGGCAAGCAGATGTTGAGGCACGGCCAAACTGAATAGGGCTGCTGTTGATACAAATCTTACAACATACATCAACATTTCAACATTACAGTAATAAGGAAAAGTGTAATCATGTCAAATATTTAAGTTTGTCACTTATGACCTGAACTGATACTCAATAAAAAAAGGTGTTGCAATACAGCACTCATAATAAAGTGCAAGTGCTCTGTACCAAATTCAGCCAACAATTCGTCCAATAATTATGGCCGCTGTGGCTTTTTGCTTTCTGTTATTAGCTATCACAGCTTTTTACGACAGATGCCAAATAACAGTTTATTTTATTGATGCACATTTGTAGTTAAATTAACATTTTTTCCACAGTGCTATGATTAAGCTGTGATTAAGCTAGTCTGACCCTCATAAAAAGCTATTCCATAAGAATTCCAAAGATAATATTGAAAATGCATGTATAAAACACAATCTACAATGCCTTGTTTGGACAGATTCCATCTGGGACCCAGGATTTCTAAAGAAGGAATCAAATTAAAGTGGAATTTTAAATATGAAATGGGGAGTTGGAAAGGAGAACCGCGTGTATTGGATGGAGGTTTGCTTATGAAGCGAGCCTGATTCGACTAGCATTCCATTAGAGCGTCAGTCCTATTCAAATAATGTTTTCTTTACTAAACGCAGCTGGCTCATCAGCATTTTCTCAGTAACTTTGATTTCTTTTAAAACAACTTCTTCTTGCTGTCAAAACCTATCAATCTCCGGTACCCCTTTATTCAGAAGAGAGTTTCTAACGTCTTGTAATAGGACTTTAGCTGCAGTGTTACTTTTTTGTAGTATGCACCTACATCGACTTCAACGGGCTGGTCATCTTTCGAGACTCTGTATTGTGTGTTACCCTCTGATATTGCACTGTGATGCCCTGAATTACAAAAGGATGCAACGTCAGCACCTGAGTGGTGTTCATGTTTTCCGAAAGGGAGTTGCATCCATAGAAAAGGTATAGAACATATACCTGACTTGACTCCTCCCACGCCTGTGGTCAATTTGATTTCAGTAGTCATTGGGACTTATTACACGGTAGGCGGTGAACCATGGCGCTATTAGCACCATGGTTCATGCCGGTAAAATACCGGCACCGCCTTGGTGGAAAGGGGAATTACTGCCCCATTCCAAGGTTGGCGGGGTGGTAATTCCCCCTTCCACCATTGGCCTTCCCCATTCTCATTTTTGCCCCATAGGGCTCTATGGGAATGGGGAAGGCGCTAATTACGGTACCGCAAATTGCAGTACCGTAATTAGCTCCACTGGTCCCTTTTTGCGGGTTGGTTTTTAACGCCTGCAAAAAACAGGCGTTAAATTCCAGAACCCGCAAAGGGACCTCGTAGTAAGGCGGTAAGGATTTACCGGTACCGGTAAAATACCGGTACCGGTAGACCCTTACCGCCTACCGTGTAATGAGGCCAACAGTCATGAAATATAAGTTCCATCTCTCTCCATAGTCACCACAGGCTACGGACAGTGGCTTAAGGATTGATGGCTATAATTGACCTGCGATTCATACACACTAGTAGAAACACTCTTCACTATTACATTTACTAAATGGAGTACATAGATTTGCAGGTGCCATGACATTGTACCTCTCAAAATAACTCTTGCTTTCATCAAGCCCCACAAAATAAAAAATAAAAACAATGCTTCACATTCTGCCTTCCTTGACTGTGAGCTGCTATCTTTGAAACTGACATGACTAGAGTGTATGTGGAACCCGAGGGAATTTCTTACGTGTGGTGTTTGCATGTTGAGCTGCTGTGGAGAGGATGCTGACAGATGCCTCGTCTTACAAATGTCTTACAAACTCCACATTATGCTTCTTGGAAGAATCACAATGAAGCTGCGTTCTTCAGTATGTGCAATCTGCACCATGAGCATCATTAAAATATAGTGGGCAGTGCTTTTATTGGGATGAAAATTGCGGGGGTCCCTAATGGCAAGAGTCAGGCAATGCCTACAAAGTGAGAGGTGCGATCTTAATATCATTTATCCATTTTATGTGCAGCTTCATAATATCAGTGACCGTCATCTTTACAGTCTGTTCAGATTCTCGACCCCTGTCTATGCCCATTCGTGTCCACATTGTTCCAATTACACATCCTGCGCTGCATGGTTGAACCTAAATGTAAGTGAAGAGACTTCAGTTCAACATTGCAAGCTGAATCAGAACAGAATGACGCAGTTACTTTTTGTATAGCACGGGCATCGTACAACGTGGTTCATACAGTCACAATTTAGACAGATGAGTGAAATTAGGCAGAAAGAGAAGGTTATTTGCCCAGGTTCACACTATTTTGGTGAACCCAGGGTCTTTAAATCAATAATATGTCATGCATGGATGGGATGCAAAATATCTCTTACACCAAATAAGACCGACTCAGGACCCAGGAAGTTGGCAAAAAGTCTCATCCGGCTGTTTTATTAACAGTTACAACAGACATCAGTATTTCATAAAAAACAACCCTTTTACAGTAAAAACGTACATACATGACGTCATACTACGTGGCAAATAATAAAAACCTATGGGGTGTTGTGATAAGCTCAAGGGGAACATCTAACTATACTTTCTATATAGGGACAGGTTGTGATTGGGTCTCTACGGTCAGGTGGACAATTTATGCCCACCCCTAGTGCAACTCATCTTCATCAGTTGTTATATACAATACACTATTGGCTCTCAAAATATAAGGCCCTTTGTTATACAGTCCTCTATAATTGGTTGGCACACTTGTACCCTTCTGGAACATTCGGCTCACTAGCCGCACATAAGCTAGTACTCCAGGTGGGTCCAGTGGGTGGACTTTGACCATGTCTCCCCACCCAATTAGCCGAACATCTCTCATCACTCCTGCTGTCTGCCATTCAGATTGTCTTGGCCTTGCAAAGTATCCTTGCTCCTTTGAATAAAAGGGAGTGCAAGCACATGCTATCTCAAGTTTGGAGCAGCATGCCCACCTTCTATTTCTATCCATAGCCCACATGACATGAGAACGTATTTCAGCCTGTTTTGCAGCATTTAATTGTCTTTAATTAACAAACATGGTACTCATAGTGTTCTTTCTTTGTACCTTAACATGAGATGATTCAGCGTCTCACAGTTACCGTTCTTCAATGATAGATTACCAGTTCTTGGCCGCTCCATCCATTGAAACCAGGTCAGACTGCTCTTCTAGGCATTTCCATGCTCTTAGCGTCATGTTGCTGCATCACAGCTGTCCGATCCCTCTTTATCCGTGGGTTTGAGCTTACTAAATATGTGACACCGATGTCCAGCTTCTATATATTGGCGCCACCATCCTGCAGTCTATTCACTATGTATAGCTGGCCTTTAAGATTAGGTAGCCTACTTCAGTTGCTGTGTCTGTACAGTTATTAAACTGCCTGCATTTTCTGCAGTGCTCTTCACATGTGCAATATTTATTCTGCATATGAAAGTTTACTCAATTCTTTATTTCATCATCAGATTCCATAAAGTCTGTAATCCTCTCCTTTAATCACTCTTCTCAGTGCGTCATGCTTGCTTCTTGTAATGTAACCAACTTCTCTTTCTCTGATTTTCATATTCCTTCAGGGATTTCCTCCAAGAGATTGTCATCTCTACGGGGATACATCACATAGGGATTTCTCAATGGATACCTTTTCTCGAAGGTTCTTTGTGGAATTGACACAATCACTGGTGTCGTGCATGGTGCGATTTCCAGCATTTAGGAAGTATGGGGGCGGGACTTACTGAAGAGGCATTCAGCTGCTCCTCTTCATTGGTGATGTGTTAAAGCATCGCTTGTCATCCAAGGCTCTTCAATAGACATTTGCCGAAACATAAATTGCTGCAACTTAAATTGTCAGAGCAAACAAACTGCATACAGACTCACCCATTACACTTATTACATTTATTGTGCATTTGCTGAAATGATTCACGTTTCCTTCACTGGGGACAAAACACAAAGGGGGAAGGGGGGTTATCGACTATAAAGTGTTAACAACATTCAGGGGAGGTCCACTGCTAGCACTTACATGCTGTTGAGTCCCTGCATGCAATTTTTTACTTTTGCAAGACACAGTGCACAAATAAAGACTAAAAACAGGTGAAATTGCCTTTACTCCTTACGTTTATCCTTTGTCTTTTAAATTAAAGTAATGCCTGCAAATTATGCTTTTCAGACAGTATTTACCAATGCGTTTCTATGGAATCCACCTGCTTTTAGCTGTTGCTAAGTGGAGGCAAATTCCATAGCAATCCACTTGTTATAAGTCTGCATAAGAATCATATGCAGGCTTACAACTAGTTTACTTCCAAGACCGAGGTGGGAAGCACAGCAGCAACGTTAACTCTGTTCTGTGCCCTTCTCCGTTTTGAGAATCTTTAAAATACAGGTCTGATAGGAAATGAAGGCATGGACGCATTACGCCTTGATTATATGCCTTCATTTCCTGCACACCCCATGTAAAAAGACTCTTAAAATGTCTCTCACCTATTTCTCTCATTGCTTGGAGGTACAAGTTCTAGGGAATCTCGCAAACCTCCTAAACACGGGCATCTACCGTTTGATTTTTATGTGAAAGAATCAGGGCATATCAGTGACTTGGCCATATATGAAAAATAACAATTTAGCTTGAGGTGTGCCCGATATAAATGGCAATTAATATTCTATTTCGACCAGCAGTGCAGTCCATTAGGCCTTTTGCAACAGAACCACTACTAGACAATTCATGTTTTAGCAGCTGCTGAAAATAAGTCAAGCGTTACATATCTGTGTAGCCATGGGAACCATGCGCTCGAGCAGGGGTTTCCTAGTTCTGCACTTTGCAGTTTGATAGCAGACCACATCTGCTCCAAATGCATCCAGTTATATATCATTGTTAAATATTTTCTACATAGCTGTCTGTCATATCTGAAATAGTATGTTGCTCAATTAAGCCTTCTCTGATTAGGCCCAAACCACATGGTGAATCACACTGATACAATATAAGAACCCTTTACAGAAAAATGTCAGATAACAAGAATATGGTATGATTTGAAAGGAGGAACCATCACAGTTAAGAAATTGTGATATGATATGATATGATATGGCATTTATAACCCACAAAAGGCAATTCAGCAAACTAGTGGGCTACACATGAATTCATGTTGTTCACTTAATACCATGTGAAATGCAAGTACATAAATCACTATGAACTACTATTTAAAAACAACAACATGTTATTCTACAATAATGTATACTATGCATCGTTACCATTTTCATGATGTCCAGGCATGGTTCTGAAAGTGAATGGATGGGCTTTTTAGTCGGGATGAGAGGAAAACGCAAGAATGCTGTACTCTTGTGCTGATGCATGCAGACCGGACGAACCCTGAACCTTTGTTTGTGTCACATTTTCTAGATATGTTGTGCTAAGAGCATTGTGGTGTTTGTTTTCATGAGGGAGAAATCATATATATATATGGTGCTAGGAACCATTTGCCGGGGGGTGGTATGTTGGTTGGTTGTAGGGGTGTAGTGTTCTGTTGATATTTCTTTTAATGGGAGGGTTGTCAAGAAGCATTGTGTGATTGCCTTTATTGGTGTGTTGGAATTGAGTTTGGACATAGAAATGTGATTACTTAGTGGATAGGTTTAGCAGAGGCCGAAGTGAGAAATAGAAGGAGTCCATATAGATTTGCCAGTGTGCATACAGATTCTTTGCCAGTTTTCCTTAGGTGCCCAGGCATTAGTGGGGACTAGGAGCTCCTGGTATGGTACTTGGGTGAGTTCTATGTTTGAGGTGATGCAGAAATAAGTTTACACCTGTCATGGCGCGGCCGAGGGCTGGTATGCAGTAGGAAGTCCAGACTGAGAGAAGGGTGCACATATATCCTTTGCCAGTGTTCCATAGGTCTGCAGGTGCCAGTCAGTACAAGGAGTGTATGGTAAGTGTCTAGTATGTGAGGTGGGGCAAAGATAGTGTGCTCTAGCACCTGGAAGCATTTATTGTGCTAGCTGGAATTACCAAGAAAACATTTCAGACCTAAAAATGGACAGACTCAAAGGAGATGGTAAAATAGTGCTTTAATCTCAAGAAGTAAAGCATGGCGAATAAACTCTCATCAATTCTGCTCATGCAAGATCACAATGTCTCATAATTTATACGTTGCTTACATAATGCTAGATGTGTCAACTATGGCGTCATCCTATGTGGCAAACTTCAAAAACCTATCGAGGGGTGGTATTGGATTAGGGGATAATGCATACTTACAGAAAATGTGTGTGTTAGTCCCTTATTGGTGGTCTCTGTTCTGTAAAACACACCCTGGGCTACTTCTAATCACAAGGTTTTGGGTATTCGTCATAGCAGAAAATGTGGCAGCAGAATACTATTTTGTAACATTGCATGTTAAAGTGCATGGCATGCTATTCTAATTGGTTGGCAACCCAAATCCAACCTTGGACATTCGACTTGTTAGCAGCACGCACATAGAAACGAAACCCAGGTCTTTGGAGATATGTCAGCTTTCCCTTTGTTTCCAAATTAGCTCACCCTCTCTCATCGGTAGGCCTCATGCCAGTGCCTTCTGTTTGAAGGTAGACCTTGCCAGTCTGCACTGTCTCAGGACATTCGAGGGAGTGTAGGTACACCTCTGTCTTAAATCCAGGCCTAATGAATAGCCCTTGTTTGCAAGCTCTTCGTCATGTGCTGTAAAACCATGAAATTGTCCATATCGATGGTGCTTTTACCTTATTTAATTCAACTTTTGCTGGGTGCAGTTTTCTTTTTAGCCTTTAGAGATGTGGGACATTTTTACCTATGCCGATGCGCCCCACTGTACCCATGTACAAATGGGGACCGAAACTCCCAAATGTCTGTTTTTCTCTGCTCTATTTTTTTTCAAAAACGCCTCTCATTATTAATTTCAACTTTCAGTTAAACCTAAGACCTGTAGCTACATTCACAACCAAAAACCTCATTGCGAAACAGTATATTTGACCTGTTTTTATTAAAAATCGCATAGTGAAATTTAGGTGCCAATTCGCATTTTTGCAAAGTTTTTCATGTGTCTTTTCCCATTCAAAGTGTTTCTTAACTTCCATTCTGATCTAAAGTCTGTACTGTTGATCATATTGTAGCTTATGTTGCTTAGAACCTGTTCAGTGTTGCTCTCCTAGGAATTTCTCTCAGTTTAAGGATTTTTGTACACTTTTCCTTGTTTCACAAAGCCATTTTCAACTGTCATTTTAAAATGTGTAAATTTCCCTAAAACGCTTTTCTCTCTTGTTTGTTGAGGGAAGATTATATTCAAACACTGTACTCTGTTCTTATTCCTTAATACCTGCTGATTACTTACATCTGTGTAGAATTGCTCATTTGTGAATTGAGAACTTTGCAGGGGGAAACCTTAACCTAAGCGCTATCTTTTCACAAGCCAAAACTGTTCTTTTTTCTGCGTTTTCTATTCTGCATTACTATAAGTGAATTCACTTGCTTTACTTATTTCTGAATTGTTTTGTCACCACATTGTTGATTGCTGCCCATATATATATATATATATATATATAAAAATGTGTGTTTGATTTGAATTTTAAATAAATAAATAAATGTTTACCTTTATCAACCAGCCTGATTCCTGGCCCACTGTGACCTTGGGGGTATTTTGAGATGGGTGTGATATGAGTGGTATATCACTCATAATATTGAACCTATAGACACAATAAATAAATATTCCAATTGTGCATTACCATTACATGCTAGGCGAGACCCGGGTGTGTGCCTGATTGAAATCTTTAACAGAGACTTGCTCACTCCATCCCATATTGACTTTATGCCTTTTAAACATCCAATATTTGGCATCAGTAAGTTTTCGTGTTCCTCCTAATCTTTGTAAAATATGTCCTTGTGCATGGTCTGCTCATAGACTCCCTTTGTGCTTTTCCTTCATCCCTCAAAATAGCATCCTTGGTTCAAAGCCAATGTACTCCCCTATTTCACAAGAAAAACAGCTTCTTCATCGTATTTCCATATTAAAACTCTGGGCTTGCATTTTGAGGTAACTGGGTGTATTGACCTGAGCCATCGTTCATCTCGCTTCTATGCATTATTTCTACCTTGCATTTCAGCGTATGTACAATAATTGACTAGGGGGGTCACTTCATTATTCTTTATATTCGTAAATACTGCATCATGGAGCACATTTTCCTCTTAATGCTTCAGTTACATAGTCATTCTTAAGTATTTTCATATCGTTTCAGCATAGATTCATACATCTTCATTGGGACATTCTTTTGCTGTGTTTAGACTGTGCTTAAGGTACATCCATGTCAGCACCATTTTATTCATGGCTGCTTTAAGACAACTCGGCAAGGGACATCCTTCATGACTGGTTTCCTCCACGGTTTCAACATGACGGTATCTTCTGAATGGCAGCGTGAGTGCATATCGCTTTTCATATAATGAAAGTGAGAGTCACCAAAAAGACAGTTAAACTCTACAATGAGAGGCAATAATGGACGCACCCCAGCAGGGAATGAGACCAAGACCAAGTGCGGGTGAGATATAAAAGGCTTTATCTAAACCAATATAGGGCATGCAAAGGACTCTACAAACTCTGAGAGCGCTCTGTCTGACAATAGCAAAGACAGTCATATTTATTGCAAAAATACATCATGAATTAGATAAGCTATAGGGGGCACATAATCGTGTGGATTGGGTGGTGAAGACTAGCTACTATGTACAATGTAGGTGCAGCGATCCATGATTGGTGGAGATCCACCGGGTGGCATCGCTGGGTGCTTGGGTCAGCTGGGCTCATCGGGGTGGAGTATCAGGTCACGAGCTCTCCATGAGGATACATTGCTGCTGCACTAACATTTTGCCCTTGTGGCCATGCATACACATTCATCACTAATTTCTATGCCAATTTAACCAATAAATCCTACAACTCATTAATCTAATTCCATAAAAGAGACAGAGAGGAACAGTATATAACTCTGGGCATCCTTAATGCATCATCATAAAACTGCTGGTACAAAGGACCCAGTGTCATGAATCCAGGTGTCTTATCAGGGGGTAGGGTTAGGGTACTTTTATCATTCTACTTTGTTAGATGTAGTAAGAGACAGCTTTATGGTATGTTAGTACACAGGTGAATAACCTCCTTTGTGGTCAGGCGAGGGTGGGGTGAACTGGAATACCATTGGGTCAGAGGGACACATAACTGGCACCTTAACAGGCGGCGGGCTGTGGGGGCTGTGTTGCTCATAATTCTTTGTAACCAGGGCATGGCGGTACATGGTGGTTTTATGGTGGCATCAGGTGTCAGGAGGCATGGAGGTAGGTGTAGCTGTATTATTCTAACATCAGTAAACCAGGGACCTTCAAGCCCCAGGAGGGGGAGATGGCCTTTTATTTTCTCGCGGGTCTACATTTATCAAGCAGCTTGCACACCATTATAGAGATGGAAAACGGAGGTATGTCAGTACACTTACATGTTTACATAAATGCATTCATCTATGGATATGTCGTATGAGCTTATGCACACTATTTATTCTATACATAGTCTATGTGAAAATGTTGGAAGGGGTCATTTGTTCTGGGGATTACTTCTCTCACCATCCCAAGGGTGTGCCCTGCTGTGAATTTTTGGCACACAATACATTTTACAATGAACTGTGCCACATGCTCACTGAGGTTCAGTATGAACCAGTCTTCTGCTATAGTCACAGCTAGACTTTCTTGAGTCAAATGCATGTGATAGTGGAGCTGCTCCAATGCTACTCTCCATAAAACTAGAGGCATAACTGGATTTCCTGTGCTATCCAGCCTCCAAATCTCCTCAGTCGGGGATACAGAACACCCGTGCTTTTTCCATACCTTTTTTTCTTTCTGTGATGCTTGTCTTTGTATCTCAATTAACTGTACAATGGACATCATATTAAATCATTCTTTAACCAACATGCATCACCCTTTCACTTTCTTCAAATATTTTAACTCATCTTCACACATAGTTGAGTGATATGCAGCATGTTTGGCCTCTATGTCTGCGGATTTGTTGCAGCGAGTGATTACATCTTTTCTTTTGTATGTGCTGCGCATTTCACAATGGCTATGGGTGCAGGAAAGCTCAAAGCATCAATGAGTTCATCTAATAGCCCTGTATATTGCACTGGAGTGCTGTCTGTGTGGAGGAAGCCCCTCCTCTTCCAACGTGCCCGGCCTGCATGTACGGTGGACGTCAGATAGGCAGAGTCAGAGTACACCATCATTTCCTCATCCTCAAAGCTTTGTAGTGCATCAATAAGTGCAACTAATTCTGCAGCCTGTCCTGAATAGTTTGACGGTAATCGTCTGCTCATTAATATTTCAATGCCCACTCGGGTTACCCTTACTACTGCCAATCCCAAATGTCTCACCCCAGTCTGCTGGTCAATTTTGGATAAACCATCAATGAAAACCACTGCCCCTCTTCCTAGAGCATTCTCTCTAACATGGGGAATATCATTATAGCATTCAGTGTAAGTAACACAGTCATGCACATCATCATCTTCTCCCACTGGTTTGGCTACAAACATTGCTGGATTCACTACACTACACCTTACAATTTTTATCACAGGGTTTGAGATAATTACTTCATACCCCAATGCTCTTTGAGTTGTCAATGTGCTCTTGCGCTTCTCTAAAATTGCAAATAATGCATGCTCTGCAAATAGAGTTATGAAACACCCCATAGTTATACTTGATGCCTTTTCTATAGCAAATGTAGCAGCCGGCAAAGATTGTTCACAGGGATAGTGTCCTTTCATAACTAGGTATAGAATCTCACTATAGTAAGCCAATGATTTATGACCATGTCCTAATGGCGTCTTCTGTGTAAGAACTGCTTTCATGTCTTCTTCATTTGAATGGGAAAATAAGTAGAATTCTTCACTGTAATTTAGAATCCCTAATACAGGAGCTGTGCTAATTGCATTTTTTAATTCATTAAATCCTTCAGTCATGTGTTTTGTCCACACCAATTTCTATTTTTTTATTAGTACATTTCTTAGTTTATTACAAACTTCATATTAAAATTCACACTTCTCATTTCCCATCATTTCCGACGCTCACTCCCACCTCAAGTCCGTGGCTAACCTTCCACGAGCCATTTCCTAGCCCCAAAATGGTGTCAAGGTAGTCTATGACTGCACATGTTAAAAGAAGTTTTTCCCAGACAGAATGGCCCACCACCATGTCTATAGATCATCATTTATGGGGGCGAATTTCAAAAGAAACACACTACGCATTGATCTCACTTCTAGACATTCAATCACCAGATGTTTCAGCGATTTGACAGCTTGACCATCATCTAACAAATAGAATCTCCCTCATGAGGTACACATTTAGTCAAAGTCATAGAAATTGGTCTCTGTGATATCTGCTGGGAAACTTCTCCAGATATCTTACATTCGTGATTATTCTCTCGCTTCGGTTCCCAGATTTAATGACATTGTGTGAGATGCTCTTTTGTTTCCAGTTAAGATCCAATCCCATAAGGCTAGTTTTTTCTTTGCGGCACAAGGATTATTTAGAAGAGTTTCAGTGCCGATGTTTGCCTTATTCAACTGAGAAGAAGAGTTTCAGTGCCGATGTTTGCATTATTCAACTGAGAAATTATCCTCACAGACCATTCTCTCAACAGGCCATTGGAAGATCTTTCTACATGGGAAGCAAATATTTGATAGGCAGGTCTTGGTGGTCATAAAATCATTTTCCTCCACATCGAGATGGATTTCCACAGTACCATTGCCGACGTAGACTGCAGCCCAACTTCAAAACGTATGCATTCAATAGGCACACATCTTTGTAGATGTAAAACTCTACACCAGAATTGACCTTCTAGAGCATCCCAGACAGAGCCGGCAATGTTTAACCTTGCTTTGCTCCCAAACGTTATTGTGGCCAATACTTTTTGGCGGTAGAACATTATGACCGGTTTGATGGTAAATTTTCCATAGTCTGCATTCAATTTCATACCTTGGAGTGATAGTTTTTTCATTCTGTTTTTCATATCAAGGATCCAATCTGTCTCTCTGATGAATATATTAAACATGATGCCAAGGTATCTGACAGACACAATTTTGTCTAAATGCTCCTCTCCAGCATACCATTTAAATTGTGCCCCTCATTTCCCATTGTTTGTTCCAAAGCACATGATCTTTGACTTTTGTGCATTGAGCTGCAAGTTGTTATTTCTCAATTAAAAGGTCAGGCATGTCAACAGACATAGGAGACCTATTTGGGTGGTGTCCATCAGAACCAGATCATCTGCATATATTGCCCATGATAACTGTTAACAGTTGACTTTGGTGGAAAGGTGTTACAGTTTACAAATGCCATTGGAAGGTCAGACAGGTAGAGTTTAAAGAGTAGTGCGGCCAGGGGGCACCCTTGTTTGACCCCTCGTTCTGTTGGAATTTCATCGGTGAGGTCTCCTTCTACATTCAGTTGAATTCGGATTGATGTTTTGGAGTGTAGCATCTTTATCATTTGTAACATCTCCGCAGGACAGTTCCAATTCTCCAGCTTCTTCCATGGGATGTCTCTATTGACGCTATCAAAAGCCTGGCGAAGATCTATAAATGCTAGGAAAGGATTTTTCTTTTCTTTGATAGCTTCTGACTTTAGGAGGTTTAACAGCATTAAATACACTTCAATGCCAACACCCTTTGTAAATCTGGTTTGTCAGCAATCAAGGATGTCAGCATCTTCAGCCCATTTTGACAATCATTGTTGCAAGATAGAAGCAAACATCTTGCCGATGACATCAAGTAGGGCAATCAGAGGTGGTAATTAGGGTCAGTCTGAGCTCCTTTTTAAAGATTGACACCACTAACGCTGATTGCCAACAAGATGGAATTCTTGTTGTCATTGAGATCTGAACACAAAGAAGACTTACAAAAGAAAACCAATGTTCAGGATGTTTTTTTAACATAATATTATAAAAACCATCTGGTCTGGCAGCACCGGAGCTCTTCAATTTTGCAATTACCAGTCTTATATCCTCCTTGCTCACTAGAAAGTTCCAAGTTTCTGCGATGACTTTTGTCACACTTGCTTTAAAGACTGTTGAGTAATGGTTCACCCAAGCTCCGGCACTTACATTAGTAGTACTTATTGATTCTTGTGATAATGAGCCTTCATTTATGATTTAAGCATTTCCTCTGCTCTTTCTTGATCTCGGATGTGCTTGAAAAAAATAAGCCAGTTTTGGTATCTTTGTCGACGCCGTCTAATGGCCAACCTACTGTCATACGTAAAGTTCTTTCTTATGATTCTAATATCCTTTTCCATTTTCTTTTTTTCCACAGATAACTGCAGGCAAAATGGGTATTTATTAAAGTGATGCTCAAACTTGAACTCACTTTGTTGTGATTGATATTGAAGCAACGAGGGTGCGTAGTCTAGGCCGTTGGTGTTGGAATCACATTGTGAAGCAAATTTTTGCTGAACCTCTGTGATTGCATTTCTGTTTAACCTTAACCGATTTCTACCTTGGTTCACCGGCAAATTGCAGCTGTGTCTATTAGGAGGAGAGGACATATCAGTGTGCCATGTCACAACTACTGCGTCGCGATCACCCTGTTGGGTCTTCTGGACCTCTAGCTTTGTGATCAAAGATGATAAATTCGCTGAAACCCAGATATAGTTGAGTGTTTTTTGACAGCCTGCACAGGACCACCTTGGTCTGGCCGGAATATCCCCAGCTACTTGACCATTTAACATTTCACAGTTCCTTGATGTCAATGCATCTTCCCAACGTCTGGCACGTGAATGGAGCAGATTTCTTTGCATCACATCTAGATCTATCTCTTCACCAGACTAGTTGAACCAGGAGAAGTTCAGTTCGCCACACATTAATATGTGGTTGTTCTTAAACTCCAAGATACACTCATCCATTGTGAACAAAACCGAGTTGATGAACTTCACACTTGTAATCTTAGCCGGGTTCCAATAGAAATTTACGATCAGAAGATATTCCATCTTTGGATTTTAATGAGAGTTTGAGCAGAACACAGTGGCTTGGAATAATACATTTGGGTTTTACGATATTACAACTTCCCATCTTCGATTAATTTGGATCATTGTCATGAGTCCGGAGAATGGGCGGCCAGACTTATTTTTACTGGCGGCATTCAGCAAAATTGTGTAACCGTAACTGAGTGGGGGATCCCGCAACCACGTTTCTTGCAGACAAATGAATGAGTATTGTTCTTTGCTGATCCTACTTTCACAAAATAAATGTTTAAAGACTTGTGTGTTCCATGTTCATATGTACTGTAGTCAAAGATTCAAGCTCTGTGGTAATTGCATAGACCTAAACATTCCTGCATTTGTCTCACTGTGTTTAGCTGCACGGTTCTCATAATAGCTTCTGTTCTTTCAGGTGTCACTCTTTCCCCTTCATGTATTAACTTTACTATGTATAATACTTGACAATACTGTAATCTTTCTTTGTCTACTTTGTACTCTTTCACTGCAAGTATCGTCATAAGTTTGAGAGAGTCTTCTCTGCATCTCTCTTCTGACTCACTACAAACTAAAATGTCATCCACATATTGAATAATGGTCACTAGTTGAACCAGGAGAAGTTCAGTTCGCCACACATTAATATGATGTCAACATTTCCTAAGTCCATCTGAAGGACTTCATAAAATATGGAAGGGTACTCACAGTATCCCTGAGGTAATCTAGAATGTTTCAGGTGAATTATTCTATATGAAAAGGAAGACAAATCCTGTGAGACTTCATGTAAGAGAATTGAGACAAATGCAGTTTTCAAATCGACAACAGTAAAATACCTGGCTGTTGACGGGACATTACAAAATATTGTTGCATGGTTTGGAACTAAAGGAAACTCTGCTTCGACTATATGGGCTAAAGCGCAAAGGTCCTGGATAAATCTCCAAGACCCACACGTCGATTTTTTAATAGGGTACACAGTGGTTTTGCATGGGACCTGATGGTACCACACTGCCTTGTTTCATTAGTGTGGATATGGCTTCGAATATCCCCTCATCTGCTTCTCTGGACCTCCAATACTATTTTGTATGTGGTGAAAATAGCTCCTGGTTTAAGCTTAATTTTTACTGCTCCTACTCCCTTCACTGGGCCCATGTGATATGGACTTATGGTCCATAAGATACTTGGCACATTTTCCACGTCTTCCTGAAAAAATGGTGGCTTAATTTTTACCAACGGCATTCTCTTTGGAACCTCTATACTCTCAACTTTAATAAAAAATAAGTGAGGCTTATAAAGAATACTAATTCATCATCTGAATAGTCATCCCTGAATAGTTCCTCATCTGTCAAGTCTGTCAGTCTATATCCTTCAATGAGGGTTTTCACTGTTCACCATCCTCTTCCCTCATTTCTGGCCATTGAAGTATCACCTTTTCTTCTCTTACCACTGCTGCTTCTAATTCCAGAAGAATATCTTGCCCTTCCTTATCATCCGTGGGTATTTCTAGCCTGAACAAAAATGTATCAGGCATCCTTATTATTTCACCTGCCAACTTAGGTAACCATGATAATAAAACGTGCACTCCACAGACTCCTCTTAAAGCTTTCCTTCATACAAAGATTAGTATAAATTCCCTCACATTTATATAATGTATCCCTGGGGCTGAACACACTATGCCTTTGTCAGTAATAGATATCGTCATGTTAAGTTTTGTCAATAAATCACATCCTAATATATTCACTGGTGTCTGTTTAGAATATAGCAATGGCATAGACATGTTGTGTTCCCCTATAGAAATAGGTAATTCATCCCAGTAAATCCCTGAGCATTCATGGCAATGCCTGACATTGAACATTTTCCTTCACTGACACATGAACGAGTTGCTCCAGTGTACACAAGGAAAGAGTACCTCTTGCCTCCTATCGTCACCTTAACCCTTGGGTGACTGGTGTTACAGATAGTACTGAATACATCCGGTCATCCTGCGGGCTGTCCTATTGTGGGTATAAATTCATCCCGTGCCTCTGAAAGGATGTATTCCAACAACAGTCACACTCCCTAGTTTGGGTTTGACTACCTGTGCAGCTCACATGCCCATCTGCAATTGTGATGAGCCTGTCTGTTGCATATGAATATATTGTATCTGTTGAGTGGGTGGCTGTTGAATTTACATAGGTGCTTGCTGCTACTGTCCCTGTAATGATTTCGTTTGCATTGGTACTTGTTGGAATTGCTGTGGTAGTGACACTTGTGCCTGCATTGGTGCTTGCTGAAACTGCTGTGTTTGTGGCACGTATGCCTGATTCTGCATGTGATCTTGGCCATAATATGCTTGTGAATATGTGTTATATTGTGGAGCATATCCCATCCCCCTCTTGAAGAATGCCAATTCTGCTGTGGCATGGTTGCTCTCCTTCTACATACTCTAGCCATGAGCCTGAATTTCCCATAATTCCAACATATATAAGATTGTCCACCATTAGATGCTCCCCTTCCTTGAGGGTTTAGAAAATCCTCCTTGTCCTCCTCCTAGAGGCCCATTCCCTCTGCCTTAATTATTCCCATTCTGATCTTGGGCATTGACTATGTTATTTTGCTGTGGGAACTGTACTATTTGCGCCGTGCTTCCCTCATTGCTTGTCAAAACTGCTCCATCTATGGCATACTTTCATAATTTTTGCTGCACCAACTTCGCTTCTTCTTGCTTTCTGCCCTCAGTTTTCTTCTTGTCTTTCTCTTTTAGCACTCTGCAATAATGAATGGTTGCCAATTGTATATCTGGCCATGGTTTTGATTCCATTCCCACCTGTTTCTTGAACTGCCTATGCACTGGCTCTGGCAGTCGCTGACATACTACATGGTAAAATAATGCTACAGTTTTATCCCATGGTTCATGTGTCTCTGCACTCCATTTATCTTCAATATCCTGAATAAAAGCAATGGGCTCTTCATCTCCCCTCATCTTTCTAGTCAAAATTGCCCTATTATCCGATATATCTGGATATTGTACTTTAAGTGCTCGCCATAGGTCTGCTCTACAATTATTGAATGGTGGTCCGTCATGCACTGTGTTTTGTGTAGTTACTTTTGGGACCCTGCACTTTTCCAAATGTCATAAGATCTCTCTCCTAGAATGACTAATAATTGGCCTTTTATATTGCTTATAGCTAACGTCATTCTTGACATCCTTTTCTCTAATTTCTTAATCCTTTTTTCCACACCAGAAAATCAAACTCAGCAGTGTGCATTTTAAATTATCCTTATCCATTTGGGACCATGGTATGTATTGTGGTCAACCACCTCCTTTCTCTAATAGTGGGAATTGTGAATACCCTGATCCTTTGTCATACCTAGCCACACTCCTTGTCTTCCAGCAGGCAGCATTATCATCGGCTGCTTGTCTTCTCCCTGGCAATGCCCTTAGTCTGCTCACATTGGGCTGGGATGCATCCCCTGTAGTATGCGATCGTGGTTGTTTAGTATATAGTATTGGTTCTAGTGTTTTTCTTATATCGTCCTCTAGATCTAACCATTTTACCCCTTTATTTACGATTGATACTCTTGAAAATTAATTTGCGTCTTCTTCTTGTGTCTCCTTAATTTGTTTCCTTTCCTCATCTGACATCTTTATACCCCAACTCGTATGACTTTTGTCCTCTTCTGCATCCTCAAGATGAAACCCACTTAAGGATATGGTCCTATGATCGTTTATTCTGACATCATTTAAGCTTCCTCATGTTGCCTTAAAGGATGATCCTTGTTCGCTCTCTTGGGTTCTATACCTGTCCTTATCCCTAATTTTTCTATATAGTCTCTCCATCCTTGTTCCTATACTTTCTGTATCTTCTGCTCTCCATGTTGGCATGTCTAGCGGTCCTCGCCACCCTTCATGGGATGGTTGTGACCCTCTCTCTTCTTTAGTTCACCCTTGCATTTCTCTGGGTATCATACTTCTACAGCACAAATATTCAATTTCATCATTTTTAAATCCCCTGCTTCTGCTCATTTCTTCCTCCCTTATTTCCCTTAAGTCCTCCTTCTCTCGCCTTCTTTGTAACCTACGTGCTTTCAACATTGGGGCTTCTACTTCTTCCGATTTCTCTTCTTCTAACTTCTCCTTCTCCCTTTTTGCCTTTTCACCTCATACTTTCTTCTCTCTTCCCTTCGTTTACATTCCTTGTCTCTCTACTGTTTATATAACCTCTCTTCTTCCTTCTTTTTTGCTTTTTTATCTTGTTCTTCCCTTTCCTCTCTTTTTCAAACTCCACCAATACTGTTATCATATAATCTGAGTAGTATTTGTCCTCCCATCCATGCATTCTGCACTATTGTCGTACCCTTAACTGTATCTATTGTTCTCCTTTGTTTTCTGCCTCTTCTTCTATCTCTATCTGTTTATTCTATCTATCCTCCTTCTCATCACGCTGTTTACTTTCATCGCGTGTCTGTATATATTTGCATTCTCTGCTCTTACTTTCTTCTTCTGTCTTTTCACTAGTATAGGCAGGGGGTTTGTATGGTGGATTAACATACCACACTGCTGCTTTTAATTCCTTTAGAGGGTAAAGGCCCTCCTCTTTATTCTCTACATATTGTTTGTCAGAAGGGGAAAGAGGAGCTGAAGGCTTTACATCTTCCCCTGTATGCTGACTAAGCATCCACGCCTTATACACTGGATCGTTCTCATTCTGGTACATTTTCCAAAGCTCTAATACTGCCAATCTCTTCTCTAGCTTCTTTCCCTTATACGTGGCATGGAAATATGCCATCAGATTTCGTAACACTATATTTGACAAGGAACCTTCTGGAGGCCAGGGCATAAATATTTTGTTGATCGTGCCCTTTATCCATTTGGAATGGTAGTGCATAATCATAGCTGTATATCTTGCCAGTGTCATGCACAGGTGTGTGAGAAGGGTTCCCCCATTACGAAAAGGCGATTCAGGCTGTCAATACTTACTTGAATTGTGCTCTTACAACCAAATTGATCAAATATATAGTTTCAATATTTTTGAGTTGGCACCATAAATTGTCACGTGTATTCCAGAAGATCAGTATATTTCCCCTATCTTTGTTTAATTGTTTTTAAGACAAAATGTATTCAATGCTATTTTTCTAACTCCGTTGTTTACACTTTCCGTTAATTATTATGATATCGTTCTTGGTTTTTCAGTATCTTTAGACTGTCTTTTTTACTTCTATTTTCGTTTCTTTTAATTCTAACTTTTTGATCGACGTTGATCCGTTGTCAAAAAAGTATAAGGAAAAAAATCTTGTTTTATTTATTTATTTACCTTACGTTATTCATTCTTTGTGTTTGCTTTTTGTTTTAAAATCATTATCTTTTATACAATCATATTATACCCTTTATATATGTGCACTTTTATTGTATGTATGTATTTTCCCCTTTACGTACGTCTTATCCCACTACCTTAGTGGGTCTATTCTCCTCTCTTTTTTTTATTTACCCCTTATGGGAGTTTGACACTCTCTCTTCTACCTGGCTCTGTCAGTAGGAATCCTTAATGTTCTGCTATAGAACTACAGTGTGTGCCCCGTCCATCCCTCTTGAGCCCGTGAATTCGAGATATCCTTATCTCTTCTTCTTTATATAATCCCCCAAAACCAGTTACTCTCTATGCCTATCATTAACAACATAACATAATTACAATCCCTCCCCGCATATGCTTTTACCAACTACGATGGTCTACTTACGTCTGGTCCTCAGCTCGAGTCCCCCGGCATGGACTCGCCCGTAATCAACCAGTTCGTCTTTTGTCCTCGGAGCACCTGTGGGGACCGAACTGGAATTTCTTCAAATAGGGACCTGTCGACCATATATTGATAAGGTGACTCTGTTTTAGCTCACTGCTCACCGTAGACACTCAATGCTCGTTTGGCTTATGGCGGGAGTTGTCAATTGTCCAGGAATTTAGGGGCCTCATTACGAGAATTGCACTAAAAACGGGGCTATTACCAGCATGGCAGAAGTAGCGGGTCTGTGCTCATTTGACTCCGCTAATAGCGGCTGATTACGAGTGCGCGAGCACGCGTGAACCCCCATGCCGGTAATGGCCATACCACCATGCCACTAAAGGCCCTCCAACCCCCCGATAGCGGTATCACGGGACCCGCCGATACTGCCTCCCCCTAGGAGGCACCCCTTAATGCCGACCGGTAATAAAACCATGTAAATACCAGGCTCGTAATACCAGACCCAGAAGTAACGTCATTGCGTCGGAACGGGAAATGCGCCGGCGGGCATCTTGAAAAACACAATACATTGCAATCCTCCCAAACCAAAGTGTTGCATAGTAGAGACCAGGGCCATTGAAAAGAACATGTCTAAGGCAACCCGAAAAACCAACCCCTGTCTGTGCAAGAAGCGTTTCTCTGATGAGGATTTAAACATGTTGGCAGACACCCTTGCTGCCCATGCTGATGAGATCAACACCAATAACCACAAAACGGAGGCGCAGCAGAGGAAGAAGGAGATATGGGAGGAGGTAGCCCGCAAGGTGTCTGCAGTCGGCACCACCCCAAGCACAGTTAAAGACTGCAAGAAAAGGTGGGATGATCTCTGCCTCAGGGTACGCAACATCCTGGCCAGCAATCGTCGGGAGGCCATGGCCACAGGCGGGGGTGCCCACTCCCCGGTCAAACTAATGCGCTGCGAGGAGACATGCAGCGCTACCATCAAGATGGAGTCGATCGAGGGCTTCGGGGAGATGGAGATGGGTGCCGCAACATCTGGAGATGGAGGAGAGTGACCCTGCAAACCCCAGTAGGGCAAACCATGACGTAGCACATGTGATCTGGAATAGAGCCTATGGAAGGCAATGCATGTCCCATCACACACACATCAACATATCCATGTCCAGATGGAGGCCCAAACCCTGCCACTCTGAAATGCATGCTGAGTTCCAATCACATTACCAGCCAACACACAGGGACCAATCCCATGTCATACATCACACAAACCCCAATACAATGGCATTGCCACATTGAGATGTCACGGCTAATGCCAAAATGCCCCCCTTCAAGCTACCCTGTGTGACACACCTCTAAGATATGAATGCATGAGAAATGAACAACTCCACAGCACCATCTAATGCATCTTGCTTGTAACACCATCACTGATGCCCTGCATCTCTTCAACCCCCCCAGGCACCGATGGAGAAGATGGCAGTCAAGACCCAGCCACAAGGCCATCCACGTCCCGGGCAAAACAACCTGGCACTGGGAATACCACCTCCGGGGCAGCATCGCAGCCCACAGTACAGGGCGAGTGCACAGGCTGTGGATGACTCTGCAAGCACAGAGCTGCCTACAACAGTGGAAGGGGGGGCCAGTGGCACCCATTCTGCTGCAATAAGTTCTGTGGGTGAGGCAGCAGCCACAGCCCCACTGAGTGACATTGACATAGGAGCGGAGGAGTATGTGGACCAAGAAGGCGCAATCCATGTGGCATGTCCACACACCCCAAGCCCCCCATCCACCCCCTAACCCCACACTCAAGCCACACTCTCCAGCCCCATTGTGGATCCTGCACTGCACAGTTCCGACCTCAGCACCACCCCCGAGGCCAGCCCTGCAATCGCACATCCAGCGGCAGCACCCTCAACCTCTGCTGCTCCCACTGACTTTGAGGCACGGCTATCAAGGGTGAAGGCAAGGCAGGACTCCATGCTTGAACTCGTTCGCCAATATGTGGTAGACGGAGAGGACACAAGGCGAAAGATCACTCAGGCCATTGCAGGGAATACTGCCACCATAAATGCCTCTGCGGTCATGATGCGTGACAGTTTGGGGGCTGTCACGCAGGTCCTGACCGCCACACTGCAACACATGCAGCAACGACAACCGGTACCAGCCGTGCCAAGCACTACAGTATCCACCCCATCCTCCACACCTGCATACTCTGCACCCTCCAGCCCTGTGTGACTGACAAGGCGGAGGGCGAGGCAGTCCGAAATGCTGCCCCCCGACACCAAGAAAGCATGCAAATAGTGTGGGTCAACAATGGGAGTGGGGGAGGTGGTGTCGGTGGTGTATAGGTGACTAAGGGGGAGTTTATTGGGGGCATGGGGAGTTCATTGGGGGAATGGGGAGTTCATTGGGGGTATGGGGAGTTCATTGGGGTATGGGGAGATCATTGGAGGGTATGGGGAGTTCGTTGGGGGAATGGGGCGTTTTGGTGTGTTGGGGAGGGAGTAGGGGAGGGCATGTGAGTGGTGGAGGGGTAAGGCACTTTTCTGTAGTTTACATGAATACACCATTGTGTAAAAAAACATTTAATGCCTGGACATTGTTCATTTCGTGTGTATTCATTGACAGTGCACAGTGCCCAACTCCCCACATACCCTGTGTGCATGTCCACATGGACCCAGTGCTCAGTGTAGCACTGACACAGATCCATCAACGTCCCTGTGGTTCAGAAGTATTCATCAATCAGTGATTGGCATACAGCACGGCCATCTTGTGCATCACATGCTGGCAGGGGTGCTGCTTCTCCTCCATTTTCATCCTCATCATCCTCACCCGGTGCATGCATGTCAATGTCAGGTGGCAGTGGTACATTTCTCCAGACGCACATGTTGTGCAGCATGACACAGGCCATGGTGATCTTAACCACCTTCTCAGGCCTATAAAGGAATGCTCCACCAGACCTGCTCAGGCAGCGGAACCGCGCCTTCAACAGGCCAAAGGTCTGCTCAATCACAACACGGGTATGGGTATAAACCCGATTGTACTCCTCTTCATGGCTGTTCTGGGGGTTCCGCACAGGGGTAAGTAGCCACAGCTTCAAGGGATGTCCTCCATCACCTGCATGGGAGTACAAAGAGGTCTGTGTTAGTCATTCTGAGCTGCCACTTTCAGCCATGGCCGCAGCTATTTGCTGTTGAGATTCACATGTCCCTGTACGTATGCACAAAGATTATTTGGATGCCTTGTGTGCTGCAATATGGTCTGCTAGTCTGGGTGGCGTTGTACAGATGATGCAGGGTGTTAACTTGCATGCTGATGCAGATGTACTGTGGATGCAGAACAATGTCTTGCCTCCCATGATTGCAGTGTATGCTACTCTGTACCTAATCACACTAGCCACATTGGCACAGTTGTAATCATGTTTAGTCATGCATCACTTGACATACCCATGGTGGCCTGGTTGTGCATCTTACATGTTGTCATTGATGTACGGCATTGGTCCAATGTGTGGCAGTGATGTGTCATGTTCAGGTTGGGAGTTTCAGGTCAGAAGTTTTTAGCTCTGAGTGCATTGTCCACTCACCGCCCATTCCCACCCAGGTGGAGTATGCATCCCCATACATCACAACCCTGATGCACTGCCATGGGCCAGTCAGGCAACTCACCAAGCAGCCAGGCACATCGTCCAGCATGTCGCTCCATGTGACGGGGTAGCGTGGAGTTATGCAGCACAATGTCATCATGTGTCGATCCGGGATATCGGGCACAACAATGTGTGATGATCTTGCTGGAGTCACATACCATCTGCACATTGATGGAGTGGTATTGCTTGCGATTGCGGTACACCGCCTCTATGGCATGAGGGACTAGCAATTCGACATGGGTGCAGTCGAGGGCACGGATGCAATTGGGCATGCCTGCCAGTGCATGGAAGCCTACTTTGGTGTCAGCAATCTCCTGGGCAGTCCGTGGAAGGGATATGTGGGTGCCAGCGTGCTTTAGGAGGGCATCCAGCACTTAGGTCAGCATGCGTGAAAAGAGTGGTTCTGATATACCATGCAGCTGGCCCACTGTGTGCTGGTAGGTGCCTGTGGCCAGGAAGTGAAGCACAGACACCACCTTTAGTAGCGGGGGGATGGGAGTGCGTATTTCAATGAGGCTGACAGTTTCATCATGTATCATGTCCACAATGGTGGTGATGGTGGCCCGGTCCAACCGGTACAGGGTGTGGATCTGCTCAGGGGTTAGTTTGAATGGACTGCATCTGATGCAAGGGATTGGTGGCTGTCTACGAGGTACTACTGGCTGCACTGGTGGTAATTGCTGGGCCTGTCTCACCCTGCTTCTCCTCCTGCATCTCCTCTGTGCTGCCTGTTGTTGTGGCTGTAGTTGTTGTTGTAGTTGCTGTAGTTGTAGCAGTACAGGCATGTCCTCCAGCCCCATGATTGCAACAGCTAGTTGTATCATTTTGGTGTGGGAAGGGGTGTGGTGTGTGGGTGTACTCCTTTTATACTGGGAAAGGCTCCATTGACTCCACCTGTGGTGATTGTGTGCACCTGTGGCATTTGCCTTCACTGCAGGTTGCTATTTACGGGTGGCCCGTGATGCCTGTATGGCCGCCGTCGTGCAAGCCCTATTTACTGCCTTTGGGATGCCGGTAGGTGCATACCCGTGTAACTTGTGATGTCCTCCTATTATCGGCATCCCGGTATTTCCTCCGCGGAGGGGCGTGTGTATGCGTGCAAGCCGGTATGAAGGGGCACGGTACGGGCGATGGCAGTATTGACGGGTTGTCGGGTCGTAATGGCCCGGACCCGTTAATGATGCCGGTAATACCATTCCGCCTTCCTATTTTCATTACCTCCATTCTCGTAATGAGGCCCTAGGTCTGGGTTCAAGGTATGAGTTCTAGGTCGATTAGACAGAACCATCCGCACTGCTACCAAATGTGTTCTAGCACCTGAAAGCATTTGTTGTGCTAGATGGAATTACCAAGAAAATACTTCGGACCCAAAAACCAGACAGACTCAAAGGAATGGTAAAATACTGCTTTAATGTCAAGAATTAAAGCAGGGCGAATAAACATTCATCAATTCGACTCATGCAAGATCACACTGTCTTATCATTTATGCATAGCTTATGCAATGCTAGATGCGTCATCTATGATGTCATCCTACATGACAAAGTTCAAAAACTCATTGAGGGGTCGGATTGGATTAGGGGATCATGTATACTTATAAAAAATGTGCGTGTTAGTCCCTCATTGGTGGTCTCTGTTCTGAAAGACACACCCTGAGCTACTTCTAATCACATGGTTTAGGGTATTCGTCATAGCAGAAAATGTGGCAGCAGAATCATATTTTGCAACATTGGGACTCATTATGAGATTGGCACTAAAAATCAGCCCTTAACGGCATGCTGTTAATAACATGTCCGTCTTGGCTCCAACCGGCAAACAGTGGGTGATTAAGAGTGCGCAAGCACATGCAACCCTGCATGCCGGTAACGGCCGTACCGGCATGCCGGTAACGACCCTCAAACCCCCAGATAGCGGCATCGACGAATGCACACATAACGCATCCGTCCTCGGCAACCCTAAATAGCGGTACCAGTATTAACATAGTGCTAAGAATGGGCCCGTTGCCACCGGACCCAGAAGTAACGTAATCGCGCCGGAATGGGAAATGATGGGAAATGCCTTGGCGGCCATCTTCAAAAACACAATCCATTGCCATTCTCCACATACTGGACTTTCACCACCAGAACTCCTAGCCCACCACGGACAAGATGTCGAAGGCCACCCAGAAAGGCACTGCCCGCCTGTGCAAACCACGGTTCATGGATGAGGAGCTGAACATGTAAGCTGACACCCTAGTGGTGAATGCTGATGTGGTGTTCTGCAGCGACCTCAGGCGTCCAGCCCAGCTGAAGAAGAAGGCCATCTGGGAAGAAGTAGCCCAGAAAGTAAGTGCAGTCGGCACCACCACACGCACAGTGCGCAATTGTAAAAAACGATGGGATGACCTCACGCTGAGAGTCCGGAACATCTTGTCGGCCAATCGGAGCCAGGGGCTGGCAACAGGAGGAGGACCACACTCACCAGTGAAATTGGCCACATGGGAGGAGACCTGCAGCTCAGTCATAGATGTGGAGTCAATAGGAGTCGGTGGAGCTGAGTTTGGCGTGCCAACATCAGCAGATGAAGGGGAGTGTGCCTACAAACACACGCCAACTAATCAACTTCATTGTCCTCCAAATGTGACAGCAATGCCAGCCAATAAATGGCCCATCATGCACACCTACACATATCCATATACACATGCTGGGCCCACCACCATCCCATCCCAATGCATGCTGCATGCTGCACCCATACACGAATACACACCCGACACACACATGACCTGAATGTGTCACACAGGACAACACTCCCAACACACATCAAGGCCCAACAGCAGCCACCATGGTGTACATGTGACCACCTGTACGATTCCAAAATTCACCCTCCAACCTTGCATGTACACAGTCCACTACAATGCTAGGCATGCAACTGATCACATGGCGCCACCTGCTCAAAGACTAATGCATGCATGATGCAAGCACCACCATCACTGATGCCCTGCCACTCTCTGTCCCCCACAGGTATGGATGCAGACAGTGATGAAGCACATGGGAGTGCACAATGCACAACAGCAGCCAAAAGGGCAAGGAGGCAAGGTGATGGCACAGGACCATCAACTCCAAGTGGACCAAGGATGGGATGAGCGGCACGCGGGACAACAACCAGTGCCATACCAGCCACACAGACACCCACACAGGACGAGCAGACACCTGACCCTTCACCCCTGGACACACTATCCACACAGGCTGAGGACACAACTGGCATGGACGATTGCACACAGTCTGCTGCTGCCAGCACAATTGGGGAGATGGCTGCATCGGCACAGCATAGTGTTGATGAGGAAGCTGACCCTGATGATGGGGGCAATGCAGGACTTGTCCACTCAGAGCCTGTAGTTTGCACACAAAGCCCGTAGGTCACCCCACAGGACACACTTCGGCGGGACTCATCCGACCAGGGCAGCCATGGTGAGTGGTCTCCGGCAATGCACAGCCCCATAATGCATGCAGTGCCACCACATCACCCACCAACCACGACCCACACCATCATACGGGACCTTGAGGAACATCTGTCCAGGATGGAGGCCCGGCAGGAGGCGATGCAAGGCTATGTCCAGCAGTACCTTGCTGAAGGGGAGACAACACGCTGTATCATACAGGACAGCACTGTGGCCGTAATCCAGGCCATCAACTCAAGTGCACAGCAAGTGCATGATGGCTTCAATGCCTTGGGCCAGATCCTCACCAGGATTGCTGACAGCATGGAGCAGCGTCAAACCCCGGCTTTGGGCTCACAACCATCTGGCTCATCCGCATCGACCACGCCAGCGAGTTCAAGGCAGACAAGCCCTGTGCGCAGGTCCCTGCGAAGTGCACGGCGCTCAGAAATCCAAACCCCACCTCCGGAGGGGGCTCCACAGTAACAGGTCCACCCCGCAGAATCTCTTTAGGAATACATCCAGACACATGTTGCGCCATTGTTGACTTTGGGTGTTAGGGGGAGGGTGGAGGGTGGTGGTGGGTGTAGTGTGTAGTACTGGGGGTGTTGGGGGGTGTGGGAGTAATGTCGGGGGAGGTGGAGGGGCGTTGGGGGTGTGGGAGTCATGTGAGGGGAGGTGGAGGGGTGTTGGGGGCGTGGATTGTTGAATTATGTTGTACAAAAATTCTCACTAATACACCTGTTGTGTAGCAAACATCACATGAGTGGACATTGCTGATTTGTTGTTTGTCAATTTATTTCTTCATAGAGAACTGTGCCCATATACCCACACACCCAGGGCCCACAGTTCCCAATACATGGCACCCTCTGCATCCAAGTACATCAGAATGATTGGTCTATGACCAATTGCCGCACTGCGCGACCCTCACGTGTATCGCGTCCTGGCCTATGTCCTACATCTACTCCTTCCTCTCCTTCTACTTCACCAGGTGGTGGCAGCTCCACGTCAGGTGGCAGGGGTATGTTCCGCCGGATGCACATGTTATGCAGCATTGCACATACTGTGATGATCTTGCCCACCTTCTCAGGCCCGTATATGAGTGCCCCTCCTGACCTGCTGATGCAGCGAAACCGTGCCTTCAAAAGGCCAAATGTCTGCTCAATGACCACACTCGTATGTGCACAATTGAAGTCCTCCTCGTGCCTGTTCTGCGGATTCCTGACAGGGGTGAGTAGCCACGCCTTCAGAGGATATCCGGCATCACCTACATGGGAGCAGAAGGAGGTATGTGTAAGGATAAAGCTCAGTTGCCATGTGTGCTCAGCCTGTACATCATTCAAGTTCATATGCACAATCTCGTCAATGGCAGCCACATCCACATGACTGTCAGCCATGTACAGTGCATGCCAATCCATGGAGCAAGCCTTGGGTGACATACAAGACCCAGGGTCCAAGGCATTTAAACGACTAGGGCCCCCGATGCATCTTGGCTAGGGGCATTTTGTATGCACATGTGAGAGCTTTGTGTTGGCGGATGACTCAAGATACTTCCATCCCTCTCCTCCCATGACCCAGGGGGAATTCCCCTTGCATATGCATGTAGCCCCCATCCCACTCCTCCCATGGCCCATGGGCCAGTCCCCTTGCATATGCATGTAGCCCCCCTATCCCTCTCCTCCCATGGCCCAGGGGGCATTCCCCTTGCATATGCATGTAGCCCCCCCATCCCTCTCCTCCCATGGCCCAGGGGGCAGACTCACCCAAAAGCCAGCCACTTCGTACAATGTCTCCTTCCACGTAGTGGGGTAATGAGGAGTTCCGCAGCACCATGGCATCATGCGTGGATCCTGGGTATCTGGCCTAGCAAGGTGTTATTATCTGGCTGGCATCACACACCATCTGCACATTGATGGAGTGGTATAGCTTCCGATTGCGGTACACCGCCTCCACGGCATGTGGGACTACCATCTCTGCATGGGTGCAGTCGAAGGCACCAATTACATTGGGCATGCCTGCCAGTGCATGGAATGCTATTTTGGTGGCATTTGCCTCCTGTGGTGTCCTTGGTAGGAATATGTAGCTTCAGTAGTGCATCCAGCACTTGCTTTAACACAACAGAGAAGCATGATTGCGACATGCAATGCATTTGTCCCACTGTGTGTTGGTAAGTGCCTGTGGCCAGGAAGTGGAGCACAGATGTCACCTTCAGCAGAGGGGGGATGGCTGTGCGGATCTTTATCAGGCTGACCACGTCTTCCTGTATTAATTCAACAATGTTGGTGATGGTGTCCCTGTCCAGCCGGTACAGGGTGTGGATCTGTGCTGGGGTTAAGTCAAATGGATTGGCCCTTATACGTGGAATTGATGGCTGTCTGCGGGGAACAACTACCTGCACTGGTGGGATTTGCTGGGCCTGTCTCACCCTCCTTCTCCTCCTGCGTCTCCTCTGTGTTTCCTGTTGTACTGCCTGCTCAAGGAGTAGCAGTGCAGGCATGTCCTCCAGCCACAGTATGGCAAGTGCAAGTGGTAGCATTTTGGCTTGGAAGGGAGTGTGGTGTGTTGGTGTGCTCCTTTTGTGCTGGCCCTCCACCTGTGCTGATTGTGTGCACCTCGATGCCGGTATGTACTTGTCCGTGCGACTCGTGGTGTCCCCTTCGTTGCGGGATGCCGGTTTTACGGGCATACGGTGGTGCACTGCCACAGCGGCTCCTTGTCGATGCCGGTAGTACCAGCATCTAGGGTCATGATACGCCGGCCTGGTAATGGATGCGGTATTGCCTTACCGGTGCGGTTATTACCGGAGCGCCAACCTTGTAATGAGGGCCATTGTATGTAAAAGTGCATGGCAGGCTCTTCTAATTGGTTGGAAACCCAAATTCAACCTTTTAGATACAGCTTGTTAGCAGCACGTACATATAAATGAAACGCAGGTGGTTGGAGATACATCAGCTTTCCCTTTGTTTCCCAATTAGGCCACCCTCTCTCACTGATAGGCCTCATGCCAGTGTCTTCTGTGTGAAAGTTGACCTTGCCAACCTGCACTGTCTCAGGTCATTCAAGGGAGTGTAGGTACACTGCTATCTTAGCTCCAGGCCTAATGAATAGCCCTTGTTTGCGAGCACTTCGTCACATGCTGTAAAACCATGAAATTGTTCATATCGACAGAACTTGTTACTTTATTTGATTTAATATGTGCCCGGTGCAGTCCTCTTTTTAGCCTTTAGAGACTTGCTCACTCCATCCCTTATTGACTCTATGCCTTTTCATCATTCAATATTTGGCATCAGTAAACGTTTGTGCTCGTTGTAATCTTTGGAAAATATGTCCTTGCACATGGTCTGCTCGTAGACTCCCTTTTTGCTTTTCCTTCATCTCTCAAAATAGCATCAATGGTTCAAATCCAATGTACTCCCCTGTTTCACAAGAAAAACAGCTTCTTCATCGATTTTCCATATTAAAACTCTGGGCTCGCATTTCGAAGTAACTGGGTTGATTGAAATGAGCCGTCGTCCATCTTGTTCTGATGAGAGTCCTAAACTTTGAATATATACCTCTCATCAGCAAGCTTCTATGTAGTCTTTCTACCTTGCATTTCAGCATATGTACACTTATTGACCGGGGGGTCACTTCATTCTTCTTTGTATTCATAAATACTGCATCATGGAGCACATGCTTCTCTTAATGCTTCAGCTACATTGTCATTCTTAAGTATGTTCATATTGTTTCAGCATAGATTCATACATCTTCATTGGAACATTACTTTGCTGTTTTTAGGGCCTCATTACGACCCAGGCGGTAAGTTACCGCCTGGGTCGTACCTTTACCGCCATGGCGTAAACTACGTTTACGCCATGGTGGTTGGCGGACTTACCGCCCCATTCCGAGGTTGGCGGGGCGGTAAGTCCCCAATCCCCATTTACCCTTCCCCATTCCCATTTTTGCCCCATAGGGCATAATGGGAGTGGGGAAGGCGTTAATTACGCCACCGTAAATTACGGTGGCGTAATTAACAACAAGGTCCCTTAGCGCCATGGATTTTAACACCTGCTAAAAGCAGGTGTTAAATCCTCCATGGCGCTAAGGGACCTCGGAATCAGGCGGTAAGGGTCGGCGCTGTTTACGCCGCCGTAAACCCCTTACCGCCTGGGTCCTAATGAGGCCCTTAGACTTTGCTTAACGTACATTCATGTTGCGCACCATTTTATTCATGGCTGCTGTAAGACAACTCGGCAAGGGATATCCTTCTTGATAGGTTTCCTCCACTGTTTCAACGTGGGGGTATTTTCTGAATGGCTGCCTGAGTGCATATCGCTTTTCATATAGTTGATGGTGTATGGACATGTCACATATACTTGTGCATGGGTTCCCAATTGTGGCCCCTCGTCTGCTATTCCTATAGGGTGGGTGTGAGGGGGCGTTGACTAGCGAGAATGTGTCTGCTTGCTCTTCTACAATAGGTTGTGGTGTGGCTGAGAAGCTGAAAATCCATTTGGCAGCCCAGAGTTCCATTGTCAAATGATTTGCCCAGTGGTGGTGTAGTTTGTTTGTATGCCAGTCCTTGAAATAGTGGATAGTCATTATTACAATCGCTAGAGTTTGGGTAATTTACATGTCTTAGTCCTGGTAGTTGCTTGCCATGAAGATGCCAATGGGATTCTTATTGTGAAGCAATTCTTTAGTACATTAGTCCTTGATTTTGTGATGGATTTTGATAATGCGTGTTTCCTTTGATACAGTGTTCCACAGTTTGGCCAACATGCTTTAGAAAGCTGATTATCAGGGTTTATCTCTGGTGTAGCACACTTTAGATAGTAATGCATCGTTTTTATATCTTAGCATCCTTCTTGGTTGATATTTTCTCAGGTGAATTCTGCTCCAAATTCCTGAAGAGATCTGTGCGAGATGCTGAGAGATTTTAATTGGATTTTTCCTTCATTGGTACCCAGTGTAGGCTTCTTGCTGCATGGGTTATGTAATTGTCAGTATAGTCTGAGCAATCACCTTGCGAGTGCAGTATGCATTGCCATTTCTTTGTCATGTAGTCCAGCATGCCAAGGTATATGCTGTTGGCAAAGTCAATTCTCGATGGGACCGGTGCTTTGATAGCAAGGGTCCCATGCTGAAGGTTAGAAGTGGCATGATTCACACAATTAGAGTGAAGATGGTCAAAACATTTCAACAAGTCATTATCATCATCATCATCATAACTTTATTTCGGTTGTTCACCATAAAAGCACAGATCAATAATACCACAATGAATACACTAACAGTAGTAAAAACAGTTACACATATTCATATACCTTAGTGGATAAGACAAGATTAAAAATACATAAACTTTAAACAGATTTAAACCATCATAAGAGAATGACTAAAACAAGGTAAAAAAAAAGCATACGCTTTACACAGAGGAAATCCATCATGAGAGAATTCGTACAGAAACCTCTAAGTGGGCGTATCTCACATTACTCATGCCCCTCTCTCTCTCCTCCACATGCCCCTCTCTCTCTCCTCTACATGCCCCTCTGACATAGGTGGCAATGCTGTAGATTACATCAGTGGAATTTGCCAATTTACATAATTCTTCATCAGCAAACATAGATTGTGTCCCTTTGTTAACCAGACACAGTTTTAAATTCTACTACTAATGTCCGTATACAAGGGACATTAGAATAAAAAGTCCTGGGCCCTCATTAGGACCCCAGCGTTAACCAATGGCGCTATTAGCGCCATGGTTAACGCCGGTAACTTACCGACTCCGCCATGGTGAAATGGGGAATTACCACCCCATTCCAAGGTTGGCGGGGCGGTAATTCCCCATTCACCATTGGCCCCTATCCATTCACATTTTTTCCCCATAGGGCTCAATGGGAATGGGGAAGGTGGTAAGTACGGTACCACAAATTGCGGTACCGTAATTACCTTCAAGGTCCCTTTGCGGGTCCCTACTTTAACGGCTGGTCCAGACCAGCCGTTAAGGTCGGGAACTGCAAAGGGACCTTGTAGTAAGGCGTTATGGAGTTAACGGCGCCGCACCTTTTACGGCGCCATTAACCCCTTAACGCCAGGGTCCTGAAGTGTTTCGATTTTCGAATAACAAAAATGAAGAGTAACTACTATGACATCTAGCCTGCATTGTAGCACCTGGAAGAATGCCTACTTGGAATTTGATGAACAAGGATCTCTGTTTTGGTACGTTGGTTAAGGAGAGATAGGGCCTCATTACACGGATGGCGGTAAGGATTTACCGGTACCGGTAAATCCTTACCGCCTTACTACGAGGTCCCTTTGCGGGTTGGGGGATTTAACGCCTGCTTTTTGCAGGCATTAAAATCCAACCCGCTAAGGGACCTCGGAGCTAATTACGGCACCGCAAAATTGCGGTGCCGTAATTAGCGCCTTCCCCATTCCCATAGAGCCCTATGGGGCAGAAATGGGAATGGGGAAGGGCAATGGTGGAAGGGGGATTTACCGCCCCTCCAACCTTGGAATGGGGCGGTAAATCCCCTTTCCACCAAGGCGGTGCCGGTATTTTACCGGCATGAGCCATGGCGCTAATAGCGCCATGGCTCACCGCCTACCGTGTAATGAGGCCCATAGTTTTCAATTGTATCATCTTGTTTAATGGACAAATACATATAACCAGTTGACAGGCACAAGCATTTGTCTATATGTTGTCTTCTTATGTAATCTGTATGCACATCTAACACACATTGGGCCTCATTACACGGTAGCCGGTAAACCATGGTGCTATTAGCACCATGGTTGCCGCCGGTACCATAATGGTACCACCATGGAGGAAAGGGGAATTACCACCCCATTCCAAGGTTGGCGGGGCGGTAATTCCCCCTTTCTCCATGGCCCTTCCCCATTCCCATTTTTGCCCCTTAGGGCATAATGGGAATGGGGAAGGAGCTAATTACGGTACCGCTAATTGTGGTACCGTAATTAGCACCAAGGTCCCTTAGCGGGTCCCAACTTTAACGGCTGGTCTACACCAGCCGCTAAGGTCGGGTTCCGCAAAGGGACCTCGTAGTAAGGCGGTAAGGGTTAACGGTCACCGGTACCCTTACCGGTGACCTTCAACCCTTATCGGCTTCCATGTAATGAGGCCCATTGTCTGCTTATTATGGTAATTACTTCAGGGTTAGACGAGAGGTCTTCCAGACCTAAAAACCCAAATAATCCTTAATATACATGAACCATGGGAGTATAAGAACATTTTGGTTATATAACAGTTGTCTAATAACGGATTTGTATCTGGCAAGAGTTTCACTAGCCAAGATACGTCCCAAAAAAGCAGTGGTGTTAGGCCTATTTTCTCATTCATGAAATAAGGCCAAGTTCCATTTCGCAATGAGATATTAGGTGTTTTCTTAGGGCGCCAAAGGAGTATATTCGGTCACTATCATGTATTGCTTATTACTATCATAGTTCTGCCCTGTAAATAGCTACTGCAGTCACCCATGTTCTGTAGGCACCAACACATGGAAAATATATTGTAATTGTGATTGTAATTGTTTATTTATACAGCGCTTATACACAAGTGGAGTGCTTCAAAGCACTTCAAGGAGGGAAGGGAACAAGAGAATACAGTAGTCATTCTTAGGCATTGAATTTTCCGAATGATCTAACAAAAAAACTAGAATAATAGGCCTGACATCATTTCTCCTAGTGCAAGTGCATGAAGTGTTTCAGGTGCGTCCAAGCTAGAGAGGAGAGACAGGACAAACTAACTTACTAGTGCTAGTACATTCAGGTCTTGCAAGTGTACAGGCGGAAGTGAGAGGAGGGGTGAAGGGACAAGTTATCGGGCCCTGGATTAAGTGCAGAAGAGGTTACCCCTCTCCTGTGACGTAAACTAAAGTGCAGTAATGCTGAACAAGACTGGCAGGGGAGCTTGGGACCTGTAAGGCTCTGGAGGTGAACCAGGCGACCAGTCAACAAGAAGCTGAACTGAGTTAGGGGAGAGAAGGAGGAGGGAGGCGGGAGAAAGGAAAGGAGGTTAGCAGGGGAGAAGGAGGAATAGAAGAGGAAAGTCTTGAAGAGTTTTTGGAATTTAAGGCTCAAGACAGAGAGAGGCAGGAAGGCTGTTCCACAGGGAGGCACCTGCAGCAGATAAAGATCTACCCCCAAATCTCTGTTTGGAAAAATAGCTCAAGCGCAAACAGTTGGAGGAGGGCGAGCAGAAGGCTATGGAGGGAGAGTATTTAGGAAAAGAGCATTATAGATAGTGCGGGCCCCTGACCCAGAAAGTTTTGTGGATTATGCCGAGGGTCTTGGGCTTGATCCTTGTAGACACGGGGAGCCAGTGGAAGGATTTCAGCACTGGAGAGATGCACTCCCTGAACTTGAGGCCAAGGATAAGGCTTGCGGTTCTGTTCTGGAGGAATTGAAGAGGATGGAGAGTTGCCGAAGGAAGATTGAACAAGAGACTGTTGCAGCAGTCCAGCCTAGAGAGAAAGAGGGCTCTGGAGATGGTGAGCCTCTGGGGGAAGGTGAGAAAAGGTAGAATACCTCTGAGGAGGTGCGGTTGGTAGTGAGACTTTTTTGAGATATCCGAGATGTGAGAAGAGAAGGAGAGGGCGGAGTCGAAGATGACCCCCAGATTTTGAGCCTCATTAGCAGGTGAGGGCACAGGTCCAAGGGAGGCCGGCAAGAGTGAAAGTGGGAAGGCGGGAACAGGGGTCCCATTGAGGACGATCTCTCTCTTACTGGCATTGAGGCAGAGATCATTTGCAGCACATCAGGACTGAATGCGGGCAGACAGTCAGGAATGAGCAAGGAGGTGGAGGAGGCTGAGGTAGCCTGAAAGAGAGCTGCGTGTCATCCTCATAATCCTTAAAGTTAGAGGTAAAGGTAGAGATCTTGTGGGCCAAGGGTTCCATGTAGACATTGAAGAACCAGGGGGATAGGTTAGATCCCTGGGGGATACCACAGGTAGAGAGAGTAATAGAGGGGAGAAAGGATCCGAGTTCCACCTGGGATGGATGGTCAGAGAGAAAGTAAGCGGGCCACGCCAGGGACTGATCTGTGATGCCAAGGGTATCACAGAGACGGGAGATCAGGATGTTGTGGTTTATTTTTTAGCAGAGGGTGCACAAGAGAGTGTTTGTTAGAAGTGGGGAAAACTCCATTGGTGAAGGAGAGGTTGCAGAGGCCGGCCAAGGCTGGAGCGAAAGTTTCAATATTGTCCTTAATGGTTTTGGAGGGGTAGGAGTCCACCTGTTTGGAGGAGGCTTTCATAAACCAGACTTTTTTAGAGACCTCATCAGGTGTGACAGGGGAGAGGGAGGAGAGAAGACGAGGGGGAGAGGTGGGGGCAGCTCAGGGGGGCCCAAGAGATGTTGGTGCAGGTGGGGGTAAAGATGAAAGAGAGGACAGGATGTCATGTGTTGTGTTGATGAAGTGTGCCACAAGGGCTGAACAAATGGCCTGGGTGGGTGCAGTAGAGGATGCAGATGCAGTAGGGATGGCCAGTACCTTGCACACTTTGAAAAGTTTGGATGTGTTGTTAGATGCCGCAGAGATGCAGGCCACGAATATAGGCTCTTTTCTTGGAGCGGATGCAGAGTCTATAGTGCCTTTGAAGAATGCGGCAGGCCAGTTTGTCAGAGAGTGCACCTGAAGATCCCCATTTCCGTTCCGCTGCTCTGCACTTGCGTTTAAGGGCAGCCCAATTGGAGTCGTACCAAGAGTTGTACTTCTTGGCAGGCTTCAGTCAGACGCTCATGACAGGGGCAAGAATGTTAAGAGTGTTGGAGATGGAAAGGTGAGGTCTGTGGCAGGATGGGAGTCAGCTGCAGGGGTAGACACCAGGAGATTAGGTGGAGGCAAAGGCAGCCACTGCCACTCTTTTAATGGGTCGGATGAAGGCAGGAGGCCATGCAGGGTATGCCAGTGCTAACAGAGAAGAGAGCTTCAAGTGCAAAGAGAGAAGAGAGTGATCAGTCCAGGGGAGTGAGCTAATGAGAGGGAAAGAGAGAGGGATGTCTGTAGAGATGAGAGCATCCAAGGTATGGCCAGCGGTGTCTGTCAGACCAGAAGGTAGAATGGAGAGAGGAATAGAGCTGCACAGGTTGCGGAAAGGTCCTGAGGAGTCAGGAGAGTCAAGATGTATGTTAAAATCCCCCAGCAGGAGGAGTTAGGAAGAGGAGGAATGTAGAGAAGTGGCCAAGTCAGCCCATTCTGAGAGGAAGAGGGTGGGTTGGCCTGGTGGCCAATAGAAGTTGGCTAGAGTAAGAGAGGAGACAGGCGAGAGGGAGAGGCTGCAGACCAGGCATTCAAAGGAACAGTAGACCTGAGTGGGAATAATGGAAACAGGGATCCAGGGCTACTCTACCTCCACAATTGGAACAACATTGGATTTATAGATTAAAAACACATGAAATTGGCCTGAATGAAGACATTCAATGGCTTTTGTTATTGTAACATTGAACTGTTACTTTGGGATTGGTTCCCGTTGGTTGTTTTCTGAGTATGGTGATTCTGGCAAGGAATGAGTTATTGAGAGGGTATGGAGGTATATACTTCTATACCCCTTGCAATTTTGTTTAAGAAAATTTAACACAGTCAATTACAACTGCAGTCCGGATCACAGCCCGTCCTTACAATTTCTTCGGACTTCAATGGCCTAGCTGTTCTCGATCAGGACAACACAATTCATGCGCCTGCTCTTTAACAAATTGCCATCTTTTATCACGTGACGCAGTGTGTACATCAGTGGCACCGGGATAGCTCATCCCCTGTACTCAGAGTACAAGCATTTAAGAGAGCACACACATTGGAACGTTAGAAACGGCTGATTTGCGAACACCAAAGAGATGACGCTTTTGCCTTGAATGGACCCCCGACCTGGACGAAGTCCTTTGGGAAAGATCGGTAGGTTGACTCATTGGACTCGCCCCTTTCGGATTGTGTTGTGGAAAGGGTTTTTCGACCTGTGAGTACTTGTTCTCCGGGGGCAGCAGCCAGTTTGCTGCCCCCGGTGGACACTCATCAGGCATTGGCCATTTTTGGCCCACGAGTGGGGCTCGACAAATCAGGTGGGGACGGGACCACTCCACGTGCGGTTCTGCACCTTTCACCCCTTGACCATGTGCCATAGCGGCTTTGGTTCTGGGGTTGCCCCGGGGGCCAGCAACTGGTTTTGCTGGCCCCCTGGGCTGCCCGAGCTCAACGCCGACATCGGCCAGCAGGGGACGATCATACTGCTTCTTTGGACTAATAATTGGCACACAATAAGCAGACGTTCCGATGTAACTCAACTCTCCCCAATGTCTCTCCCTATTTTTGGACATTGCCAGTAGCAAGGAAGTGAGCATTTCAATTCAACCGTACAATTGTATCCGAAGTGAGAGAACTGACCTCCATCTTGTTGGAGATTTTTTGCTTCGCCACTGACATTCGAGGTGACATTGCCACAAACTCTTGATAATACGAGACGGCGCATTTTCAATCAGATAGAAACAAGATAAGGTTGAATACAGTATGGGTAATTGGTTTTTGCACTGTGTTTTCTCATACACAATAGGGATACTTTCAGTAGAGCTTACGTGAAGGTTATAAAGGTATGAATTGCCAATTCCAACCAAGACGATTGATGTATGGTCCACTTCGGGGGACGGTGCCTACATCCGTATAATACGGAGGTGCACACCAGCCAATCTCCACCTGTAAACCACATCTTGGGTAAGGCACGTTATACCAATGTTTGAATAACTTAGTGAAGTAAGGATATAAATGGGAGGTATTGGAGAATATATCTTAGCCACCAAGTGTTCCTGTGAGGTTTCGAGCGAACGAACACTCAAGGTTACAAAGTATTTCTTGACATTGGGGTATTTTAGTCTCATATGTGTCTCACCCTCTGGTGCATTGATGCCCATGTGTATCTGCTAGGTGGGGGTGTCCTCCCCCAGTGTGGCAGTGGTACTTGTACAACCCTTCAGAATACATAGGAACATTTTCTTGTCTTTCCTATACAAATAAATTGAATTTAGATGATGCCTCAAGATGGCTGAGGCATCACATTGATAAAATACAATATGTTTTTAACAATTGGTGTACATTGTATAATTGTGAATCTAGAGATTGATTGAAACGGGTGTCCTTTCTCTTTTTTCTTCCCCCCCTCTGTGATTTGCATCACTCACCGAAGAGCTGGAATGTGAAACGTACAAGAAAAAACAGTTAACCTATCGACAAATGAATTCAACACACACCACTTTAAATTACTTACACATTTTTTTTTTTGTATGTCCTGATGAGGTGCACTGGTTGGAATCTGTTTAACTAACCAGTTTCCCGAAACTCGAGTCGACATAAAGATAGTTCTAAACTCCATGTAGGAGTCAGATCTTACTTGGGTGTATGTAAAAATGATATGGCAATTGAATATATTTAAAGAGATTTGACAGTATATGCCATTTATAGAATATATGTGGATGCACTTTCTGGATGACAGACATTGTCCAGCATCTAAAGGTCTATGGGATAGACCATTTGTTCCATTCGGAATTAATAATTGGTACTGCGTTTCTCTGCGCAAGTATGAATTAATTTTGTTTGCATGGGGATGAAAGTGTATGAGATGAATGATTTGATATATGTGGTCACTGGTTGGTGTGATGTCTTTTTACAAAGTTTTTAATGATTGCTAATCAACCATTGTTATTTTTGTACAAAGTTTTAGATATGATGATGATGGTTGTACTATAAAAGAAAGAAAATAAATAAAACAATAAAAATGTTTTGACCATATTCAAACCTCTGAAAGCAATTTCATATTAGAAGGTATTGTTCTTTGATATTGTGAACTAACACTACAAATGCAGAGGGCCTGTACTTGTCAATTGACACTTGTACCCATTGTGATGTACTCTACCTCCTGGCCTATTGGACCTGGGTTCAGACAGGATCTTTTAGCCTACAGGGAGGGGTGTGTAAAAACTTGTGACAGAGCTGTCCTTAAACCAAGTGTCAATAAGAGCAAGAACATAAAGGTCCAGAAGTTCAAGGAGGTGGCAGATTTCAAAGGAGTGCTTGACAGCAGAGCGAGAGTTAAGCGTAGCAACATGGAGAATATTGCCACTTTTGAATGACTTACGGGGTGGTACATGGGATAGAGGACCCCCACAAGCAGCAAAAGTGCCTGAGAGATAGAGGTAGGAGGAGGCATAGAATGCCGAAGGTGACAAGGATGTCAGTGAGGGGAGTGCAGGCAAGGTAGCCAGGACAAAAGTAGATGGCAAGGAAGCCAGTGTAGGAGGGGCCACAGGAGGCAAGGGAGCCACAGATGTGGTGGCAATGGGTGGAAGGGGCACCAGAGTGTAAGAGGCTGACAAGGTTGTCAGTGCAGTGCGTGTAAGCAAGGGAGCCTGCACAGTTGAGAGTGAAAAGGTAGCAGCTGTGAGAGAGGCAGTGAGGTTAGTAAGAGGCAGGGAGGCCAGGGTGGGCAGGTGGAAAGTTGATAAGGTGAGGAAGAAGCCTATCAAAATGTAGGAAGTTTGGTTGAAGCCATTGTACCAGGATGGTACCATTTTGATGACCCTGAAGGTAGAGAAGAAGGCAAAAAGGACCTCCCAGCTGGTGCCACCATTTATGTGTGCGGAAGAGTAAGGAGAGAGCAGACTGACCATATGAAGAGTCCAAAGGTCGGAAGAAGGGACGACAAAGAGGATGTCGGTGAGAGTCTCTGTGGCAGAAGCACTGACGTAGGTGACAGCGATAGGCAGGCCTGGGTTGGAGCCCACTGTGTCCTTCTTGCGTTTTTCCTGCCCTAATTTTCAATTCAATTAAAATGGGCCAACTAAGCTCCCTTTAATCACAATATATCATTTTAAATGATTAGGCTATCACAGGTCTTGATTTATAAAGTCTCTGTTAGGCTATTGAACGTTGGACACCGATTCACATCCCCAGCTTTTTACTTTACCTGTGAAAACAAATTGGGGTTACATTTACTTGGCTATAGTTAAAAGAAACTGCGAAAGCTGCACAAAAGTTATTTGTTCTGCAATTAATCCGATATCACTTGGATTTGAATATGGTGAGAATTAAAGTTTTATTTCACACTAAAATGCTAAAGCATTCTATTTAAATTCAGTTCCCTCCTAATGGCTCTTGCCCCCAGTTCCACCCAGTCCAGGGACCTAGCTGAGCGATTATTATAGAGGACATAGATCTTCTGTCATAGTCACTTTTTACATTAACTTTTAGATAATTCCTTTAAATCATAGAGCCAGGATGGACCCCTATAGCCTTCAGATAATCTCCCTAGTCAGCTAGGCTCCTTTGCTTTCTACTTTAACCACATCTGGGAATCTGGTCTGCCTCAGGTAGAGTCTGCATTGGCTTCCATTTGAATGAGACCCAAGGTCTAACAGATGTCCTTTTTCAAAATGAGCTATGCATTTTAAAGATATAGCCAACATGTGTAAAGCAGTGAATAATGTCATTGTATTGGTCAGTTTTATTTCCTATTGAACTTTGCACGTAAAAACCTGTGTCAGCATAATTAATCATGTGAGCAGCTGAGTGGGGCCCATTATTTAAGTTCAATTTGATCACATATACTGTATATTGTGGGCAGGCAGGATTAAAACTTGACATTTTTTGTGAATTGGTTAACTCAGAAGCTGTTTTTCTAAAATCCAGAGGTCCCAACAAGGTGACCAACTAAGATTGTATCTGCTCGGACGCCGACACTTGGAATATATCTGGAATGCAAAAGATGTATTTTTGTAAGGCATACGCATATGATGTTACTGATGTGCTAGTTCTAATGTGTTCATTTGATTACTGTATGAGTGGATTTAGCTTTCCCAATGGTCGAGCTAATCTCCCGGGACCTCAAGTATAGTTTTTCTTTACCTTGTATTAGACACACTTCTAATATGTTAAATACACCGTTTTTTTCTGGTGTGATTTACTATTTAGGTCACCATTCATAATTACATCACAGCATTTTCTCTCCCACTTTTCATACAGAATATCACTGGGCACTTGTAGTGCGGGCAGGTAAAGAAACACTTTTCACCACAATATTAACATAGAATAAAACAAATATTGGCAATTCTGAAACATATACTGATCTTTGCAGCAAGAAGATTAGTATTCAAAGAAGTTGTTTTCTTGATTTTTAAAGTACAGCTGTAGTCCATTTAAAAACATGTCATGTGGGCTTATGAAATTAAAATGTTAATTACTTTTCTTGTTGAGCTATATTTAAAATGCATTTTGATTGTGTAAACTGGGTTTTCATGATGTAGAAATAGGTTAAGAGAAGAAAAGGTCTATGAAATGTTCCCTCGCAACAAAAATAATGGATGGTGGCTTGCAGCAGGAAAAGAGGCACACTTCAGCATATGCACTGCTGCTAAAACTAATATTTGTTTGTAGTGATGTGGATTTTCAGCACTGGCAAATTGAGGGCCCTTGCAGCCTCTGCAGTGCAGGGGCCCTGCCATACCAGGACTAGTGGGGGCCTGGTCCAACCCTCACGCAATCAAGGTGAAGGCTGGGTCGGCATGAAAGGTCTGAATGCGGCTTGTGGCATGGGAAGGAGGGGCTTTGCCTCTAGTTTCCTTGCACCACATCATAAAGGAACCAGGAAGTTCTCCCAGCTGGTGGGTTAAAGGGGATGGATGTGATTCTGTGTGTGTGAAATGCTTGGGAGGCCCAGGATCACTGGAGCATTTTTGACATTTCCTTGAGTGACATGGCATGTTTTACTGGCATTTGTGGGCAAAGTTAACTTCATGTGTGTTATTATGTGGCTAAACTGGCATTTTGGGGCAGCCGTTGTTTACCCATTGCTTGCTGTGGCATGACATTTACTACTGGGCATCTTTGATAAAGCAAATGTGACAAGAGTTATTACATTGCTAGACTGACATTTTTAGTGCAGCCAGCGTAGCTATTTCTTACTGTGTCATGATTTTCCTTTTTACTGAGTCTCTATGATAAAGCAAGCGTGGTCAGTGTTCTTACCTATTTAGACTGGCCTATATTGCAACAAGTATGGACATCCATTTTATTGTGGCATGGCACTTTTATTGGCCAATCCAACAGGAATATGTTTTAGATAGGGATATTGGCATTTATTGGCAGAACCAGGTTTGACAATGTATTTGATAGTATAATTACTGGCATTATACACAAATCAAAAATGATGACGTTCTTACATGGCAATTATGGCATGTATTGGTGGAGCCAGCATGGAAATGTATGGGCACAGCCAGCATGACATTTTACTGACATATATTGCGGGGGGGAAAGGCATGAAAGTGCATTGGGAAATGCTTCTGTGAAATTGTTGTGACTTGCAGCTGTTGGATTTGTTCATGAGTTACCCTACAAAACTGATAGCAAACTGTCTGACCTTTTAGCCAATTTTTCACAAAAAGTGTGCTGTATAATGCACCATTTTAACCAACTATTCAATATATAACTCAAAAAAGGAAAAATAATCTTATATACACTAATGTATTTCAAACGTGATTCACCAACCATCCAGGAACATTGTAACAAAGATTTTGTGATATGTGAAACTCATTAAAAAAGATACCTTTATTATTCTCAATGAATATCAGTTTCAATAGGGAATAACAAATACAAAAGTAACATACAACATAAAGTAAACAATGTCATACTGCACACTCATACATAAGTGATATCAAAAATATTGAAAACCGTGAAAAGTAATATTTACAGAAAATGTGCATGATTTTACAAATATGCTCCAAAAAAAGCCCAGTTATTGCAAATTCGATTTGAAAAAGCGTGTGATCCCAGAGAAAGTATTATACCCACTGTCCCTAGACCAGACACATATAATACTTACCATGGCCATGTAGTTATGGTTAAGTTGCTAATTCCATAGGAAGAGCACTTTTTGGGCGGCCTATAACTTTGCTCTCCCTGGACGAATCCTCACCAGACTTTGCAAAAAAGTATATAGCCCACTCTGAATTCTTTTGCAAAGTTTGGTAAGGTTTGGTCCGGGGGGGCAAAGTTATAGGGGGGGTTCCAAAATTTCTTTTTTTCCCATAGACTGAATGGGGAAAAAACTTTGCTCATGCCTGCAGCCCAAACCGCTGGACGGATTTTCACCAAATTTGTGGCAGGAGCAGCGGCTTGGTTCCGAAAGCATGCTTTTGTAAATTTGGTGAGAATTCGTCCAGTAGTTTTTTTTTTTAAATGACCAAAAAGTAGGTCACAAAAAATTAGTGATATCTATGTCCGGTCTGCGGACACACTTCCCTGTTCGCTCCACGGACAGTGTCCTGATTGGCTAATCGGCTTGCGTCATGTCTGCGGACATGCAACGTGTTCGCTGAATGGATGGTAAGGAGCGTGAAGTGCTTCAGATTTTTGGAAACGCCCGCCATCTTGGATTCATGGACAGCGGCCGATGTCCGGGGACATCGCGGTAAAAACATATGAAAAAACACAGCATTTCACTTGTCAAACTTATCAAATAATCTATGGGGAGGTGAGGGGTGATGAGGATGGGATGGGATATGGCTGCAAGAAGCAAAAAGAATTGGTGTTTTTTGCCGCGAAAGCCCGCGAACAGTCCGGATGTTCGTGAACAGTCCTGTGAAAGTTCACGAACACCTTAGCATTACAGGGTTGGTGACATGCAGTTCTTGGATGGCTTATGACTTTGGCGCCACTTAATGGAACTGCATGAAATTGTGCATGTATATTTTTGGGCTGATTCTGAGTGAGTATGGCAAGTTTGGTGGGATTCTGTCATGAGGGGGCACAATTAGAGGGGGGGTCCTAAAAAATTGTAAAGGCTTATAAATGATGTGCCATTTGACAAATCCTCACTTAATTTGGGAAACTGATAATACATTTAGATATGAATGTTTTTCCAAAGTTTGGTAGGATTTTGTGAAGAGGGGGCAAAATTAGAGGGGGGTCCCAAAATAATGTAAAGGCTTATAAATGAGGTGTCATTTGACAAATCTACATTTCATTTGGCAAACTGTTAATGTTAATAGATCAAGATATACATGTTTTTGCGAAGTTTGGTGGGATTCTGTCGAGAGGAAGCAAAATTAGAGTGGGGGTCCCAAAATATTGTAAAGGCTTATACATGTGGTGCAATTTGACAAATCTACACAAAGGTTTGCAAAAAGATTATAGATCTAGATTTAGATGTTTTCGTAAAGTCTGAATGGATTTTGTCAAGTGGGGGCTAGGTTATATGACGATTGTATGTGCATACATTTGACACTTTTGAAAAAATAAAACATGGGTGGATTTCGAGCAAACTTGTGTAAGGGGCTTTGGCAAGGACCTACAAGCATGGTTTTGCAAATGTGCCTGTGTTTTATTATTTGACAAGTGTCTTAATGTAGCTACAAAAAATATCGATATACCTTTAGTGACTGAGGGGTAGCCTGTGGCCATGGGCTGTGGCCAGATTGTGCGGGTCATGGAATAAGGTCATGATCCGGACAATCTGGCTACTGGCCATGACCACAAGGGACAAAACATAGGATTAAAGTGGCCATGTCCAACTGAGACTGGCTTTGTGGTAAGATTATTCGAAAATTAGGATAGATTTGAAAGGGAACAAAAATGTGCTCATGGTAATATGGTCATAGGGTTCTCTTTTTGCCTTCTGCAGGCTGCTATGGAAAGCGAAGAGGGGCCCTGTATGGAACCCTCACCTTCCCTTTCCATGGTGGCCATCCTGGAAAAGGATTTTCCTTCTTACACCGGGATGCCGCAGGCATCCCGGTGTTGGAAGAAAAATCCTATTTTTTAGCACTCCGGGTTCCTGCTTTGGGAACCTAGGGTGTTAATGGCCTCCATCCCCCATTTCAAGGGCTGGAATGGGGGGACAATGGTCCAGAGACCTCGTTATCCACCCTTGCTTCACTTGGGCTGATAACTTGAGCTGCTAGACCGATATCCACCATTCCAGTCACTGAAACAGAGGATGAACGCCACAATATTTCCATTAGCATAGCACAAAATGCAAATGGAAATGTTGGAAAATCTTATATAGTCTATGTACTTTACTGAGAAATATAAAGAAGATGGAGTCTATACATTCTTTTTGTTTTAGTTCTATGTTTTAACTGTGAAAGGTGGTTCCTAAAGGAATATGCCGTTTGTATTTTTTTTGGCAGGAGAGCTGAGAACGAAAGGTCGGGAGAGAAATGAGGGAAGAGCAACCAAACACTAATATGGAGGGGTAGGTGGACAAGGGAAAATGTTGCGCGTGTGTTATTTCTAAGTTAGGGGGCACTGTTTCTCATGCTCCTTGATTACAGCAGTGGTGGTGGCTCTTGGGGAGGAGGGATGGCATTAGCTGATGGCATTTTAAGATAAATAGCAGTTTTGCTAAAAGTATGTACTGTGTACTAGATTGTTAATGGATAATGAGTAGGAATAGGTGTTGGAGCTGTGCAAGGAAACTTTTGAAGTTGGAAGTTCCTAGATCAGTAGAAAATGCAGTTCCGAACTGTCCATTAAGCACAGATCTTATTGTGAAGTGCGGACGGGTTTTCAGACACGTCATCATGCCACTCGCCAGCATATGGTCATGTGGCACTGTCCGGAAGGTCCGCTTCGAAGTCAGATGTTCGTAGACATCTACGGATGCAAAACTAGTTCAAATAGTTGCAAGAAGTGTATGGAAGTGTTAAAAACTATTCCAGATGGTGGGAAATGGCAGAGTTTTAAGGTGAAACTTTGGTAATTAGACACAAATATTGCTATATTGGGTAAGTATGATATTAGTAAGTTGTAGGAAAATAGCATGCACTGGTAAAAACCTATGAAATACAATGAACAAACTTTGTTAAAGGGACGTTATGGTTAAGTTGCACTAATAAAAACCTTTGAAATTCAATCAAAAAACTTTGTTAAAGGGACCTTATGGTTAAGTTGGATTAATAAAAACCTATGCAACCATAACTCGCACCACCACCGTGCACTGCTAAGACTAACACCCACGACATCAAAGATGACATCACAAATGTCATTGATGACATCACTGATGACATCACATGTCTGGCTCACTCTTTTTTCTTTTGCTGACATATCTAGGCCACATGGTGTTCTTCAGTAACAGTCAGAAACTAAAAATTGTATTTTATTTGTAGACGTATCGTACAAGTAGGTTCTTATAGTAATTCCCTTAGAGTCCAGTCACATCATATGAAACATATATATAGGGGAAGACACAAGCTTTAAAGACAGCATTATTTTCATGCAAATAAATGATTGCTCTGTTTCAAAGCTGCTATTTAGCCTATGTATATGTATATTGGTATGTGTTCTTGTCTCTTTGTGTTTTGTCTATAGTAATGCAATTATGTAATACATGGGTTTCATTAGCTACTTATTACATATTTCACAGTACACATAAATCTATTAAGAAAACAATTATCATTTCATTATTCAACATATTAACATTACGAATATTATACCTTCATCTTGTACGCTGCACACAATGCTATGTTTCTGCATTAGTAGCTTAGTATACTAGATAGAACCCCATAATAGAATGCTATTCATATCAATGCATCGTTCAATGCACTAATTAGGGTATGATATTTATTGCAATGATCCTTACACTTTTTTTCGCAACATTATAATAAGAATCCCTTGTACACATATTTCATGAAAAGTACATACACATGTGATGTCATCAGTGATGTCATCAATGACATTTGTGATGTCATCTTTGATGTCGTGGGTGTTAGTCTTAGCAGTGCACGGTGGTGGCGCGAGTTATGGTTGCTTAGCTTACCATAACTGGCGAATTTCAGGGGTTTTTCGGTTTTACTTTGAACCATAACGTCCCTTTAACAAAGTTTTTTCACTGAATTTCATAGGTTTTTAGTAGCGCAACTTAACCATAACGTCCCGTTAACAAGTTTTTTTTACTGAATTTCATAGGTTTTTAGTAGCGCAACTTCACCATAAACTCACTTTAACAAACTTTTTTTATTAGCACGCAGACAATATACAAAGATGGAGTGCAAAAAGCAATTTCTCAGAGATGGCTTTACACAGAATGTTGCAAAGTAAGAATTTATGGTCGTTCACAGTGAAGGTCAGCTGCTTCCATTTTTTGCTCACGTGCCTTAGTGGCCCACGTCTCGCACTATAAGGTTCTATTGTTTTTTGACCTTGACAGACAGGGATCGTGCTAAAAGACTTCTTTTGAAGGAGGGTTGCAAAAACGTAAGACACGATAAGGATGAAATTTCGGAAACGAAACCACTTTTATATATTATATCACAATGAGAAAGATCGTTGGCACAGCCGGAGTCGTATTTTGGGACTGCATTACGCGTAGACAATGGAAAATGCCAATATAATGTAATTAACCCTTTAGATTATTTTATACCGGAATATAATAACAATAGCGTGGCGTTAAAGCCCGGTTAAGTTGTACTTGTTTGTTCAATGTGGCATATTGTTTTGTACTGTGCACTATCACCGCCGAAGTGGTCCCCTGTCACTTAGAGGGCTCTGAAAAAGGCAGAGGAGAGAGGGTGGGTTAATGGGAATAAGTTAACATACTCCGTTGCACTATCCTCGCTAGCAAATAGTTTCACGCCCTAATAAATAAAATGAATATTTTTAATGAAGATCGGCTGGTGACACTAATTTATGTTTTTTAAAACAGGTACATTCTTCCCTACTGTCAATGCCACGATTTTCAGACCCCAGCCCCCAGCCGATGGTTTTTTTAACTGCCAGGTGCAGCTCCATGTAAGGAACTGCATGACCCACACCATTTTATAGGACAATCGCCAAGGACCATGCCCTTACGCGGTGCTAGCGGCTAGAAGCAACATACCAACCATTATGGTGGTCTAATGCCTCGTTGTTGGAGCAGCCTTCCGATTATCAGTGCGACCATTTGCTTCTTTTATCATAAACCAACAGCCTGTGTACCGCAAAGGAACAGCGCGTGGCTCAAGATGAACTTTTGCTGATCGACAGCAAAGACAAATGCAAATCGCTGAATATTCTCTAAACATTTGATGTGAAATAAATGTACTTTACCAAATGTACAATCTTGCTGTTTGCTTTTAAACCACAGTTTCATATTCCGAATTGTGGCGCACTGTGTTGTGAGATGATCTAACACCCTCTGTACCGCAAAGGAATAGCGTGTGGCTCAAGATGAACTTTTGCGGATCGACAGCAAAGACAAATGCAAATCGCTGAATATTCTCTAAACATTTGATGTCAAATAAATGTACTTTACGAAATGTAGAATCTTGCTGTTTGCTTTTAAATCACAGTTTCATATTCCGAATTGTGGCGCGCTGTGTTGTGAGATGATGTGTGTTGTTTTCCGGGTTCTGTGTAAATCGCGTAAGACTGGAGACGACTGGGCGCGTTTGACTACGCACCCTGTAACGTCACGGAGAGAGGCGGGGAATATGAATGCTTTGATAATGTCAGGCTTAGGGGCGGGAGATATGATTTTGTGTCGCAAAAGCAGGTCAGCCAGGTCGATGGGGCAAGTGATAGGATTATCACATAATGTCGGCGCACAGCAGCCTGATTTATTGTTTGTTTAGTGGACACAAAGTCGGGTAAGGCCCATAGGAAATTGTAATATCAGAGGACATAAGGAGGGTTCTTAGAACACTTTCAACCTGACAACGAACAATACGAACAGCGTTCTCAGAACACCCCCATTTTGTTTAATTGCAAACATTTCTGGACACCGCGAGTGTTCTTAGAACACATTCAACTTGCCAGAGTACAATACGGACAGCGTCCTCAGGACACACCCATTTTGTTTATGTACGAACATTTAAGGTCACCGCAAGTCTTCTTAGCTCAATTTTAGCTTGCTTGCGAACAAAACGGACACATACTCCATCCTCAGAACACCCCACCATTTAGTTTATTTAGAAAATTTCAGAACAGCCGTGTTGTCCGCAGACAAATCGAACACAACAAAAGCGTCTAGCACATAAAAAAAAACAGAACGTTGAACCTATCTCATACTCCCCCACCCTCCCCAAACACTCTTACACACCAACACACTCCACTAAATACAATTTTTAATTCAAGTTTCACCGTGCTGTCCGCGGTCGTCGGCGAATGCAAGATGGCGGGCGCCACAGAAAATCTGACGTGCGCCATGCCCCACGCCGTCCAATCAGCGAACACGTCACATGTCCGCAGACATCACGCCAGCCGCTCGGCTAATCGGGGCGCTGTCCGCGGAGCGAACCTGGAAGTCCATCCGCGGAGCGAACAGAGATATTACTAATTTTTTTGCCATTATAAAAAAACTACTGGACGGATTTACACCAAATTCGCAAAAGCACGCTTTTGGGACCAAGCCCCCTCTCCTGCCACAAATTTGGTGTAAATCCGTCCAGCGGTTTGGGCTGTGGGCGTGCGCAAAGTTTTTCCAATTATTTCTATGGGAAAAAACACAAGTTTTGTGACCCCCCCTATAACTTCGCCCCCCCGGACCAAACCTCTCCAAACTTTGCATTCAGAGTGGGCCATATACTTTTTTTGCAAAGTTTGGTGAGGATTCGTCCAGAGGGAGCGAAGTTATAAGCCACCCAAAAAATGCTCTTCCTATGGACACAGCTACTTAACCATAACTACATGGACGCTACCGCATCCATGTGATATATATATATATATATATATATATATATATATATATATATATATATATATATATATATATATATATATATTATAGGATTCAGTGTGAACACTGAATCCACAGATATATAGATCAAATAGGATTCAGTGAATCCTAAATGATCTATATATCTGTGTCTGATCCTGAAAAATTGATCTGGATCAGACAGAGGCATATCTCCTGTGTCATTTCTTGTGAACCTAAGCAAATACATTAAATAAGACTCACTCTTAACTGCAGTCTCAGCATCTTCTTCTGCTCCAGAGCCTAACTTATTTATAACGTATTTGTGATGAGTTGATTCTGTTGGCAAGCACAACCATGACTGCTGTTCAGTAATGGTCTGTTGGGATCAGAAGTTGTGTGTGGGGATCAGGGGTGGCGCAACCGAGTGCCCCCCATTGAGACAGCCGCCACCCAGGGAGGTGCTCAAGCTTTTCTCCATTCATCTTCAGGACTGAAACAAATTACACAGTAGCAACTCTTCAGCAGCAGTGGCTTTCCCCTTCCTACCAAATGCCACAAGGATCAGTTGCTTAGTAGTTGCCGATAGTTAATGACGGCTATTCCTGTCACATTTATTGCTCTACCTCAGACTGCGTTTTCTCAAAGCTGTCCTTATGGAGTTGACAGAGCGCTCCAATTTGTTCAGTCACAGATGCTAGAATGATGATGTCGTAAAGCACAGTGTGGCTGCTCGTATCCATGGGCACGTTCTTAACCTGTGATGCTGCACTATGTGGACACCACAGACTCACAGTAAGATGAGTGGTGCAAGCTTGAAATGGAGTCCCTGAGTTGAGAAGAAGGTATCTGTCCAATGTCGTGAGATAAGAAGGTTGTGCTCTCAATCACAGAGATGTCATGGATGCAATCAGAATTCTGGAATGAGGAAGAGATTACAGAGCCAGGACAGTGAAGAGCTGGATGTGCCTGACAGTGCTCCAGGTGCAGCCTGGATGGGTTTGTGTGTTAAGTGTATAGTACATTTTAAATGCACAGAGGCTGAAGTAAATTTAGCCCCAATAATGGGATTCTGCCTTATCTGTGAGAACTCGTTAAACAGAAAGTACTCTGACCTTCCAGATTCCCTTAAAGAATTGGATCTGAACGTATTGTTGTTACTAGATAAGATGAGGCAGTGTCAGATAAGTGAAGTCTGAAATCCTTGCTTCTCTTACATGATGATTTGAAGTGCATAGTTCCAAGGATGGAATGTAACCACTAAATATCGATATTTAGGTGATTTTACTGTACATATTCACGCATAGTATGTAGCTGTGTGCAGAAGAATTGTATTGTTCGTTGCAATTTCATATTCGTAGTATGCAGTGTTGAGCACATGTCATGTATGTTTCTTCAGTATATGCGTTTGAAACTGTCACAAACATCTGTGCTTACCATGAGTGTGTTCAATAGTTAATCTCTATCTTGATGGTTGTGTGTGCCACCCTTAACTTGTTGTGTGTTGGAAATGTGGTTACATCATTTTAAATGAGGAAACATCTTTTGTATTAAACTAGTGTTTTCTCATGAGTTTTTGTGTTGTATATGTACCGTGTGTTAGAGTAGTAAAGTGTTAGGAAGACATGCACTCGGTTGGGAGCAGAATTGTGTTGATAGTTGTTAAGTTTTATTAAGAGGTCACATTGCCATCACAAGTGATCTTTTGTGGTTGTTGTGTTTTTCCCCTCTCTGTTGGGTTACGTTTTTTATGTGTTGATACAACCTGCAGCAGTGTCTCGTAGCACCCGGCAGACCCCTGTCGAACTGGTGTAGCAGCAGAAGGAAGTCCCATTGTTTTATTTATTTTTATTTTTATTGTGTCAAAGTCAAATAAAATTAGACTTTTCACAAAACGGAAAAATTACAAAGCATTGCATACATTTAAACATAACCTTATCTGAAATCACTCTTTAAAAATAGACTAGTGAATAAAAACAGATTAAGCAACAGTTGAGGATAAAAATTCTATTTCCAAGTAAAAAAGGAATTAACAAAGAATACAACAGTGCATATGACCTCCTTGTCTAGCTCATTGTTCATAACAGTTACGGTGTGGTCACCCAGCAAGATAGTTCTGGGCAAAGGAAAAACAAAAAAAATAGATAATCATAGACTTTCAGGACAAAGCCTTACAGTTGGACTTCGGGGACTTAATAATGAATGGATTCTGACAAAGTTCAACTAATTCAACAGTCTCACAAACTCTGTTAACAGAGGTTTGTTGCCCGAAGCCAGTCTTTCCCAAAAGCCTAATGAACCACCAATCACAAGGTACAAATCGAGATACCCTGTACAGCCTCACATCCAAGGTCTCCACACAATCACTGAGCAAATGCCTCAGAGTTTGCAGGTTGCGGGACTCACATACATTGCAAATATTGTTTCCAGTTGCCTCGCTCTGTCTAATATATTGGAGAAGATTCAAGCGGAACCTCAAGAACTCAGACCTCATAGATGGGTCTGGAAAATTCTTCAAATATTTTGGGAAGGCAGGCTCTTGCTTTGTCGATGCAGGGTAAAGATGGAGATACCTGAGATGAGCGCATGACCAATATTGTTCTAAACCAATCTGCCCTTTTTATTTTCTCCTTTACTTTCATTGGATTATGAATTAGCTCATCATCGGCACAGTTACTCTCCATCAAAATGTTCTTGCATACTGACTCTAAGTTCATCAGAAATTGATTAGAACAGCCCTGCAGGGCGACAGAAACGTCTTCATGTAGTGACAGGCGAGGAGGACCCAAGATTAGCCTGTATAGAGAAACCCATCTCAACTCCATCCACGCTTTCATGGACTGTAATTCGGGAGGAAGAGAACACGCTTCCAAAGCTTACCCTCAAATTTCTCCCATTCTAATACAAATGACTGGGGATTTGTATGTAGGCCAAACAGCATTATAGCTATGGCCTTGCCTACATAGTATTTGATAACAGGAGAGAGAGAAAAGTTGCAGGACTTATTTATCATTTGAGAGCCTAATTGAAGCATTTTTCTATCTAAGATGGCTATTAGATGGACCTTATTTGAAAAGGATCTAGCTACTGAGCCCAAGTAAATGAGTTGCTGCCCAATCGGGATGGTTTGCTCATCCATATGCCAAGAAAAATGTTTAGTAATTTTTAATGGATTTTTAAAGACCGGGAGTTTTGATTTAAGGGGATTAATCCTCAAATCATTTAACACAGTATTTTCTTCCGGGGCTTTTATCATTCTTTGGAGACCTATCTGTGTGTAATCAAGCAGGAAGATGTCCGCATAGGCTATCCAGTTAATTTTAGCTTTGCCGTTTTTTGGACTAGCCAGTGCCGCTTCCACCAGCCACTTTACCAGGTCTGATAAAGATTAAACAGAAAGGTGGCAACAAGGCAACCTTGCCCCACCCTTCTGTCTATACTGATTGCTCTGGAAAGTGACCCCTTTTTATGCAACCTTATTTGCATTTCTGATCCCCTGTGTAAATCATCTAGTATTGCAAGCATAATTTTGGGGAAGCCCCTGCTCCTCACTTACCCCACAGATGATCTCTATTAATGGTGTTGAATGCTTGTGACAAGTCAATCCAAGCACCATAGAGCGGTGGCCCTCCATTAGGAAATGATTCACAACAGATTGTACTCAGGACTAGTCCATTTAATGAGGTTGAGAGACATCTCCGGAAACCTATCTGATGTTTTGACAGGATAGCATTGGTTTCTGCCTACTTCGCCAGTTCTTTTAGGACCAGGCCTGTACATATTTGTCCATCTGTTTCCAAGAAGGAGATTGGATGATAATGCGAGGTGGCCGAGCGGTCATCCTTTTTATAGATGGGAATGATGATAGCCCTTCTCCAAAACTCACGTATTTTATTTTGGTGAACAAGGCAGCCAACAGGCGTGACCAAGGGTCGGGATCAAATTTTAAGATCTCATTGCTTAGTCCATTCAAACCGAGGCTCTGGAGGATGATTTTTTTTGATCAAGGCTTGTAGCTCATCTTGTGATCCATTTAGTTCCCATTCCACCGTAGTTCTAGGCGCTACCTTCCTTGGCTCTTATGTACCATACACTTTTTGAAAATGATCTAACCAGGGATTTTCCTGTATTACCCCGTCTAGCAACCCCTTCTCTAGTTTTTCATTGGCGTTGATTATTGACCAAAAATTACTTGAGTTTTTATATGCAATTGCTCTCAACATCAATTCCCATCGTGCTGCAGTCAGAGGTATTTGTTACACCAGTTCCTAAAAATGTTTTTTTTTTAAGTCTGGCCTCTCACAAATATACCTGCATGTCTTTTATGTTATTTTCCACTGCCCTTAAGGCCTTCCTCAACTACTTTTTTTCTCCCATGTTTTCTCATCAAAGCAATATTATGGTTTGCAGTCGTTCGTTTATGCTTCCTATACAGCAAACCAAAGGAATTGGACACATCTATTCGGATCACACAATTAACCCAAGTCCTTTCCATTCAAATGTTCAGTTGCTGCATGTAGAGAGTTAATGCGGTCCCTCCCCCCTCTCTGAAATGTTGCCACTCTGTTCCTTCCATTATGCACACACAAGTCGTTTTGGACATGTACCTCCTTAGTTTCTATGCCATGGGCAAAAACTGCTTCTTAGATCTCATGATAACTAGTAAAACCGTTATTAATGGCAAAGGTGTTTCATTGCTCAAATAGATTTTTAGAGAGGGATAAGTAATCTATAATAGAATGACCATCCTCCCTCTTCCAGGATGGGGCAGGTGGAACATCCCCCTTCATATTCCCATTTGCCATGACCAGATCCCAATCCTTCATAAAGCGATACCAGATCATCTTTTTAAGTTTTTCCTAATAGCTTACCACAGGCCCCTAGTCAGATACATTGTGAATTAAAGTCACCCATGATGACAAGCTCATATGAGGGAAAATGGACTGAGAGTTGTATCAAAATCTCTGACAAGCATTGCACAATGTCGTTCAGGGTGGAATAGGAAGGATTCCAGTAAATGTTAATTACTATCCATTTCCTATTCCCACCTCCTTTCCCAAGTTCTAATTTCACTGCCAGGAGACCCATTACTAAGTTGCTTATCAATTCCAAAGGGCCTCCCAACTCTCTCACCTGTAGCAAACTGATGGAACACCAGGAAACTATCCACCCCAAAGCCAGATTTCAACCCAAGTTTCCTGTAAGACAATCAAATCAAAATGATCAAAGACATACGCGCTCCTTGATTCACTGCTAAAGGAGCTGGACCGCCTCGTGTTCCACCCCAGAAACTTTACATTTCGTTTTGTTGGAGCAATTTCTCAGTGGCTCCTAATTTTTTGAGAATTTAGGAGACAATTTCTGGGACCAAGGCAAGCAAATCTGAGTTTGCTTCAGAATTTGATGCATCGCTCATTTCCGTTAAACTGTCTTTTCTGTTCGGCTTTCTTCTACAGCTGACTTTCAGTGGCAAGGTGGAAGAGACTTCATATCCCACTTTCAACAGGTCCGCTTGTGCAGCCAAGATTGCATTGACAGTGAATCTTGACTTGACCCCAATTTCCACGGTGTCCGTAGATGGCATATGAGAAGAACAAATATACTCTATGTCCACTGATACAAAGTACTGCAAGTCTGGAACATCTTTAAATAATAATAATAATATAAAGACTTAGAGGATCAAGGTACAACTTATAGACTTTCTCCTTGGTCCTGTACTAGCCACCGGCTGCATGAACAGATTCGGCACTGACTTGGGGCACAAGGCATGCAGCTTTTTGATTTATTTTTTCGATCGAGGGTCCAAGTGGGAAGAGAGACAGTGACAGATCAGAGGCTCCCGGGCAGACTGTACCTGTGTACTCAGCACTACATCCTCAAGATTGTTCTTATTTGACTATTTAATAACAAGAGGAGCAAGGCTACCACCCTGCTGCTTCCCGCTCCCAGAAATGTCCTTTCCGTTGACTGACTGCAAGTTTATTCCCTCCCTGGAGGGGAGAGTCAGATTCTTTGGAGTCTCCTGTAAACTTCCAGGGTGGTCTAAAACCTCTTTTGGAGGGTGTCCTCCCAGTTTGCCTCTCAAGATGATAGGTGCAATTTTTTAAGGACACATTGAGTGTCCGTTTGACTTCCTACAGTTATCTCTGTAATCACTGGTATTTGGCCGGTAGCAAGAGGTGGTGTTTGATTTTTTGCTTTCTTTCCCTTTTTCTCAGGATGTACAGTTCCTTCTTCAATTATACCACCAGCCACATTAGACTCTTGCATAACTAGGTTAGAGTTGAGTGATTTGAGCTTTCGGATAAACTTGTTGCCTTTGGATTTCCTGGTCTTTTTCTGACTCTGGTGCTTTGTCTTTTTCTTTTAAACCTCCATACGTGCTAGGCCTCCTTTCAATTCCTTTAACTGTCTTTTCCTCCTCTTTCTAGTTTTCCCGTTCGATTTTGAAGTTGCTTCCAGGGGCTCATTCGGCGGGTCATCACCCATTTTTTGAACAGAGCCTTTATTTTGACTTCTTGCATAATCTTCCTCTGAAATTTGTGCCAGACGCACAAATTCCTCCATAGTCGAGACCGATAGGGGGGTGTCATCCAAAGTATTGCCCAATGTTTCACATGGAGATATATCTGAGCCTAGTGTGCACTTGGAGTAGTGTATAGAGTGACCACCCAGGATCTCTTCCCTCAGGGTCCCATGTAGTAAGTTGACTTCTTCCTTGACACTCTCCCACTGAATTTGCAAAGACGTTAACATTCCAGACTGTTGTTTTCATTCCGAACGAATTTCAGCTGTGGCCACTCCGATTGTACAGTTTATTTCTTATTTCAATGAAACCAACGTGGATTCACTTTCGTCCATATCTTTAGTTAGTTCTAAGAGAATTCCTGTATGTTGCTGGACTTCTGACTTTAGTGATTCAAATATTTTAACCAAAGAGGTCAGTACAAAGTTTAATGCAGAAAGAGTAGGACCAGAGTCATTTGGGGAATGTTTAGTCTGCATTTCAATGGGGAAGGTGGGCCTAATGTTTTCACTCATTTGGATTTTTTAAAGTGGTGGCAGCGAGAGTATACTCTCAAAGATGGATGGTTTGGTATGGAGACAGAAGTGACTGAGACTGCAATGTCCATTGCCACTGTTGTTCCTGATCCTGTGGGAATTTGACTGACTGCCACATAATGACTCTCCGGTGGAATTAACCTACCACAGTCTGTGTGATGTGATTTGAAGATTGATTTAGCTGGGTTTACAACATTTTTGCCTGACCCGACAACTACTTCAAGTTCTGGGGGCCTTTAGATTGTCCCCCAATGCCCCACTCCATAGATTGCAAACACAGGACATCCCTGTAAAGGGGCAGCTGTGAGGGGAGACAGACATTGGCACCAAGGTTTAAGAGTGGGATCTCTCTGTTGCACTGAATAACAATTTGCATCAAATTAGGGAACTGAGAAGTGGGTAAGTAGCCCAAAAGCTCCACCAAGCCAACAGTCACTACTAGAGTCTAATTACCAATTAGGGCAAATAGCTGGTCAAGAATTTGGCGGACTGACCCAGAAGCTTAAAGGCAATTCCAGCCTGCAGTCGCTGCTGACGGACTATGATGGTGGGATACAAAAATACCTCCCACTCGGTAGTCTTTCAGATGCAGCACTTGTTCAAAGATGTACCAGTGTAGGCATTTGCCCCTCGCCAGAATGCGGGCTCCTGTACTTCTTATGGGAGTGAACAAAATGGAAACACAAGAGTCAAGGGAGGAAATACCTGTACTTTGTCTTTGTCACTGGTGCGTCTATTGAGGCGCCTCTGATCCAGCAGGGAAACACTCCAGACCCCATTCGTTCGCCGCTCTCTGCAGATAAATACCTTGACAGGTCTTTAGTGGCCCCCTTCCTAGGAGAGGAGTAGACTCCACAAAACCAAATCACCAAAGCACCCAAGGCACCTAAGGCACACTATCTCTACACTCCTGCCACGCGCTGCCATGCTTTCACTGGAGATTTGTAGCCAGTGTCTCCACTTCATGGCAGTGAGCAGAGCACAGAATGACTCTCAGCTGACCAAGGCCGACAAAAGCAATGGAGCGCCGATGCTCACTCACTCGTGTATTTCTGCTTCAACTGTTCGGACACGTGGAGTAAGGAAAAAGATGCCAAATAGTCCAAAGCACCTAAGGCACACTCTCTCATCATCACCATCACTCTGGTCATCATATATGATCAATTGAAGTTAGTGCAAGTAATAGATTAAATGTTGTGTTTTTCAGTGAAATCCTGTACTGCTTTTGTGGTAGCAGCCGGTAGTCATTGGTCTTGGGAGGAAAGCCCAGGGGCAATGTGCTCGGCTTCCAAGCAAGACCACACAGAGTACCACAGGTTCAATTCCCGGGTCTGCACTTAGAAACCTCTGGGTATCAAGCGCGTTATAAATACTATCCTATCATATAATTTAGCTGTTACATTGTCATCATAAGTAATCTGTCATGGTTAGTACAAGCAATGGGGAAACGTGTGTTCACCCCTCCCTTTGGGTTGAGTTGTTTCTGTGTTGATATAACCTGCAACCTGCTGCAATGTGTGGTAGCAGTAGGGAGACTCAGCTAGTGTGGTAGCATCAGTAAGTGATTTTGTCTATGTAACTGTCATACTGCCATCATAAGTGACCTAATGTGGTTAATATAAGTGATGGGGGAAATGTTGTGTTTTTCTTTCCACTTCCCCAGCAGTGCTGTTTTGGAGGTTACAAGGTGTACCTTTCAGTTTTGCAGAGAGCAGTGATGTGTAGGAGTTGTTCCATAAGTGGTGGACAATCTGTTGGTGGTTGTCATCTGTGTGGTATTGGTCGGTGTAATTTGTCTCAAATTATTAGTATTGCTATGCTGGTCAAGGGTTGGCATCCAGGGTGTATTGTCTGTGGATCGGCAAACAGCAGTGCCTCGTTTTCTGGGGTCTTTCTTTATGCTTTAATTCCCAGAATACCATGTTGTCATGTTAAGGTTGATCTCCAATAGGCACACTCTGTTGGGGAGAAGTATCGTGTACGGCCAACATGGATTTTCTCTACGTTATGTCAGCCTAATAGTTCCTGTATATTGTTTGTGAATCTATCTTTAATTTTAATTACCTGTTTGTGTGGCTGTTTGCTGGCATATGTGTGTGAGTCCCTATGGGAGAGCTGTATGTTGTGATCGCCTCTTCTCATTGCCTCTTTTTATCCCTTGATTACGGAGAGGGGTGGTGATCAGCTACAAAAAAGAAAAACATTGACTCTTTCTATTTTCTTTTTTATTCCTCAGTAAGGGGAGATGTGGTGATTTACCTGAATGTTGAGTTGTGTTGTCATTATTTTGCAATTTCTTAAGTGGAATGCGTGGAGTGTTATATAAGCGTGTGATCCAGTTGTGACAGTTGGAGAACCTAGGTGGTGGGCACCAGTGGTTTGCTTTCCAACTCCTGTGACTTCTCCTGTGAACCTAAGCGAGTACAATAAAGATGACTGACTTCTATCTGCAGTCACCACATCACTCCCATTCACTGTTGTGGTTATGTTCACCATAGGAGCCTTGCTAGGATTGTATTTGTATTGTATTTCTTATGAAGCATTGTACTTACATAGTTTTCGTTGCCCTTGTTCCTTTTTTATGTATATTTTTTATGGATATTTATTTGTGACCTGACAATCAGACATACTTCTTTCCTTTTGCTGTGAGGTAACAGCATATATTTACTTTTTTGATAAAAAAGTATTTGCAACCCCTTCAGACATTTGTCATGTTATGCTGTCCAACTCACTACAACCACCAGATTGCCAAAGTGAGCATTGACAGGATATATGAGTGATGTGCTATGCCAATTGTACTGCACACCCTGTAATTTATGTAACTAAGCCTCCCACAAGTAACAGCGCTGCGATGCCCCTGGGCTGTATGTGCGCTATAAAAATGCACAAATAAATAAAATGTAGCGCCAAACTCTTGCAGGCTATTGGGCTGTAGTAGTGGTGTGCGTTGGTCTCTTATATAGCTCTTATAGTCAGACCTTTACCATTTGTGCAGTGAGTCAATTTATGGACAACCTCATCGCTTGAAATACTTCCTTTGGGTAAAGTGCAATGTGCATTCAAAAATAAATTACATAAAACAATATAGAGTGACGATTTCCAAATATAGAACATAGATCTTCAGAGTACAGTACATAATTCCTGGTAATCTTCCTACTGAAAACATAAACTTGTCCTCAGGTAGTTGTACTTTTGCTATTGTTGTGTTAAATATGTGTAGTCAAGGTAAATTCTTGTGTTCCCATGCACAAATCAAGTATTTCCCTAAAAAGACAATCTCAAATCTGGGTTTAATCAAGATAGACGTTCAAAATCCCTGCTATTCTTCCTCAATGGACTACCTTCACCTCTTCAAGCCTCTCCCCTTTCTTACAAATATTTCCTCCATTCTGTTTAAATACCATCCACTTTTTTCAATTCACTTTTATAATTATCTTCCCCTTTTCACATTAAACCTTTTTTAATATTTATTTCTTTGAAATGTTTATAGATTGCTAATCCACCTGATATGTTTTTAAGTTGCCCCTTACAGAAATGCTCCCATGCTTTCCTGTTGTTTACTTCAACATGGTCACAAAGCTCTCACACACGCATTGCAGTGCACAAACTAGTGTTTCTTCCTGATGCCGATGCATGCAAGAAGACCTGCCATTAGGATTCCTCGTAACGATCCTGACATGGCCATTTAGCAACTCCCAATATTAGTATCCTGGGAAACCACTCCTCAAGGATTCCTGGCTACTAATAGCTATAAACTCCCCAGTGTGGGGGCATTACAGGTTAGGTAACGGTGCTGGGCACACATTAAGGCCCTCACTTCCCTCACGCCTGTAACCTTTGGCTTGTCCATAACCTGACCACTAATGCCATCTGAGCTCAGGGCCTATTGCCTGATTGCCAAACCTTATTGTATTCCATTTGCAGATCATTCATATTCTATTTGAAAACATGGTTACTGGATCTTTTCAGAGTATCTCCTCTGTACCATTGTTAGTCAAATTACACTGCATTCCTATTAGTGAAATCGATAAATTCAAGACTCTCTGTATTATATTTAGATACATTCATGGAATTAGCCCTTCTTTACGAAAACAATGATTCAAGCTGTATACTTCTTCCTGTCTTCTTCACTCCTCTAATCAGTGCCTACCTATGGTTCCTCAGATCTGTAAAATTCAATTCAATTACTACTCTCTATCAGTTCTTGCCCCTGCTTGTAGCACAGACGTCCCTATTCTCTCTGCAGTCTGGACAATTTCCTGGCATTCAGAGACAATTTGACTATTTATCTCTTTTAGACGCAAGGACATCTTTCTTAATCCTTGTTCACCAGCTAATGCCATGATGCCAGTAGGTGGCCGTGCTCTTTAGAAATCCCTGTCTATTACCCATTCCCCTCTATATGTTTGGCTGACTGACTTGACCTTAAGTCTCAGATGATGGCCCCACTGCACTAAAAACGCAGTCAGAGCTGACAAAGGCAGTAGAGTACATCGTTTGAACCAATCAATAAATCAGACGCTCATCATGTATGACCAACAGTTAATTATCTGCAAGACACTGCTCAAGCATTTCCTCTGCTGCACTGCTTAATTCAGACAATTGTTTTATTGGTAGTATCTTGATCCAGATATGGTTAACCCTTTCCAAATTGTTTGCTCTGCTTTCGGCTACATTTGGAAAGCTCCTACAGAAGAAGGCAAACTTGAAATGGCAGTGCTATTCTCACTGTTAACAGAAATAGGAGCAAATGGAGAGAATAGGGATTTCCACTGTCCTAGCAATGTGTTGCCGCAGGCAGTGACACTACTGGGACTGCTCTGTGTAGGTGGAAAAAATGGCATTTATCTTTTTTCTTTCCTGGAACGTTTTAAGTGAGAACTCTCCCTCTCATGTTCTTCAATTTGTTTCAGGATCCAAGTCTTGTATTTGCCACATCATCCACTGAAGCAATTCAGACAATTGCGATCTGTAGCATGGGTTTCTACATGTTGCACAGATGACCTCCTCAGGGGATACACAATAGGAGGGTTATTATTTGCTTGTCAGTCATTAGAACTGGGTTATGCCCAAGCAAGGTCTATTAACACGAAAGAAAGGGCATATCAACCATGCATTTAAAAAGGAGGGGAAAAGAAATTAGCGCCTAGGAGTCCTGATTTAAGGGAGCTTCAGAAGGAGACATTTCAAATCCCAATGGGGTTAGAGCAGAAATATAAAATGCGTAATTAGAATTACGTAAGGTGACGTCTCAAACCCTGTATAGGGTATAAAGTAAACTCGAGAGAGAAAAAGGTGATCACAGTGTTTATAAATGTGTAATGTAAACTAGTCTGAATGTTGTTTGTTGAGTAAAAATATCGAAGAACGATAGAGGTTGCAAAGAAATTGTAAAAGTTGAGGAGCAACAGTGATTGTGCATAGTGAAGTGATTGATGCCAATGAAAAGGTAGAGATGGCCAATCAAGAAATTAGAGGTTTGAGCAGCGATTGATGGTGCATGCTCATATTTGTTGTTTTAAAGACATTGAAAAGTGGTGATTTAAGTATAAAGGTTATTTAAAACAAGTCTGGTAAGCATTGACAGTCTATTGAGAGTTGTCATTATGGGAGACACTCCTCTGATGCACTTATGCAAAACATTACCAAAGCACATGCCCAAGCTCAAACAGTATACTGCAGAATGGGTGAAAGGTACGCAAGATAAAGTGTTCATGTCATGGCCACAAGGGGGATGACTGTCAAAAGTGGTATTGCAACAAATGACCACATACTTGCATGCTGCATACACGCAGAAGAAATTAGAGAAAAGTTTAGCAATTTTAGAGCTCTAGAAGATGTACCAAGAAGAAAGGGAAGACCTGCCACCCAAGGAGCAGATGCTTGCACAGTGAAAGGAGGAAGGTGGTGAGCCCTCAGATCCCCCTACCTCGCCTGAAGTAAAAGACGCTAATATGGAAGAAATAGTGTTATATCCTTTTAAGGAGTTGAAAGCGGAGACGGGATATCGTAATCCGATATACAAACCCCCAGTTTATAATAGTCAACATAGCCCAGAGGAGAATAAGAGAAAAGAATAGATCTAAAAGATCATCCAAGATAAAGAAGAAAGGAGTGAGCAGTCTAAATTGTTGACAGAAATAGATAGGAAGATTAAGAGATGGAAAGGAGAGAAGGACAGAGTTGAAACGATAGCGCTCGTGGAGAACGAATGGATAAGAGGACAGATATTACTTAAAATAGATTTGGGAAAAGTATTGAGAAAGTTAGGCAAAGAGAAGACACGGATGAACAAGGGAGCAAGGATAAGGAATGAGACAAGAGATTGAGAGAAGATGAGCAGAAAAGTAAGAGCAGAGAGCAATAAGAACAGATATATCAAGAGGAGCAGGAAAGGAAAGAAGAACAGGCAGAAGAACAGAGAAAGTATGACAATAGACAGCGAGTGATAGAAGAGAGGAATAGACAGGAAGGGAAGAACGAAGAGGAGGAAGTGCAAAGATTAAGGGATACAAGATTAAAGAGATGAAGGGAAGAAGAGGAAAGAAGGGAAGGAATAAGGAGAGGGGAAGAACAAAGGCAAGAGGAAGAAAGAATTAGAAGGTATGCGAGAAAGCAAAGAGAAGTAGATGAAGAAATGGAACAAAAAAGGAGACAATGAGGTCTTGATACTAGTCTCACTCGTAAGGAACAAGTAGGGCCAAACCCAAAGACATACGATGGGACAGAATAGAAGAAAACCTTCCAATAAAGGAAGCAATGCAGGCAACATCTATAGTTGCATTAGACGAATAAAGTGTTGATGTGGAAAGCATTGGAGAAAGGATCGACAAGGTCTATCAACAGTTAAGACAAAATAGCGAGTATGAGACTCGAGGGAATGATGATCGATCCCCAATGCGTCAATCGCAAAGAAAGGAGGGAAGACTGTTCAGTGATGAACGTCGAGCATTGTCTTTAAGTAGACTGAATCTGATAAGGGTGAAGGGGATGATAGTCACACCGTTGGGGACAAGACATGTCAGACGAGTAAAGAGAGTCTGCTTTCGAGGTAGGAGGAGGGAGCGCATACGCCCCTGAAGGAAGCCTATACATGGAAAAAAAGTATGATGGTTTGATCTGGAAAAACCTAAGGATTGGATGCCATATCCCATAGCATATCATGAGCGTCCCTGAGGACAACCGTATAGTGCAAAGGGAAAATCGCCACCATATGTGAGCATCTTAATGTCATTACCCACAAGGAGACAGACAGGGAGATCGTCCCTACCAGGGATAGACTGATAGGATGATCCTACTGTGGGGTAGGGTTCATACCGTTTCCTTTATTGGAAAAAAGGGGGAGCAAGACCACAGTATATCCCATGGCCGCAGAAGGACAAGTATCATTTAAGGTGTAAGCTCCCGAGTTTGATTTCGGGCACTGGGAAATGGGTATACAAATTAGAAAAAATGACAGGAGGTAACAGATGGGCCATAGCGCACATAAAAGGTCTCCTGGCAGCTATTCTTTGCAGAAAAGGCTGATGACATATGGAGAAGAGCCGGATAGTCAAGTGTAACAGCACAGAACACAGCACATAATGGAGAGCCACTTAATTATTGAAGAGAAGATGTTTGGAGGGAACTTAGGGTACAGTACCCCGATACATCAGTTATGGGTGCAAATATGACACGTAAGATGAAGGAAAATGAAGACCCTATTGTTTCCATTCCGGATATTCAGGAGGAATGGCAACTTGAAAATCCTGAGCCGTGGGAAAAGACAGTGGCGTTATTTTATCACATTTTATGTCAGGGGTTAACTGAGCCAGTACAAAGACAGATGAAGAAACAAGTGGGCATGGAAGCGAAGCCCTTGGCTGAGATACAGCTGACAATAGTACACCATTGTCAGTTATTACAAGAGAAAAATAAGAAAAAAGATGAGAATAGGAACATCGAGGAAACAAAATTAGTTCTGAAATAAATGGTCAAAATGTGCCATAGAAGGGGCGCTATTGATAACTGGAGAAGGATTGGGAATGCAGGAAGCAATGGGTACATCACAGGCGAGTAATCTGTGCCCAATGGATCAAGGTGAATATGGGTTTGTGCCGCGAGGCAGAGGTATAGGCTATTGACTAAGAGGAGGAGGATTTCAAAATAATCAAAGTGGGTTTCAAGGTACGCAGAATGGGAACCAAAGTACTCAAGGAGGGCTTGTCATATGGGCAACCCCAGTATGTTGGACTTGTGGGACAGGGCACATTGCACGCATATGTGGGAGCCAAGGGAATGTACAGAATGGCCAATTTTCAAGAGGGGGCACAGCTTATTCTCCACCATATAGCACACAGACTAGAGAAGGGTTTGCCCAAGATCATACATTGTATCAGACACAAGCGCTGCAAGTGCAGCAGGTGCAACATCAAGAACAAGTGCAAATGAATCCACTACAAGGGCCATTGTAACAAGCCCCTACACAGACACAGAAGTATGCAAACACAGGACAAGTATTGACACCCAGAATAGAAGGTGTCACTGTGATAGGAGGGAATCCTTTCACAGGGATGATGATGAGCCTGTACCCACAACAGGACAGCTCACAGGGTGACTTGATGTGTTCAGTACTATCTGTGACACTAGACCCCAAGAGGTACCAAGGTTCGATGTGACGATAGAAGGCAAATCTTTTTCATTTCTTGTAGACACTGGAGCAACTCGTTCATGTATACAAGAGGGAAATATCCAATGTCGGGAATTGCCATGGATGCTCAAGGTTCTCTGGAGATACAAGTTGAGTTCATTTTACTAATGAATTACCAGTCTCCATTGGAGAGTGTGACATGTCTGTTCCTTTTTCATATTCATTACAGGCACAAGTCAACATTTTGGGAAGAGATTTAATGACAAAACTAAACATGACAGTTTAATTTACTGATCAAGGAATAATGTGCACCACTCCAGGAATACACTATTTAAACATGGGAGAATTTTAACTGCTGTCCACAGGGCAAGTGGATCAGCGAGGCGTTCCAGTGCATCCAGAGATTTCTCTATATGGAGTGAGCATTCTATTAACATTGCTACCTGGCTTAGTGGGAAAATCGTAAGGATACCTGATGAGTTTTTGTTTAGACCATGAATACCTACTGACAAAGAGGGAGGACAGACTATCCCTATAGAATTGGAAGCAGCCATAGTATGAAGACAAATGGCAATGCTTGAAGGAATAGATGATGAAGGCAGACTATGGAGAACAGTAACAGCTCTCTAGGAAGGGTACAGATTGACTGACATAACTGATGAAGACTTCTTCAGGGAAGACCGACAGATGATGAAGTGGTGTGCTTTATGAGCATTACATACTGGATAAGGATAGAGAAAAGGGAAGTCCCACAGTGAATGGCAATAATGCGGCAATGTCCAGCATTTTTTTTAGGAAGACTTGGAAAATGTGGCAAGGGTCCTTTGGACCACAGGCCCTTATGATGTAGGTTTATTGAAGGGAATAGGGGAAGTTAAAATAAAGCTTAAGCCAGGAGCGATTTTACCTTGAGCAAAGCAGTACCCACATTCCAGACCATTTCAGCACTGATGGAACAAGGGATTCAGGTACCATCGGAATCATTGTATAATACCATGGTGTACCTGATCAAAAAATCTAAAGGAGGGTTGTGGATATTTATACAAGATATGAGACCGATTAACCAAATTGTAAATGTAGAGTTTCTGTTAGTTCTTAATCCTACCTGAGTATCCCGGTAGAAGCTAAATATTTCAAGGTGATCAATTTGAAAAATTAGTTTCTCTAGCTCCTGTTGCACGAGGACTTGCAATACTTGATGTGATTTATGTTCCTTCAAGTCCGACTGAAGCATACTTGTTTGCCCCAACGGTACTGTGAGTCCCCATCAATCTTTAATAGAGTCCTACAGATGGGTTTAGGAAATATTGATCTTAAGAGTGCAGTGATACAACACGTAGATGACATTTTAATTTGTAGCACCTCAAAAGATGAGTGCAGACACGATTCTGTTCAGTTGATAACTATTCTAGCAGAGAAGGGATATAAGGTTGACATGGAGAAGTTACAATACTGTTAGAAGATGTGTTATACATAGGTCAATTGATATTGCATGAAGGAAAGAAAGTGACACTTGAAAGAGCCGAGGCGATTATGAAAACATCAAAACCAAACACAGTGAAACAGATGCAAGAGTTTTTGAAATTATGCAACTATGTCAGAGCCTGGGTGTTTGATTGTAGTACATACACAAGACCTCTTCTGCGACCATTAAAGAAAATACGGGTGGAAAAAATAAAAATGGAATGGACTGAAGAAATGGAGGAGGGGTTTAATGAGGTGAAAATAACAATTGTAAAATTCCCAATTATGCTGAGGAATTTTATTTGTTTTCACATACTAATGGGGCAGTCATGATAGCAGTGCTTATGCAGAGAAATACATTGGGATATAAACCTTCAGCATATTGCAGTGGGATTTTAGAGGCAGTTATGAGAGGACACTTCCCTTGCGAACAATCATTGGCTGCTGCAGCATTCGCGCTTGAGAAATGTACAAGTATTGTCATGGGCTGCTCTATGACCCTCTTTGTGAAGCATGCTCTGTTTTCCATTGGATAGAAACCCAAAGGCACATTGACATCCCAAAGAGCTTTAGCTTATTTGGTAATGATTTCGAACCCAACAATAAAAATGTTAAGGTGTAAAATAGTGAATCCTGCCATGTTTATAGCTGTGCCAATAAAAGAAGGTGATCATGTGCATGACTGTGCTAATTATGTTGAATGTTATGATGGTATACTCCATGTGAAGGAAAATGCTTTAGCAGAATGGGAAATTCTCTTTATTGATGGTTCTTCAAAAATTGATCAGACTAGTGGGGAAAGGCATTCAGGTGCCGCAGTAGTGAGACATATATTAAATGGAGAATTTGAAGTCATAGCAAGTGCAAGGCTTCTTTCTCATTTTTCAGCACAAGTGGCAGAATTAGTAGCGCTCATTGTCGGGCTTGAGAAATACGAAGGACAGGAAGTGACGGTGTACAGTGACACCGCCTAGATGACGTCAACCGTACACACAGGGTTAGCATTTTTCAGAAGAGGAGGGGCTACCTCCATGTGTATGGCACTCCAGTGCAGCACACATCCTAATTGGATAGGCTTATTAAGGCACTACAACTCCCAGTGGCCATAGCAGTCATTAAATGTGCAGTGCACACTAAGCAAACAGACTTTATCTCTTGTGGGAATGAAGCCGCAGACGAAGAAGCCAAAAGGGTAGCATATTCCCCAGCTATTTTGAGATTTGATACTGAGAATATTAAAGACAAGGTAATCACAACCATGTTAGTACAAGAAGGGTGTAATAATTTATCAAAAACCCAACTAATGGAGATTCAGCGGAGTGCACCTCAGGAAGTGCAGGAATTGTTGAAACAAAGGGGGTGTTCTTTATCCCCCACAGAAGCATTATGGTGACAGACAGCACTGGAAAGCCGGTGATGCCAGTAGCGTTATTGAAGGTTGCACTTGGACAGCTGCATTACCCTGCACATATAACTAGGGAGAGTCTTTCGGTCACGATTGCAGAAGATGTTCATTCTGAATTTGTTGGAACGTGTTGCACTATTTATGGTAAACTGCATTGTGTGCGAAAGGTTTACTGCTGGGCATACACTGAGCACAATTAGAGGGGTTAGTTTCAGCATTTTCTCTAGTTGGATTGAGACAGATCTGTGTACACAACCCGATGCCACTTGTGCAGCTAAGTTTTCAGTATACAATGTTTTCCAGAGATGGGGTGTGTGTGAAGAGCTGAAATCCGACAATGGGCCACATTTTGTTAATGAGCTATTTGAACAAATAGGGCTTCTATTGAGTATAACATACAAGTTTTCTTCTGCTTATCACCTGCAAGCAAACGTGATATGTGAGAGACCCAGCGGTCTCATTAAAGAAAGGATTGCCAAGATTAAATTGACTTTGAAGAAGGGATGGCTATATTGCCTACCCCTAGCCTTATATGCCATTCAGAATCACCTCACCCCTCATGAACTAGTGACAGGGTGGCACATGAGAATGCCCCTTACACCTCCATATAGGAGTAGAACTGATGCCCAGACTGTACCTAAAACCTTAGGTGATGAAATGCATGACTATTTGACATGTCTGACCTCTAGCATTTCTTTCATTTCAGATCAAGTCAAGCGCAAGGGGGTTGGTTCCCTTTAGCTGTTAAGGTTCAAGGGAGATGAGATTGGCATCACTTGGGTGACGTAAAGACCTATAAAGGTGAATGCCACCCTCCCACCGTAGCCGATTCAGAAGCAAGACAAGAACAAGAATGTCAGCATGTGCAGACTCGATCGATGATGAAGAAGAACGATAAAGTAACCAGCAGATAATACAGATTTAATATTGGACTGAAATTCAAATGGACACTCCTTATTTATCACAGAGTGAAAAGACTTGCAGAGAATTTCAGTAGGCTGAAAATGAACTTTTAGAAATATGCATTGAAGCATCAGAGTTATGCCTAAACATCATTTTTTTATTAGAAATTGGAAACAAGATCAGTATCCAGATTCATTTTGTGGAGAATACCTGTTTTAAACAGTTAATCATATGGTGCTTACCAATAGTAACGTTCATCAACTTTTGCTTGCTGTCTTTGTTTTTATACTTGAAGCGTACCTTGCACTTGTGACAAGAAATTTTGATGTTGATGTTCGCACTTTCTTACAGGATCCTAAAAATGGCCAAGTGATAAGGAGGCTCCTTCTTGCCATCATCAAACCGATTTTGCAGTTAGAAGTATAAAAGACTTTTGATGATTGTATTAAAAATGATTAAAGAGGAAAATGCATGGTTTTAGGAGACAAACAAGTGCAATGAGTATAGGATGGCGCGAAAGATAGATACCTATGTTCTTATGCATGATATATGCTTGCATGATTGTTCTCTTTGTCTTTCTGTTCCTCATCTTTCACACTCTCTATAATGTTAGCACTTCGACTGAAGAAGTCCATATGGTTCTCCCCACTATTAGATCTACTTTTGATTTGCTTCATGATTATTACACAACATTTGGGAGACACAGGAGAGATGCAGAGGAAGATAGTGAGGGGATACATACCTATCTAGATAATGCAGCACACTTGGGGAATAATATGTGGTATCAGCACATGAGAAAAGTGGGAGAAAGAACATCTAAGGAAAGTTGCTACATCTGCTCTCTCATACCCCATGCCATGAATAAAGTGCAAACTTTCCTCGCCAGAGAAGTTCCAGACCACAATGCTAGGTGTCTCAGCCATCTTGCAGCATGTATGACCAGAGGACAATTTCCAGAAAGTTGGGGCACTTTATGATAGAGATCAAAATGGTTGTTTCCATACCAGGATGATTATATCAAGACTACACAGATGGAAAAGGAACCTGGGTGGAAGAGCAAGATGATTGTGTATCCTGCAACAGGACAGGATGGGGTGGTCATTGAAGACAATGCATTGCCCTGATGTGACAGAGATAGCTAGGTCATCTGGATGTTGGGAGCAAACTCAATTCCTAGTTTATGGACAAGTGAAATCCAAGAAGGGATGCGAAGAAGGACTGATGTCCTGTGCAGCTCATCCGCTAAAGCCAGAATCTGTACAAGAGGTACAGAGGGTGAACGATGGGTGATTGAAGTCATGGGCTACGCATGCCAAATTGCTGGCATGGGTGGAAGATGAATCTGGCCCCCATGGCTGTAATCCCATTGTCTAATGCAACATTGTGCTTCTGAAGTCATGAAAAGAATCATGTGGGAGAAAACAAGGACTGCAGAACTACAGTTGCCATTTCCAGGATGGGAGAAGGTACAGCTGTTCTGATGGATTAATATTGGGCTTGTGGGCCTAGGACATACATGAAGCTGCCCAAGGATTGGGGGGGAATGTGTTCCTTGGTGCTCATCCATGTTTCAGCCTTAGTGATTCCTCAGAGTGACCTGAACATTGGAGAATTTCCAAAAGCAGATGCCCGTTTGAGAAAGAGAAGATCGCTTGAGTTTATCAATTGAACCAGAAGCGAGCATTACTTTTCAGCCAAATCAATAGAAGCATATGATGCCATTCCTTATGAACACAGGTTGTTCAACAAGACTGCATGCCTGGGATCCAAACAACGGCCAACGCCAAGTGGTTGCAGAGTACGATATGGGAGCTCCTGCAGACAATCAATATCACCATAAAGGGATTCAATGCTATCAAGGAAGAGCTGAGGGCCATACGACTAATGACCCTGCAGAACAGATATCTCCTTGACAGGATCACAGTGATGGAAGGTGGAGTTTGGCCCAAAATCGGGCCTTCATGTTGCACATTAATACCTTTGCATGATGACGTGAGTGGGACCTTAACAGAGGCCATAACGTTGTTAGCAAACCTGCACAACAAAATGGAAGACGACACAGAGGACATTACAGATGAAAGTTTGTTTGCTTCCATATTCTCGTGGATTCTGCAGTGGCTGGAAAACATATTCCAGATTCTTGGAGCAATATTGGTGATGGTAATTTTGGAATTCTGTGTGATCAGGAAAATAATTGCCCAATTCAAGAAGACAGCGAAGAAAGCGATAGGATTGAAGATCATGATAGATGTCCAATCTGGATATGGACCAAAGGAATTGACGGATAAAGATGCCAGAAAATACATAGAGGCCAGCATTGTAGGACCTGAAGGAATGATGTTCCTGTATCCAAAGAATTGTGAGAAGTATGTGGGATGACGGGTCCACTGTAATCCCAATACGCAGTGCAACTTCATGACCTGGAGTGTAGATGAGCATGTTTAGTCAGTCGGCACCCTGAAGGGGTTGATGAAGATCTGAAATCCGAAGAAACACAAGAAAAAATATCAAGATGTGGAAACCATTGAAGAGGTGGTCGAAGACTCGACTAGAGTGGAGAATGTAGAGGAGCATTTGCATGCCTCTGCAGGAAATCCTGCCCCCCTACCTCCTATATGTTGGAAGTCTGAGAATGTGCCATGTTTGACACCAGAAGTTGTGCCAATACTGCAGTGAATCTTTGGAAAAAGGTATCCACTGAGGAAACCCTATCGAATGTATCCTCAAAGAGACAACAACCTGAGGGAGGAACTCCCTGAAGGGATATGAAAAGGAGTAAAAGGGAGAAGCTAGTGACATCACAAGAGACAAGCGTGATGTCTGAGAATACTGGCTCAAGATATATGTATGGATCTTACGGAAACTTATGATGGAGTTAAGAATCAAGTAAACGTTTGTATACAGAGAAGATTGCACGTGTGCAAAGTGCTACAGAAAATCAACTGTTCAATAATTGTACAAATGCTGAAACACAAGTAGACCAAGTTATCATAGAAGCTGGCTATATGTAGTGAATACACTGCAGGCGAAGCCGCCATTGTATAGAAGCTGGACATCAGTGTCATGAATTTTAGTAAGCCAGAACCCATGGAGTGGAAAGGCCAAGAATAAGCTGAAATTGTGGAAGCACCTGGTGAGGCTGTCTGGCCTGACATCAAAACTGAAGCAGCCAAGGTCAGTTATCTATTCTTGAAATCAGTGAACGTGCAAAGGATTAATCATTTGTTATTAAGGGGCAAAGAAAGAACAGCAAGCGTGGCAAGTTTTATTCAATTAAGACATTTAAATGCTACAGAATAGACCAAATCATGGTCTTTTGTCACGTTAGCCAAGGATGGAAATAGAGGTGAGCTTGGAGTCCTAGAACAGCGATAGTGAGAACCTGTACTCCCACATATTCCCACAGACAAGGATACTTTGCAAGGCCATGTTCAAAGACAATCTTCATGGCAGAAGGCATGGGTGATGAGAGATGTTGGGCTAATTGCGTGGGGAGGTAAAGTCAAGTCCACCTCCTGGCACCTGGGTCTGAGCTGACGTGCTGCTAAGTGAACCAAATGTTTCAGACATGGCATGAGCATGTCAACCAATTGTAGAGTGCCATATAACAAAGGACCTTATAGCTTGAGAACCAATGATAAACCTTGTACTTAATAGTGTTGGAGATGACATGTGTTAGGGGTAGGCATAAGTTGTACACCTGACAGTAGGGCAGCCAATCACAATCCTAGTCCTTATAGAAAGTATACTTAGATGTTCCCCTCGAACCAATTATAATTGCTTGTAGGTTTTTCTAATTTGCCACCAAGGATGACATCACCTCTGACACATTTTTTGTATAAAGTCAATGTTTAATGAAATAATTCATGAGAGTTGAGATAATGCCCGTTGAAGTCCCTTGTAACCTCCCTGTTTTAGATAATTGTTAATAAAACAGCAACCTTTGTCATCTTCCTGAGTTGGTTTGATTATTTGGACTCTGAGTTATTCTCTGAACCCATCCATTGCATGCACGTTACTAAAGAACCATAAGTTCAACTATTATGGTGTGCAAGATTCTAACAGGTGAGGCCCAGAAGAGGACTGACGTTAATCGTGTAACCATGAGCTTAGGCATGTAACAAACTAATAAAAACAGGGCAAACCCCCCCCCCACAGGTATTTCGACAATGATTGCCTTATTAGCCTATACTGTGGCTCAGTGTGCTGTTGTAAACAAAAGGAGAGGACAAGGCCCTCTCAAAAGAGCAATTCTAAAGAGAAGTATTGTGAAGACTCAGCATCTGAGGACAGACCCATTTGTTTAAAGGATCTCCCTGGTGCTGAAAAACGAGATTTTCAGTGGAAATCTGTCCACTGTCTAACCGTGTTGTGTCAACCGGTTTCGGTGTGCTAGTTTGTTTATGCCACCTTCTTCAGGACTGTCTTCAATCTAGATTGCGATAATCATCTGCATATGAGCCATGCCCATATGACTTAGGCTTCTTTGAAGTTCTTCCAAGAGCGAATTATATGGAAGGATCTCACCCCTGTGCTGGATGAATGGAGAGGTTCAGTCTGACCCTGTAAAGAATTATGGGGGTAGTATCACGATTATGGCAAATAATGCATATATTCATTGTAACGCTTAGTAAAATATTTCGAGGCAAACACACATAGGTCTCTATACTCAGATTTCAGGTCACATATATATTGAAATAGAGGTGAGATATAGGAGATGTTTCTGTCCATATCTCCTGTAAAAGGCAAACAAGTAATGTATCAGCTACTATGGTCAACTTACATTGGCGAATATGAGAGTTTCCAGCATCAGATCTTGAACGGCAGCTGTTTGTTTCATTAAACCTTAGCAAGTTTTCATGCTCAGTATCTGTTGTATGGAGCAGGCACTGGAGTCCAAAATAAATAGGACCACAATGTAATGCCCCCAAGGAGAGTCAGTACCAATGTATTGAGTAGGGAGCATGCATTGGAATAACGTCCCCCATGCTTCAGCCACCGATGAAATTCAGCTATTTGCACCTAATCGCATGGCTTACAGCTGTATAAATGTAATGCTGTTACTTAAGAAGCCCATCTGTAGTATAACACCCACAATGGGCCTATATTCAGAGTTCTAGCTCGTCCACAGCATCTGTGTGGATTAAAATTGAAAACGCCATAGCGTAACTTACCCGTGTATGCAGGACGAGTCATGTTGTATGCAGCCGTACGCATTGGATCAGCGTATGAAGGCTGCTGCAAGGCCTGTGTTATTAATAAGACCTCTCATTGTCACTGCAGCCCAGAGTCTTAAACGACTACAAAGGTGCCCGGGGAACGGACCGCCATTTTGGAGTGGCTGTCTTCCCCAGACTTGTTATAGCGTGAGAGACCAAAAGGCAAATAAATAGTGTTAACATGGGTCCTTATATGTTAGGGATAATTACCGAATCTAGTAAGCAATTATCTACTCAAAATTGACAATCTCTACTACAATTGCACAATATCCTTTTTAACTTCTGATTATTCCTTATATAGGGGTCATCAATTATCCTGGGTGTGTATTCATTTAGAAATTAACCATGTTTGTGTTAAAGGCAAAATAATGGGTGGGAAGATGGGTGTCAAGAATGGAATCCCAGGGCCCAAATGATGTGCCTACCCCATACTAGTTCAACAAAGGTAACCAACAGCTATCACATGGTGTAGTGTGCTATAGAGTCATGCGTTACAGGTTGTATAATTTATGTCTAACTTGTAATGGTCAGTGAAGGTGTCACCCATGTCGGTTGGTGTCCATGATATGCACATGCATTAGCCAAGGAAGCTTGGTGTGCCGACAAAAAGATATAATACACATGACATCCAGTGCATTAGAGTATTTGATAGTTTTTTGTAGCTTCAAATAGCGATGAGTCACCAATCATAAGTGCCCTGCCTTATAATTGTATTAGGATAGTGCCCAGGGTATGTTAGCACAAGGTCGTGAGGCTTTGCCAATTTATCGGTTCTTTAAGGCCATGACGATCAGTACCTAGTCTAAAAATCCACCTTTGTTCTCTTTGGAGTAGTAAGGCATTTATATTGCCTCCTCTTGGCAGAATGTGTACTTTCTCAATGACGAACCATTTGAGATCATCTTCTTTGTGTTTTTTAAAGGAGAAGTGTTCAACCAGAGGGGCATTGAGTCTCCTGGTGCGTATGCATGATTAATGTTCTTATATGCATTTCTTGATTGATCTGGCCATACATGCCGATGTATCAGAGGTTGCAGGGGCAAGTGATGATGTGAATCAAATTGCTTGTGTTGCAGTTAGTAAAGGTAACTTGCCTCTATGGTGTATGGAGTGCAAGGTCCAATGTTGTTGATCTATTGGTCAATGGACACACCGAGAAAGATCCGTAAAGTGCATGCCCAACTGGGCGTGTTGTGTTCATTGTGTTGGTTGTGACTGTGGACCTGATCCAGAGTGGTAGGATCCCACCACTAAGTTTCCAATGTTTTTTCTGTGTTTGATTGGAAAATGCCGAGGAGGCAGTATCGTATTACCCACATTAAGAATGGGCCACAGTTTAAGAATTTCTTTCTTGACCTTATTCAGTTGAGAGGAGTAACTAAATACCGCCGTGATTTGGTTTGCCTGTGTCAGGCTATTGTGTTGTTCGAGAGTGTGAGTTCTTGGAATATTACGTTCCTGTTTCTTTGCGTTCTTAAGTAATTTCCTTGGGTACGCTCTCTCTTTAAATCTTTGTGTCAAAGTCATTGCCTGTCCGTCATAGTCAGTGCTTTCAGAGCAGTTACGCTGAAAATGCAGTTACTTGTTTGTTTGTTTGTTTGTTTATTGAATTTCTAAAGCGCACCAGACCCAGAGGTAGCAGGGCACAGCAATAAGAATGTGCAAGGCTTGCAAGTTACAAGTTACATAATGAATAGCAGTAAGACATAATAAGGGTACATACAGGGCAAGGTGTGGATATGAACATTCAGAATATGATACAATTAAAATACAGTTAGTTCCAGCAATAATGTACAAAAATGTACAATCGTTTTTCAGTTGTGTGTAGCGATGTATACAAATGTGCAAGCGTCTAGAGTTTACACTAGTCTTCAGTCCGGTTGAGAAGGGTGATATAACTCTTTCTAAAGTGTAGAAAGGGATGGTCAGCTCTTAATTTGTGAGGCCAGGAATTCCAGAGTTTGGCGGCTTGCACAGGGAAACTGTTGCCACCAATCTTTGTGGTTTTAATTCTAGGAACCACAAGGCAGTTCATATTAATAGCTCTAGTAGGCCTATTGGATGTTCTTCTCACCAATTTATCAGTTAAGTAACTAGGGGGCGCATTATATAATGCTTTATGTGTCAAAGAGGTGATTTTTAGCTGTATCTTGTTATGGGTGGACAGCCATTTATGTTGGCACCTGATGGAGGTCATATGTACTCTTTTGTTGATGCCTAGTGTGGCTCTAAGAGCGTTATTTTGTAGTATTTGTAATTTTTGGATGCAGATTTTGTTGGCGCCACTGTATAGGGCATTACAGTAATCTAATCTGGATAGAATTAGTGCTCTAGCCAAGATGATGGAGCTGTCGTTAGAGAGGAGAGGCTTGCCAGCTGTGAGTTTACACGTGTAAGCTGTGGTACAGGCCAGGGATTTTACTTGTTTGTTGAAGGACATGGTAGCGTCCAAATAGAACTCAAGGCTTTTACCTCCTTGGAGACTATAGTGTTATTACCGTCAATGATGAATTATGCGTATTCATGACCTAGTTTACAGATGTTGGAGGGGGAGCCTAAGATTATCAACTCTGTCTTGTCATCATTCAGGCAGAGACCATGGGTGGCCATCCAGGCCTGAATGATGAGATAGATCCTATTCACTAGCGCCAGGTCCTTGCCATGATCTCCAGAAAGCGGGAGGAGAATCTGTGTATCATCTGGATAGTTAGTGTAGGTGAACCCAGAAGGTCCAGATCATCGAACATGGGTTTGGTGAATATGTTGAAAAGAGTTGGCGACATGCATGAACCCTGAAACACCCCGCACATGATAGGGGTAGGGTCAGCCGCTGCAGAAGGGGAGAACACTCTCATAGTTCTGTCACTCAGGAATGATTGTATCCAATTGACAGCCTCTATAGAGAAGTGGGCTGCTCTGTCAAGGTGCCTACAGAGGACCTGTGATCCACCAAGTCGAATGCAGCTGAGAGATCAAGTAAGAGGAGTAGTGTTGTCTTCCCTTTATCTCTCAGCTCATCAATTTGGGTTTTCAAGTCTATCAATGCAGTTTCCGTCACATGTAGCGGTCGGAAGCCTGATTGTCTAACCCCTAGAAGCTTGTGAAGCTCAAGGTGTTTTTAAATCTGCATATAGGCAGCTTTGTCCAAGATTTTTAGTAGAAATGGTACCGTCATGATTGGACAGTAGTTTGTGGCGATGAGTGGATCTAAAGTTTGCTTTTTAGAAGTGGGAGAACCCAGGATTGATAAGGTTGGTTGGGACTGTGCCTGTGGAGAAAGAGGCATTGATCAATTTGGAGATAAATGGAGAAAGGTCTCTGGCCGCATCTTTCATGATGTGTGTTGGGCAGACATCTCCTTTGCAGTTAGATGGTTTGAGTGACAAAATAATTTTTTCTAACCCTAGAACAGTTATTTTGGTAAAATGGAAACTATTGTTCCGTTCAATAGTCACGTCCCTAGGTGGCAGAGAATTGGCCTGCTGTGTAAGTTCAGAGCGTCTCTTTTGGATTTTATTTTATTTTGTAAGGTATTTATTTTGTTGGTTAGAGCTTGTTGAATCTCTGAGGACCAAGTCTTATTCTTGTTGCATATGTCTGGTGTCGGGATCGGGGACTCCAGTTCTTTTACTATGGTAAAAAGTTCTTCCATACTTGAGTTGGATTTGGCAATGCGTACGTCATAAGAATTTTGTTTTGCCAGACAAATTTTGTTTTTGTAATGCGTTGAGGAAATAGTTAGCTTTTTTCTATTCTCGCTAGAGGGACATAGTCTCCAGGCAGTTTCACACTTTATTTTCAGTAGGTCCTTTAATTGTGGAATGAACCACTTGTTAAGGTGTGCTTTAGCTTTGCTTGATCTCAGTTTGAGAAGGGCAATTTTAACCAATGTAGTGAGCATGATCTTATGATATTTCTGCACAAGGGTACTTGGGTCAAGATTGTCTGGCAGAGAGTTTAGGATAGGTAGAATGTCATGAATCACATTGTCCACTGTAATATTCTTTTTATTTCTAGTTAGACAAGGTGGTACTTTTTGTGAGACCATGAGTTGTGGTCTGGTGGTTGATAGTGTGATGGACACAAGGGAGTGGTCGGTCCAGAGAGGGGAGATGGAAGTGATGATAGCTGTGCAGTTGTGGTCGGCTACCTAGTCCAGGGTCCTACCCTTAATATGGGTAGGTTTGTTTACGTTCTGCGATAGTCCAAGAGCATTAAGGGAGTTAGCAATTTTGTGGGCTGTTTATCTGCTGGATCATTAAAACCTAGATTAAAGTCACCTAGCAACAGTAGTTGGGAGGTAGGTTTAAGGTTATTTACAAGTATATTATGCAGGCCCTCCTCAAACGTACTGAGGGGACCAGGGGGTCTATATATTACGTGAATTAAGTCATTGATAGTTGTTCGACGGCAGTTTGACAGAGAGAATTTCACATGATTGGAAAGTTTGGTGAGGGACTAGTTTTTTATTTTTTTTATTTTATTGCAAAAAAAACACAGTTACATCAATTATATATATATATATATAGGGGGGGAAACAGTATAACTCGAGAAAAATAACTAAATGTCCAAAATTGTAAAGGTTTCTCTCATAAAGTTCAACAGAGCCAGGGTCGTAGATACTTTTTCCCCCCTTCTCAGAATTAGCCACCTGTCCTGCAAGGTTAAAGTGCTTAAATTTGAAAGGTGCGTCCCCAACCATTTCTCTGTGAACTTAGTTAAGGTAACACCATTCATCACTAGATGCTGTAAGGTTTCAGCCTCTTGCCCACAGCCTCGACACAGCAGACTGGGTTTTTCCTCTTTTTTGGTTCTTCTCCCTAAGACTTCTCTTGTGTGGAAGATGTTTAGTCTGAATTTTAAGAACCGCTGTCTTTCCGTATTTGAGGGAAATATATCCAAGTAAGGGTGGACGGTGCCTCTGCAATAGTGCTCGTCCATGCCTTCGGTGATTGATGGCAAAGCACTGAGCCTGTCCAGGGTGGCTATCCAGTCCCAGTCCAAGAGTTTTCTCTTTACCATGAGCGGATTTAACATGAGATTGTCTGGTTTTAGTGCTATGGTATTCAGGATTTCTAAACAAATTAATTACCACTTGGCTAGGACCGGAATCAATTGTCTTTTGATTGCTTTGTTAATTGCCACAAATCCACTTCTTTCCTGGGGCTGCAGACATTTGCAGAGGAGTGTCAGGGATTTCCAGACCGTAGATATGTAAAGGGACGATAGGCCTAGTTCCTTACGCACACTTTCCATTGGAGTTGATGTCGGTAAGCCAATACTCTTTTCCAGAATAGGCCCTCTAACAGTTTCCAAACATCTGAATTGATGAAGAAATTCGCCTCTGCTGCGTAAGTGAGAATTGGCACAACTTTCAGTTTGTAGAAATCTATCAGAGGACGAAGGGAAAAAGAACAGTATCGTCGCTTGATTAACAAGGCTTGCGAAGCTAAGTTCGTAACTTTACTTCTAAGCCTGCAGATACCTGGACTATCTTGGATGCTGTTGTTTAAAGTTACTCCAAGGTATATCATGGACGAAACCACTGGTACTTCTTCCCCGGAAAGGTACCACCTTAGATTTTTCATGCCGATGATAGGTCCTAGCCTCAAGATCTTTGATTTTTTTGGGTTTATATGGAGGCCGTTTCCTTGTGTGTATGACTCGAGTGCCTTTAGTTGCCGCTGAAGTCCGATGGCCGTTTGGTCTAGCAACAGAAGATCGTCCGCAAATAACAGCCTTCCCACGACGGTCTCCGCGATTTTTGGGGGGAAACACCTCACTGCTTCGAAAGCTTCCTGCATGTCGGATATAAAAAGGCAAAAAACAGCGGGAGCCAACCGACAGCCCTGTTTCAGACCGTGCATGGCCACCACATTGTTTGAGAGGTTGCCCTGTCTGTCCAACCTTACTCTGAGGGTTGTCCCCGTGTGTAGTGCTTCGAGAGGTTCTCTCAGGTTGGTCGGACATCCCCATTTCCTTAATTTGTGCCATAGCATTCCGCGATCAACAGAATCGAATGCCTGTTCCAAGTCTATTGACGCGATATAGATGTTCTTATATTTCTTGGCCTTAACCATGCATTTGATTATGTTGATGAGTAGCACATTTAAGGATGTTCCAATGCCCTTTCGAAAGCCTGATTGCCAAGGGTCCAGATGGTCTGCCAGCCGACTCCAATCATTTAGGTGTTTCAAGATTAGTGCTGCAAATATTTTGCCGACGACATCCAAAAGGGCAATCGGTCTGTAGTTAGTGGGCACGGACCTATCTCCCTTCTTAAAGATCGGCACAATTATGGACGTCGTCCAAGATTTAGGTAACTTTTTTAGTCTTGTTATGTTGTTATACAAATCCAGCATGAACGAAGCCCATTTTTCCGGGTCCCTTTTGAGGATGTCGTTGGTGAGACCATCAGGTCCTGCAGCCCTTGAAGAATTGGACTGTTTAATAAGGTCTAGAATATCTTGTTTTCCAAATTTAAAGTCCCAGGGCTCATTCGATGGTAAGAATGGGGCAGGACCACAGATTTTCCCCATAGAGTAAAGGTTCCGAAAGTGAGTTTCTCAAAACTTCTGAGGCTATTGGATTTACCATTTTTGAGTCGGAAGGGATGTTTATTTCATTGATCAACTTCCAAATACCAGTGATGTTTTTAGTAGATAGTAGGTGAAGCATCTTCTCACTGTCCTGTTGCATTATTTGATGTTTGTGTTGCTTAAGCCAGTTCCTGTAGGTGTTTCTAGCTTTAGTATACAGGACTAGGTCAGCTGGTGCTCTAGTTTTAACATATAATCTCCTGGCTTTTTTAACCAGTTTTTTTTTTGTCACTACTTGGTGATCATAGTGGTGCTGGTTGCATTGGTGAATTTCCTTGGCGACTACTTTTGGGCGAAAGATCTTCAGTGTTTCAGCATATTCTATCAGGTTTGGACCTTGGTCCTTGATTAAGGAATCCAGCACCAGGGCCATCTCTTTTCTTCCCATGCGTAGTCTATTGCCACCAGGAGTTGACTCAAGAAACTGGTTTGGTAGATGTTTGCCTGGTACAGACGCGAGCTTGTTCCAGGCCTCAGATTTGAGTTCCAGGATGTTGTGATCACTCTGGATCGTGGGGATCACTTCCAACGATATTAATTTGCCAAAGAGATTTTCTGATGCAAACATATAGTCCAGTGTACTTGTTTGGGCACCCCGTCTACATGTGCGGCCGGCTGGTTTGTCGCCCGCCAAGTTACCGTTTACCAAGTATATATTTCTGGCTAGTAGTTCCTTCTCCATGACCACGCCTCTCGTTATTTTTTTTGAGGCGTTCAAAGGCAGGAACTCTATTTTCCTCTGCTTCTTGTCGTAACATTCCATGTTCAAGTCACCACATTGCAGAATTTCAAGTAGTGGGCATTCAATCCTGGCGTCGTCTATGGCTTCCAGTAGGACTTCCATAAGTTTGTCCTCATCTCGGGCTGTCGGGTCCCAGTATACGTTGCATATAAGCACTGCCAGTCTGAAGTAAGTGAAGCTGGTTCTGATGTGGATGAAATCCTAGTAAGTTGGATCCAAGGGTTTCTGTTTAGAGAAGAGAGCACTTTTATGCCACTGGTGCGCTTTACCCCCAACAGTAAACCCGAGCTCGGTCTGCCTTTTGTGCCCTTTGTTGCGGGGTTTAGATATAGCTCAAACCTGTCGAGAAGAGGTAGATCATACAACCAGGTTTCTTGCAAGCAAAATAGGTTGTAAGAGGACAGGTGTGTTGCTGAATTGCCAAGTAAATGCACATAACCCCTTGTGTTCGAACTCATGATCTTTATCCCTTTTGGTTTGGAGTTGGAGTGGGCACTCGTAGATGGGTGTTGGCATTATGACTTAGCAGATAGGACCCCAGCCAGCCAACTCCAGTCGTCTTGACTATTCACCAAGTTTAGTCCTGCTTTTTCTGATTGAATATGCACTTGGTCTCCTCCACTATCAACCTCTCGGGTCCCTCTACCACTATTTCCTGCTTTCATCGGATGATCCTTATAGGGTTTGGTAGTGGTACTTCGGTGGTTGTGTAGTAGATGTTTCCGAGTAGCTACACGGTCGGATCTGTTTTCCTCCTCCAACTCCCTAAGCACGAATCCACATAAGTTAAGTTTTGGGCCCAACTCTAAGAGTACATTTTTAGTGTTTTGATCAGTTGTGTGAAGAATCACACTGTCGTGTTGCTGTTCATTATGAAATTCGATCCAGTCTAAATCCCTCGATTTTCATTTCTCCAGAAGATCCAGGGATTGTAAGAGCCTCATAACGTTAGCCCGATTCATAATTAAGTTGTCTTCGTAGCCTAGAGTTCTTTCCAATAGTATTCTGTAGTGTTCCTTGGCATTTTTTGCCCCCGGTCCATTGTGGGCATTGTGATTGTTGGGCCCACATGTCGGTTTTCTCTCAATCGTTTCTGCCCATGACACTGTTCTTTTTGTTTCCTTTGACGCGTCAGGGCTGACTCCTTTATTACTGGTAGTTTCCAGGGATCTCTGGACAAGAAAGTTCCGTCTGTCTTCCAGTGTTGTGTAAACCAAGGCGTTAGATGGGTGTATGTCTGCCCTCTCTTTTTCTGTGGGGCCGGCTGATATTTCTCTACCGGAGTGCACTCTAGTTTTCCACTTGAGTTTTTTATCGAAGACCGAGTTCGGAATCGATGACGTGGGCATTGAGGGCTTTTTGAAGGACACTAGCCGCACCGCCCTGTCTTTAATCGTCTGAGCCTTCGTCTCCCCTTTAAGGTCGACTTCTTTTATCTTGCTGTATATTTCTGGATCTTCTTCCTCGATACCACTTTCTGTTCCGGAGGTATTCGATCCTGACTCCCCCTCCCATGTGGTGTTTATGTCTGAATAAACAGATAAGTCCATGAGAGAGATGTCCATGTTGTCATTTGTCGACGTGATGTCCAGTGGGCGAGGGGACTCATCAGGAGTTACTTTTAGGCAGGCAGCAGGAGGAATTTCTGTTTTTTTTATTACTGGTCTCTCATGAGTTGGCAGTTTGCAGGGAAGTGCCAAGTTCCTTGGAAGGGATAGACCAGTTGCAATTTTAGATCTCAATGTGGGTTTTCTTGTAGGCAAAGGTCTCTGTCCTATAGGTTTGTCCGTTGGTATGACTATTTTCCCATAGTTTTTGTCGCCTTTCTTGTTTACTTCAAGTAGACCTTCCTTCATTGGGGATAAACCTGATTTTGGTTTCTTAAATAAGTCAAATAATTTGATGTTGCTAGTTGGCACTGGAGCCTCGAGCTGATCCCGTGTAACCAGGGGCAGAGTATTAGTTGCAATGGAAGATGCTGAACATCCTTCCTTCGGTGCTAGCCTACCCTCCTTCATTACTGGGCTAATTGCCCGCACAGCAGGGTCCGTGTTGGTAGAACTGTCCTTGTATTTAGTAGTGGAAAGTTCCTCAAAAGTACTCTTTGTAGACAGAACCACCTGCTGGTTATGAGTCTGTTCCAGGGAAGTCGGACCACTCTCCGGGCCACCTGCACTCCCTAACCTGAGACTTGTCCTTTCTGATCTTCTTATTTCTTTTTCTTTTATGATTGGCTCGATGATACTTTTCAAAATGTTTGTCGTATGTTCATCATTTTTTTCGAGTTTCGACTGAATTGCCGAAACAAAGCCTTCTATAAAGATCATTTTAGAAAACATCATTGCGATTGTTGTCGTATGGTCCCGAAGCTGATCATTTTGCGACTCAATAAGTTTCACAAAGGGGGCCATTACAAGAGCAAAAGCTGTGATCATTCCAGGATCGATTTGGGGATCCTTTTTAGAAGGAGCATCTCCTTGAGTTGATTCCAAGACGGACAAGAGATCCTCGTCTGTGGGAGAGGGTTGTCTTCTTTGCCGTTTACTTGGAAACGGCGCTTGCTGGGGGAATACTCCTTTATGGAATCTTTGTGGGGGTCCCTGAGGTAAAGTTTTGTTGACTGAGGCAAGAGACCCCCCCCATTTATTTGGTGATGACCCCTTACGCTCAGGGATAAATGTGTACGACCCTGGGGTGGTCATTTGTTGGGATCTAGACTGTGGTGTAGAGGGGTCCAGAAGACACTCTCGAATAGTCACCCTGTTTTGCTGGTTCGTACTTGAATAGTTTGTGTGGAAATCGGTGTTCAGTAAGGAAATCCCGAAGGGTTTCCAACCGTTGTCCGATTTTTTTGCTGGAGGCTGATCTCTTTTGTTCCCGTTTAAGGAACCGAAGACAAAGGGGTTCACAACAGGAGGTGCGGTTGGCCTTAGAGAACCCGTCTCATCATCATAAGTTGCGCCCAAGTCCTTTGGGGAGGAGAGAGTAGAATTTATGGGAATCGAATTGGGCGAAACCTCCCACACTGTGGCCTTGGGGGACAGTCCTATTTGTGGTTTCGCGTTCTGGCCCCTATTGTCAATGACCACCGTGCTATTAAAAAGTCCCCGATTTTCAATTTCTATGAGGGGCACTGATGTATCCGGGGTCTTGGAAGACTGTTGGGGCTGTAGGTCAAGCTGTGTGTGGGAGCCTTCCCCTTCTCCTATACTTGATCCGTTCACCACCTCCTCAGCCGTTTCCACATTTGTTTGTAAAATATTTTCGAATGAGGCAGTGCTGCATGTAATGGCTACCTCGGGGTAGCAGCCCACCCCTGTCCTATATGGCGAGAGCTTTGAGACCAGTGAGTCCGCCAGTGTGAACAGTTAGTCAGTAAGACCAGGCCGAATTACTGAGATTTCAGAAGTACCAGGTTGATATACAGGTCTTTTCAGAATAAATAGATCTTGCAGTTACTTTGCTGCCTTCTTGTCTCCCTGCCACAGTCTGCACATAGGCACACTTCCCGAGTGAATCTGGCACCACCAGCGCCTAACAGCCGCACAACAGCTGATGGGCTTTTCCCCGCCGGGCTTAACGCTGCGAGGGTGACTCACGGCTGAATAAAAGGTCCGGATAAGTCACGTGATCTGTCACGTGATGCAGCGTGGCTCCGCCTCCTCCAGGAAGCAGAAGGGGCCACAGCAAGAGCTATCTGCAGCTCGCAATGCTGTGAATAGCAGGGTAGAGTTCAAACTGCAAAACGAAGCTCCAAGGTAATGCAAACACACCGCTCAGCTGACTCACGGCTGAATAAAATGTCCGGATAAGTCACGTGATCCGTCACGTGATGCAGTGTGGCTCCGCCTCCTCCAGGAAGCAGAAGGGGCCACAGCAAGAGCTATCTGCAGCTCGCAATGCTGTGAATAGCAGGGTAGAGTTCAAACTGCAAAACGAAGCTCCAAGGTAATGCAAACACACCGCTCAGCTGACTCACGGCTGAATAAAAGGTCCGGATAAGTCACGTGATCCGTCATGTGATGCAGCGTGGCTCCGCCTCCTCCAGGAAGCAGAAGGGGCCACAGCAAGCGCTATCTGCAGCTCGCAATGCTGTGAATAGCAGGGTAGAGTTCAAACTGCAAAACGAAGCTCCAAGGTAATGCAAACACATCACTCAGCTGACTCACGGCTGAATAAAAGGTCCGGATAAGTCACGTGAACCGTCACGTGATGCAGCATGGCTCCGCCTCCTCCAGGAAGCAGAAGGGGCCACAGCAAGAGCTATCTGCAGCTCGCAATGCTGTGAATAGCAGGGTAGAGTTCAAACTGCAAAACGAAGCTCCAAGGTAATGCAAACACACCACTCAGCTGACTCACGGCTGAATAAAAGGTCTGGATAAGTCACGTGATCCGTCACGTGATGCAGCGTGGCTCCGCCTCCTCCAGGAAGCATAAGGGGCCACAGCAAGAGCTATCTGCAGCTCGCAATGCTGTGAATAGCAGGGTAGAGTGCAAACTGCAAAACAAAGCTCCAAGGTAATGCAAACACTAGGGAATAGTCTCACTGATAGACTTTCTCTAGATATGACCTTCTGGGATGGCTAGCATAAGTGCAGGTCCTGCCGCATTGTGTAGCCAGGACTCTGTTATAGCTAGGAAATCCATGCTACCTTCTGTGATTAAATCAAATAAGTCAATGGCATGTGCCATGTGGGATCTCGCATTAAGAAGAGCTCCTTTAAGGGGGTGATCTTCTATGTTAGCTGGAGTCGAGCGTGGAGTATGGGTACTCAGAACCATATGTTTGGTAAGGGATGTACTAGTCTGATTTACTGTTGCAGTGGGCTGGTTACTGTCCAAATAGTACGTTTTTGGCTCTGATTTTCAGGTCCAGAAAGTGGATTTCTTCTTTACGGCTAGAGTAAGTGAATTTCAAATATCTATTCCTGCTGTTGAACCAGCCAATGAATGTTTCCAGTTCGGCTTGATTTCCTGTGTACACGAGTAAAATATTGTCTATTTCTCCACGCCACAGGGCGATTTGGTTGTTGTCATATAAATGTGTCTTCTCTAAGTCTATCACATATAGATTGGCCAGGGATGGAGCAAAGGTAGCTCCCATACTGTACCTGACATCTGTTCAAAGAATGTTTCTTTGTACATAAAAATGTTTTTTGTTAGTGCGATTTCCGCCAATTGTAATACAAATATGCGCAGAATCTCAGGGGGAGGTATTTGTTCATCCAGAACTTTGTCAATCACCAACAGTCTCTCCATTTGGGAAATTGAGGTGTATAAGGATTCTATGTCTACAGGTACCAGGAGCTGCTCTTCTGGATTGAAGGTTAACTGTTTAATGAGATTTAATACTGCAGTTTTATTACACAGCCACAGTAGTGGCTGTGTAGTTATGGTTAAGTTGCTAATCCCATAGGAAGAGCACTTTTTGGGCGGCTTACAACTTCGCTCTCCCTGGACGAATCCTTACCAAACTTTGCAAGAAACGTATATGGCACACTCTGATTTTTGGTGAGGTTTGGTCCAGGGGGGAAAAGTTAAAGAAGGGGTCCGTAAATTTCTTTTTTCCCATAGCATGAATGGCGGAAAAACTTTGTGCATGCCTACAGCTCAAACCGCTGGACGGATTTTCACCAAATTTGTGGCAGGAGCAGCGGCTCAGTCCCGAAAGCGTGCTTTTGTAAAGTTGGTGAAAATCCATCCAGTAGTTTTCTTTAAAACAATCAAAAGGTAGGTCTAAAAAAATTAGTGATATCTATGCCCGCCCCTGTTCACTCTGCGGGCAGGACACCGACTGGCTAATCGGCTCGCGTGATGTGCGTCAGATTGTTCCGATACGGCCACTATCTTGGATCCGCAGACAGCGTGGCGGCGAACAGAGACAAAATGCGTTTTTTGGGAGTGTTTTGGTGTGCAAGAGTGGTTGGGGAGGTTTGGGGAGTAAGAGATGGGTGAAATACTGTATTTGTTCAGGTGGCAGGTGCTACTGATGTATTCGTAATGCCCGCGCTGTTCGGGATGTTCGTAATTAGTGAAAATGAGGGGTGTCCTAAGGATAATATTCCCGTCCGTTCTGTGCGCAGGCAAGTTGAAACTGTTCTAAGGACACGCGCGGTGTCAGCAGACATTAAAATTGACTATATGCCGCAGTTAAAATGTTTAATTCTATGGTTTTGATACTGATACTGATACCGAAGGCCATGCACCCAAGACCGAAGATATAAGCACTCAAGTTATAAACCACCATGGGTGTGATATGGTGCAGTGGTTGTGGTTGTGATATGCTGTGGTGGTTGTGGCAGGACCTAGAGTCATGGGTGCGTGGGCAAAGGCTGCAGGCCGTAGGCCATACACCCAAGACGCTAGGCCCTGGCCATGACCACCGCAGCATATAACACCCAAAGATTACACCCATAGAATTGAATATCTATCAGGTGGTTGTGGGCAGGGCCTAGAGTGCCGGTAAGCTACCGGCACCGTTGCTACCGCATCGCCATAGTACAAGTTGTGCTCGCGGGTGCCTGTCAGCCCGCCAGGTCTGACCTGGCAGGCCATGCGGCACGCACGAGCACAGTTTGTTGGATGCACCGGCACCGTTATTAACGGTGCCAGTGTATCCGAGCTCCCCATTCCCATTGAGCCCTATGAGGCTCAAATGGGAATGGGGATTTACCGGTACCGGCACCCGCGAAAGGGCAAGTATCAGATCCGCCTAACTCAGCATTACCCGGTAATTGCCCATTCGCGGGTTCCGGACCCGGATGCAACTCCGGCGGCAGCCGCGCCGGCTTTACCGTCACAGCTACCGCCAGAGTTGTAATGAGGCCCACTGTTTCAACAGTACCCAAGGGGGTGCTTTGTGTTAAAATGTAAATACATTGTGATATATTCAGCAACAATGTTCAAAATTACTAACTGCATAGTTAAGTAACTCATCAAACTGGTCCACATTGGCCAAAATGGTGGCCCATTTTCACTGGCCCACACTAGTATTTTACATTTTTGGTACAGGCATTGCCCTATAGGCCAGTCTGAGCCTGGCGGCTCATCTATAATGGCGAGGGGGCACCCGCCCAGTGGCCCCTCACCCATTATGGAGGATCTAAGGAGCCAGTCCAGTGAAACAGTGAGCACCCCCTCAGCTGCTTTTTCCAGATGATGGAGTGCTCCTGGGCTGGCTGAACTGTCAAAGGGAAACACTGTTTCCCTTTGACAGTTCAGTTTAGTTCCATAGCTCATTGGAAATGATGGCAGGGGCACTACATGTCTGTATGTCTGAGGGGATCTCCTGCACCTCCTCGCACATACGGACAGAGCAGCCTGGAGCAGGGCGTTTCAGCACCCACATGCAGGCCAATGCAGAAGGTACGTTTATGTTCATTGTTTTTATTTAAACATGTGTATGGATGCGTGTATGCTTATGTTATGAGTGAGTGTATGGTGATGGATGCTCGAGTGAATGATATAGTGATTGCTGTATGAATGTGCAGCGCCTTGCATACACACATAATCATGTTGATTGTGTTAGGCCCAGTGGGGCCCAAGGGACAGGGATGGTATCTTTTTACTGGACATCTATCATAGATGTCCAGTAAAAAATGTCATGCCTGCCCCCTGGCCCCCCCAGCACCAATTGCAAACTGTTTGGTTATTTACCCATTTTTTTGTTAAAAGTATGCTCTACAATGCGAAATTTTAACCCATTATTTAAACAAAAATCACAGGGGGAAACCCCCCCTAACGCTCCTGTATTGGTTTGGGCTCCCTCACTATGCTTGGTTGCTATGGCAAAACCACCAGCCGCCACTGGCCCTCAGACTGTGTTGGGAACGGGATGGGGGAACCCAGGGACAATGGTGGGAGCACAATGGGCGGGAACCATGGGATAGTGGGGGGAGCAGAGAGGGGAGAGCCCAGGGTATGTGATGGGGTGGGGAGAGACCAGGGACTGGGTAAGAGTGGGATGAGGGAGCCCAGCGACTGTGATGGGAGCAGGTGACGGCACGCAATACATACTGTCCATTTGGCATTCTGGGTGACCTGCCCAGATTTTGCTCAGGGGGCCCCGGCCAAAAAAGTTTGAAGACCACTGGCCTAGAGTCTTGGGTGCATGGCCGCAGGCTGTAGGCCGGAGGCCATACACCCAAGACTCTAGGCCCAGGACACAATCACCGCAGCATATCACACCCATAGATCACACCCATAGAATAGAATATCTATCAAATGTTTGAAATCTACAGTTTCTGTACTGTTTGATTTGTATAGTTTGTATGTGAAGTTTTGGCTATGTCATGTTCTTAAGATTGTAGAGTTTGGTAACATGCCCTGTAATATAACATATCCATGGAAGTGAACATTTTGTATTGTGGTGTATGGTTAGATGTTTGCTTCAATGGTTCTGTTATGCAGCAGTATTTATGTGTTCTATTAGAATATACTTACTGTTTGATTTGTTGAGATTGGATATATTGTTTTCATGAGTTTGGTAACTGGAGTACATATTCTTTTTCAATTTCTGTGATAAAAGAAAAGAGCATGTTAGTGTATGTATTTTATAAAGACTTATTACATTGCATGATAGACATTTCAGATTTTTTTTTACCCTCATATTTAGTTTACAAACCAGTGTACTGTGCAATTTGCTCAGTTTCTGTGTTGGTTTTTCAAATCATTGGTCTGTGGGAAACAAAAAATCCATGTCGGATTAAAAAAAACTTTTTTTGTTATGCTACAGTCTATTTGTTTGTTTGTTTTCAGTGTTCACTTGTTGTTTCTGGCTAATGTTCTATCTGTTGGCTTGTTGCAGATTTTTGGAGCAGTTACACACCTGTTGGTGTATTCTAACTATCTATTTTCTGTTATAATTTAGTGGTATTCATTTATCTGTTTGGTTGTTATAGAATCTTGGGCCAGTTAGATACCTGTTGGCGTATTCTAACAATTTATAGTTTTTTAATTTAATTTTTGTTAATGTTTAAGTACAGATTAGTTATTAAATGTTGGTTTTAAGAAGATCAAATAAGCGTTTGTAAGATTTGCTGGTAATCTCTGCTTTAGAGTAATGGTGCTATCATTACATTCGAACCATCCACATTTCTTTTGTATATATGCAGGTAGTGACCTGCATTGGTTGTGGCTCCTGCGTGGTCGATTATAAGGTTTTCTTACCAAGTGATACGTGTGTGAATCCAGTCAGCTTGCAGTTGTTTTTGGTACCATCTGCATTGTAAAGTAGAAGCATTAGTATTACGTAGTTACTATGTGTGTGTATTAGTAAGGTGGAGTGATTATCTGAATTGCAGGTAGTACATAATCTACCATGGTTTGCATTTTGTACAAGTTGCTGAAATGGAACGGATTCACAATTAGGTATAGATACTTACACAAATGTGTCACATTGTTGCAGAGAGTGCATGTATGTTTCCAGATGTATGGAATCTGGAAGATTTCATTTATAGGTATGTTTTTGTTTTCCAGTACTTGTAGTAAGTACATTAGAAATTCTTGTGGATCTTCTTGTGAGTTTATAGTGAGTTTCACCATTCCAGCACAGTAGTCTAATTCTTGTCTTATTCCATGAACACTATAGGTGTTGTCAGGATTGTTTGTTGCTTTTCTACGAAGGACTAACATTTGCAAACACAATTGGTCTTTACTGTGTAAGTAAATCTTGTCAACAATTGGTGGCAATTGAAATAGAATATTCATTGCTACATTTGCATAGCAACTTACACCCGTTATATTTGAAAATTTGAATGGACTGGATACTTCTGTGTCCAAGTCATTTTTTTGGAGTGTGTGTTGCTTTTTTGAAGAAGTACCTGAGTTACTTTGAGTAATAGGTTCTTCTTTGGTTGGGGTAATTGATGAAGTATTAGCTTCTTTTACTCTTGTTGGAGGATTTGCAGTCAGATCCTGTTGCATTTCTTTTTGAATTAGTTTTCTTTTACAATGTTTTCCTTTTTGTGGAAGAGGATATGTTTTTAGATGGGGGGGTATATTGAACATAGTCTATTGTATTCTAAAATGCAAGGAATATCAGTGTTTACTTTACTTGCATCAAAGTTGATTAGGAATAGACCGTCAATTGTACGTAAGCGTGATAGTTCTACGTAACTCATGCCTTCTTTAAAGACTGTGTTACCAATATCTATCAATGCTTTGTCTAGGGTAAGACCTTGTGATTTATGAATGGTAACTACATATGCTAGAGTTAGAGAAAATTGTTCCCTGCGTACATACATGTCTTTGAAGAGAAGGAATCGAGCTGTTGAGCACCCTATCCTTCTTACTTCTGAAAGTTTGTCAGAGAATATTGACAAACTGAATGTTGTTGTCATGTGGGTATGTTTGAAAGCCAACAACTGTACCCAGTGCTCCATTAACTAGTCCTTGCTCCACGTCAAGTTTACGTTTAAGCATTACTCTACAGTTTAAGGATCATTTTTATATGTTCTCCAAACAACTGTGTTGGAGATAGAATTTTCTAAGGTATTTAGTTTTGTTGTGGCTTGTTGACACATGGGTAGTGTCATACCATGTACGTCCAGTTTGTCTGTTGAGCAAATTTCAATTATTGGTTGCATTTCTTTTTTCAACATTGTTTCATTGAATTTGGAACCGCTTGCAAGAGTTGGCATTAAGGACATACAATTGACATTGTTGCATAACATCAGTAGCAAATGAGTTATCGCCATTAAGTGCATGGATGTGCCGGGTTTTTAATATTGCTTGTGCTTCTTGAGATAGTACACCAACTCTAATACTTTTTAAAATGTTGGCGTAAGTGAGGTCTGCAGATTGGCACAAGTTTTCTGTTAATTCTCTGTATTGGAAATATTGCCAAAGGTTGACATTTCCTATGCTTCCAACAGTTTTACAGCAGAGTTTGTGTCCTAAGGTTTTAAAAAAAGGTAGACCTTTCACTGGTGTCAATTGAAGAAGATCTCCGAAAACAATAATGTGTTTTCCTCCAAAGAGCTCTTCGTAGTTTGTTTTAAGTACTTCTTGCAATCTGAGGTGAATCAAAGCCAACGTTAGGTTGGAGACCATGCTCACTTCATCTATTATTAGCATTTTCATTTGTTTAAACACTCTGCGTAGTTCCATTGCAGCTTCTATAGAAAGTTTGTAATAGTCTAAATTGTTTTGGTGTTCTACTGGAAGGAGTAGTAATCGGTGTAAAGTGACACAGCCTATGTTGTAGGCAGCTAAACCTGTGGGGGCAGTTACAACAGCTGACAGTTTGTTGTTTGTCAATTGTTGAAGGAACTTGCTGATGATTTTGATTAAGAATGTTTTGCCTGAACCAGCTTCACCACTGACGTATAGTAGTATAGGTTTGTAATTTTGGCAAGTACATTCTTTATTTTCATGTTGTACACCATGTGCAATTTCATTTGTTACTTCTTCAAAAATAGTGTGCTGCTCTTTGCTTATTTTTGATTGTAGTACAGTTAAGTCTTCTGTATCTTCTTCATAGTGACACATTGTGTTTTCTACTTCTGTCATAGCTAATTTTGCCTCATTTGCTATTAGTGACTGTCCCAGTGGTTCTTGGCTTCCTGTTACAGAAGGTTGACTACTGTCGGAAGTGTCCTTATCTATTTGGGCCTGGAGTTTTTTTTTTATGTTGCTGTTCATTGTGCAACATTGTTTTGTACTGCGTAAAGTTTACATCAGTGATAGTGATTTCATTTGCTTTGAAAGCATCTTCATAGGAGTCACAGTTATCTAGTATCTCTTCTTCTTTTCTCCATGGTTTAAAAAGTTGTAGCAGGGACATGTAATATTGTTCTATCTTTTGAGGAGTTTTAATTGACAATTTGATATGATTAATTAAGCTTTGTTTGGTAAGTTTCACTAAGCTACCTTCACAATCTGTCACTCTATATCTACCTTTTTGTTCATCGGGTTTTATATTATTTTTGTATACAAAAGTTTTGGGCTATGTGGTATAGACACATGGTTTTCAAAGTGGTACTCCTGTTTGGGTAGTATGTGTCTAGTAAATTGTTTTTCAAAATGTCTTGGCTGTTTGGATTTTTGGCTATTGTTTCTATGTCCTCATATGATTTGAGAACTCTTTTTCTAGATTTAGCAGGACCAAGACTTAGCCATACTTAGCCATACTATATTTTCAGATTATCTATACAAAACAGTACTGGTTAAAGGATCTGCAGCTTCATAGGAGCCACCTTCTCTATCAGAGAGCATTTTTATGCCTAAACTGTACAATTTATAAGATAGTGTTTTGCCTGATTATAGGTCATTCCAGAGGTCTTGAAGCTCTGTTTTTTCTGCTTTTGTTAAGTAGGCTGTAACATATCGTGCAACTGCAGTGGTATTGTCTGCACTGTACTGCACATCTATATTTGCATTCCATAAGAGGGCAATGATTGCATTGTAATCAATGATATATTTTGATTCTTCTGTTCTTTTTATGTAATGCGTGTTCTTAGGTGATTCACTTTTAACACTATGACTAACTGAAGACATGAAGTTGTTCACTTCACCTGCTTCTGTAACTGGTCTAGGGAAACCAAAGCAGCATTTTGTGTAGTATTTCCCTTTGTTTTTGTATTTGTGACGACAATATTTGCCACATTTGTGTCTTTGAAATTGTACGCATGAAAGTCACTATCTCTCGTTTGTGAAGGGATTTCACAAGTGACATATTTTTGGATGAACTGCAAAACAGTGGCATCACTGTCCTGACCAAATTTAGGAGCACCTTTAATCCATTAGAGCATGTGGATATGTGGTGCTCCTCTAGCTTGGTATTCTTTTCTCCAAAAGAAGTGTTGCACTTCTCCGAGGGGAGGAACAGTTTTATTACAAATAAAGTGTAGCATAGCAATGAAACAATGGTGGAAATATCTTGAAACATTAACAGGATCTAGAGAGTAAAGTTCTCCAGGTGTTAATATATCTATGTTTGTTTTGTTTTTGTTTGATATGCGTAGGAAATCATGTAAATCTTCCCATGCATATTCTGCACATCTTAATGTAGCAAACCAAGTGGGTGGGCCAAGGTTTCTTATCATACAATGTATATATCCGTGACATCAGAACCAGTACTCTTTTGTACCACGCATGTTTGCTAACAGATTTGTAATGCTTGATTGTAAAACCTCATCTTTTTCTTGCGCTTTTTGTATTCACTGCGTTGCTGACATATTTTGAAAGTGGGTTCTTGATTTCAATATGTGTGCAACTCTGTAACATAGAGTTGCTACTTCACTTTAAAAGAGTAGGTGGAATATGTATTCCACATTTTGTCTAAATCTGGGATCTTCAGAATACAATCGTAATGAGCGGTATTCTGATGCTGTTATCTGAGTGGGTCTATCATCATACCTTCCTCCTTTGCCAGTAGGAAATAGTAGAGGAAAGCATGTGCTTCTATACTGAATTCCCATATGCTCATTGGTGATCCCTTGGTTTGTCGCATTTGGTACATTTCTAGTGCATCATTTATGGTGTCATTAGAGTGTAATGGATGAATTGTATAATGGTCTAAAATATTGGATACTGTAGCAGGATCTAGAAGTTCAAATTGACCAGTTTCTGGTGTCTCTTGAATTATATCAGTTGTTTCCCTTAAATGTTCTTCAATATGTATTTCTTTGTAGTATTCATTATTGTCTTTTAGATATTGCAAGGCTTGTCTAACTTTATGTAAGTCCACGAGTTGTTGCCAAAGTTTTTTGTCTTTTGTTGGTACACCATTTACTAAGACAATTAAAGATTGCTCTATTGAACGTTGCACTCCTAGAGTGTGCACATTTTCTTTCAGATCTAATGGTAAATGAACTACTTTGCCACAAATGCCTTTCACTAATTCAGAGGGAGGTCATTTTGCTGTTTTTGGTTGAAGGCGTATTATTGCTTGAAATGGGTGCACTATTTGAATTATAATGCTCATATATAAATTGAGTTGTTGGAGGGGTTTTGGTAGTGGGAATAATTCCAAGTTAATTATGATAGCACGTGAAGGAGTTTGGTTGTTGTAAAGTTTTGTAGTGCAGTAACTGCAAAGTATTAAGGGGTCAGTTATTTCATATTTGTTTTCTGCTACAAGTTAGAGAGCTAATTCAAACCATTTGGAATCTTCATTGTCTTCTATTTTGTATGTTACGTCTATAGTTTTTGTGTTACTTTTGTGAAAGTTCTGCGGCAACACACAAACACATGGTTTGGTACTTCAGCGGATGTACTTTAAAATTTTAGTATTTCTTTTTTGTATGTGTGTAGTAGAAGGTTGCCATGTGCAGAATTGTTGCTAGTCTGTTGTAAAACTATTGCATTTTGTAAGTGCCTTTCACTTCCAAAATATTTTCTCTGGATACGGTCAATTTCTTCTTGTAGGTCTTTGGGTGTACCATGTAGAAGAGTGTTATTTAAATTGGCTAGTTCTAAAGCAGGACTTTTTGCATAGTAGAGTTTATGGACTAGATTTCTTATAGTTGAATGATGTGCTGATATCATTTTGATATCATGGAAGGTGCTTTTGCAAATAGGTCCTGATATGCAGGCTAATGAATGTCCTTGAAGTCCTATGTTTTTGAGCACTGGACAGGTATCCATATTTTGCAGCACTTTTATTTTGTCCTCACTTTTCACATACTGATTGAGGAAATGGCGTAAAGATTTGAAGGATTTTTTGGGAATGTTACACATTGACATGCATGGCCATTTGCATACTGGACGTTCTGGTTCAGTCGAATGGAGAGGTAATTCTGAGTTTTCTGGGGATATTTTTGTAAGCAGTATTTCTTATTCCATTATGGTATTATTATTTTTTTTACAACCTCGCCCACTGCTATGGATGGCAATTGTGTTTGTTTGGTTTTGTTTGTATGCTTCTTCATTAAAATATGGTTCTGTGGTCGTGGTGTGACTCCATTCACCTCCACAGATATTTAAGAAGTTATTTTTGTTGACATTACATTTATTGAGAAGTTTTTTTGTAGTTTAGTAGTTAGTTTTGTTAGTGTTTTCATCCTGTTTAAAACTAAAATAAATAACTTCCTTTTGAGAAGGATTGCACTGTCTACGAGAGCTTCTAGGATTAATTTTCTACGGTAGGTTTTAAGGGTTGTGCATGATTTCTCTCCTGTTTTTATAAGATTCTGAAGGACTCTGTGGCGGAACATTTTTGCTAAAATACTTTTTTTGGTATGGTTACTTGCTAGTATATCAAGATTTATAGGAGCAGTTTTAGCAGTAGTGGTAGTAGAAATTCTATATTACCTGTTTTGTTTGAACGTTTTGTACAAACTCTGGTAGAGATGGATGGTTATTTTGGACACTTTAATTTTCGTTTGCTCTATTTCCGCGTTGCTTTCTATGGACTTGCTTTTTGGTAGGCATTTGGGGTCTGTTGAAAAAAAACAGAAGGTATGGGTTTTGCCGTTTTGCAATGTATGTGTGCTGTGTGGATGAGTGTGTGAGTATGATGGGAAAGATGTATGTGGTGGTGTGTGATTGTGCATTGGGCAGTTACAATGAGTTGGGAAGGCTATTCTTGTATTTGTGTGTTACTATACTGGGGTTCAGATGACAGTAGAAAGTAAGCTAGTGGTGAGGAGAAGCACTAATACTAAATTTAATGGCGTAGAATGAAAACAGTTCTTTGTTCTGCAATACTAACATTCTAGGGGCTGAGTTATGTCATTGTGCGCTGAAAATCGGGGATTTGTGCGCCATTCTGCCTGCAAATCCCTGTTTAACAAATGGGGATTTGTGGGCAGAATGGTTCAGAAATCCCTGTTTTTTTTGGTGCGTAAATTACATGAATGAACCAAACAGTGTCTTTGAGGAACAGTAAGAATATTAAGGTAGTATTGTACTTACTCTTTTTTTGTGGAATGAGCAGGTTTCTTCGGATATGTTGTTTGTAGTTTAGATGCTGCTGATTTTCAGGAGTGTGGTCTTCACTGCAATTGTAAAAGAAAGAAGTTAGTAATGTTGTGTGTTTATAGCACCGATGTTAATGTAGACGTTGGGCCTCATTACGACCCAGGCGGTAAGTTACCGCCTGGGTCGTACCTTTACCACCATGGCGTAAATTATGTTTACGCCATGGTGGTTGGCGGACTTACCACCCCATTCCGAGGTGAGTGGGGCGGTAAGTCCCCATTAACCCATTTACCCTTTCCCATTCCCATTTTTGCCCCATAGGGCATAATGGGAGAGGGGAAGGTGTTAATTACGCCACCGTAAATCACGGTGGCGTAATTAACAACAAGGTCCCTTAGCGCCATGGATTTTAACACCTGCTAAAAGCAGGTGTTAAAACCTCCATGGCGCTAAGGGACCTCGGAATCAGGCGGTAAGGGTCGGCGCTGTTTACGCCGCCATAAACCCCTTACCGACTGGGTCCTAATGAGGCCCGTTGATTTTTATGTTTTTGTGGTAGTATTCTTGTTTGATATCTGAAGATAGTGTATGCATGCATTTCATTTGACTATGTGCAGCATTTATATTTTATTTACAATAGGTTAGTTCAACATGCTTTGCAAATGAGTAAAATTTTAAGTGCATGAAATTCACTTGGTTTTTTAAAGCTGTGTTGTAGATAGCATACAGGTTTGGAAGTGATAGTTGAATATAATAGATGGGAAACATGTCAATAAGTTCATTTTATAGGTAGACATGCCAACAATCAGGAGCACCAGAGACAGAGATTTCAGCACAGCAATCGGGAACATTTATTTTTCTCATAGGTATTACATTGGGATTAGCATTAATTTAGGCGAGAGACAGTAAAAAATTGTGCGATTTTCCAATGGAAAATCGGGAGTCTCGTGCCTAAATCGGGAGGGTTGGCATGTATGTATAGGTTATGCAGGAGAAAGTAAAAAATAGTGTGATTTTTATATGAAAAATCAGGAGTCTCTCACTTAAATTCGGGAGCGTTGGCATGTATGTATAGGCTATGCAGGTTTAGTGGCATTACTCTGTTTATATGGATTCATAAGAGTTGTACATGTACTCTGAATAAAATATGCATACCTGTAGTTTGTAATCATGCATGTGGATATGCATGGAGCTGTAAGTAGAAATCTTCGAGACTTGTACAGTAGTTTTTGTAGTAGGTGCTTTCCAATGATATGAGACTTGTACTCAGAGTTATCAACAGTACATTTGAAGTGCAGAACTCTGATGATGGAGTTAGATGTAGAGGTCTTGGATGTGATTGGTGGATGGTTGTGTGACTGCTTAGCTGTATCCAATGAGGGAATGGCACCGAGAGTGATGTGTGAAAGGGTAGAAGGGCTGGCTAAGAGTTACGTGCCGTGCAGACACTGCGGCTGTCTGCGCGTAGGGCGTGCCACATCCAGGGTTTTCAGCAAATCCAGTATGGAAAGGGGACTGTAGGAATCAGCCAATCAGATGTTGATGTTGTGGATTTGTGTAGAAAGAGAGTGTGTGTAGTGAAGATGGCAGAGGTGGAGAAAGTCAGGGTGTTGGTGCTCGGAGATATGTTTGTCCATGGTTTACAGCAGTATTCTCAATGCAGACATGTGGCAAACTATTTCGATGTTAAAGGAGTGGAGTTGGTGTGGAGCGCTGTGCCTGATTGCAATGTAGAGGCAATTCTCCAAGTTTGTGAAGATATGCGTAGATGAACAGTCCTCATCTGGTAGTTTTGCACTATGGTGCTTTCCATTTGGGCTATGTGAGTGCCCCAACTCTTTTGGCAGATTTGTCTTAGAGAAGAACAGATAGCTATGGCTGTGTGTTTTTGAAAACAGATTATCTGGATTTTGGGACACTCATGGATACATTGGTTGGAGGTGCATGCAGAACGTTTTCGAGTAGCTGCAGATCTTGGATTCCCTCATGTGGAAATGCACTGGCATGGAGTGCATGGAATGAAGTGGCTGGACTTGGTATCTCTCTGTGCTACTTGTGAGACAGAGCATCATCCAGACATAATTATAATTCATTGTGGAGGGAACAGTTTAGGACATGTGTCTGGAATTTCTTTGCAATTTGCAATGAAAGAAGGATGTAACGCTCACCTGAATCCCTCGGAGGCGCAGGTCCGGGCTGGGAGATTTCAGTGTCTTCTAGGGTCACGCGCAGGCCTCTGGTAACACCCTGGATGGGCCCTCTCCTCACCGTAATTTTGACCTGGAGGGTGAGGTGTCTGCAAGTTGGAGAACAAGGGGTTAATGTATGTCTGATTGGCCAATCTGACTTTCCCCTTTCTGGACTCCCCACGTTATTCGTAGGCTGAATGTGCTCACCTTAGATAGGTGAAAGCGGAGCTCTCCATCCTGCGTCTGGGCAGGGGCGCTAATGCCAGTTGCTTCACTGGTTAATAGCCCAGCCTCTTGATTGCAGAGGATGAAGTCGGGGAGCAAGGCCGTCGTTAGCCGCACGAACGGTAATTGCTTGAATATGGAGTTTTATTTATATGTCCACTTAAATGTCTCTTGCCTTTGCAGGTCCGGTATGCAGATAAGGTAAGCGAGAAGAATGCCGGAGCTCGTGAAGGCACGTAAGCAAAAGAATGTTATTCAAAGTTAAATGCACTTCTTAATGTCTCTTTTCCCTTTTTCAGGTAGCCGTAGCAGCCGGCGTTGGAGATGGACGCCGAGGTACGTGCCGGAGTATGGGCAAGCAGATTACAGCTAGAAGGCACATGAGTAGTGATGGCGTACAGTGCCCCTAATGATGTCCTTCTTGTTTTTGCGGGTGCGGTTAAACAGCGCTTGGCGGAGATCGAGGCGTACGTGGCACAGGTAAGCAAAATTATCACAGAGGTTCACTAACCAATGTTCTTTGTTTCCGCAGGGTTGCCGGAGTATGAAGAGTGCGGTACGCGGCCTCGGAATGCACCGATGGACGAGGCAAGTGCAGCGCTGGTTTTGCCTTGTCGTAACATGGTGTCCTTGTTCTCTTTCAGACGCTGCTGAAGACTGAAGACTGGTTTTCCGGGAGGTAAGACTGAAGATTTCTTGTTCACAGATGCAGAAGCTGAAGATTCTCTGGAGCTGACACGGTGAGCGTCCTGCTGCTAGTGCAGAATAACGCGAAGCACGTTGCACTGATCGGGTGTGGTTTAAATAGGCCACTGGAGTGCTTAGGTGTCTCCTTCCACAGCCTCGCCCAGGCAAGAAAGAAGTTCCAGCTTCCAGAAAAGTTCCAGTATCCAGTCCCAGGGAGTGGTGCTGGCCACACCCAGAAGGTAAAGTAGTTCCAGCCAGGAATGGATGAGGATATCATCCTACAGGTAAGTGAGCAGCATGGTCTGCAGCAGGTAGGTCCACCCAAGCACCATTCCTCTCAATATGAGCCTGGCGCTTCCTGTGCCGGGACTGGGTTCCCTTATGAGCCTGGCGTCACTGGCACCAGGACAAGGTCCAAAAGGCCCCTGTGGGGACCGACTGGTGCCTGGAATGGAAGTTGTGACCCTGCTTCCAAGGATGTTGGGCTGGATCTGACTCTTTGGAGGCAGCGGTCATGACAGCACCCCCCCTCAAGGCCCCTCCCAAGCTTGTCTTCTCCGGAGGCTTTGGCTTGTTGGGAAAAGTCCGATGAAACTTCCTGACTAGACGAGGTGCATGGATATATTCTGAAGGCTCCCAAGATCTCTCCTGGGGGCCAAATCCCTTCCAATCAATCAGGTAGTACAGTTTCGATTTGGAAATTTTGGAATCCAAGATGTTTCGAATTTCAAATTCGAGTTCTCCATCAACCTGGATTGGCTCTGGAGGTTTAGTCAAACGGGTTCCGGGTTGCATAGGTTTTAGGAGAGAAACATGGAAAACGGGATGTATCTTCATCCGAGTAGGTAGTTCCAATTTCACAGCCACCGGATTTATCACAGCCGTGATCGTGTAGGGTCCTAAAAACCTTGGGTTGAAGGTGCGTGGTCCTTTTAGGGATAAATGCTTAGTGGACAGCCAGACTTGATCTCCTACTTGGTATTGAGGGGCCTCTTTTCGATGTTGATCCGCTCCTTTCTTATACATTTCCTTGGCTCGTTGAAGGTGGGCTGTGGCTTCCTTAAATGCTTGAGTTATTGTCGCATGGAGATGGTCTACAGCGGGCGTTCCGAGAGCTTGAGGTGGATCCAAATTAGAGGTTCGAGGATGAATCCCATACAGCAGAAAAAAAGGGGTTTTTCCAGTTCCTGAATGGATTGAATTGTTGTAGGTGTATTCAGCAATCCAAAGGACATCCTTCCAAGTGCCCTCCGATTGTTGCAACATGCAGCGTAGATATTGTTCCAGAGTTTGGTTAGTCCTCTCAGTCTGCCCGTCAGTTTGGGGGTGATGGCTGGTGGAAAGTCATACATCAATTTGCGCTAAACGACAACAACTTCGCCAAAAATGGGAAATAAATTGGCTCCCTCGATCGGAGATTAACACTGAAGGGAAACCGTGCAACCGGACGATGTTTTCAAGGAATTCTCGGGCCAAAACGGGAGCTGTGGGTAAACCTTTCAGTGGAATAAAATGAGCCATTTTTGAAAAAAGGTCCACGATTACTAGAATTGTGTTGTATCCGGAGCAGGGGGGTAAATCCGTGATAAAATCCATTGAGAGAGTATGCCAAGGGCATGGTGGAATGTCTATTGGATGTAGCAGACCTGCTGGTCTTTCCTTCTGACTCTTGTTTTGTGCGCAGATGCCGCAAAAAGCCACAACATCTTTAATATCTTTCCTCCAAGATGGCCACCAATAATGTCTTTTGATTTTCTCTAAGGTTTTGGCAACTCCCGGATGTCCTTCTATTAGAGAATCATGGTAGCAGGTGATGACCTGCTTCTGTAAGTCAACACATGGCAAATATAGTCTTCCTTGGAAATACAATAGATTCTGATCTATCGTAAAATCTTTTCATTTCAGTTGCCAATTCAATGAATCTTCAGGAGTTATTAGTTGACTGACTTTCGCTTCGATATCTTCAAGGGATAGCGTGTTGATTACTCCCAGTATCTTTTGTTCGGGGATTATTGGTACCGGCCCTGGATTAGCTGTGTGTTCGTCTACCCCTATTCGGGAAAGGGCATCTGCTTTTCCGTTCTTATTGCCTGGCCGATACGTGATCACAAAATCAAATTCCGCGAAGAATAATGCCCAGCGGAGTTGTCTCGAAGATTGGGCCTTGGCTGACTTCAGATACTGGAGGTTACGATGATCAGTGATTACAGTGACAGTGTGCGGGGCTCCCAGGAGATAATGCCGCCAGGCCTTAAAGGCGGACTTAATTGCCAGAAGTTCCTTGTCCGTAATTGTATAGTTGATTTCGGGGGCCGAAAATTTGCGGGACCAAAATGCCACAGGGTGTAATTGGTGTGTTTCGGGATCTCTTTGTGAAAGCACAGGCCCCATTGCTTGGCTGGATGCGTCTGTCTCGACGATATAAGGAAGTTCTGGATGAGGATGCTTTAAGACTGGAGCGGAGATAAATTTGGCTTTCAATTCTTGGAAGGCTTGTTCGGCCTCTGGAGTCCACTCGAATTTTTTATTCTTTTTCAGAAGGGCCGTGATGGGTTGAACTACTCGAGAGAATTCTGGAATGAATCTCCGGTAAAAATTAGCGAAGCCCAACATGCTCTGTACTCCTTTCACGGAAGTTGGGGACGGCCATTTGGTGATAGCGTCCACCTTTCTTGAGTCCATGTGAACTCCATTGAGTGACAAGATGAAGCCCAAGAATTCGACTTCCTTTACATGAAAAGTACACTTTTCCAATTTAGCAAACAAACGGTGTTGGCGAAGTCTCTGTAGAACCGCTGTGACATGTCTTCGGTGATCAGCTTCTGAGGATGAGTATACCAGGATGTCATCGATATAAACAATTACGCATACATCAATAAGTTCTCGGAAAACGTCATTCATAAAGAACTGGAAGGCGGCCGGAGCGTTACATAGTCCAAAGGGCATTACTTGATACTCAAACAATCCGTATTTAGTGCGAAAGGCCGTCTTCCATTCGTCACCCTCCTTAATGCGTACCAAGTGGTAAGCTCCTCTGAGATCTAGCTTGGTGTATATGCAGGCACCTTTAACTTGGTCCAATAATTCGGGAATCAGAGGCAAAGGATATCTGTTTTTGACTGTAATCTGGTTCAGGGCGCGATAGTCGATACATGTTCTCAGGTCACCTTCTTTTTTCGGAACGAAGAACAAAGCTGAAGAAACTGGAGATTTCGAGGGACGAATGAATCCGTTAGCCAGATACTGGTCCAAGTACTGCCTGAGATGGAGATTTTCTGGCTCAGTGAGAGCATATATTCTACTGCACGGAGGAGTAGATCCAGGTATTAGGTCGATCTGGCAGTCGTATGACCGATGCGGGGGCAAGGTGTTGGCCTGATCTTTCTGGAAGACGTCGCGGAACTCTTGGTATTCTGGAGGCAATTGGGGGCTCTCGGAAGCGATGGCTGCTAGCCTGATATCGGGTCGAGGATAGCAAGTTGGGGCGCATTCTGGAAACCGGATTACCTTGGCTCGCCCGTCTATCTGAGGATTGTGCTTTTCCAACCAAGGAATTCCCAGGATTACTTGAAACTGCGGGGCCTTGATTACATCAAACACGATCTTCTCCCGATGTCCATCTTGGCATGCAACGTCACTTCCATGGTGGTGTGAGAAACCGGTCCGGAAGCTATTTCTGTACCATCCACTGTAGTGATTACGTCTTTAACCATCTTAGAACATAGAGGAAGATTCATCCTGGTTGCCATATCTTGATCTACATAGTTACCGATCGCTCCGCTATCAATGTATGCTTTAATAGCATGCATGCGATCTGGTCGATCTGGATTTATGAGGACCATAGGCATTACCAAATGCGAGGTCAAGGAACTGGTTTTAACGCTCGGCAAGCGGACCTCTACACTTGTCAGGCGAGGTCGTTTCCCGATTCTAGTTTTCCAGCATTCTTATCGGAAGCTCCTACAGCCTTCTTGACCGGTTTCACTGAACAATCACGAAGGAAATGTCCGGAATTCCCACAGTAGAGGCACAGCTGTAATTGTCTTCTCCTTTCCCGTTCCTTTTGGGTTAATGGTCCTTTAACAACCCCTATCTGCATGGGCTCCACGGAATCTTTTCCTTTAGCGGAGCTCTGAGGTCTTGAAAATATTTGGGTTTCAAATCTGGAACGATCGGTCTTCCTGTTCTGTAGCCGGTGATCTAATTGGACTAGTAGGTCGATATAATCGGAACAATCTTGCGGAGGATTCACCACCTGTGCTAAGACATCTTTAAGTTCTCCGCGCAGCCCTCTGTAGAAAAGCGTGATTCTCTTATCCTCAGGCCACCTAGTCTCAACCACCAGTCTGTTAAAAGATGCTATGTATGCCAGGAGATCCTGATTCCCTTGTCTTAGTGATAGGAGTTCATTGTCCAAGGCCTGCCCCTGTGAGTGTCTTGCGAACAACTTTTCCATACTGGTCTGGAAATCTTGAAAGTTATGGAGGATCGGATCATCCTGTGTCACAAGAGGAATGGACCAATCTGCAGCACTACCGCTAAGATAGGAAAGTACGAACGCTACTTTGGTTTGGTCAGTTGGGAATGCGGCGGGTCTACACAGAAAGTGCAAGCGGCATTGATTGATGAATACTGCAAACCGTTTTGGATCACCTGAAAAACGTTCGGGCGGGGCCAAAGGCACATTCCCTGGCAGATTAATTTGCACTGGATTATTTGAGGTTGTAGGAGTGTAGCTCCCTCCCGAGGCAGGCAGAGGTGCCTGTCCCGCTTGTGTTTGTAACAACTGTCTGGCCAGATCATCCGTTCGCTCTTTGGAAACGATCAACTCCCTTCGTAAAGCATTTGTCTCTTGGCGGGATGCCTGTACTTCAGCTCTCAGTGCCCCAAGCAATTGGGCCAATTGATCTGTGTCCGAGGTTTCCATTGCGCCTGGGTGGGAAATGTGCGGTAGGCTTTGTGTTCTGTAACGCTCACCTGAATCCCTCGGAGGCGCAGGTCCGGGCTGGGAGATTTCAGTGTCTTCTAGGGTCACGCGCAGGCCTCTGGTAACACCCTGGATGGGCCCTCTCCTCACCGTAATTTTGACCTGGAGGGTGAGGTGTCTGCAAGTAGGAGAACAAGGGGTTAATGTATGTCTGATTGGCCAATCTGACTTCCCCTTTCTGGACTCCCCACGTTATTCGTAGGCTGAATGTGCTCACCTTAGATAGGTGAAAGCGGAGCTCTCCATCCTGCGTCTGTGCAGGGGCGCTAATGCCAGTTGCTTCACTGGTTAATAGCCCAGCCTCTTGATTGCAGAGGATGAAGTCGGGGAGCAAGGCCGTTGTTAGCCGCACGAACAGTAATTGCTTGAATATGGAGTTTTATTTATATGTCCACTTAAATGTCTCTTGCCTTTGCAGGTCCGGTATGCAGATAAGGTAAGCGAGAAGAATGCCGGAGCTCGTGAAGGCACGTAAGCAAAAGAATGTTATTCGAAGTTAAATGCACTTCTTAATGTCTCTTTTCCCTTTTTCAGGTAGCCGTAGCAGCCGGCGTTGGAGATGGACGCCGAGGTACGTGCCGGAGTATGGGCAAGCAGATTACAACTAGAAGGCACGTGAGTAGTGATGGCGTACAGTGCCCCTAATGATGTCCTTCTTGGTTTTGCAGGTGCGGTTAAACAGCGCTGTGCGGAGATCGAGGCGTACGTGGCACAGGTAAGCAACATTATCACGGAGGTTCACTAACCAATGTTCTTTGTTTCCGCAGGGTTGCCGGAGTATGAAGAGTGCGGTACGCGGCCTCGGAATGCACCGATGGACGAGGCAAGTGCAGCGCTGGTTTTGCCTTGTCCTAACCTGGTGTCCTTGTTCTCTTTCAGACGCTGCTGAAGACTGAAGACTGGTTTTCCGGGAGGTAAGACTGAAGATTTCTTGTTCACAGATGCAGAAGCTGAAGATTCTCTGGAGCTGACACGGTGAGCGTCCTGCTGCTAGTGCAGAATAACGCGAAGCACGTTGCACTGATCGGGTGCGGTTTAAATAGGCCACTGGAGTGCTTAGGTGTCTCCTTCCACAGCCTCGCCCAGGCAAGAAAGAAGTTCCAGCTTCCAGAACAGTTCCAGTATCCAGTCCCAGTGAGTGGTGCTGGCCACACCCAGAAGGTAAAGTAGTTCCAGCCAGGAATGGATGAGGATATCATCCTACAGGTAAGTGAGCAGCATGGTCTGCAGCAGGTAGGTCCACCCAAGCACCATTCCTCTCAATATGAGCCCGGCGCTTCCTGTGCCGGGACTGGGTTCCCTTATGAGCCTGGCGCCACTGGCACCAGGACAAGGTCCAAAAGGCCCCTGTGGGGACCGACTGGTGCCTGGAATGGAAGTTGTGACCCTGCTTCCAAGGATGTTGGGCTGGATCTGACTCTTTGGAGGCAGCGGTCATGACAAAGGACGTGAGAAGTAATTTTTTCTCGTATTGCACAAAGACAAATGTGGCTGCGTTCTTCTTCATTTGGTCCACAATTGGAGAAAGCGAGGCGCAATGTCAATAAGGCTGTTTGTACCTTTCTAAGAGATGTTGGCATGTCCTCTTTTCACAATGAAAATATTATGTTTCGTAGCACATACATTTTTCGCAGAGATGGAGTCCATTTTACATATGCTGGCAATCAGATTATTCTGAGAAATGTACAAAATGCATTGCAACCTTTTTTGGAATTATAGTCAACTATTTTGCAGTAGATGTTGACAATTCCAAGTGTTTCAAACACACAAAAACACCACCAGAAGGCTCTTTTCAGAGCCACCACTTCCTCCCGGAGAAAAGTGCATTCGTTTTGCTAGGGCAGCATCCCAAAATGTTATCTGTCCTAGAACTGTCAGCGGACTTTCAAAAAATATGCGGGGCCTGCGCTGTTTATTTGACACTTCTATTTTTAACCTGTTGAAAGGCAGCTCTGAAAAGAGCCTTTTTTTTCATTTTTGTTTTTTTATATTTGTTTTGCTTTTTTACACACAACACACTAGGAGAGGAGGGGAAAGGAGGGTAAGGAAGGGACACCAACCACAGGGATAAGAAAGGGCAGGTGGAGAGAGGAAGATGTAGGGTGGGCCTTATTTAGGTAAGGATCAACAGCATCGCGAATGGCCTGTGAAGCAGCTGGAGGGATGCGCTATCCCACAGGAGTGTCTCTTGTGGTGAGAGGAGCGGAAACAGAGGATGCTGTAGAGGAACTAAACCTACTACGTTTATCACAAGGTACAACCTTGCGAATGTCCTCACTGTGGAACGAAGTTAGGTGTCGCTTCAAAGCTGTACGAACCACGTCTCCCATGACTCAGCACCAATTTGCACTGGTTACAGGTGACCTTGTTCGCACGTGCTTTTGGTACGTTGCCATAAACAGTAAACAAGCGCCACACCCAAGACTACTGGCGAGTGCTGGTAGTAGGGAGTTCCTCGACCTCATTCTCTTCATCCTCTTCATCCTTGTTCTCTACATCCTCATGCGTGTTCCCCTCTGCAGGCCCTTAGGGAGGTGGTGGAGGGTTTGGGGTGGTGCTGAGGGAGATTTAGCAACAGCAGCCATGGATGCCATTAGGGTTGATGAGATAATCTCAGAAACAGCAGCAAAGGCAGCAAAAGTCAATCTGCAATAGCCCGAAGTACAATGAAGATCAGCTCTGGCTGTGGCCTTTTATAGGGGTGGAGGGGTGCGCCTCGCGACCATATTGAACACTCAAAAGCATTTAAAAAGTTACAAAAAGTATGTGGAAAGCCAGGGCTATTGTTTGGGACATGGGAAATGGTGAATTTTTACTGTAAAATAATTTGGATTGTCTGAATAAATCCTTTTAAAATGTTGGGGAACCGGACAAAGTCCGCAAATTAATGTCCTGGGTGTTAGTCTTAGCAGTGCACGGTGGTGGTGGTGCGAGTTATGGTTGCTTAGCTTACCATAACTGGCGAATTTCAGGGATTTTTTGGTTTTACTTGGAACCATAACTTCCCTTTAACAAAGTTTTTTTACTGAATTTCATAGGTTTTTAGTAGCGCAACTTAACCATAACATCCCTTTAACAAGGTTTTTTTACTGAATCCTTTATATAGGAATGCATTTTTGGTATTTCTGGTTGCAAGAAAAAGTCCACAAATTGAGTTAGTGGTTCCAAAATAGAGTTGATGCCATCTCCTATTGGGCAGCCTGGGGGAGCGGAAACCCCTTTGTGTATCTGGGGAGTGCATAGAATGCTGAGATGTTCAGACAAATATGGCACATACATTCTGCCTCCTTGTTACTGATGTATCCTTCAATGGCTGCCTCTTCTACTATGATGGCAATACAGATTCTCAAATTCTCAGTGGAATCTTGTGCTAAGCGCTGGTAATGTAAATCATTATTCAAAAGAGTTGTGATCATTAATTCATATGACACTGTGTTAATACGCATGATTGCCCACCGCATATTTGCTGGTTTAATTCCTATTTTGGAATTCTTGCTTAAATTGTCCAGTGACACTTTTTCCAGTCTTGACAGATTCTGAAAGACCGAGTGGATTTCTTGTTCGATTTCCAAGATCTTCTTTGTTAAAGCCTTTTAAAAGGTAAACTATTCAGGTGTAATGTTAGATGTGTAGACCGTAGATTTAGGAAGGAGACCTGTGATGTCACCCAAAGTAGCAGCAGTTCCCGGACTGTCGAGATACCCAAAGTACTGTTTGAGTCTGATTTTTCTTAAGAGTTGGGCTACTTCGATACAAGTGTCAGAGGGGTCATACTTAGCCGTGGGTACAAAGAACCGGATATGGTCAGATACGATCAGATAGATTGACAACTAGTAATTCCTCTGGGGGAATAACCCTATCCCTGTGCTCCTGGTTATTCAGGGGGAGTCGTGTTGCTGACCTTTGCTGCATCCCCGGCCTCTGCCTCATTGGTCTAAAAAAGCCCGGTCATCTCTTGTATGATTATGCTGATGTATATTGTCCTCGAAATGTACAAATTGTTCCCTCCTACCTTGTCTGTCACATGAGCAGTCTCTGGACTATAGTCCTGAGGTACTGGCACCTCAGGGGACAACTATGTCTGTGTTGATCATGGCATACATGTGGGTGAATTCAGAATTGTTGTCATTATTCCTATCAAGAGTGAAAAAGTCCAAGAACCTTTGACCTCCATGGAAACTGCAGGTTTGGTGCAGCTCACAGCAGTGCATTGACAGACACAAAACAGGGACACATTCAAGATCTGTAATTTCTTACCAAAACTTTGCTCAAGGTAGAATCACAAACCTTCACGCATCTCGTCCTACTTCCCATTAAACTCCTTGATAGAGAAGTCCAGCCAATGGGAGGTGCTGCCATCCCAATTCAACATTAAAACTCACAGGCAAACACACTTAAATTGAATCATTGCTTTGCTATCTTTTAATGTACAGTTCAAAACCTCTTCCTCCACATAGTTGCAAACCAATATCATCTGCAACCCACCAAAGGGAAAAAAAGTGTTTGTCAAACATAGAGAACATGGGCGTGGACAAGCCAGATCGTATAACCCATCAACATGCCTCAGTAGTAGAGTTGAAGACATGAACGCTATTACAACAACCAACCAAACTATGAGTTAATTTATGTGTTCCTGTGCAAAGGGGATAAGCTTTAGCAGCTTGTGTTTAACTGCTCCCATTGGTGGGATTTGATCTGAATTGCTCCCAATGCTGATAGGACCAAGAGTGGTTCACATTTGGCTAATCACTCTTCCACAGTTCATGACAATAACCTACACGATGATGGTACGGATGCATGCCCAGTTACTTTGGCTTTCCTCTATCTTCCTTAGAAAAGGGTATGACAATATCTGGGTCCCTTTTTTGCTGTAATTGGGGAATTGACCTGAATCGTATTGCTGAGGCCCAACAAGAAACATCTCCATGTCTAGGTGTCTTCCCATGAAAAGAGCACAGGTACTGATTTAATATGCTTGGTCCTCTTCTGAAATGGCATCAACAGGGTAAATAAACAATATCACAGAAGGCTGCCTAAAGCAATGCACGTGGTTTTGAATAATTCAAAGTCTTCCATTCATCACAATTTGTTTCAACCTTCCTACAAATGCAGTTATCAAGGACTAACACACCTCAGCCATTTAGGAACGACATACAAAACACCCTCTTAAAGATTTTCAGTGATACTTAATAACAAGAGAAAATCAAACAAATCACAAAAAGTAGATGGTGAAACAATCGTAAGAAAAATAATTAGTGAATACTATGAGCCACTCGGAAAATATGAAGGCAGCTGCATGAGCTCTAAAGCACATTATACTCAAAATCCAATGGCATCATTAAAAAGCATCCCAAGAAAACTCTTTGAGGTAATTAGGCACAGACTCCTCTTCATACTCTCCAATCCACAGCAAACACGCCAAAGATGTATTATTGTTTTGCTAAAATAATTAATTGCTGGCACGTATATCTCTGCCTCTTCCACCAGTAAAATAGACAACAAACTAATGTGTATGCCTACCATAGATGTGTCATTCGTAATCTCATTTAAAACTCTAAACAAAGTATTCAATTCATGCCAAACAAAAATGCTCTGGCAATCAGATTCCACCCATTTTGGTTAACACAGCCTTTCAAAGTATGATATGATATGATATGGCAGCTATAACGTGCCTATACACAGGTGTTTCAAGGTGCCTATACATAAGTGTTTCACTGTGCCCACAGTGACCCCACCTGGTCGACATCTCATTTAGACAAGAAGAGTTTCAAAGCAACCTGAATGCAGGAAAGGTCAACTCACTTTTCAAAAACTCTCACCCATTAGAAGTATTTCTTTACTTTTGAAAACTGTCAAGGATCGTGTGGCTATGGAACTCAAACATTTAATTTGAGCTAACAACCAGCTTGGGGAATACCAAGCAGGATTCCAAAGAGGATGCTGAATGGAAGCAGTTACACTTCAAGTCATAAAGACAATTCACTCTTCATTTTTATGATAATTTGTAATTATGTATGTGGTGCACATGACAAAATGAGTTGTGTCTTGCTGTTACAACTTTCAAGAATGACCCAGAAGCAGATAGAAGCAGGAGAAGGGAAAGGGGGAGTGGGGAGAGGCATAAGGAAAAAGTGATTTTTGAGTTTTGCTCTGAGGACACATAGAGTTGGGGAAGATCACAAGGCCAGCATGAGAGTAACTGACAGTTGTAGTCTTAGGACTGAGTGTCGTCTGTCACCCTCGGGTCTCATTGAGCAAGCACGGAGATAGTGGGGGATTTTGGCCTGCAGGTATTTAAGTGCAGGTCTGCATGGACATATGTAGATGAGACAGAAGTCTTCAATTGGATCCTTGATTGGACTGGAAGCCATTGAAGAATTGCTGCACATCCTGTGTATATTTCTATTTTGCGCTGTCGAAACTGCCCTTAGTGGATTGGTTGCACATGTTTTATAACAAAGAAGCCTGCCTTGTTATCTTTTAAGATCTTTCAGCCACATTCGATATGGTTGACTAACCAACCCTACTCTAAATTATGATACCAGGCCTCAGATTTGATGCAGATGTCTTGAAATTGTCCACAAGGATACCTCAAAAGTGTCAAGAAATTAAGATACATCCTCCTCTCTTATTCAGACACTGGGGTGGTTCAGCAAAAATAGATCTTTTCTTTGATGCACCAAATGAAAAGTTAAATATGAAATATACAAATTGATGGGAACTACGACACATGTTATAGTGTCAGATGAACCCTCTTGTGCCTGTCCTAATTTCCAACTCTTCAGATATACATGCCCACACCCACCCTGGTGTCCAAGTGTGTTACCTCCCTGGTACCTTACCTGTTACTCAAACTCCCGTCAGATCCTTAAAATCCAGAAGTGTTGCTGCTACATCTTATACCAGGCTGTTTTCCATCTAGCCAATGTTGTTAACTAAGCTTCATATTTGTAAGTATCATGCCCATCGTTCAACTAGACATTTTTCAAAGTTGGACACTGAGTTACTTACGAAGGTTCTGCAGAAATACAGACCAGAGATTCCTCTTTCTTGACATTGTGCACAAAATGATTGTGTAGTTGGATCCTGAAACTTACCAAGTTATGTGATTATCAATACAGGCCCAGTTAGCACCTTTCCAGCTCCCCAGTATTCAAATCCTCCCAGCAATCACACTTCAGTTTTATAATAGTCCCCCAAGTGGGAATGGTATGCTACACCTAGGCCCAAGATACACTTCACTAATGATGCCCGATGAGGCTGAAACATTGCTGGGTTGCTTGTGGTCTCATGCAGAAGGGATGTAACTAAGCAGTGTGGGCTGCACTGTCCCTTTTAGGGTAGGGCCACGCCTAATTTGCACATGATTTGATTTGTTTCCCCTTCTGTAATTACATGGCAGCCTGAATGAAGATGGTCTTGATGGATTGCCCAGAGAAATGCCAGTGGCTACACATTATTCTATGCCATCTAAACATCACTGTTCATATTGGAACTAATAAGCTATACAGAACAAGTGTTGTTCTCCCACATCATAGGCAATCCAATGCTGCTATATAAGTACATGTGGTGGATAACCAAGTGTTGTTCTTCTGAGTGCTAGAGCTGGAAAACAAAGAAATACATGGCTAATAACAAAGCATCCTGGCTGATTGCACTGTATAAAATCACTCTACCTAGAGAATATGTGGTTATCCAGTTTGGAAAATGTTTTATGCAGACTTTTTAAACCAGACCTTTTTGTTACTGCCAATCAGAGATGCAGGTTCCTAGAACACCCTGGTTTATGAAGTCCTGGATAGAAAAGCTTATTTTCTATATTGAACCTGCCTTGATTTTGAGTTTGATAATGACAAGGTGTAGTCAAGGATGCAGGGGACTTAAATGGATTTCAACAAAATTGAGAAAGCATTTTGGTCCACCTCATTTCTGCCTTATGCAGTTAAGCTCCAGTTAGAATGAGGTAAAATCCATTGAAAGATCAGGTGATTTACCTTACCTTAAAAAATCAGTAAGGGACAAAAACCTTAGTGTTTTAACAAATGGATATCCCAATTCCTCAAACTTATTTGTTCAAATGTATTCACCCAACCTGAGGATACCTCTGCAAATGGAACTCTTGTGGTGGTCTGAGGATCTTTTCAAATAGTTGTAAAACAAAATGATCTGACTGATCCTAGTGATACAATTTTCAAAGACACACAATTTAAATAGGTATTTTTTAACTTCATAACAACTTCTCTGTTTCTTCTCAGTCACAATTCAGTTATGCCTGACTTCAATATCTTTCTGACTAGGGCCCTGCCTGATTTGGCTGAGAGGATACATATGTCCTAAGTAGAATGTTGGGTAATGAACAACAGGGCAGTGCAAGACAGCATGGAGAGATACATCATATCATCATCAAATCACATAAAGGCGGTTCACAGATGTTACTCCAGGAAGCCCAATGATGCAGAACAAAAGTAAGAACAACTGAAGGTTGATAGCTGAAAGGTTTTGATTTAATCATATCGCCTCCTCTTCATCTCCAACTCTCCCCTCTTTCCCTACCTTTGAATTCCTCTACAAGTCTTTCTCCTCTCCCCACCCTATTTCCTTCCTGGTCATCTATCGGCCCCCTGTCCCTCTCTCTTCCTTCTTTGAAGACCTGGATCACCTCCTCTCACTTATTTCTCCCCCCCTCCCCTCTAATTGTACTTGGCGACTTTAATATCCATCTTCCTTCTCCCCCCAATCTTCTTGCCTCCTCTCCATCCTTGATTCCTACCTCCTCTCCCCCCTTCCTTCACCCCCTACTCACTCCTCTTGTTCCACTCTTGATCTCATCTTCAACTCCTCCTATACCTTCTCCCCTGTCTCTTCTCTTCCTGCTTATCTCTCAGACCATGCCTTACTCTCATTCTCCCTTTCTCCCCTCTCACCCTCCACTAATACTAATCCCTCCCCTCCAATCTACTCACGTCGTGACCTCCGTGACTTTGACGCTACCCTCTTCTATGACACTTGCTCTTCTTCTCTTCCATCTCACCAAGACTTTGCATTACTCTCTGCTGATGATGCTCTCTCTTCCCTTTCATCTTCTATCTCCACTGCCCTTGATCAACTTTACCCCCTTTCTCTCTTTCGCCCTACTCTGAAACCTTCTCAACCCTGGCTTACCTCCCATCTCTGCTCTATGCGGCGCCTTCTCAGGCGATTAGAGAGACTCTGGCTCAAAACTCCCTTGCTTTCTAATCAAACTTCTTACTTCTCTTACCACGCACTTTTCAACTCTTGTCTTGCAACGGCCAAGTCCTCCTACTACTCCAACCTTCTCCAGTCTCAAGCCTCCCATACTCGTCGGATTTTTCAAACTCTTTCCCGCCTTCTCTCTCCTCCTACTCCTGATCCCTCATCCAATTCCACACTTTCTCCCTCTGACTTTGCCAACTTCTTTTCCTCCAAAATCATCACACTCCAGCAAAAAATTAACTCCCTCTCTGATTCCCTCTCTCCTCCTCCCCACTCTCCTCCCTCTTCCATTATGTCTGTCTTCTCATCTGTTTCCCCTTCTGAGGTCTCCTCCCTTCTATCCAAAGCCCACCCCACGTCCGCCCCTCTGACCCTCTTCCCTCCATTCTCATCCCCAAGATCTACCCTCTTCTTATCCCTTACCTTACCACTTTCTTCAACTGCTCCCTCTCCTCATCTACCTTTCCCTCTGCTTTCAAACATGCAACGATTATTCCTATTCTAAAGAAACCCTCTGCTGATCCACTTCTCACTGCTAACTACAGACCAATCTCTCTTTTGCCTTTCCTTTCTAAACTCCTTGCCTACTCTCAACTCTCTTCATTTGTCTCTACTTCCTCTCTCCTTCCTCCCCTCCAATCTGGCTTCCGTCCCAAACATTCCACTGAAACTGCTCTCACCTCTATTCTCAACTCGCTCCTCTCTGCTCTGCATGCCAAGCAATCCTCTGCAGCTTTTGACACTGTCGATCACCCACTCCTGCTCCACACTCTCTATCTTCTTACCTTTCCTCCCATTCCTTTGCTGTTTCATGGGGAGGCCAGACCTCTCCTTCCTTCCCTCTTATTTACGGTGTTCCTCAAGGCTCTGTACTTGGTTCTTTCCTCTTCTCTCTTTACACCTTCCTCATTGCCCCCGTTATCTCCTCCTTTGGCATCTCCCATTATTTCTATGCGGACGATACTCAACTCTTTCTCTCTTTCTCCTCCTTCACACCTGACCTCCACCTTAAACTCTCCTCTTGTCTCACAGCCATCAAGAACTGGATGTCCTCCCGCTTTCTCTCTCTTAACACCGATAAAACCGAAGTCCTTTTCATCCCCTCTAATACTCTTCCCCCTCCCTCTCCTACCCCTTTCATCCACTTTCCTCCCTCCAATCTCCCTATCTCCACCCATGCTCGTAATCTAGGCATTCTATTTGACTCCTCTCTCACCTTCTCACAACACATTTCACTCACCTCCCGCACCTGCCGATACCACCTCTACAATATTCACAAAATCCACCCCTCCATCACATTCCATGCCACCAAACTCCTAATTTCCTCTCTCATCTTTTCCTGCCTCTTCTACTGCTCCTCTCTAATCTTCGGACTTCCCGCATCTCAGCTTGCCCCTCTTAAATCCATATACCACTCTGCTGTTCGTACCCTTTGTCTCCTTACCTCCCATGACTCCATCTCCTCCTCGCTCTCTCACCTTCACTGGCTACCTTTCAACTTACAGCTAAAATTCTGATTTCTCTGCCTTGTTTTCAAATCCCTCCATGGCCTTGCTCCTGTCATGATGCCTACCCCCGGGAAACCAGACCAGGTCCAGCAACCCCAGAAGCAGGCATCAAGTTATTTTGAGCAAGCCCAAAAGCCCCTGCTAGGGGCTGTTCGGGTGCGGTCCTGGCACCTATGGTGCCAGGCTCATATGGAGAGTCAGTCCTGGCGCCATAGGCGCCAGGCTCATAGAGTAGAATCTGATGCAGACCATCCTGCAAGCTTACCTGGTGCAGACCATGCTGCAGAGCTCCAAGCCAAATAAGGTTTGCAAGGGACTATTTTACCTAGGGACTATTTTTTTACTCGGGTGGGGCTGGGGAAGAATACTTACCTGGGACTACTTTGGAGACTATTCAAACCACGCCCGATGAGTAGCACACGCTTCGCGTTATTCTGCATCCAGCAGCGTAACGCTCACTGTGTCTGCAAGCCTGCATACAGTCTTCTGCCACGCCCGCCTCGAGTCTGCAGCTCCTAGAAAAAGGGAGGAGCAGAAGGAGAAAGGTTACAATAAGAGCAAACCTTCGATCCTTACCTGAATTCCGGATCCACCGCACCTTCGAGCTGGAAAACAGAAGCATTTACGCGCGCTGCCCCGCCTGCTGCAGCGCTGCGCTGAACTAACCGGCCTTTGCAGCATCCTAACGAACCACCGCATCCTTCTGCACGTTCCCACCGCTTTCTGGCACCTAAGGGGAACACAAGAACAGCAAAGGTGAGCCAAGGAAATAAACAGAGGCAAAAGTAACTACCCCCATAGACTTATCTGATTACCGCCGGGGGTACTATTCCTCTTCACGGGTCGGCCCAGTCTCCATTGCATCCTCGCCGCACCCCGGCCCCTAAGGGGAACAAAGGGACGACAAGGTGAGACAACGGGACAAATAAGGGGAACTCTTCTTACCGCAATAGACTTACCTAATTTTGCCGCCGGAGGCCTAATTCCCAGAACTGAATATTTTCTCGCCACACCTGAATAAGGGAACAAGCAGCTTACATTCTGGCCTTATTTTATTGAGCTGTGTAGGATAGGCCAAATCCTTACCTGAACTTCGTCAGCTACCACGAGGAACTCTTCGCTAGGGTCAAGCTGCAAACTGCAAGGAATCGGACAAGAGTGAAAGTCAGACATGTGAACTCTTACGAACTACATATTTTTTGGAGTCAATATTGTTCTGGAACTCACCAATTCCTTCGAGCCAGTGAAGCAACTGGTTATCAACGCGCCCCTGCGCTCAATGCAGGATGGAGAGCTCATCTTTTCAAACCATCAGGTGAGACTACAGAGGGGACATCAAAGGTGATCTGTGGGGAGAACAGTGGGGGTGGGGGAAGTTACGCTCAACTCCACGGGTGGTTAATGCCCTTTCTCCATTTGCAGAAGAATATTCCTACGGGCCAAGCAAACGAAGCTAGGTGGGCCAGTCCAGTCCGTCATCTCGGCCCTACGCGTCACATTGGTGGAGACCGCAGCTGTCCAGTTCAGATCGACGCCTCTGTGGGAGCCAGGTGAGCGTAACAGCTCCTCCTTATCTCTCCTCCCTTCTCTCCTTTTACTCCCCCTCTCACTCCCTTTGTTCCGCTGACCATTTCCTTCTCACTGTACCTCCTTCCCCCTGCGCTTCCTCCCGGTTCCGCTCCTTCCAACTCCTGGCTCCTCTGCACTGGAGCTCACTCCCCCTCTCAATCTGCTCTTCCATGACCCTCACCTCATTTCGCACTTCCCTTAAATCCCTCCTCCTCCATTCTCCACCTTGAAAGCCCCCCCTGCCCTCTCTACTTACCCCCTTTTTTCCTCTCATCTAATTCCTCTCTCCCCTCTCCTATTACACTCTCTCTCCCTTCGATTTACACTCGTCCAATCCTTCTCCTGCCCCCCTCACCACTCCTATTCCCACTCCACTCCCCCCTCAGTTAATTGCTCTTTGCACTGTTTTGTTGAATGATTCAAGATGTAATTTTTTGCTCCCAATGTTATTTGTTGTTGTTACTCTGTAGTTTGTTGTTCCATTGTACAGCGCCTTGGTGTAAGGCGCTCTATAAATCAATCAATCAATCAATCAATCAATCAATCAATCAATATTCACTGCCATTGCGTTTGACACCCCTCAAGACCACAGTCATTTAGCCTGCCAAGCTATTACAGAAGGTAAATTAACATATGCAAATCAGACTTGGTGCGACCCCAAAAGGGGCAGTCCAGAAAGAACTGCTACATCACATCTATTCTGCATGAGCCCATATGCAAACTCAGATATTTTACAGCCCCTTTGAGCATTGTCAGTGAGAGAGCACTTGGGTGACCAGGGCCAGAAGGGTCAGGACCCATTTCTGAGCAAATCTGTCCCACTCAGGTTACATAAGCAAAACTGTACAAAACGATGGTACACAGAGTTTCCCGGAGCACCGACAGTGGTCATGATTAATTCTAAAAATTCCAGCCATCAACCTTCAGTTTTAGAGAACTGATAAGGGAATCACTGATAAGGGAAAACATAAGTTTGAAGCCTTACTCAACTTAAAATGTTATCATTTGCAAGAATTAAGAAGCTTTTTACAATTGAAAAATTGAAGTAAAAAAGTTGTAGATGCATATGCAGAGATCACTATGTATTATGTGGCAGAGTTAAACAGGGGTGCGCTTACCCTAAATCAGAAGCTGCAAATAATTGAAGTGAGGCCCATCCAAAGATGTGAGTCTTTGTTTGACTCCAACAAACAAAGAGTCCTTCCTAGACACTGAATTTCACAACCCCTAGTTAACTTCATTTCTGTGCAAAAACATGACCAGTTAATAAGGTGATACCCTATTCCAAGAAAAAACCTTTGTTGTTTGACGAAATGAAAGCAAGTCCGTCTGAGAAAGTTCTCCTGGCAACAATATAGACATTGGAAAATTGTATTATATTTGAGACCTTCCATCAATTTAAGCAACACCCGCAACCAAATGGATAGGAAATGGGAACATCTCTAACAGAGGAATTACTACTTGGGCTACTTCATGGCATGACTGCCATGAAGTATCCTCAAAATATAAAGAGGCTGTATTGATAGAGGTGCATCAAATTACAAAATGTTCAAATTACCACTGACAATATGGAGGCATAACTAACTTCTCCAGGCAAGGTGTTTGAAGAAATCACCAGCCAGGAGCTATCCACAGTTTATACAGGCAGATAGTCTTTTCACACACAATCCACTGCCTAGTATAACTCAACTTTCAAGTATGGAGTTACATCATGTCTTAATCCGGGCTGGTTGATCTTTCAATCACTTGGCAAAAAGGCAGAATTATTCCTTCCGATGCTTTAGTGCACACACACACATTCATGTAAGAAACTGAAATACTGCTTGGATTTTTGATACTTTTTAATATTAGTTTGAATATTATCCAAATGTTTTCATTGTAAATTGGCAACTGCAACCCTCTTCGATACTGAGAGATTCAGGTACCATGATAGAAATGATAAATACTATGAAGTTTGGAAAATATTAAAACTCATGATTAAAAAGTATTAAAACACCAAGCAGTGATTCCCTATTATCATACCCCTGTAAACCTGTGTCAGGCACTGGAAATACCTGCATGTCTGATACTTCACCTGCCTCTGCCATTTACAAAGGTCGTCCATGAAGAAGTCACGTAAGTAAGTTGATGGCTACACATCAATCCATCCTCCTTACCATCAATCATTTGATTCGGGAATTGGTATCATTACTGGCTCTTATTATCCCTACTTTGGTTTTGTGGAACACTTTATTACCTCTAAAGCCAATGGTATGTTTTGTGCTACAAATGAACAAGTGGATGTCAGGCAAAGTCCACACTCAGCTGGACGTAGGGGTGTGGGGTCTCCTACATCAGAGGGATTATTCACTCCCACGTGTGCCTTCACCACCCACTGCCTGAGTGGAGAACCATGCCTGGGCCTGCCCCTCCCCCACCAAAGCAACGGGATTGTTAAACACTTTTTCGGGGGTTAAGCATCAGGGAAGTTCAGACTCGGTTGTCTGCTGCTGTCCGCTGATGGGTGACAATTCCGTACCTTTACCTGCTGTCCTGTTCTGACTGCTCTTATGTCTCCCTCACGTGATTCACACCTTGCCTGGTGGCCTCCATCTAGTCAACCTCTACCCCTATCTGTGCTTTATGCCTTTTCATAAATTGGCCATCAGTTGAATGACATCTTGGTGCTTGTCATTCCCATGTTCTTTCTGTTTCCTGTTATTCCATTTACTTTTTATGTTCTAATGTTTCTAGCTATCTGACACACTATTCTTACCACTCACCTCCTATTCATTCAGTTTTGCATAATCTCGTCAATCTTCACTCTCTCCTATTGGTTAATTCTCTTCCCCCCATTAAGGTGGCTCTATGGAATGCACGCTATGTTTGCAAAAAGGTCCACTCTCTCCTAGATACCTTTTTTCATTTTAATCTCCACTTTCTTTGCAACAGAAACACGTGGATCTCTTCCCTGAACTCAGTCACACCTGCAGCTCTTTCTACCTACTCTTGTTCCTTTATACACACCTCTTATCCCTCAGGCTGCAGGGCAGGGGTTGGTTTACTTTTTCCTTCTTCATTATCTATTGTTCCTGCTCCTCCCTCTCTTCCTTTCTTTCCTTCATTCGAGTACCAGTACTCCTCCTTTCTGAAGCCCTATTCTTTAGCCTTTCTTGTAATGTAGTGTCCTCCTGGCTCCGCCAACATTTTCTGTGACGACCTTGATGCTCTTCTCTCTAATAGTCTTAGGAGATTTTAACCATCATCTTTATTCTACTTATTCTTCTCTTCTGCTGCCTTCCATTTTTGATTCCTACCATCTCACCCCGATTGCCAGCCCCCTTCTCACATCTCTGGATCCTACCTTGTTCTTATCTTTTCTTCCACTTTATCCACTACCTCTGTCATGGCATTTCCTGTCTGCTCTTTAGACCATTTCTTTATTTATTATTCTTTCTCCTTGCCATCCATTAGAGACCTATTTCTTCTCTTCTCCTCTTGCGTGCTACTGCCATGACCGCTGCTCTTTGTATACCTTCTTTTTCATTTCTTCTTGCTCCTCCCTCCAGCCTGTCTCTCCCTTTTCTCCTTCTCATAAACCTCCCCAGCCATGGTTTACACGCCAGCTTTGCTCTCTGAAACATACCCTTCACTGCATGGAGCATCACTGGTGCAAGTCCTATTCTGACTCTGTCTCCTCTATTCTTACTGAGGTTCACTCTTCATTTGATACTGCTCTTCATTCTGCAAAGAAATTGTATTATTCTGACCTCCTTAACTCCAATTCTTCCCCCCATCTTTTTCAGATGTAAACTCGTATTCTGTCCTCACCCTCCTCTGATCCTACACTTGTCTTATCTCTCTCAGCCACGGACTTGGCTTCTTACTTTTCCTCCAAGGTCACTGTCGTGTGCTCTGCTATCACTCCCTCATCTTCTAATTCAATTACGGCTCCTTTCATCAGCATCTATGTCCTCATTCCATACTATTTCAGATACTGACACTGCCCTTTCTCTTTCTAGAGCTCATCCTACTTCACCACCTTCTGATCCTGTTCCTTCCTCTGTGATTGCTAAAATGTAGACTTCTATGCTGCCCTATCCCACGACACTGTTTAATGCTTCTGTGCAAGCCTAATCCTTTCATTCCTCTTTTAAACATGCCACTATTCCTCGTATCGTCAAAGATTCCTCTCTCGACCCCTCTCTCCCTTTTAACTTCCATCCAATATCACTTCTTCCTTACCCCTCTAAACCCCTGGAACATCTTGCCTACTCCCAACTCTCTTCTTTATCACTTCTTACTCCATCCTTCCCCTGCTTTCAATCTGCTTTTCATCCCTATCACTATACTGAGACCACTCTCCTTTCTGTTTGCAACTCACTCCTCTCAGTATGCCACACAATCCATTCTTCCCTCTTGATTCTTCTTGACCTGTCTGCTGCCTTCGACTCTGTAAATCACTCTCCCCTCCTTTCTTCTCACTCCTCTCAGCACGCCACACAAAACATTCTTCCCTCTTGATTCTTCTTCTGCTGCCGTCAACACTGTAAATCACTCTCCCCTCCTTTCTTCTCTCTCCTCTCTTGGATTCGCTGGGCATGGTTTGCATTGGCTCCAGTCTTATCCATCCCACCACACCTATTCTGTTGCCTGTGCTCATAAATTGTCCCCCACTCTTCCCCTTCACCACAGTGTTCCACAAGGCTCTGTCTTAGGTCTGATTATTTTCTCCCTCTATACCTGTCCTCTTGCTTCTATTGTTTCTTCCTTTGGATTATCTCACCATCTCTAAGCTGACGACACTCAGCTCTATATTGTTCTTCTTGCTCCCATTCCAGAACACCACTCTGCATTCCTGGCTTCTGGCCATCCAATCTTGGACGTCAGACCACTAACTTGTCCTTAACTACTCTAAAACAGAGGTACTTTAATTTCCTGCTTCATTCACTGCCCCTCCACCGTCCCTGTTTATATTTCATTTCCTCCCTCCTTGCTTCCAATTTCTCTTTCTGCACACAATCTAGGTGTGTACCGTGAATCTTCTCTCTCTCCTTCTCTTGCAATATCTCATCTCTTTCTCGGTCCTGTAGGTTTCATCTGTTTAATATTCACAAGGCCCATGCTTCTCTCACCTTTCATGCCTTTAAACTGTTATTCTGTATCTTATCTTTTCCCGTCTTACCATTGCTTCTGCCTTCTTTTTGGACTTCCTAATTCTCATCTGTGCCCTCTCAAATCTATCTATAATGCCTCTAATCATATTCTTTTCTTACTTTAACTACATGATTCGATCTCTCCTGCTTACTTCCCTTCATTGACTTACCCTCCATTCTCAACATACGTTCAACTTCCTATGTCTTGTCTTTAAGTCTCTTCACAATCTTGAACCTTCATCTCTTCCTTCTCTACTGTCATGGTACTCCCCTGCTCAATCTCTTTTTACCCAGTCTCAGTTCCTCCTAGCAGTTCCCTGTCGCCCTTGTGCCCAATCACGCTTTTATCCTTAAGGCCCACCTACTTTCACTGTAACATTTCGCTTTTCTCATTCCGGTTTTGCCATTAATATTGTACAGTTTTTCTGACCTCATTGTTAAGTGTTTTGGTGTAAAGTACTCCATAAATCAAAATAAAGAAGCGATTGTAAACATCATTCAAAAATGCTACACTAGACGGTTTATTGAATGCCACTTTTTAAAAACGAAACCAACACTGCCGCCGTGTTGCTGAGTCTATTTAGGAATATTATCTCATCTCAGTCAATCCCCGTTTCTTGGATGCATGCTATTATTACATTGGTGTTCAAGAAAGGTGATAGATTGGACCCTAGAAATTACAGACCAATTTAAGTATTGGACGCAAGCAGTACGTTCCTCTCAGTGATAATCTTCAAGGGATTACAGTCCTGGGCAATACCAACAGGGGTGTTGGATAGCTACCAAGCTAGCTTTAAAAAAGGGTGTTGGTACCTCCCAGAATTGTTACATTTTTTAGATGCTTGCTGCCAGGGGAGTTGCTAGGTCTGAAAAAGACCCGGGGCTAAGCTGATGTCGGAACTGTTGGGACTGGGGGCTAGCTAGTATTTTGGCTGTAGCTCCTGAGATTCTATCCGGGGCTACAACCAAAAGATCAGGGGCTATAGCCCCCTTAACCCCCCCTAGCAACGCCCTGCTTGCTGCACTAGTTAAGCTTACTGGCAGTCCTCACTGCCTAGCCTTTTTAGACCAATTGCAAGCATTTGACTCTGTCAATCACCATCAATTATGTTAGCTGCTACAAAAGGGGTGCCTGCACACACTTTTAAATATGTTAATGGCCCTACACTCCTACATGGATTAATATGAGATTGGATAAGCAAGGTTCCGCTTCTAGGTGGATTAAGACCTCTGTGTGGACTCCACCAAGGACGTGTATTGGCGTTTTTTTTCTTTCATTTTTATAATCATGATATTTGATCTTCCTTTTCTAATGTTAACACGAACCCTCCACGCCTAGAGGCCTGATGCGGTTTTTATCTTGACTATTCCAGAATTGAGGTTGGGAGTCAATAAATGTACTTAGATGTGGTCTTCCAAGATAAGCAGAACAAAGGTGATCCACTAAACTCACTTTACTCACAGGACTAAGGTGGCAACCTCGCAAATGCACTTACTAGATAATCACTTCCATTTCAACACTTCTGCGATCTTAACAGTTACACATTCTCCCCAGACTAATGTATGACACTGAAACCTTTGTGTGTGAGCTCAAGCTGGACAAAATTGCTTTACTCGAGGGGGGACCAATTGGTATAATCCGACACGAGTTTGGTTTAGTGTCTATTAAAGCTCGTATGGAAGACTTTTATCTCCCCCTACAGAGTCACTGTTCTTGAAGCAAGAGGAACAAGTGGTACTGGATGCTTGGATCGTTAGATGCAATGCTAAACTGACTGGTGTTGATTCTAATAAGGATGACCTAATTATGTAGTACCTTGAGAGAGGCTATCCAGGAATGTAAGCGCGTTTAGGTTCAAATATAGATGATTATAGTATAGAATGTTGTAACAATTACATGGGATAGCTGCAGTTCCTGGTGTACTTAGGCTCTGTCCCTGTCTAACTCTTATCAAAAATTTAACTACATTTGTATACCGGAACATTTGCACTTGTCCATTAGATTTAAGATTGTACTTTAATGTACAGTTAGGTCACAAATTCTGTGAAAGTCCTTTGTAAGTGTTTTGCAAGTATTTAGCACATAATATAAACAGAACTCTTATTCATATTTTAACGAAGTACATGTTTTAAATCAAAGAATTGCCCCAGTCGACACGTGTTTTGACCTATCTGGTCCTTATCAAGGCATATAAATTCATACGCGGGTTGCCCCACACTACAGTGATAATCCCTCCTACACAGTGGGGATATAATATCTATTTAATCAAAAAAAGGAAGGGACATGTCCATATTACTTAAAACACAATATGTTACCCACAACAATCTGCAACCTACTTACATAGCCCATTAACCAATTCAAGGTTATGTTAAGTTTAATGAATGACATGTATTCAATATTTAAAATATCATATTTAATTCATTTGCTAAACAGCACAAGTATCAAAAAACATTTTCGTAAAAAATGCATTATATCGCATAAAAAATATACAATTTAATAAAAGTGGTGATAACACAGCACATATTCAAGTTCAAACAACTACTAGAACATTCTCAACAGTAGCTAATTCAACTGTTCTTCTTTCCTACTGTGCGTAACAACTTAGCCCACTTAGCCCGACTTATATAAGTTTCTGTCCTGGATGTTGCTATTAACTGGACATTCTTCAGGGGCAGAAAATTGTCTTGTGCTTCTTGTAGACTTCTCTCTATGATTCCAGTTTCTAGAATTGGGGGTACATATAATACAAAAACATATTACTACATTGACATAGTAGGTTATTTTACTTAGCCTAGCTCGTCCTAATCACCATTAGGATGCATCAAGTATATATTTAATCAAATACTGGTGCTTAAAACTTGTATCCATTTAATGTTGTACAAATTTAAAAGACAATCACAATTTTGTCCTTCACTGTTCACAGTGTTAGAGAGAGATATCTAGCACCCATCCCACCATGTTCTCATCAAATCATGCTTCCCGATGAATGGTATACTCATCGAGTACACACATCTATTCTGAACCCTAACTAAAGTCCTCACACAATCTAATAGAGTATGGCCTCACCTCCATTCCAAAACTGAATTTTCTCTCTGTTGGGCAAAGTTCCAGGGTTTTTCTCAAACCCAATTCAGATAAACAGTTCAAGTTCTGTTTAAAAAACAATCAGATAAGACACTCTGTGAGTTCCTGAATGTACAAAAGGTAGACCACACAGTAATAGACAGGAAGGAAGGTTCATACCTTTGAGACCCTCGATTTAGGGTATTGCAAATTTTATGAGGTCTGGAAACATATCCAACACTTCCTGGGCCAAAATTCTATTTTGCTTTGTAGCATTCCATGGGAAACAAACGTCTTCCCTAGAGTGTAACAAACACCAAGCCTCACTTTAGTAAGACATTTCAACAGAAATGTACTTTTCAATCAAGAATTACCAAGCATAAGTACCCCTGCTTACCTTTACAGTAGCTCAAATCGAATTCCATCAACAGTGTATAGTTATTTTACCGCTAACCTGCTCGCAAAAGCGAGCCTCTCCATTTATATTTCGCGCTACATTTGTGCGCACATTGAAGACGTCATCACGTCGAAACGTGACGCGATGACGTCATACATTCCGCGCCACGCCATGCCGTCGCCACAACAAACGTGGTTACCAAGGCAATCCACGAAAATGTCAATAAACATGGCTGCACGCCCCTCAATTGGGCACAAACCATATATTTTTTAAAAGAAGGGAAGAAGGAAAAAAGAAAGAAAACATCCAAAAATACCTTCTCTATACAAATGCTAAGGCCGCACAGCTGGTTTCTACCTACCCAGGGACTATCTCAAGTTTAAAGATATCTCTGCTGATAGAATATGCCAGATTCCATAAGAGGCACAGTATAATGATACAAAAGATCCAACACTAGGATTTAATCATACAGTAAACATGGGTTCATATAGTGTTATCATGTGAAAACACTATACGGGCCACCCGCACCATACTGGAGAAACATTTAGTTATTTCCAAAGAGTAATACAAAATACCCTACCCACATCATATTCTGTCGTGAGCTCTTAGAAGGAAATTCCTATTCGACAGTAGAAGCATCTTGATAGGAAATACCAAAAGTCAATGCATGACACGTCCTGTAATGTAGATTAAATATACAGGAAAATAATCAGTCTATTTAATATTGTGCCACTCAATATTCTCATTAAGTCCTGTTATATGACTGTTAGTTAGAAAAATCAATTTTTGTTCTAAATTTAATAGTTTTCTATTGATATCTTCCTGTGTCTTTCCTTTTACTTTCTTCAAGATGCACCATTCAAAATCCATGAAAGAATGGCCCTTCTCTTCAAAGTGTTTCACCAGGGGGGCTTTTTCAACATGGTTTTTAAGGCAACTCTTGTGTTCTATCATCCGTGTCTTGCATTTTCTGTTGGTCTTTCCTATGTACAGTAAAGCACATGGGCATCTAATCATGTAAATCACATGATCTGTTTGACAGTTAGTATGTTCCTTCATTTGCCATTCTGATTTTAAACCCAAATTCACAGATGTCATTTTACGGGTAAGTGGACACATAATGCAATCACCACAAGGATGATGCCCTATGACCCTAGGTATCCCCCATAAAGTACTTTGTCGCACTTCAGGGGTATAAGTTTTCTGTATATCATTGCGCATCACTAGATTGCGAATATTAGTACTTTTCTTAAAAGCCACTAAAGGAGTGGGAATGGTCATTATCTTCTTCCAATTCCTCTGGATAATGTTTTTAACTTTATAAGAAATATTACTAAAGGTGTTGACAAATACCAATGGTCTCTCTACCGTCTCTCTACTTTTCTTTTCAAATAACGCTTCTCGATGATTATTAAAAGCTCGTTTTGCTGATTGTTTCACAATCTTGGCCGGATACCCTCTCTCAGTGAGTTTGTTAATCAGAATGTTAGCCCCATCTTCATAGTCCAACCTTGTGCTACTGTTACGTTTAAGGCGTAGAAATTGCCCAAAAGGCAAATTGTCACGCACATGTTTGGCATGATGACTGCCATAATGCAATAATGCATTTTTATCAGTACTTTTTACAAATGGTTTGACCCATAATCGATTATCTCTGTGATAAATGGTTAAGTCTAAATAATTGACTTCATTAGAACTCATGGAAGCTGTACATTTCAGATACCTGTTCTGATTGTTTAGCCACACCACAAACTTGTTAGCTGTTTCTAATGTTCCATGCCACACCATAAAAACATCGTCAATATATCGTAGCCACTGAGATATTTGATGTCTAAAGGGGTTAACCCCAGAGTAAATAACAGTTTGTTCCACCATATCTACATATAAGTTGGCTAAATTTGGAGCCATCGCTGCTCCCATGGCCGTGCCTTCTACCTGCATGTAAAATTGGCCCATGAATTGAAAGAAATTTTTTGTCAGGGCCATCTCGGCACACCATAAAATAAACGCATTACTGACCGGATGATTATCCTCACGTTTTAATAGGGTTTCCTCCACTACTTCTAAAGTGGCTCTTTGTGGAATGTTGGTATATAGAGATTGTATATCTAAACAAATCAGTATATCGGTGTTAGTGTCAAACATGGACCCCTCGATTTTCACAATGGCGTCTCTGGTGTCCTGAACATAACTCTTCATTTTATTTACAAAAGGACGTAGATAAAAATCTACATATTTGGATAAGGGTTCCAAAATTGAATTCACACCCGACACTATCGGTCTACCCAGAGGTTTATCCTTGTTTTTATGGATTTTGGGCAATATATAAAATATTGGAATCCTCGCTGTTTCCCTGATGAGATAATCACCTTCCTGTTTGCTGATAAGCTGTAACTCAACAGCTTTTTCAACCTTTTCTCTTATCTGTTTCATGATGTCTGAACTAGGATCTTGTTCGATTTTGCAGTAGCTATTATTGTCTGCTAGTAACCTGTCACATTCATCTATGTAGTCTTTTTTATTTAGGATAACAATGGCACCCCCCTTATCCGCCTGTCGAATCACTATTTTATCATTTTTTCCCAAATTGCGCAACATAGTAATTTCTGATTTGCTTAAGTTAGAATTTCTAGGTATCCCTTTCTTTTCTAATTTCTGAATCTCCTGGGGTACCTTTTTTTCAAAAACCAATGATTCCGGGGAATGGGTATGTTGAGGGGGGCAGAAAGTGGAAGGATTTCTCAACCCGCTATAATTGGTGTAAATACTAGCTGGTTGGTCCTCAAAAAACTCTTTCAAGTGTACCTTCCGCATAAAGGCGTTGAATTCTAATCTAAACTCAAAGGGATTGTGATGTTTAGATACCACAAAATTTAGACCCTTGTTGAGACACTGCTCCTCTTCCTTAGTCAGAGTCTTACTGGATAAGTTCACTACCAACCCCGATAACTGCGTGTCTGCATCCGGTCTGTTGACCAATCTTGTCGGCTGTTCCCTCTGCCTAAAAAAGGTTGGCGTCTAGATCCATTTCTTGTATCCCGGTTACCTCTTGAAATTCGACTTCTTTGTAAAGGGGCATTAGTATTTCTTCCTCTTTGACCGCCCCCATTTGTGTCTTCATTATCGTTAGATATACCACCTTCCTCGCTAGAGCTATAAGAAGTGTTCCTGAACCTCACTCTTCTGTTGGTTTTTTGTCCTTCAACGGGTGCTCCGAAGTTATAATCCTTCATAACATATCGGAAAGCTTTTTCATGTTCAAAACTGGCTAAATCTTTTTTGAGCCTTTTGATTCTTTCTGCACTGGATTCTATTTTAAAGTTCTGCATTTCTTTCATATGTGCTTCTAATTTGGTTTTGAAGCTTTCGATATCGAAGTTCTTTTTCATTTCTTCTTCTAATTTGTTCAGATCCACCATGATCTTTTTTGTGGTGGCCTGAGCTGTTTCAATGATTAATACTAACCAGTCCCTTCCACATTTATTAGCTATATAGCTCCATTTTAATTTGAAATCTGCATTATCCAAAAATAATCTCGGTTCATTACGTACTATCAGGCCCTGAGGTAGGGCCTGGTTCTTAAGGTACTCCAACATGATAATCGCATGTAACTCAGTACGTACAAGCCTCTTACGGGTTTGTGTGAGCTCATTCCACTTATCATCCTTACTAATATCACTTAATTCACTATCTAAACCCAACTCAGGTATCGAGTTCAAAAGTAATTCTTGATTGAAAAGTACATTTCTGTTGAAATGTCTTACTAAAGTGAGGCTTGGTGTTTGTTACACTCTAGGGAAGACGTTTGTTTCCCATGGAATGCTACAAAGCAAAATAGAATTTTGGCCCAGGAAGTGTTGGATATGTTTCCAGACCTCATAAAATTTGCAATACCCTAAATCGAGGGTCTCAAAGGTATGAACCTTCCTTCCTGTCTATTACTGTGTGGTCTACCTTTTGTACATTCAGGAACTCACAGAGTGTCTTATCTGATTGTTTTTTAAACAGAACTTGAACTGTTTATCTGAATTGGGTTTGAGAAAAACCCTGGAACTTTGCCCAACAGAGAGAAAATTCAGTTTTGGAATGGAGGTGAGGCCATACTCTATTAGATTGTGTGAGGACTTTAGTTAGGGTTCAGAATAGATGTGTGTACTCGATGAGTATACCATTCATCGGGAAGCATGATTTGATGAGAACATGGTGGGATGGGTGCTAGATATCTCTCTCTAACACTGTGAACAGTGAAGGACAAAATTGTGATTGTCTTTTAAATTTGTACAACATTAAATGGATACAAGTTTTAACCCTTTAAGTGCCATGGGTATTTCTCCCCAGTGCCAGAGCCTTTTTTGGTGATTTTGGTATGTGGCCATTCAATGGCTTGTAACTTTTTTGTTACATGAGATATCTCGGCCAAATTTGGCTCCTTTTCTTCCCACATGTAGGCGGTCGTAACGCCACCCAGGAATCCCAGGTTGCTGTAGGGGGTGAGAGAAAATAAGGAAAATGTGCGAAAATTTTGGGTTTTTTCAAAAAATGCCAATAAAATGATGCACAAAGAAGCCTGTGGTTTTTTCCTTGTAAGAGCTAGGAACAAATGGTTTGCTGTGCTGAGTTCCCCAATGTGTTGGCTTTCAGGAACAGGTTGAGTGGAAATGGAAAAAAATTATTTTGATGGGGATATCAACCGTTTTGTGAGAGGTAGGCGATTTTTGCCATTTTTGCCAATTGGACATGCATGGACGGAATGGAAGAAAAGGGCAGGAAAGCCAAATTGGAGGACAGAAAGGCATATATTTCTGAAAAGTAGACAAAATTCCAAGATTAGGAAGGGGTGATTTGTATAGGTCAGGCAACAACTAGGTAGGGGAAACTGCCATCGAATGGGGGAAAAGCGGGAAAATGACTGAAAAAAAAGGTATGTGTTGGACATGGTTGGCTTGGTACGGCAATGGCTTCTATGAATTTTGAGAAAAGCAATGCTCCGCTACATTCCCCCGACTCTTGCAGTTAGGAGAGCATACCATTTTTGTAGTGTTTGTACAAAACAAGCAATACCACAAGCCAAACACTGAGCCATGGTACACAGGAGTTTTACGCTCACGGCCTGACTAGACGCACTTAGCATGTGTAAATTGGGAAAACCAATGTGGTGAGGAACGGCAGCCATACATTTTTTGAAAGAGCACAGGCAGACCTTTTCAAGGGTAGGTGACTTGTGCAGGTTACAAAAGTGTATGGTGGCTAAAGCAGCGACTAAATGTAGGTCACATTTGGGAAAAGAAAGGGTTGTGAGACAAAGGGCTCCAGCAAATGGGTCAAAACGTTATGAAAACCACACAAACACAACACATGGCCTACCGTCCCGCGTTCCCACAGGTGTCCCGATGAAAACGGTACCTCACATGTGTGGGTGCACCTACCTGGCCGCCAAGGGGAAAGCCCAAAACACAAGTAACCCCAAGTCTGTTTTCACACCGGAAATGTCACACTCTCCCATCATACAGATATGGGCCTCGGGTGTCCAAGCCACCGAGGAAAACAGGGAACCCCATGCATTTCCGAAAAGAGGACACCCGTGGGAATCCGCAGAGGTATGATATGCCCAAATTGCCCCAGAATTTATTACCCAGACACCCCTGCAAAGTCCGAAATGTGGGGAAAAAAACGCTTTTTCCGCACATTTCGCTCGCCGCACCCATCGAAACACGCCCCCAACAACACATGGCCTACCGTCACGCGTTCCCACAGGTGTCCCGATGAAAACGGTACCTCACATGTGTGGGTGCACCTACCTGGCCGCCAAGGGGAAAGCCTAAAACACAAGTAACCCCAAGTCTGTTGTCCATTCTGCCGACCGGCGCAACTTACAGATATGGGCCTCGGGTGTCCAAGCCACCGAGGAAAACAGGGAACCCCATGCATTTTCGAAAAGAGGACACCCGTGGGAATCCGCAGAGGTGTGATTTGCGCCCATCGCCCCAGATTTTTTTACCCAGACAGCCCTGCAAAGTCGGAAATGTGGGGAAAAAAACGCTTTTTCCGCACATTTCGCTCGCCGCACCCATCGAAACACGCCCCCCACAACACATGGCCTACCGTCCCGCGTTCCCACAGGTGTCCCGATGAAAACGGTACCTCACATGTGTGGGTGCACCTACCTGGCCGCCAAGGGGAAAGCCTAAAACACAAGTAACCCCAAGTCTGTTTTCACACCGGAAATGTCACACTCTCACATCATAGAGATATGGGCCTCGGGTGTCCAAGCCACCGAGGAAAACGGGGAACCCCATGCATTTTCGAAAAGAGGACACCCGTGGGAATCCGCAGAGGTGTGATTTGCGCCCATCGCCCCAGATTTTTTTACCCAGACAGCCCTGCAAAGTCGGAAATGTGGGGAAAAAAACGCTTTTTCCGAACATTTCGCTCGCCGCACCCATCGAAACACGCCCCCCACAACACATGGCCTACCGTCCCGCGTTCCCACAGGTGTCCCGATGAAAACGGTACCTCACATGTGTGGGTGCACCTACCTGGCCGCCAAGGGGAAAGCCTAAAACACAAGTAACCCCAAGTCTGTTGTCAGAGGGAAATCTCCGACATTCTGCCGACCGGCGCAACTTACAGATATGGGCCTCGGGTGTCCAAGCCACCGAGGAAAACAGGGAACCCCATGCATTTTCGAAAAGAGGACCCCCGTGGGAATCCGCAGAGGTGTGATTTGCGCCCATCGCCCCAGATTTTTTTACCCAGACAGCCCTGCAAAGTCGGAAATGTGGGGAAAAAAACGCTTTTTCTGCACATTTCGCTCGCCGCACCCATCGAAACACGCCCCCCACAACACATGGCCTACCGTCCCGCGTTCCCACAGGTGTCCCGATGAAAACGGTACCTCACATGTGTGGGTGCACCTACCTGGCCGCAAAGGGGAAAGCCTAAAACACAAGTAACCCCAAGTCTGTTGTCCATTCTGCCGACCGGCGCAACTTACAGATATGGGCCTCGGGTGTCCAAGCCACCGAGGAAAACAGGGAACCCCATGCATTTTCGAAAAGAGGACACCTGTGGGAATCCGCAGAGGTGTGATTTGCGCCCATCGCCCCAGATTTTTTTACCCAGACAGCCCTGCAAAGTCGGAAATGTGGGGAAGAAAATGCTTTTTCCGCACATTTCGCTCGCCGCACCCATCGAAATGCGCCCCCCACAACACATGGCCTACTGTCCCGCGTTCCCACAGGTGTCCCGATGAAAACGGTACCTCACATGTGTGGGTGCACCTACCTGGCCGCCAAGGGGAAAGCCTAAAACACAAGTAACCCCAAGTCTGTTGTCAGAGGGAAATCTCCGACATTCTGCCGACCGGCGCAACTTACAGATATGGGCCTCGGGTGTCCAAGCCACCGAGGAAAACAGGGAACCCCATGCATTTTCGAAAAGAGGACACCCGTGGGAATCCGCAGAGGTGTGATTTGCGCCCATCGCCCCAGATTTTTTTACCCAGACAGCCCTGCAAAGTCGGAAATGTGGGGAAAAAAACGCTTTTTCCGCACATTTCGCTCGCCGCACCCATCGAAACACGCCCCCCACAACACATGGCCTACCGTCCCGCGTTCCCACAGGTGTCCCGATGAAAACGGTACCTCACATGTGTGGGTGCACCTACCTGGCCGCCAAGGGGAAAGCCTAAAACACAAGTAACCCCAAGTCTGTTGTCCATTCTGCCGACCGGCGCAACTTACAGATATGGGCCTCGGGTGTCCAAGCCACCGAGGAAAACAGGGAACCCCATGCATTTTCGAAAAGAGGACACCCGTGGGAATCCGCAGAGGTGTGATTTGCGCCCATCGCCCCAGATTTTTTTACCCAGACAGCCCTGCAAAGTCGGAAATGTGGGGAAAAAAACGCTTTTTCCGCACATTTCGCTCGCCGCACCCATCGAAACACGCCCCCCACAACACATGGCCTACCGTCCCGCGTTCCCACAGGTGTCCCGATGAAAACGGTACCTCAGATGTGTGGGTGCACCTACCTGGCCACCAAGGGGAAAGCCTAAAACACAAGTAACCCCAAGTCTGTTGTCAGAGGGAAATCTCGGACATTCTGCCGACCGGCGCAACTTACAGATATGGGCCTCGGGTGTCCAAGCCACCGAGGAAAACAGGGAACCCCATGCATTTTCGAAAAGAGGACACCCGTGGGAATCCGCAGAGGTGTGATTTGTGCCCATCGCCCCAGATTTTTTTACCCAGACAGCCCTGCAAAGTCGGAAATGTGGGGAAAAAAACGCTTTTTCCGCACATTTCGCTCGCCGCACCCATCGAAACACGCCCCCCACAACACATGGCCTACCGTCCCGCGTTCCCACAGGTGTCCCGATGAAAACGGTACCTCACATGTGTGGGTGCACCTACCTGGCCGCCAAGGGGAAAGCCTAAAACACAAGTAACCCCAAGTCTGTTGTCCATTCTGCCGACCGGCGCAACTTACAGATATGGGCCTCGGGTGTCCAAGCCACCGAGGAAAACAGGGAACCCCATGCATTTTCGAAAAGAGGACACCCGTGGGAATCCGCAGAGGTGTGATTTGCGCCCATCGCCCCAGATTTTTTTACCCAGACAGCCCTGCAAAGTCGGAAATGTGGGGAAAAAAACGCTTTTTCCGCACATTTCGCTCGCCGCACCCATCGAAACGCGCCCCCCACAACACATGGCCTACCGTCCCGCGTTCCCACAGGTGTCCCGATGAAAACGGTACCTCACATGTGTGGGTGCACCTACCTGGCCGCCAAGGGGAAAGCCTAAAACACAAGTAACCCCAAGTCTGTTGTCAGAGGGAAATCTCCGACATTCTGCCGACCGGCGCAACTTACAGATATGGGCCTCGGGTGTCCAAGCCACCGAGGAAAACAGGGAACCCCATGCATTTTCGAAAAGAGGACACCCGTGGGAATCCGCAGAGGTGTGATTTGCGCCCATCACCCCAGATTTTTTTACCCAGACAGCCCTGCAAAGTCGGAAATGTGGGGAAAAAAACGCTTTTTCCGCACATTTCGCTCGCCGCACCCATCGAAACACGCCCCCCACAACACATGGCCTACCGTCCCGCGTTCCCACAGGTGTCCCGATGAAAACGGTACCTCACATGTGTGGGTGCACCTACCTGGCCGCCAAGGGGAAAGCCTAAAACACAAGTAACCCCAAGTCTGTTGTCCATTCTGCCGACCGGCGCAACTTACAGATATGGGCCTCGGGTGTCCAAGCCACCGAGGAAAACAGGGAACCCCATGCATTTTCGAAAAGAGGACACCCGTGGGAATCCGCAGAGGTGTGATTTGCGCCCATCGCCCCAGATTTTTTTACCCAGACAGCCCTGCAAAGTCGGAAATGTGGGGAAAAAAACGCTTTTTCCGCACATTTCGCTCGCCGCACCCATCGAAACACGCCCCCCACAACACATGGCCTACCGTCCCGCGTTCCCACAGGTGTCCCAATGAAAACGGTACCTCACATGTGTGGGTGCACCTACCTGGCCGCCAAGGGGAAAGCCTAAAACACAAGTAACCCCAAGTCTGTTTTCACACCGGAAATGTCACACTCTCACATCATACAGATATGGGCCTCGGGTGTCCAAGCCACCGAGGAAAACGGGGAACCCCATGTATTTTCGAAAAGAGGACACCCGTGGGAATCCGCAGAGGTGTGATTTGCGCCCATCGCCCCAGATTTTTTTACCCAGACAGCCCTGCAAAGTCGGAAATGTGGGGAAAAAAACGCTTTTTCCGCACATTTTGCTCGCCGCACCCATCGAAACACGCCCCCCACAACACATGGCCTACCGTCCCGCGTTCCCACAGGTGTCCCGATGAAAACGGTACCTCACATGTGTGGGTGCACCTACCTGGCCGCCAAGGGGAAAGCCTAAAACACAAGTAACCCCAAGTCTGTTGTCAGAGGGAAATCTCCGACATTCTGCCGACCGGCGCAACTTACAGATATGGGCCTCGGGTGTCCAAGCCACCGAGGAAAACAGGGAACCCCATGCATTTTCGAAAAGAGGACACCCGTGGGAATCCGCAGAGGTGTGATTTGCGCCCATCGCCCCAGATTTTTTTACCCAGACAGCCCTGCAAAGTCGGAAATGTGGGGAAAAAAACGCTTTTTCCGCACATTTCGCTCGCCGCACCCATCGAAACACGCCCCCCACAACACATGGCCTACCGTCCCGCGTTCCCACAGGTGTCCTGATGAAAACGGTACCTCACATGTGTGGGTGCACCTACCTGGCCGCCAAGGGGAAAGCCGAAAACACAAGTAACCCCAAGTCTGTTGTCAGAGGGAAATCTCCGACATTCTGCCGACCGGCGCAACTTACAGATATGGGCCTCGGGTGTCCAAGCCACCGAGGAAAACAGGGAACCCCATGCATTTTCGAAAAGAGGACACCCGTGGGAATCCGCAGAGGTGTGATTTGCGCCCATCGCCCCAGATTTTTTTACCCAGACAGCCCTGCAAAGTCGGAAATGTGGGGAAAAAACCGCTTTTTCCGCACATTTCGCTCGCCGCACCCATCGAAACACGCCCCCCACAACACATGGCCTACCGTCCCGCGTTCCCACAGGTGTCGCGATGAAAACGGTACCTCACATGTGTGGGTGCACCTACCTGGCCGCCAAGGGGAAAGCCTAAAACACAAGTAACCCCAAGTCTGTTGTCCATTCTGCCGACCGGCGCAACTTACAGATATGGGCCTCGGGTGTCCAAGCCACTGAGGAAAACAGGGAACCCCATGCATTTTCGAAAAGAGGACACCCGTGGGAATCCGCAGAGGTGTGATTTGCGCCCATCGCCCCAGATTTTTTTACCCAGACAGCCCTGCAAAGTCGGAAATGTGGGGAAAAAACCGCTTTTTCCGCACATTTCGCTCGCCGCACCCATCGAAACGCGCACCCCACAACACATGGCCTACTGTCCCGCGTTCCCACAGGTGTCCCGATGAAAACGGTACCTCACATGTGTGGGTGCACCTACCTGGCCGCCAAGGGGAAAGCCTAAAACACAAGTAACCCCAAGTCTGTTGTCAGAGGGAAATCTCCGACATTCTGCCGACCGGCGCAACTTACAGATATGGGCCTCGGGTGTCCAAGCCACCGAGGAAAACAGGGAACCCCATGCATTTTCAAAAAGAGGACACCCGTGGGAATCCGCAGAGGTGTGATTTGCGCCCATCGCCCCAGATTTTTTTACCCAGACAGCCCTGCAAAGTCGGAAATGTGGGGAAAAAACCACTTTTTCCGCACATTTCACTCGCCGCACCGATCGAAACACGCCCCCCACAACACATGGCCTACCGTCCCGCGTTCCCACAGGTGTCCCGATGAAAACGGTACCTCACATGTGTGGGTGCACCTACCTGGCCGCCAAGGGGAAAGCCTAAAACACAAGTAACCCCAAGTCTGTTGTCAGAGGGAAATCTCCGACATTCTGCCGACCGGCGCAACTTACAGATATGGGCCTCGGGTGTCCAAGCCACCGAGGAAAACAGGGAACCCCATGCATTTTCGAAAAGAGGACACCCGTGGGAATCCGCAGAGGTGTGATTTGCGCCCATCGCCCCAGATTTTTTTACCCAGACAGCCCTGCAAAGTCAGAAATGTGGGGAAAAAAACGCTTTTTCCGCACATTTCGCTCGCCGCACCCATCGAAACACGCCCCCCACAACACATGGCCTACCGTCCCGCGTTCCCACAGGTGTCCCGATGAAAACGGTACCTCACATGTGTGGGTGCACCTACCTGGCCGCCAAGGGGAAAGCCTAAAACACAAGTAACCCCAAGTCTGTTGTCAGAGGGAAATCTCCGACATTCTGCCGACCGGCGCAACTTACAGATATGGGCCTCGGGTGTCCAAGCCACCGAGGAAAACAGGGAACCCCATGCATTTTCGAAAAGAGGACACCCGTGGGAATCCGCAGAGGTGTGATTTGCGCCCATCGCCCCAGATTTTTTTACCCAGACAGCCCTGCAAAGTCGGAAATGTGGGGAAAAAAACGCTTTTTCCGCACATTTCGCTCGCCGCACCCATCGAAACACGCCCCCCACAACACATGGCCTACCGTCCCGCGTTCCCACAGGTGTCCCGATGAAAACGGTACCTCACATGTGTGGGTGCACCTACCTGGCCGCCAAGGGGAAAGCCTAAAACACAAGTAACCCCAAGTCTGTTGTCCATTCTGCCGACCGGCGCAACTTACAGATATGGGCCTCGGGTGTCCAAGCCACCGAGGAAAACAGGGAACCCCATGCATTTTCGAAAAGAGGACCCCCGTGGGAATCCGCAGAGGTGTGATTTGCGCCCATCGCCCCAGATTTTTTTACCCAGACAGCCCTGCAAAGTCGGAAATGTGGGGAAAAAAACGCTTTTTCCGCACATTTCGCTCGCCGCACCCATCGAAACGCGCCCCCCACAACACATGGCCTACTGTCCCGCGTTCCCACAGGTGTCCCGATGAAAACGGTACCTCACATGTGTGGGTGCACCTACCTGGCCGCCAAGGGGAAAGCCTAAAACACAAGTAACCCCAAGTCTGTTGTCAGAGGGAAATCTCCGACATTCTGCCGACCGGCGCAACTTACAGATATGGGCCTCGGGTGTCCAAGCCACCGAGGAAAACAGGGAACCCCATGCATTTTCGAAAAGAGGACACCCGTGGGAATCCGCAGAGGTGTGATTTGCGCCCATCGCCCCAGATTTTTTTACCCAGACAGCCCTGCAAAGTCGGAAATGTGGGGAAAAAACCGCTTTTTCCGCACATTTCGCTCGCCGCACCCATCGAAACACGCCCCCCACAACACATGGCCTACCGTCCCGCGTTCCCACAGGTGTCCCGATGAAAACGGTACCTCACATGTGTGGGTGCACCTACCTGGCCGCCAAGGGGAAAGCCTAAAACACAAGTAACCCCAAGTCTGTTGTCAGAGGGAAATCTCAGACATTCTGCCGACCGGCGCAACTTACAGATATGGGCCTCGGGTGTCCAAGCCACCGAGGAAAACAGGGAACCCCATGCATTTTCGAAAAGAGGACACCCGTGGGAATCCGCAGAGGTGTGATTTGCGCCCATCGCCCCAGATTTTTTTACCCAGACAGCCCTGCAAAGTCGGAAATGTGGGGGAAAAAACGCTTTTTCCGCACATTTCACTCGCCGCACTCATCGAAACACGCCCCCCACAACACATGGCCTACCGTCCCGCGTTCCCACAGGTGTCCCGATGAAAACGGTACCTCACATGTGTGGGTGCACCTACCTGGCCGCCAAGGGGAAAGCCTAAAACACAAGTAACCCCAAGTCTGTTGTCCATTCTGCCGACCGGCGCAACTTACAGATAAGGGCCTCGGGTGTCCAAGCCACCGAGGAAAACAGGGAACCCCATGCATTTTCGAAAAGAGGACACCCGTGGGAATCCGCAGAGGTGTGATTTGCGCCCATCGCCTCAGATTTTTTTACCCAGACAGCCCTGCAAAGTCGGAAATGTGGGGAAAAAAACGCTTTTTCCGCACATTTCGCTCGCCGCACCCATCGAAACACGCCCCCCACAACACATGGCCTACCGTCCCGCGTTCCCACAGGTGTCCCGATGAAAACGGTACCTCACATGTGTGGGTGCACCTAACTGGCCGCCAAGGGGAAAGCCTAAAACACAAGTAACCCCAAGTCTGTTGTCAGAGGGAAATCTCCGACATTCTGCCGACCGGCGCAACTTACAGATATGGGCCTCGGGTGTCCAAGCCACCGAGGAAAACAGGGAACCCCATGCATTTTCGAAAAGAGGACACCCGTGGGAATCCGCAGAGGTGTGATTTGCGCCCATCGCCCCAGATTTTTTTACCCAGACAGCCCTGCAAAGTCGGAAATGTGGGGAAAAAAACGCTTTTTCCGCACATTTCGCTCGCCGCACCCATCGAAACACGCCCCCCACAACACATGGCCTACCGTCCCGCGTTCCCACAGGTGTCCCGATGAAAACGGTACCTCACATGTGTGGGTGCACCTACCTGGCCGCCAAGGGGAAAGCCTAAAACACAAGTAACCCCAAGTCTGTTGTCCATTCTGCCGACCGGCGCAACTTACAGATATGGGCCTCGGGTGTCCAAGCCACCGAGGAAAACAGGGAACCCCATGCATTTTCGAAAAGAGGACACCCGTGGGAATCCGCAGAGGTGTGATTTGCGCCCATCGCCCCAGATTTTTTTACCCAGACAGCCCTGCAAAGTCGGAAATGTGGGGAAAAAACCGCTTTTTCCGCACATTTCGCTCGCCGCACCCATCGAAACACGCCCCCCACAACACATGGCCTACCGTCCCGCGTTCCCACAGGTGTCGCGATGAAAACGGTACCTCACATGTGTGGGTGCACCTACCTGGCCGCCAAGGGGAAAGCCTAAAACACAAGTAACCCCAAGTCTGTTGTCCATTCTGCCGACCGGCGCAACTTACAGATATGGGCCTCGGGTGTCCAAGCCACCGAGGAAAACAGGGAACCCCATGCATTTTCGAAAAGAGGACACCCGTGGGAATCCGCAGAGGTGTGATTTGCGCCCATCGCCCCAGATTTTTTTACCCAGACAGCCCTGCAAAGTCGGAAATGTGGGGAAAAAACCGCTTTTTCCGCACATTTCGCTCGCCGCACCCATCGAAACACGCCCCCCACAACACATGGCCTACCGTCCCGCGTTCCCACAGGTGTCCCGATGAAAACGGTACCTCACATGTGTGGGTGCACCTACCTGGCCGCCAAGGGGAAAGCCTAAAACACAAGTAACCCCAAGTCTGTTGTCAGAGGGAAATCTCCGACATTCTGCCGACCGGCGCAACTTACAGATATGGGCCTCGGGTGTCCAAGCCACCGAGGAAAACAGGGAACCCCATGCATTTTCGAAAAGAGGACACCCGTGGGAATCCGCAGAGGTGTGATTTGCGCCCATCGCCCCAGATTTTTTTACCCAGACAGCCCTGCAAAGTCGGAAATGTGGGGAAAAAACCGCTTTTTCCGCACATTTCGCTCGCCGCACCCATCGAAACACGCCCCCCACAACACATGGCCTACCGTCCCGCGTTCCCACAGGTGTCGCGATGAAAACGGTACCTCACATGTGTGGGTGCACCTACCTGGCCGCCAAGGGGAAAGCCTAAAACACAAGTAACCCCAAGTCTGTTGTCCATTCTGCCGACCGGCGCAACTTACAGATATGGGCCTCGGGTGTCCAAGCCACCGAGGAAAACAGGGAACCCCATGCATTTTCGAAAAGAGGACACCCGTGGGAATCCGCAGAGGTGTGATTTGCGCCCATCGCCCCAGATTTTTTTACCCAGACAGCCCTGCAAAGTCGGAAATGTGGGGAAAAAAACGCTTTTTCCGCACATTTCGCTCGCCGCACCCATCGAAACACGCCCCCCACAACACATGGCCTACCGTCCCGCGTTCCCACAGGTGTCCCGATGAAAACGGTACCTCACATGTGTGGGTGCACCTACCTGGCCGCCAAGGGGAAAGCCTAAAACACAAGTAACCCCAAGTCTGTTGTCAGAGGGAAATCTCCGACATTCTGCCGACCGGCGCAACTTACAGATATGGGCCTCGGGTGTCCAAGCCACCGAGGAAAACAGGGAACCCCATGCATTTTCGAAAAGAGGACACCCGTGGGAATCCGCAGAGGTGTGATTTGCGCCCATCGCCCCAGATTTTTTTACCCAGACAGCCCTGCAAAGTCGGAAATGTGGGGAAAAAACCGCTTTTTCCGCACATTTCGCTCGCCGCACCCATCGAAACACGCCCCCCACAACACATGGCCTACCGTCCCGCGTTCCCACAGGTGTCGCGATGAAAACGGTACCTCACATGTGTGGGTGCACCTACCTGGCCGCCAAGGGGAAAGCCTAAAACACAAGTAACCCCAAGTCTGTTGTCCATTCTGCCGACCGGCGCAACTTACAGATATGGGCCTCGGGTGTCCAAGCCACCGAGGAAAACAGGGAACCCCATGCATTTTCGAAAAGAGGACACCCGTGGGAATCCGCAGAGGTGTGATTTGCGCCCATCGCCCCAGATTTTTTTACCCAGACAGCCCTGCAAAGTCGGAAATGTGGGGAAAAAACCGCTTTTTCCGCACATTTCGCTCGCCGCACCCATCGAAACACGCCCCCCACAACACATGGCCTACCGTCCCGCGTTCCCACAGGTGTCCCGATGAAAACAGTACCTCACATGTGTGGGTGCACCTACCTGGCCGCCAAGGGGAAAGCCTAAAACACAAGTAACCCCAAGTCTGTTGTCAGAGGGAAATCTCCGACATTCTGCCGACCGGCGCAACTTACAGATATGGGCCTCGGGTGTCCAAGCCACCGAGGAAAACAGGGAACCCCATGCATTTTCGAAAAGAGGACACCCGTGGGAATCCGCAGAGGTGTGATTTGCGCCCATCGCCCCAGATTTTTTTACCCAGACAGCCCTGCAAAGTCGGAAATGTGGGGAAAAAACCGCTTTTTCCGCACATTTCACTCGCCGCACCCATCGAAACACGCCCCCCACAACACATGGCCTACCGTCCCGCGTTCCCACAGGTGTCGCGATGAAAACGGTACCTCACATGTGTGGGTGCACCTACCTGGCCGCCAAGGGGAAAGCCTAAAACACAAGTAACCCCAAGTCTGTTGTCCATTCTGCCGACCGGCGCAACTTACAGATATGGGCCTCGGGTGTCCAAGCCACCGAGGAAAACAGGGAACCCCATGCATTTTCGAAAAGAGGACACCCGTGGGAATCCGCAGAGGTGTGATTTGCGCCCATCGCCCCAGATTTTTTTACCCAGACAGCCCTGCAAAGTCGGAAATGTGGGGAAAAAAACGCTTTTTCCGCACATTTCGCTCGCCGCACCCATCGAAACACGCCCCCCACAACACATGGCCTACCGTCCCGCGTTCCCACAGGTGTCCCGATGAAAACGGTACCTCACATGTGTGGGTGCACCTACCTGGCCGCCAAGGGGAAAGCCTAAAACACAAGTAACCCCAAGTCTGTTGTCAGAGGGAAATCTCCGACATTCTGCCGACCGGCGCAACTTACAGATATGGGCCTCGGGTGTCCAAGCCACCGAGGAAAACAGGGAACCCCATGCATTTTCGAAAAGAGGACACCCGTGGGAATCCGCAGAGGTGTGATTTGCGCCCATCGCCCCAGATTTTTTTACCCAGACAGCCCTGCAAAGTCGGAAATGTGGGGAAAAAACCGCTTTTTCCGCACATTTCGCTCGCCGCACCCATCGAAACACGCCCCCCACAACACATGGCCTACCGTCCCGCGTTCCCACAGGTGTCCCGATGAAAACGGTACCTCACATGTGTGGGTGCACCTACCTGGCCGCCAAGGGGAAAGCCTAAAACACAAGTAACCCCAAGTCTGTTGTCAGAGGGAAATCTCCGACATTCTGCCGACCGGCGCAACTTACAGATATGGGCCTCGGGTGTCCAAGCCACCGAGGAAAACAGGGAACCCCATGCATTTTCGAAAAGAGGACACCCGTGGGAATCCGCAGAGGTGTGATTTGCGCCCATCGCCCCAGATTTTTTTACCCAGACAGCCCTGCAAAGTCGGAAATGTGGGGAAAAAAACGCTTTTTCCGCACATTTCGCTCGCCGCACCCATCGAAACACGCCCCCCACAACACATGGCCTACCGTCCCGCGTTCCCACAGGTGTCCCGATGAAAACGGTACCTCACATGTGTGGGTGCACCTACCTGGCCGCCAAGGGGAAAGCCTAAAACACAAGTAACCCCCAAGTCTGTTGTCCATTCTGCCGACCGGCGCAACTTACAGATATGGGCCTCGGGTGTCCAAGCCACCGAGGAAAACAGGGAACCCCATGCATTTTCGAAAAGAGGACACCCGTGGGAATCCGCAGAGGTGTGATTTGCGCCCATCGCCCCAGATTTTTTTACCCAGACAGCCCTGCAAAGTCGGAAATGTGGGGAAAAAAACGCTTTTTCCGCACATTTCGCTCGCCGCACCCATCGAAACGCGCCCCCCACAACACATGGCCTACCGTCCCGCGTTCCCACAGGTGTCCCGATGAAAACGGTACCTCACATGTGTGGGTGCACCTACCTGGCCGCCAAGGGGAAAGCCTAAAACACAAGTAACCCCAAATCTGTTGTCAGAGGGAAATCTCCGACATTCTGCCGACCGGCGCAACTTACAGATATGGGCCTCGGGTGTCCAAGCCACCGAGGAAAACAGGGAACCCCATGCATTTTCGAAAAGAGGACACCCGTGGGAATCCGCAGAGGTGTGATTTGCGCCCATCGCCCCAGATTTTTTTACCCAGACAGCCCTGCAAAGTCGGAAATGTGGGGAAAAAACCGCTTTTTCCGCACATTTCGCTCGCCGCACCCATCGAAACACGCCCCCCACAACACATGGCCTACCGTCCCGCGTTCCCACAGGTGTCCCGATGAAAACGGTACCTCACATGTGTGGGTGCACCTACCTGGCCGCCAAGGGGAAAGCCTAAAACACAAGTAACCCCAAGTCTGTTGTCAGAGGGAAATCTCAGACATTCTGCCGACCGGCGCAACTTACAGATATGGGCCTCGGGTGTCCAAGCCACCGAGGAAAACAGGAAACCCATGCATTTTCGAAAAGAGGACACCCGTGGGAATCCGCAGAGGTGTGATTTGCGCCCATCGCCCCAGATTTTTTTACCCAGACAGCCCTGCAAAGTCGGAAATGTGGGGGAAAAAACGCTTTTTCTGCACATTTCACTCGCCGCACCCATCGAAACACGCCCCCCACAACACATGGCCTACCGTCCCGCGTTCCCACAGGTGTCCCGATGAAAACGGTACCTCACATGTGTGGGTGCACCTACCTGGCCGCCAAGGGGAAAGCCTAAAACACAAGTAACCCCAAGTCTGTTGTCCATTCTGCCGACCGGCGCAACTTACAGATGAGGGCCTCGGGTGTCCAAGCCACCGAGGAAAACAGGGAACCCCATGCATTTTCGAAAAGAGGACACCCGTGGGAATCCGCAGAGGTGTGATTTGCGCCCATCGCCTCAGATTTTTTTACCCAGACAGCCCTGCAAAGTCGGAAATGTGGGGAAAAAAACGCTTTTTCCGCACATTTCGCTCGCCGCACCCATCGAAACACGCCCCCCACAACACATGGCCTACCGTCCCGCGTTCCCACAGGTGTCCCGATGAAAACGGTACCTCACATGTGTGGGTGCACCTACCTGGCCGCCAAGGGGAAAGCCTAAAACACAAGTAACCCCAAGTCTGTTGTCAGAGGGAAATCTCCGACATTCTGCCGACCGGCGCAACTTACAGATATGGGCCTCGGGTGTCCAAGCCACCGAGGAAAACAGGGAACCCCATGCATTTTCGAAAAGAGGACACCCGTGGGAATCCGCAGAGGTGTGATTTGCGCCCATCGCCCCAGATTTTTTTACCCAGACAGCCCTGCAAAGTCGGAAATGTGGGGAAAAAAACGCTTTTTCCGCACATTTTGCTCGCCGCACCCATCGAAACACGCCCCCCACAACACATGGCCTACCGTCCCGCATTCCCACAGGTGTCCCGATGAAAACGGTACCTCACATGTGTGGGTGCACCTACCTGGCCGCCAAGGGGAAAGCCTAAAACACAAGTAACCCCAAGTCTGTTGTCCATTCTGCCGACCGGCGCAACTTACAGATATGGGCCTCGGGTGTCCAAGCCACCGAGGAAAACAGGGAACCCCATGCATTTTCGAAAAGAGGACACCCGTGGGAATCCGCAGAGGTGTGATTTGCGCCCATCGGCCCAGATTTTTTTACCCAGACAGCCCTGCAAAGTCGGAAATGTGGGGAAAAAAACGCTTTTTCCGCACATTTCGCTCGCCGCACCCATCGAAACGCGCCCCCCACAACACATGGCCTACCGTCCCGCGTTCCCACAGGTGTCCCGATGAAAACGGTACCTCACATGTGTGGGTGCACCTACCTGGCCGCCAAGGGGAAAGCCTGAAACACAAGTAACCCCAAGTCTGTTGTCAGAGGGAAATCTCCGACATTCTGCCGACCGGCGCAACTTACAGATATGGGCCTCGGGTGTCCAAGCCACCGAGGAAAACAGGGAACCCCATGCATTTTCGAAAAGAGGACACCCGTGGGAATCCGCAGAGGTGTGATTTGCGCCCATCGCCCCAGGTTTTTTTACCCAGACAGCCCTGCAAAGTCGGAAATGTGGGGAAAAAACCGCTTTTTCCGCACATTTCGCTCGCCGCACCCATCGAAACACGCCCCCCACAACACATGGCCTGCCGTCCCGCGTTCCCACAGGTGTCCCGATGAAAACGGTACCTCACATGTGTGGGTGCACCTACCTGGCCGCCAAGGGGAAAGCCTAAAACACAAGTAACCCCAAGTCTGTTGTCAGAGGGAAATCTCCGACATTCTGCCGACCGGCGCAACTTACAGATATGGGCCTCGGGTGTCCAAGCCACCGAGGAAAACAGGGAACCCCATGCATTTTCGAAAAGAGGACACCCGTGGGAATCCGCAGAGGTGTGATTTGCGCCCATCGCCCCAGATTTTTTTACCCAGACAGCCCTGCAAAGTCGGAAATGTGGGGAAAAAAACGCTTTTTCCGCACATTTCGCTCGCCGCACCCATCGAAACGCGCCCCCCACAACACATGGCCTACCGTCCCGCGTTCCCACAGGTGTCCCGATGAAAACGGTACCTCACATGTGTGGGTGCACCTACCTGGCCGCCAAGGGGAAAGCCTAAAACACAAGTAACCCCAAATCTGTTGTCAGAGGGAAATCTCCGACATTCTGCCGACCGGCGCAACTTACAGATATGGGCCTCGGGTGTCCAAGCCACCGAGGAAAACAGGGAACCCCATGCATTTTCGAAAAGAGGACACCCGTGGGAATCCGCAGAGGTGTGATTTGCGCCCATCGCCCCAGATTTTTTTACCCAGACAGCCCTGCAAAGTCGGAAATGTGGGGAAAAAACCGCTTTTTCCGCACATTTCGCTCGCCGCACCCATCGAAACACGCCCCCCACAACACATGGCCTACCGTCCCACGTTCCCACAGGTGTCCCGATGAAAACGGTACCTCACATGTGTGGGTGCACCTACCTGGCCGCCAAGGGGAAAGCCTAAAACACAAGTAACCCCAAGTCTGTTGTCAGAGGGAAATCTCAGACATTCTGCCGACCGGCGCAACTTACAGATATGGGCCTCGGGTGTCCAAGCCACCGAGGAAAACAGGAAACCCATGCATTTTCGAAAAGAGGACACCCGTGGGAATCCGCAGAGGTGTGATTTGCGCCCATCGCCCCAGATTTTTTTACCCAGACAGCCCTGCAAAGTCGGAAATGTGGGGGAAAAAACGCTTTTTCCGCACATTTCACTCGCCGCACCCATCGAAACACGCCCCCCACAACACATGGCCTACCGTCCCGCGTTCCCACAGGTGTCCCGATGAAAACGGTACCTCACATGTGTGGGTGCACCTACCTGGCCGCCAAGGGGAAAGCCTAAAACACAAGTAACCCCAAGTCTGTTGTCCATTCTGCCGACCGGCGCAACTTACAGATGAGGGCCTCGGGTGTCCAAGCCACCGAGGAAAACAGGGAACCCCATGCATTTTCGAAAAGAGGACACCCGTGGGAATCCGCAGAGGTGTGATTTGCGCCCATCGCCTCAGATTTTTTTACCCAGACAGCCCTGCAAAGTCGGAAATGTGGGGAAAAAAACGCTTTTTCCGCACATTTCGCTCGCCGCACCCATCGAAACACGCCCCCCACAACACATGGCCTACCGTCCCGCGTTCCCACAGGTGTCCCGATGAAAACGGTACCTCACATGTGTGGGTGCACCTACCTGGCCGCCAAGGGGAAAGCCTAAAACACAAGTAACCCCAAGTCTGTTGTCAGAGGGAAATCTCCGACATTCTGCCGACCGGCGCAACTTACAGATATGGGCCTCGGGTGTCCAAGCCACCGAGGAAAACAGGGAACCCCATGCATTTTCGAAAAGAGGACACCCGTGGGAATCCGCAGAGGTGTGATTTGCGCCCATCGCCCCAGATTTTTTTACCCAGACAGCCCTGCAAAGTCGGAAATGTGGGGAAAAAAACGCTTTTTCTGCACATTTCGCTCGCCGCACCCATCGAAACACGCCCCCCACAACACATGGCCTACCGTCCCGCGTTCCCACAGGTGTCCCGATGAAAATGGTACCTCACATGTGTGGGTGCACCTACCTGGCCGCCAAGGGGAAAGCCTAAAACACAAGTAACCCCAAGTCTGTTGTCCATTCTGCCGACCGGCGCAACTTACAGATATGGGCCTCGGGTGTCCAAGCCACCGAGGAAAACAGGGAACCCCATGCATTTTCGAAAAGAGGACACCCGTGGGAATCCGCAGAGGTGTGATTTGCGCCCATCGCCCCAGATTTTTTTACCCAGACAGCCCTGCAAAGTCGGAAATGTGGGGAAAAAAACGCTTTTTCCGCACATTTCGCTCGCCGCACCCATCGAAACGCGCCCCCCACAACACATGGCCTACCGTCCCGCGTTCCCACAGGTGTCCCGATGAAAACGGTACCTCACATGTGTGGGTGCACCTACCTGGCCGCCAAGGGGAAAGCCTGAAACACAAGTAACCCCAAGTCTGTTGTCAGAGGGAAATCTCCGACATTCTGCCGACCGGCGCAACTTACAGATATGGGCCTCGGGTGTCCAAGCCACCGAGGAAAACAGGGAACCCCATGCATTTTCGAAAAGAGGACACCCGTGGGAATCCGCAGAGGTGTGATTTGCGCCCATCGCCCCAGGTTTTTTTACCCAGACAGCCCTGCAAAGTCGGAAATGTGGGGAAAAAACCGCTTTTTCTGCACATTTCGCTCGCCGCACCCATCGAAACACGCCCCCCACAACACATGGCCTGCCGTCCCGCGTTCCCACAGGTGTCCCGATGAAAACGGTACCTCACATGTGTGGGTGCACCTACCTGGCCGCCAAGGGGAAAGCCTAAAACACAAGTAACCCCAAGTCTGTTGTCAGAGGGAAATCTCAGACATTCTGCCGACCGGCGCAACTTACAGATATGGGCCTCGGGTGTCCAAGCCACCGAGGAAAACAGGGAACCCCATGCATTTTCGAAAAGAGGACACCCGTGGGAATCCGCAGAGGTGTGATTTGCGCCCATCGCCCCAGATTTTTTTACCCAGACAGCCCTGCAAAGTCGGAAATGTGGGGGAAAAAACGCTTTTTCCGCACATTTCACTCACCGCACCCATCGAAACACGCCCCCCACAACACATGGCCTACCGTCCCGCGTTCGCACAGGTGTCCCGATGAAAACGGTACCTCACATGTGTGGGTGCACCTACCTGGCCGCCAAGGGGAAAGCCTAAAACACAAGTAACCCCAAGTCTGTTGTCCATTCTGCCGACCGGCGCAACTTACAGATATGGGCCTCGGGTGTCCAAGCCACCGAGGAAAACAGGAAACCCCATGCATTTTCGAAAAGAGGACACCCGTGGGAATCCGCAGAGGTGTGATTTGCACCCATCGCCCCAGATTTTTTTACCCAGACAGCCCTGCAAAGTCGGAAATGTGGGGAAAAAAACGCTTTTTCCGCACATTTCGCTCGCCGCACCCATCGAAACACGCCCCCCACAACACATGGCCTACCGTCCCGCGTTCCCACAGGTGTCCCGATGAAAACGGTACCTCACATGTGTGGGTGCACCTACCTGGCCGCCAAGGGGAAAGCCTAAAACACAAGTAACCCCAAGTCTGTTGTCAGAGGGAAATCTCCGACATTCTGCCGACCGGCGCAACTTACAGATATGGGCCTCGGGTGTCCAAGCCACCGAGGAAAACAGGGAACCCCATGCATTTTCGAAAAGAGGACACCCGTGGGAATCCACAGAGGTGTGATTTGCGCCCATCGCCCCAGATTTTTTTACCCAGACAGCCCTGCAAAGTCGGAAATGTGGGGAAAAAAACGCTTTTTCCGCACATTTCGCTCGCCGCACCCATCGAAACACGCCCCCCACAACACATGGCCTACCGTCCCGCGTTCCCACAGGTGTCCCGATGAAAACGGTACCTCACATGTGTGGGTGCACCTACCTGGCCGCCAAGGGGAAAGCCTAAAACACAAGTAACCCCAAGTCTGTTGTCCATTCTGCCGACCGGCGCAACTTACAGATATGGGCCTCGGGTGTCCAAGCCACCGAGGAAAACAGGGAACCCCATGCATTTTCGAAAAGAGGACACCCGTGGGAATCCGCAGAGGTGTGATTTGCGCCCATCGCCCCAGATTTTTTTACCCAGACAGCCCTGCAAAGTCGGAAATGTGGGGAAAAAAACGCTTTTTCCGCACATTTCGCTCGCCGCACCCATCGAAACGCGCCCCCCACAACACATGGCCTACCGTCCCGCGTTCCCACAGGTGTCCCGATGAAAACGGTACCTCACATGTGTGGGTGCACCTACCTGGCCGCCAAGGGGAAAGCCTAAAACACAAGTAACCCCAAGTCTGTTGTCAGAGGGAAATCTCCGACATTCTGCCGACCGGCGCAACTTACAGATATGGGCCTCGGGTGTCCAAGCCACCGAGGAAAACAGGGAACCCCATGCATTTTCGAAAAGAGGACACCCGTGGGAATCCGCAGAGGTGTGATTTGCGCCCATCGCCCCAGATTTTTTTACCCAGACAGCCCTGCAAAGTCGGAAATGTGGGGAAAAAACCGCTTTTTCCGCACATTTTGCTCGCCGCACCCATCGAAACACGCCCCCCACAACACATGGCCTACCGTCCCGCGTTCCCACAGGTGTCCCGATGAAAACGGTACCTCACATGTGTGGGTGCACCTACCTGGCCGCCAAGGGGAAAGCCTAAAACACAAGTAACCCCAAGTCTGTTGTCCATTCTGCCGACCGGCGCAACTTACAGATATGGGCCTCGGGTGTCCAAGCCACCGAGGAAAACAGGGAACCCCATGCATTTTCGAAAAGAGGACACCCGTGGGAATCCGCAGAGGTGTGATTTGCGCCCATCGCCCAGATTTTTTTACCCAGACAGCCCTGCAAAGTCGGAAATGTGGGGAAAAAAACGCTTTTTCCGCACATTTCGCTCGCCGCACCCATCGAAACGCGCCCCCCACAACACATGGCCTACCGTCCCGCGTTCCCACAGGTGTCCCGATGAAAACGGTACCTCACATGTGTGGGTGCACCTACCTGGCCGCCAAGGGGAAAGCCTAAAACACAAGTAACCCCAAGTCTGTTGTCAGAGGGAAATCTCCGACATTCTGCCGACCGGCGCAACTTACAGATATGGGCCTCGGGTGTCCAAGCCACCGAGGAAAACAGGGAACCCCATGCATTTTCGAAAAGAGGACACCCGTGGGAATCCGCAGAGGTGTGATTTGCGCCCATCGCCCCAGATTTTTTTACCCAGACAGCCCTGCAAAGTCGGAAATGTGGGGAAAAAACCGCTTTTTCCGCACATTTTGCTCGCCGCACCCATCGAAACACGCCCCCCACAACACATGGCCTACCGTCCCGCGTTCCCACAGGTGTCCCGATGAAAACGGTACCTCACATGTGTGGGTGCACCTACCTGGCCGCCAAGGGGAAAGCCTAAAACACAAGTAACCCCAAGTCTGTTGTCAGAGGGAAATCTCAGACATTCTGCCGACCGGCGCAACTTACAGATATGGGCCTCGGGTGTCCAAGCCACAGAGGAAAACAGGGAACCCCATGCATTTTCGAAAAGAGGACACCTGTGGGAATCCGCAGAGGTGTGATTTGCGCCCATCGCCCCAGATTTTTTTACCCAGACAGCCCTGCAAAGTCGGAAATGTGGGGGAAAAAACGCTTTTTCCGCACATTTCACTCGCCGCACCCATCGAAACACGCCCCCCACAACACATGGCCTACCGTCCCGCGTTCCCACAGGTGTCCCGATGAAAACGGTACCTCACATGTGTGGGTGCACCTACCTGGCCGCCAAGGGGAAAGCCTAAAACACAAGTAACCCCAAGTCTGTTGTCCATTCTGCCGACCGGCGCAACTTACAGATATGGGCCTCGGGTGTCCAAGCCACCGAGGAAAACAGGGAACCCCATGCATTTTCGAAAAGAGGACACCCGTGGGAATCCGCATAGGTGTGATTTGCGCCCATCGCCTCAGATTTTTTTACCCAGACAGCCCTGCAAAGTCGGAAATGTGGGGAAAAAAACGCTTTTTCCGCACATTTCGCTCGCCGCACCCATGGAAACACGCCCCCCACAACACATGGCCTACCTTCCCGCGTTCCCACAGGTGTCCCGATGAAAACGGTACCTCACATGTGTGGGTGCACCTACCTGGCCGCCAAGGGGAAAGCCTAAAACACAAGTAACCCCAAGTCTGTTGTCAGAGGGAAATCTCCGACATTCTGCCGACCGGCGCAACTTACAGATATGGGCCTCGGGTGTCCAAGCCACCGAGGAAAACAGGGAACCCCATGCATTTTCGAAAAGAGGACACCCGTGGGAATCCGCAGAGGTGTGATTTGCGCCCATCGCCCCAGATTTTTTTACCCAGACAGCCCTGCAAAGTCGGAAATGTGGGGAAAAAACCGCTTTTTCCGCACATTTTGCTCGCCGCACCCATCGAAACACGCCCCCCACAACACATGGCCTACCGTCCCGCGTTCCCACAGGTGTCCCGATGAAAACGGTACCTCACATGTGTGGGTGCACCTACCTGGCCGCCAAGGGGAAAGCCTAAAACACAAGTAACCCCAAGTCTGTTGTCCATTCTGCCGACCGGCGCAACTTACAGATATGGGCCTCGGGTGTCCAAGCCACCGAGGAAAACAGGAAACCCCATGCATTTTCGAAAAGAGGACACCCGTGGGAATCCGCAGAGGTGTGATTTGCGCCCATCGCCCCAGATTTTTTTACCCAGACAGCCCTGCAAAGTCGGAAATGTGGGGAAAAAAACGCTTTTTCCGCACATTTCGCTCGCCGCACCCATGGAAACACGCCCCCCACAACACATGGCCTACCGTCCCGCGTTCCCACAGGTGTCCCGATGAAAACGGTACCTCACATGTGTGGGTGCACCTACCTGGCCGCCAAGGGGAAAGCCTAAAACACAAGTAACCCCAAGTCTGTTGTCAGAGGGAAATCTCAGACATTCTGCCGACCGGCGCAACTTACAGATATGGGCCTCGGGTGTCCAAGCCACCGAGGAAAACAGGGAACCCCATGCATTTTCGAAAAGAGGACACCCGTGGGAATCCGCAGAGGTGTGATTTGCGCCCATCGCCCCAGATTTTTTTACCCAGACAGCCCTGCAAAGTCGGAAATGTGGGGGAAAAAACGCTTTTTCCGCACATTTCACTCACCGCACCCATCGAAACACGCCCCCCACAACACATGGCCTACCGTCCCGCGTTCCCACAGGTGTCCCGATGAAAACGGTACCTCACATGTGTGGGTGCACCTACCTGGCCGCCAAGGGGAAAGCCTAAAACACAAGTAACCCCAAGTCTGTTGTCCATTCTGCCGACCGGCGCAACTTACAGATATGGGCCTCGGGTGTCCAAGCCACCGAGGAAAACAGGAAACCCCATGCATTTTCGAAAAGAGGACACCCGTGGGAATCCGCAGAGGTGTGATTTGCGCCCATCGCCCCAGATTTTTTTACCCAGACAGCCCTGCAAAGTCGGAAATGTGGGGAAAAAAACGCTTTTTCCGCACATTTCGCTCGCCGCACCCATCGAAACACGCCCCCCACAACACATGGCCTACCGTCCCGCGTTCCCACAGGTGTCCCGATGAAAACGGTACCTCACATGTGTGGGTGCACCTACCTGGCCGCCAAGGGGAAAGCCTAAAACACAAGTAACCCCAAGTCTGTTGTCAGAGGGAAATCTCCGACATTCTGCCGACCGGCGCAACTTACAGATATGGGCCTCTGGTGTCCAAGCCACCGAGGAAAACAGGGAACCCCATGCATTTTCGAAAAGAGGACACCCGTGGGAATCCACAGAGGTGTGATTTGCGCCCATCGCCCCAGATTTTTTTACCCAGACAGCCCTGCAAAGTCGGAAATGTGGGGAAAAAAACGCTTTTTCCGCACATTTCGCTCGCTGCACCCATCGAAACACGCCCCCCACAACACATGGCCTACCGTCCCGCGTTCCCACAGGTGTCCCGATGAAAACGGTACCTCACATGTGTGGGTGCACCTACCTGGCCGCCAAGGGGAAAGCCTAAAACACAAGTAACCCCAAGTCTGTTGTCCATTCTGCCGACCGGCGCAACTTACAGATATGGGCCTCGGGTGTCCAAGCCACCGAGGAAAACAGGGAACCCCATGCATTTTCGAAAAGAGGACACCCGTGGGAATCCGCAGAGGTGTGATTTGCGCCCATCGCCCAGATTTTTTTACCCAGACAGCCCTGCAAAGTCGGAAATGTGGGGAAAAAAACGCTTTTTCCGCACATTTCGCTCGCCGCACCCATCGAAACGCGCCCCCCACAACACATGGCCTACCGTCCCGCGTTCCCACAGGTGTCCCGATGAAAACGGTACCTCACATGTGTGGGTGCACCTACCTGGCCGCCAAGGGGAAAGCCTAAAACACAAGTAACCCCAAGTCTGTTGTCAGAGGGAAATCTCCGACATTCTGCCGACCGGCGCAACTTACAGATATGGGCCTCGGGTGTCCAAGCCACCGAGGAAAACAGGGAACCCCATGCATTTTCGAAAAGAGGACACCCGTGGGAATCCGCAGAGGTGTGATTTGCGCCCATCGCCCCAGATTTTTTTACCCAGACAGCCCTGCAAAGTCGGAAATGTGGGGAAAAAACCGCTTTTTCCGCACATTTTGCTCGCCGCCCCCATCGAAACACGCCCCCCACAACACATGGCCTACCGTCCCGCGTTCCCACAGGTGTCCCGATGAAAACGGTACCTCACATGTGTGGGTGCACCTACCTGGCCGCCAAGGGGAAAGCCTAAAACACAAGTAACCCCAAGTCTGTTGTCAGAGGGAAATCTCAGACATTCTGCCGACCGGCGCAACTTACAGATATGGGCCTCGGGTGTCCAAGCCACCGAGGAAAACAGGGAACCCCATGCATTTTCGAAAAGAGGACACCTGTGGGAATCCGCAGAGGTGTGATTTGCGCCCATCGCCCCAGATTTTTTTACCCAGACAGCCCTGCAAAGTCGGAAATGTGGGGGAAAAAACGCTTTTTCCGCACATTTCACTCGCCGCACCCATCGAAACACGCCCCCCACAACACATGGCCTACCGTCCCGCGTTCCCACAGGTGTCCCGATGAAAACGGTACCTCACATGTGTGGGTGCACCTACCTGGCCGCCAAGGGGAAAGCCTAAAACACAAGTAACCCCAAGTCTGTTGTCCATTCTGCCGACCGGCGCAACTTACAGATATGGGCCTCGGGTGTCCAAGCCACCGAGGAAAACAGGGAACCCCATGCATTTTCGAAAAGAGGACACCCGTGGGAATCCGCATAGGTGTGATTTGCGCCCATCGCCTCAGATTTTTTTACCCAGACAGCCCTGCAAAGTCGGAAATGTGGGGAAAAAAACGCTTTTTCCGCACATTTTGCTCGCCGCACCCATGGAAACACGCCCCCCACAACACATGGCCTACCGTCCCGCGTTCCCACAGGTGTCCCGATGAAAACGGTACCTCACATGTGTGGGTGCACCTACCTGGCCGCCAAGGGGAAAGCCTAAAACACAAGTAACCCCAAGTCTGTTGTCAGAGGGAAATCTCCGACATTCTGCCGACCGGCGCAACTTACAGATATGGGCCTCGGGTGTCCAAGCCACCGAGGAAAACAGGGAACCCCATGCATTTTCGAAAAGAGGACACCCGTGGGAATCCGCAGAGGTGTGATTTGCGCCCATCGCCCCAGATTTTTTTACCCAGACAGCCCTGCAAAGTCGGAAATGTGGGGAAAAAAACGCTTTTTCCGCACATTTCGCTCGCCGCACCCATCGAAGCACGCCCCCCACAACACATGGCCTACCGTCCCGCGTTCCCACAGGTGTCCCGATGAAAACGGTACCTCACATGTGTGGGTGCACCTACCTGGCCGCCAAGGGGAAAGCCTAAAACACAAGTAACCCCAAGTCTGTTGTCCATTCTGCCGACCGGCGCAACTTACAGATATGGGCCTCGGGTGTCCAAGCCACCGAGGAAAACAGGGAACCCCATGCATTTTCGAAAAGAGGACACCCGTGGGAATCCGCAGAGGTGTGATTTGCGCCCATCGCCCCAGATTTTTTTACCCAGACAGCCCTGCAAAGTCGGAAATGTGGGGAAAAAACCGCTTTTTCCGCACATTTCGCTCGCCGCACCCATCGAAACACGCCCCCCACAACACATGGCCTACCGTCCCGCGTTCCCACAGGTGTCCCGATGAAAACGGTACCTCACATGTGTGGGTGCACCTACCTGGCCGCCAAGGGGAAAGCCTAAAACACAAGTAACCCCAAGTCTGTTGTCAGAGGGAAATCTCAGACATTCTGCCGACCGGCGCAACTTACAGATATGGGCCTCGGGTGTCCAAGCCACAGAGGAAAACAGGGAACCCCATGCATTTTCGAAAAGAGGACACCCGTGGGAATCCGCAGAGGTGTGATTTGCGCCCATCGCCCCAGATTATTTTACCCAGACAGCCCTGCAAAGTCGGAAATGTGGGGAAAAAAACGCTTTTTCCGCACATTTCGCTCACCGCACCCATCGAAACGCGCCCCCAACAACACATGGCCTACCGTCCCGCGTTCCCACAGGTGTCCCGATGAAAACGGTACCTCACATGTGTGGGTGCACCTACCTGGCCGCCAAGGGGAAAGCCTAAAACACAAGTAACCCCAAGTCTGTTGTCAGAGGGAAATCTCAGACATTCTGCCGACCGGCGCAACTTACAGATATGGGCCTCGGGTGTCCAAGCCAGCGAGGAAAACAGGGAACCCCATGCATTTTCGAAAAGAGGACACCCGTGGGAATCCGCAGAGGTGTGATTTGCGCCCATCGCCCCAGATTTTTTTACCCAGACAGCCCTGCAAAGTCGGAAATGTGGGGAAAAAAACGCTTTTTCCGCACATTTCGCTCGCCGCACCCATCGAAACGCACCCCCCACAACACATGGCCTACCGTCCCGCGTTCCCACAGGTGTCCCGATGAAAACGGTACCTCACATGTGTGGGTGCACCTACCTGGCCGCCAAGGGGAAAGCCTAAAACACAAGTAACCCCAAGTCTGTTGTCAGAGGGAAATCTCAGACATTCTGCCGACCGGCGCAACTTACAGATATGGGCCTCGGGTGTCCAAGCCACCGAGGAAAACAGGGAACCCCATGCATTTTCGAAAAGAGGACACCCGTGGGAATCCGCAGAGGTGTGATTTGCGCCCATCGCCCCAGATTTTTTTACCCAGACAGCCCTGCAAAGTCGGAAATGTGGGGAAAAAAACGCTTTTTCCGCACATTTCGCTCGCCGCACCCATCGAAACACGCCCCCCACAACACATGGCCTACCGTCCCGCGTTCCCACAGGTGTCCCGATGAAAACGGTACCTCACATGTGTGGGTGCACCTACCTGGCCGCCAAGGGGAAAGCCTAAAACACAAGTAACCCCAAGTCTGTTGTCCATTCTGCCGACCGGCGCAACTTACAGATATGGGCCTCGGGTGTCCAAGCCACCGAGGAAAACAGGGAACCCCATGCATTTTCGAAAAGAGGACACCCGTGGGAATCCGCAGAGGTGTGATTTGCGCCCATCGCCCCAGATTTTTTTACCCAGACAGCCCTGCAAAGTCGGAAATGTGGGGAAAAAAACGCTTTTTCCGCACATTTTGCTCGCCGCACCCATCGAAACGCGCCCCCCACAACACATGGCCTACTGTCCCGCGTTCCCACAGGTGTCCCGATGAAAACGGTACCTCACATGTGTGGGTGCACCTACCTGGCCGCCAAGGGGAAAGCCTAAAACACAAGTAACCCCAAGTCTGTTGTCAGAGGGAAATCTCCGACATTCTGCCGACCGGCGCAACTTACAGATATGGGCCTCGGGTGTCCAAGCCACCGAGGAAAACAGGGAACCCCATGCATTTTCGAAAAGAGGACACCCGTGGGAATCCGCAGAGGTGTGATTTGCGCCCATCGCCCCAGATTTTTTTACCCAGACAGCCCTGCAAAGTCGGAAATGTGGGGAAAAAAACGCTTTTTCCGCACATTTCGCTCGCCGCACCCATCGAAACACGCCCCCCACAACACATGGCCTACCGTCCTGCGTTCCCACAGGTGTCCCGATGAAAACGGTACCTCACATGTGTGGGTGCACCTACCTGGCCGCCAAGGGGAAAGCCTAAAACACAAGTAACCCCAAGTCTGTTGTCAGAGGGAAATCTCCGACATTCTGCCGACCGGCGCAACTTACAGATATGGGCCTCGGGTGTCCAAGCCACCAAGGAAAACAGGGAACCCCATGCATTTTCGAAAAGAGGACACCCGTGGGAATCCGCAGAGGTGTGATTTGCGCCCATCGCCCCAGATTTTTTTACCCAGACAGCCCTGCAAAGTCGGAAATGTGGGGAAAAAAACGCTTTTTCCGCACATTTCGCTCGCCGCACCCATCGAAACACGCCCCCCACAACACATGGCCTACCGTCCCGCGTTCCCACAGGTGTCCCGATGAAAACGGTACCTCACATGTGTGGGTGCACCTACCTGGCCGCCAAGGGGAAAGCCTAAAACACAAGTAACCCCAAGTCTGTTGTCCATTCTGCCGACCGGCGCAACTTACAGATATGGGCCTCGGGTGTCCAAGCCACCGAGGAAAACAGGGAACCCCATGCATTTTCGAAAAGAGGACACCCGTGGGAATCCGCAGAGGTGTGATTTGCGCCCATCGCCCCAGATTTTTTTACCCAGACAGCCCTGCAAAGTCGGAAATGTGGGGAAAAAAACGCTTTTTCCGCACATTTCGCTCGCCGCACCCATCGAAACACACCCCCCACAACACATGGCCTACCGTCCCGCGTTCCCACAGGTGTCCCGATGAAAACGGTACCTCACATGTGTGGGTGCACCTACCTGGCCGCCAAGGGGAAAGCCTAAAACACAAGTAACCCCAAGTCTGTTGTCAGAGGGAAATCTCAGACATTCTGCCGACCGGCGCAACTTACAGATATGGGCCTCGGGTGTCCAAGCCACCGAGGAAAACAGGGAACCCCATGCATTTTCGAAAAGAGGACACCCGTGGGAATCCGCAGAGGTGTGATTTGCGCCCATCGCCCCAGATTTTTTTACCCAGACAGCCCTGCAAAGTCGGAAATGTGGGGAAAAAAACACTTTTTCCGCACATTTCGCTCGCCGCACCCATCGAAACGCGCCCCCCACAACACATGGCCTACCGTCCCGCGTTCCCACAGGTGTCCCGATGAAAACGGTACCTCACATGTGTGGGTGCACCTACCTGGCCGCCAAGGGGAAAGCCTAAAACACAAGTAACCCCAAGTCTGTTGTCAGAGGGAAATCTCAGACATTCTGCCGACCGGCGCAACTTACAGATATGGGCCTCGGGTGTCCAAGCCACCGAGGAAAAAAGGGAACCCCATGCATTTTCGAAAAGAGGACACCCGTGGGAATCCGCAGAGGTGTGATTTGCGCCCATCGCCCCAGATTTTTTTACCCAGACAGCCCTGCAAAGTCGGAAATGTGGGGAAAAAAACGCTTTTTCCGCACATTTCGCTCGCCACACCCATCGAAACACGCCCCCCACAACACATGGCCTACCGTCCCGCGTTCCCACAGGTGTCCCGATGAAAACGGTACCTCACATGTGTGGGTGCACCTACCTGGCCGCCAAGGGGAAAGCCTAAAACACAAGTAACCCCAAGTCTGTTGTCAGAGGGAAATCTCCGACATTCTGCCGACCGGCGCAACTTACAGATATGGGCCTCGGGTGTCCAAGCCACCGAGGAAAACAGGGAACCCCATGCATTTTCGAAAAGAGGACACCCGTGGGAATCCGCAGAGGTGTGATTTGCGCCCATCGCCCCAGATTTTTTTACCCAGACAGCCCTGCAAAGTCGGAAATGTGGGGAAAAAAACGCTTTTTCCGCACATTTCGCTCGCCGCACCCATCGAAACACGCCCCCCACAACACATGGCCTACCGTCCCGCGTTCCCACAGGTGTCCCGATGAAAACGGTACCTCACATGTGTGGGTGCACCTACCTGGCCGCCAAGGGGAAAGCCTAAAACACAAGTAACCCCAAGTCTGTTGTCCATTCTGCCGACCGGCGCAACTTACAGATATGGGCCTCGGGTGTCCAAGCCACCGAGGAAAACAGGGAACCCCATGCATTTTCGAAAAGAGGACACCCGTGGGAATCCGCAGAGGTGTGATTTGCGCCCATCGCCCCAGATTTTTTTACCCAGACAGCCCTGCAAAGTCGGAAATGTGGGGAAAAAACCGCTTTTTCCGCACATTTCGCTCGCCGCACCCATCGAAACACGCCCCCCACAACACATGGCCTACCGTCCCGCGTTCCCACAGGTGTCCCGATGAAAACGGTACCTCACATGTGTGGGTGCACCTACCTGGCCGCCAAGGGGAAAGCCTAAAACACAAGTAACCCCAAGTCTGTTGTCAGAGGGAAATCTCAGACATTCTGCCGACCGGCACAACTTACAGATATGGGCCTCGGGTGTCCAAGCCACCGAGGAAAACAGGGAACCCCATGCATTTTCGAAAAGAGGACACCCGTGGGAATCCGCAGAGGTGTGATTTGCGCCCATCGCCCCAGATTATTTTACCCAGACAGCCCTGCAAAGTCGGAAATGTGGGGAAATAAACGCTTTTTCCGCACATTTTGCTCGCCGCACCCATCGAAACGCGCCCCCCACAACACATGGCCTACCGTCCCGCGTTCCCACAGGTGTCCCGATGAAAACGGTACCTCACATGTGTGGGTGCACCTACCTGGCCGCCAAGGGGAAAGCCTAAAACACAAGTAACCCCAAGTCTGTTGTCAGAGGGAAATCTCAGACATTCTGCCGACCGGCGCAACTTACAGATATGGGCCTCGGGTGTCCAAGCCAGCGAGGAAAACAGGGAACCCCATGCATTTTCAAAAAGAGGACACCCGTGGGAATCCGCAGAGGTGTGATTTGCGCCCATCGCCCCAGATTTTTTTACCCAGACAGCCCTGCAAAGTCGGAAATGTGGGGAAAAAAACGCTTTTTCCGCACATTTCGCTCGCCGCACCCATCGAAACGCGCCCCCCACAACACATGGCCTACCGTCCCGCGTTCCCACAGGTGTCCCGATGAAAACGGTACCTCACATGTGTGGGTGCACCTACCTGGCCGCGAAGGGGAAAGCCTAAAACACAAGTAACCCCAAGTCTGTTGTCAGAAGGAAATCTCCGACATTCTGCCGACCGGCGCAACTTACAGATATGGGCCTCGGGTGTCCAAGCCACCGAGGAAAACAGGGAACCCCATGCATTTTCGAAAAGAGGACACCCGTGGGAATCCGCAGAGGTGTGATTTGCGCCCATCGCCCCAGATTTTTTTACCCAGACAGCCCTGCAAAGTCGGAAATGTGGGGAAAAAAACGCTTTTTCCGCACATTTCGCTCGCCGCACCCATCGAAACACGCCCCCCACAACACATGGCCTACCGTCCCGCGTTCCCACAGGTGTCCCGATGAAAACGGTACCTCACATGTGTGGGTGCACCTACCTGGCCGCCAAGGGGAAAGCCTAAAACACAAGTAACCCCAAGTCTGTTGTCCATTCTGCCGACCGGCGCAACTTACAGATATGGGCCTCGGGTGTCCAAGCCACCGAGGAAAACAGGGAACCCCATGCATTTTCGAAAAGAGGACACCCGTGGGAATCCGCAGAGGTGTGATTTGCGCCCATCGCCCCAGATTTTTTTACCCAGACAGCCCTGCAAAGTCGGAAATGTGGGGAAAAAAACGCTTTTTCCGCACATTTCGCTCGCCGCACCCATCGAAACACGCCCCCCACAACACATGGCCTACCGTCCCGCGTTCCCACAGGTGTCCCGATGAAAACGGTACCTCACATGTGTGGGTGCACCTACCTGGCCGCCAAGGGGAAAGCCTAAAACACAAGTAACCCCAAGTCTGTTGTCAGAGGGAAATCTCCGACATTCTGCCGACCGGCGCAACTTACAGATATGGGCCTCGGGTGTCCAAGCCACCGAGGAAAACAGGGAACCCCATGCATTTTCGAAAATAGGACACCCGTGGGAATCCGCAGAGGTGTGATTTGCGCCCATCGCCCCAGATTTTTTTACCCAGACAGCCCTGCAAAGTCGGAAATGTGGGGAAAAAAACGCTTTTTCCGCACATTTCGCTCGCCGCACCCATCGAAACACGCCCCCCACAACACATGGCCTACCGTCCCGCGTTCCCACAGGTGTCCCGATGAAAACGGTACCTCACATGTGTGGGTGCACCTACCTGGCCGCCAAGGGGAAAGCCTAAAACACAAGTAACCCCAAGTCTGTTGTCCATTCTGCCGACCGGCGCAACTTACAGATATGGGCCTCGGGTGTCCAAGCCACCGAGGAAAACAGGGAACCCCATGCATTTTCGAAAAGAGGACACCCGTGGGAATCCGCAGAGGTGTGATTTGCGCCCATCGCCCCAGATTTTTTTACCCAGACAGCCCTGCAAAGTCGGAAATGTGGGGAAAAAAACGCTTTTTCCGCACATTTCGCTCGCCGCACCCATCGAAACACACCCCCCACAACACATGGCCTACCGTCCCGCGTTCCCACAGGTGTCCCGATGAAAACGGTACCTCACATTTGTGGGTGCACCTACCTGGCCGCCAAGGGGAAAGCCTAAAACACAAGTAACCCCAAGTCTGTTGTCAGAGGGAAATCTCAGACATTCTGCCGACCGGCGCAACTTACAGATATGGGCCTCGGGTGTCCAAGCCACCGAGGAAAACAGGGAACCCCATGCATTTTCGAAAAGAGGACACCCGTGGGAATCCGCAGAGGTGTGATTTGCGCCCATCGCCCCAGATTTTTTTACCCAGACAGCCCTGCAAAGTCGGAAATGTGGGGAAAAAAACGCTTTTTCCGCACATTTCGCTCGCCGCACCCATCGAAACACGCCGCCCACAACACATGGCCTACCGTCCCGCGTTCCCACAGGTGTCCCGATGAAAACGGTACCTCACATGTGTGGGTGCACCTACCTGGCCGCCAAGGGGAAAGCCTAAAACACAAGTAACCCCAAGTCTGTTGTCCATTCTGCCGACCGGCGCAACTTACAGATATGGGCCTCGGGTGTCCAAGCCACCGAGGAAAACAGGGAACCCCATGCATTTTCGAAAAGAGGACACCCGTGGGAATCCGCAGAGGTGTGATTTGCGCCCATCGCCCCAGATTTTTTTACCCAGACAGCCCTGCAAAGTCGGAAATGTGGGGAAAAAAACGCTTTTTCCGCACATTTCGCTCGCCGCACCCAACGAAACACGCCCCCCACAACACATGGCCTACCGTCCCGCGTTCCCAAAGGTGTCCCGATGAAAACGGTACCTCACATGTGTGGGTGCACCTACCTGGCCGCCAAGGGGAAAGCCTAAAACACAAGTAACCCCAAGTCTGTTGTCACAGGTAAATCTCAGACATTCTGCCGACCGGCGCAACTTACAGATATGGGCCTCGGGTGTCCAAGCCACCGAGGAAAACAGGGAACCCCATGCATTTTCGAAAAGAGGACACCCGTGGGAATCCGCAGAGGTGTGATTTGCGCCCATCGCCCCAGATTTTTTTACCCAGACAGCCCTGCAAAGTCGGAAATGTGGGGAAAAAAACGCTTTTTCCGCACATTTCGCTCGCCGCACCTATCGAAACACGCCCCCCACAACACATGGCCTACCGTCCCGCGTTCCCACAGGTGTCCCGATGAAAACGGTACCTCACATGTGTGGGTGCACCTACCTGGCCGCCAAGGGGAAAGCCTAAAACACAAGTAACCCCAAGTCTGTTGTCCATTCTGCCGACCGGCGCAACTTACAGATATGGGCCTCGGGTGTCCAAGCCACCGAGGAAAACAGGGAACCCCATGCATTTTCGAAAAGAGGACACCCGTGGGAATCCGCAGAGGTGTGATTTGCGCCCATCGCCCCAGATTTTTTTACCCAGACAGCCCTGCAAAGTCGGAAATGTGGGGAAAAAAACGCTTTTTCCGCACATTTCGCTCACCGCACCCATCGAAACACGCCCCCCACAACACATGGCCTACCGTCCCGCGTTCCCACAGGTGTCCCGATGAAAACGGTACCTCACATGTGTGGGTGCACCTACCTGGCCGCCAAGGGGAAAGCCTAAAACACAAGTAACCCCAAGTCTGTTGTCAGAGGGAAATCTCCGACATTCTGCCGACCGGCGCAACTTACAGATATGGGCCTCGGGTGTCCAAGCCACCGAGGAAAACAGGGAACCCCATGCATTTTCGAAAAGAGGACACCCGTGGGAATCCGCAGAGGTGTGATTTGCGCCCATCGCCCCAGATTTTTTTACCCAGACAGCCCTGCAAAGTCGGAAATGTGGGGAAAAAAACGCTTTTTCTGCACATTTCGCTCGCCGCACCCATCGAAACACGCCCCCCACAACACATGGCCTACCGTCCCGCGTTCCCACAGGTGTCCCGATGAAAACGGTACCTCACATGTGTGGGTGCACCTACCTGGCCGCCAAGGGGAAAGCCTAAAACACAAGTAACCCCAAGTCTGTTGTCCATTCTGCCGACCGGCGCAACTTACAGATATGGGCCTCGGGTGTCCAAGCCACCGAGGAAAACAGGGAACCCCATGCATTTTCGAAAAGAGGACACCCGTGGGAATCCGCAGAGGTGTGATTTGCGCCCATCGCCCCAGATTTTTTTACCCAGACAGCCCTGCAAAGTCGGAAATGTGGGGAAAAAAACGCTTTTTCCGCACATTTCGCTCGCCGCACCCATCGAAACGCGCCCCCCACAACACATGGCCTACCGTCCCGCGTTCCCACAGGTGTCCCGATGAAAACGGTACCTCACATGTGTGGGTGCACCTACCTGGCCGCCAAGGGGAAAGCCTAAAACACAAGTAACCCCAAGTCTGTTGTCAGAGGGAAATCTCCGACATTCTGCCGACCGGCGCAACTTACAGATATGTGCCTCGGGAGTCCAAGCCACCAAGGAAAACAGGGAACCCCATGCATTTTCGAAAAGAGGACACCCGTGGGAATCCGCAGAGGTGTGATTTGCGCCCATCGCCCCAGATTTTTTTACCCAGACAGCCCTGCAAAGTCGGAAATGTGGGGAAAAAAACGCTTTTTCCGCACATTTCGCTCGCCGCACCCATCGAAACACGCCCCCCACAACACATGGCCTACCGTCCCGCGTTCCCACAGGTGTCCCGATGAAAACGGTACCTCACATGTGTGGGTGCACCTACCTGGCCGCCAAGGGGAAAGCCTAAAACACAAGTAACCCCAAGTCTGTTGTCAGAGGGAAATCTCCGACATTCTGCCGACCGGCGCAACTTACAGATATGGGCCTCGGGTGTCCAAGCCACCGAGGAAAACAGGGAACCCCATGCATTTTCGAAAAGAGGACACCCGTGGGAATCCGCAGAGGTGTGATTTGCGCCCATCGCCCCAGATTTTTTTACCCAGACAGCCCTGCAAAGTTGGAAATGTGGGGAAAAAAACGCTTTTTCCGCACATTTCGCTCGCCGCACCCATCGAAACACGCCCCCCACAACACATGGCCTACCGTCCCGCGTTCCCACAGGTGTCCCGATGAAAATGGTACCTCACATGTGTGGGTGCACCTACCTGGCCGCCAAGGGGAAAGCCTAAAACACAAGTAACCCCAAGTCTGTTGTCAGAGGGAAATCTCAGACATTCTGCCGACCGGCGCAACTTACAGATATGGGCCTCGGGTGTCCAAGCCACCGAGGAAAACAGGGAACCCCATGCATTTTCGAAAAGAGGACACCCGTGGGAATCCGCAGAGGTGTGATTTGCGCCCATCGCCCCAGATTTTTTTACCCAGACAGCCCTGCAAAGTCGGAAATGTGGGGAAAAAAACGCTTTTTCCGCACATTTCGCTCGCCGCACCCATCGAAACGCGCCCCCCACAACACATGGCCTACCGTCCCGCGTTCCCACAGGTGTCCCGATGAAAACGGTACCTCACATTTGTGGGTGCACCTACCTGGCCGCCAAGGGGAAAGCCTAAAACACAAGTAACCCCAAGTCTGTTGTCAGAGGGAAATCTCAGACATTCTGCCGACCGGCGCAACTTACAGATATGGGCCTCGGGTGTCCAAGCCACCGAGGAAAACAGGGAACCCCATGCATTTTCGAAAAGAGGACACCCGTGGGAATCCGCAGAGGTGTGATTTGCGCCCATCGCCCCAGATTTTTTTACCCAGACAGCCCTGCAAAGTCAGAAATGTGGGGAAAAAAACGCTTTTTCCGCACATTTCGCTCGCCGCACCCATCGAAACACGCCCCCCACAACACATGGCCTACCGTCCCGCGTTCCCACAGGTGTCCCGATGAAAACGGTACCTCACATGTGTGGGTGCACCTACCTGGCCGCCAAGGGGAAAGCCTAAAACACAAGTAACCCCAAGTCTGTTGTCCATTCTGCCGACCGGCGCAACTTACAGATATGGGCCTCGGGTGTCCAAGCCACCGAGGAAAACAGGGAACCCCATGCATTTTCGAAAAGAGGACACCCGTGGGAATCCGCAGAGGTGTGATTTGCACCCATCGCCCCAGATTTTTTTACCCAGACAGCCCTGCAAAGTCGGAAATGTGGGGGAAAAAACGCTTTTTCCGCACATTTCGCTCGCCGCACCCATCGAAACGCGCCCCCCACAACACATAGCCTACCGTCCCGCGTTCCCACAGGTGTCCCGATGAAAACGGTACCTCACATGTGTGGGTGCACCTACCTGGCCGCCAAGGGGAAAGCCTAAAACACAAGTAACCCCAAGTCTGTTGTCAGAGGGAAATCTCCGACATTCTGCCGACCGGCGCAACTTACAGATATGGGCCTCGGGTGTCCAAGCCACCGAGGAAAACAGGGAACCCCATGCATTTTCGAAAAGAGGACACCCGTGGGAATCCGCAGAGGTGTGATTTGCGCCCATCGCCCCAGATTTTTTTACCCAGACAGCCCTGCAAAGTCGGAAATGTGGGGAAAAAAATGCTTTTTCCGCACATTTCGCTCGCCGCACCCATCGAAACACGCCCCCCACAACACATGGCCTACCGTCCCGCGTTCCCACAGGTGTCCCGATGAAAACGGTACCTCACATGTGTGGGTGCACCTACCTGGCCGCCAAGGGGAAAGCCTAAAACACAAGTAACCCCAAGTCTGTTGTCCATTCTGCCGACCGGCGCAACTTACAGATATGGGCCTCGGGTGTCCAAGCCACCGAGGAAAACAGGGAACCCCATGCATTTTCGAAAAGAGGACACCCGTGGGAATCCGCAGAGGTGTGATTTGCACCCATCGCCCCAGATTTTTTTACCCAGACAGCCCTGCAAAGTCGGAAATGTGGGGAAAAAAACGCTTTTTCCGCACATTTCGCTCGCCGCACCCATCGAAACGCGCCCCCCACAACACATGGCCTACCGTCCCGCGTTCCCACAGGTGTCCCGATGAAAACGGTACCTCACATGTGTGGGTGCACCTACCTGGCCGCCAAGGGGAAAGCCTAAAACACAAGTAACCCCAAGTCTGTTGTCAGAGGGAAATCTCAGACATTCTGCCGACCGGCGCAACTTACAGATATGGGCCTCGGGTGTCCAAGCCACCGAGGAAAACAGGGAACCCCATGCATTTTCGAAAAGAGGACACCCGTGGGAATCCGCAGAGGTGTGATTTGCGCCCATCGCCCCAGATTTTTTTACCCAGACAGCCCTGCAAAGTCGGAAATGTGGGGAAAAAAATGCTTTTTCCGCACATTTCGCTCGCCGCACCCATCGAAACGCGCCCCCCACAACACATGGCCTACCGTTCCGCGTTCCCACAGGTGTCCCGATGAAAACGGTACCTCACATGTGTGGGTGCACCTGCCTGGCCGCCAAGGGGAAAGCCTAAAACACAAGTAACCCCAAGTCTGTTGTCAGAGGGAAATCTCCGACATTCTGCCGACCGGCGCAACTTACAGATATGGGCCTCGGGTGTCCAAGCCACCGAGGAAAACAGGGAACCCCATGCATTTTCGAAAAGAGGACACCCGTGGGAATCCGCAGAGGTGTGATTTGCGCCCATCGCCCCAGATTTTTTTACCCAGACAGCCCTGCAAAGTCGGAAATGTGGGGAAAAAAACGCTTTTTCCGCACATTTCGCTCGCCGCACCCATCGAAACACGCCCCCCACAACACATGGCCTACCGTCCCGCGTTCCCACAGGTGTCCCGATGAAAACGGTACCTCACATGTGTGGGTGCACCTACCTGGCCGCCAAGGGGAAAGCCTAAAACACAAGTAACCCCAAGTCTGTTGTCCATTCTGCCGACCGGCGCAACTTACAGATATGGGCCTCGGGTGTCCAAGCCACCGAGGAAAACAGGGAACCCCATGCATTTTCGAAAAGAGGACACCCGTGGGAATCCGCAGAGGTGTGATTTGCGCCCATCGCCCCAGATTTTTTTACCCAGACAGCCCTGCAAAGTCGGAAATGTGGGGAAAAAAACGCTTTTTCCGCACATTTCGCTCGCCGCACCCATCGAAACACGCCCCCCACAACACATGGCCTACCGTCCCGCGTTCCCACAGGTGTCCCGATGAAAACGGTACCTCACATGTGTGGGTGCACCTACCTGGCCGCCAAGGGGAAAGCCTAAAACACAAGTAACCCCAAGTCTGTTTTCACACCGGAAATGTCACACTCTCACATCATACAGATATGGGCCTCGGGTGTCCAAGCCACCGAGGAAAACGGGGAACCCCATGCATTTTCGAAAAGAGGACACCCGTGGGAATCCGCAGAGGTGTGATTTGCGCCCATCGCCCCAGATTTTTTTACCCAGACAGCCCTGCAAAGTCGGAAATGTGGGGAAAAAAACGCTTTTTCCGCACATTTCGCTCGCCGCACCCATCGAAACACGCCCCCCACAACACATGGCCTACCGTCCCGCGTTCCCACAGGTGTCCCGATGAAAACGGTACCTCACATGTGTGGGTGCACCTACCTGGCCGCCAAGGGGAAAGCCTAAAACACAAGTGACCCCAAGTCTGTTGTCAGAGGGAAATCTCCGACATTCTGCCGACCGGCGCAACTTACAGATATGGGCCTCGGGTGTCCAAGCCACCGAGGAAAACAGGGAACCCCATGCATTTTCGAAAAGAGGACACCCGTGGGAATCCGCAGAGGTGTGATTTGCGCCCATCGCCCCAGATTTTTTTACCCAGACAGCCCTGCAAAGTCGGAAATGTGGGGAAAAAAACGCTTTTTCCGCACATTTCGCTCGCCGCACCCATCGAAACACGCCCCCCACAACACATGGCCTACCGTCCCGCGTTCCCACAGGTGTCCTGATGAAAACGGTACCTCACATGTGTGGGTGCACCTACCTGGCCGCCAAGGGGAAAGCCTAAAACACAAGTAACCCCAAGTCTGTTGTCAGAGGGAAATCTCAGACATTCTGCCGACCGGCGCAACTTACAGATATGGGCCTCGGGTGTCCAAGCCACCGAGGAAAACAGGGAACCCCATGCATTTTCGAAAAGAGGACACCCGTGGGAATCCGCAGAGGTGTGATTTGCGCCCATCGCCCCAGATTTTTTTACCCAGACAGCCCTGCAAAGTCGGAAATGTGGGGAAAAAAACGCTTTTTCCGCACATTTCGCTCGCCGCACCCATCGAAACGCGCCCCCCACAACACATGGCCTACCGTCCCGCGTTCCCACAGGTGTCCCGATGAAAACGGTACCTCACATGTGTGGGTGCACCTACCTGGCCGCCAAGGGGAAAGCCTAAAACACAAGTAACCCCAAGTCTGTTGTCAGAGGGAAATCTCAGACATTCTGCCGACCGGCGCAACTTACAGATATGGGCCTCGGGTGTCCAAGCCACCGAGGAAAACAGGGAACCCCATGCATTTTCGAAAAGAGGACACCCGTGGGAATCCGCAGAGGTGTGATTTGCGCCCATCGCCCCAGATTTTTTTACCCAGACAGCCCTGCAAAGTCGGAAATGTGGGGAAAAAAACGCTTTTTCCGCACATTTCGCTCGCCGCACCCATCGAAACACGCCCCCCACAACACATGGCCTACCGTCCCGCGTTCCCACAGGTGTCCCGATGAAAACGGTACCTCACATGTGTGGGTGCACCTACCTGGCCGCCAAGGGGAAAGCCTAAAACACAAGTAACCCCAAGTCTGTTGTCCATTCTGCCGACCGGCGCAACTTACAGATATGGGCCTCGGGTGTCCAAGCCACCGAGGAAAACAGGGAACCCCATGCATTTTCGAAAAGAGGACACCCGTGGGAATCCGCAGAGGTGTGATTTGCGCCCATCGCCCCAGATTTTTTTACCCAGACAGCCCTGCAAAGTCGGAAATGTGGGGAAAAAAACGCTTTTTCCGCACATTTCGCTCGCCGCACCCATCGAAACGCACCCCCCACAACACATAGCCTACTGTCCCGCGTTCCCACAGGTGTCCCGATGAAAACGGTACCTCACATGTGTGGGTGCACCTACCTGGCCGCCAAGGGGAAAGCCTAAAACACAAGTAACCCCAAGTCTGTTGTCAGAGGGAAATCTCCGACATTCTGCCGACCGGCGCAACTTACAGATATGGGCCTCGGGTGTCCAAGCCACCGAGGAAAACAGGGAACCCCATGCATTTTCGAAAAGAGGACACCCGTGGGAATCCGCAGAGGTGTGATTTGCGCCCATCGCCCCAGATTTTTTTACCCAGACAGCCCTGCAAAGTCGGAAATGTGGGGAAAAAAACGCTTTTTCCGCACATTTCGCTCGCCGCACCCATTGAAACACGCCCCCCACAACACATGGCCTACCGTCCCGCGTTCCCACAGGTGTCCCGATGAAAACGGTACCTCACATGTGTGGGTGCACCTACCTGGCCGCCAAGGGGAAAGCCTAAAACACAAGTAACCCCAAGTCTGTTGTCAGAGGGAAATCTCCGACATTCTGCCGACCGGCGCAACTTACAGATATGGGCCTCGGGTGTCCAAGCCACCGAGGAAAACAGGGAACCCCATGCATTTTCGAAAAGAGGACACCCGTGGGAATCCGCAGAGGTGTGATTTGCGCCCATCGCCCCAGATTTTTTTACCCAGACAGCCCTGCAAAGTCGGAAATGTGGGGAAAAAAACGCTTTTTCCGCACATTTCGCTCGCCGCACCCATCGAAACACGCCCCCCACAACACATGGCCTACCGTCCCGCGTTCCCACAGGTGTCCCGATGAAAACGGTACCTCACATGTGTGGGTGCACCTACCGGGGGCGCAAAAGGAAAAGGGTAACCGACTGGGAACCCCAAGCCATTCGCCACTGCCCATTTTGTTCATGTGGGCAACCTACAGATTTGGGCCTAGGGTGTCGCAGCCAGCAAGGGAAACAGGGAACCCCATGCATTTCCCAAAAGAGGACACCCGTGGGAATCCACGGGTGTCCTCTTTTGGGAAATGCATGGGGTTCCCCGTTTTCCTTGCCGGCTTGGACACCCTAGGCCCAAATCTGTAGGTTGCCCACATGAACAAATTGTGCTGTGGCGAAAGGCTTGGGGTTACCAGCGGGTTACCCTTTTCCTTTTGCGCCCCCGGTAGGTGCACCCACACATGCAAGGTACCTTTTTCGTCGGGACACCTGTGGGAACACAAGAAGGTATGACATCTGCTGTTGGCGACGTGTTTCGGTGAGTGGACACAGGGAAATGTCTCTGAAATTGGCCGGAAATGAAGACAATTCTCAGACATTTCGCTCTGGCCACCCACCGAAACACACCGCCAACAACACGTGGCCTACCTTCCCGTGTCCCCACACGTGTCCCGATGAAAACGGTACCTCACATGTGTGGGTGCACCTACCGGGGGCGCAAAAGGAAAAGGGTAACCGACTGGGAACCCCAAGCCATTCGCCACTGCCCATTTTTTTCATGTGGGCAACCTACAGATTTGGGCCTAGGGTGTCGCAGCCAGCAAGGGAAACAGAGAACCCCATGCATTTCCCAAAAGAGGACACCCGTGGGAATCCACAGAAGTCTGACTTACGCAAATCGGCCCAGAATGTAATACCCAGAACCACCAGCAAAGACCCACATGGGAGAAGGGTGCCCAAGGCCAGGGATATTACCGCCGACTTTGCTGGAGCCCTGGCTGCCCTGCGTTACAGCTTCTCCCCACCAAGGAGTCTCGGCAGTGTGCCAATACCTCCCCGAAGGGAAAAGCTGTAATGCAGCCAAGCCGCAACTCCAGGACAGTTGGAGGTGATCTGCCCAGACGGGCCATTCCCACCCACACCACCAACAATCCAGCCCCAGTCTCACCCACCCCACTGACAGTGGGCCCTAACCATAGAATAATAAAAAACAGTACTCACATAACGTTGCAGCTGCTCGGGTAGAAAAAGCTGTAAACAAAACAAAGAACATGTGTTACCTATGGTCACACCAGCAAAATGTAGCCCTCCCCGGGGGCAGATAGGGGGGGGGTTGTCCTGCACTCCTCCCTGGGCTGAGGCATCCGTCCCTAGGAGCAGATATCTGGTCCCAGGAAGGGCTGCATGACTTGGCACCCACTCCATTGCGGGTGGGGGGGGGGGTCAACGCCCCATCCCATTAGAAAATTCCCTGACCCATTGGGGTGCCCCACCGCCCCCCCTAAAAAGCGTTCCACCATTTTCATTTTTTTCCTTTGGTAACCCAACTCCCCTTGGTGCAGAGGGTCACATTGGTGTGCCAATCTGGCGCCGGGGTGCCCAAACCTTACTGCCCCACCCACTGGGGGGGCCTGTCCCACCATTTTTGGGGGCCCTCTCCCCCCTCACCCCAAATGGCTGGGGGACACACCTCATGCAGGCCTCCCTGGGCCTCCTCCAAACGGCTGCGTGAGGTACACCCCACCTCCATTTGTGGTGAGGGGGGAGAGGGCCACCCCAAAAGGTGGGGCAGGACCCCCAATAGATGGGGCAGTAGGGTTTGGGCACCCTGGGGGCAGATAGCCACACTAATGTGGCCATCTGCACCAAGCAAAGTTGGGTAAACAAAAAAAAATATACAAAACCACAGGCTGCTTTTTAGGGGGGGCTGAGGGCCACCCTAAATTGGCAGCGCATGATGTACCGCAACGGGGGGTGGCCCTCAACCCCCCCCCACCCCAAATGGAGGGCCCCACCTCATGCAACCCTCCCTGGGGGCAGATATCTGCTCCTAGGAAGGGGCATCTGACCCCAGGGAGGGATGCATGAGGTGAGGCCCCCCTATCTGCGCCCAGGGAGGGTTGCATGAGGTGGGGCCCTCCATTTGGGGTGGGGGGGGGTTGAGGGCCACCCCCCGTTGCGGTACATCATGCGCTGCCAATTCAGGGTGGCCCTCAGCCCCCCCTAAAAAGCAGCCTGTGATTTTGTATATTTTTTTTTGTTTACCCAACTTGGCTTGGTGCAGATGGGCCCATTAGTGTGGCTATCTGCCCCCAGGGTGCCCAAACCCTACTGCCCCATCTATTGGGGGTCCTGCCCCACCTTTTGGGGTGCCCCCCCCCACCCCACCCCCAATGGCTGGGGGACACACCTCATGCAGGCCTCCCTGGGCCTCCTCCAAACGGCTGCGTGAGGTACACCCCACCTCCATTTGGGGATTTGTAGGGATCGCTCAAAACAAGGTGCCGAAAAGGACGAGCTATCTCGTCCTTGGCACTGCGTGTGCACTTCCAAGGACGAGATACCTCGTCCTTGGCACTTAAAGGGTTAAGCACCAGTATTTGATTAAATATATACTTGATGCATCCTAATGGTGATTAGGACGAGCTAGGCTAAGTAAAATAACCTACTATGTCAATGTAGTAATATGTTTTTGTATTATATGTACCCCCAATTCTAGAAACTGGAATCATAGAGAGAAGTCTACAAGAAGCACAAGACAATTTTCTGCCCCTGAAGAATGTCCAGTTAATAGCAACATCCAGGACAGAAACTTATATAAGTCGGGCTAAGTGGGCTAAGTTGTTACGCACAGTAGGAAAGAAGAACAGTTGAATTAGCTACTGTTGAGAATGTTCTAGTAGTTGTTTGAACTTGAATATGTGCTGTGTTATCACCACTTTTATTAAATTGTATATTTTTTATGCGATATAATGCATTTTTTACGAAAATGTTTTTTGATACTTGTGCTGTTTAGCAAATGAATTAAATATGATATTTTAAATATTGAATACATGTCATTCATTAAACTTAACATAACCTTGAATTGGTTAATGGGCTATGTAAGTAGGTTGCAGATTGTTGTGGGTAACATATTGTGTTTTAAGTAATATGGACATGTCCCTTCCTTATCAAGGCATAACATGGGCAATTAATTTTTTTAACAGTGTTCTATAATCACACGTTCTGTATCACCATCAAATAAACACAAAGTTTTTATCATATGTACACAGGAGGAAAAGAGGGGGATGGGAGGGTTCAGACAGACATCAAATGAGAGTATAAGATAGCATTTGAAAAAATAGAAAAAATAATAAAATAAAAAAAATATTTGAAATTACAATTAGTAAACACCAAATGGTTGCAGGATATTATTAAGATAAAATACAACAAAATTGTGTGAAATCTCCATTCCAGTGTCACATAAAACTAATTGCACTAATTACCCATAGTGTCGTTCTGTGTTTCTTTGTTGAGTGCAGCTAGACGCCCACACTTCCAAGCGAGTTGTACTGTTAAATGTGAAAGGTGAGTATTGTTACATGCTCTTCCATCATCCAGTTAGTATATTCTCACTATGTACGTTCACCATGTTCAATTCATGCCATGTGTGGATGCCAGTGTCTTTCATATTTTCATTCATTATAGTTCTACTCACCCTATATACATCAATGTGTCTCCCAGTGGCACTAATGTGTGCACAATGAACAAGCACAATTATTCTGATGTACAAATTTAGTTACATGACCTAATTTTATTTCCTGGCGCAGTCAAACACAAGATTTATGAACGTGATTGGAACTGCAATATTGTATGGATTTTCACGCCTTGAAACACTTGTGTATAGGCGCGTTATAATGCCATATCATATCATATCAATTGATCATGTTATTATTATGTTATCATTTTAAATATGATACAAAAGCTCTTAATGTGTTTCCATGTTATATCCCGAAACATCCATCATCTGATTTTAGATCTACATTTTTTAAGTTTAGGTTTCATCTCTTTTTCCCAGGAGAGGTTGTGGAGAGGTTGTGGGTGGCAGCACTGGGGTGATACGGTCTGCAAGACTTTGTCGGTTTGCCAGATAGAGATTGAGACTCTTGCACATCTATTGAACAAATGTGCTTTATTAACTCTGTTGTAACTTCATTCATTCAGAAGATGTGTTCACCATGATGCTACGCTATTGACAGCATTATTCTGGCACTGCATCTTAAATTCACAAGAAATGTCACTAGGTATTGCTGTTTTATCTTTTGAATATCAGGTTTTAAACTTCAATTCTATGTCGAGACAGCAGGCAAGCATTATGCTTTTCTTTCTTTATTACTGCATATCCAGCAATTTTAAATCTCAAACATTTTAACACTTTAATTGATCAAACATTTTTTTTCCCGTTCTGTTTCATGAACCAAAAAAGGGTTGTTAGTTTAAGTCCATTTTTAAAATGTTTCTTTAGGACTACTAAACCCCATAAGTCTATGCTTCCTTGTAGTCCTTCCTAGCCTTCAGTGTCCAATCAGGCCCATTTCCCCTGTATATGTAGTCCTCTCCTCTATGATTCTTCTTCTTTCTTTGTTGCTGCATGAAAGATAAGTACCCTTTCATATCTAATTAAGCATATGAGTGTTTACATATCTTGGCTGTGGAATGGTTTAAGGATAAGGGGCACGTGAGTGTTTCCAGTAACGTTAGCATTATTAGTAAAAAGAAAACAATATATAATAATAATAACATGCAAAAGCTTTAGGCTTTCCGAGTCGTGCACATGAGCGTGTGACAAACGGATAGATTTGCACTCGAACGCGGGTACACATTACTGCTTTCCTCGTGATCCAAGTTTCCTCACAACAGTCGCTCGGAGACTGGGGCTGGAGCCGCCGGCGAACGCACCCGCCTTAGGCAACCGGCCCCTCCTCCTCGCACACAGTTTCAATCCATTACACGGCGCGCAGAGGTCTCTAGGAACCCGTGGATGCCAGCAGGCACAAAGGTTTTCCTCCCAGCTCACTAAGCGCTGCAGATCTTGTCACAGAGATTCCATCCGTGCTTTTCACTCGGCAGACTTCTCGGAGAAACGCGGCAGAGATAATTTCCATAATATCTATTAAAAATATTTTTTATAAAAAGAGAAATGTATATAAAATAACGCTTTGTGTGTCTCAGCAACTGGGTTCCCTCCAACAGCTCACAGCAGCTCATCAATCATAATGGCACACTATAAGAGTCACACAGCCTCTCAGAGCACTTCCCCTGAATGGAGTGCTGAGGAATGAGGAGAGCAGCCTGCCACAGAGGAAGATCTCTCCATCAGTTTTGAGAGAGTCCTGGGAGATTCTCTGTCACAGGCAGTTACTGAGGGCATGATGCCCCTAGCCCACAGGCTAGACCACCTGTAGGCCATACTGTACAAACAGAAGGCGGAGGGTGAAGTACACAGGAAGAAGAGGGCACTGAGCCCGGGTGAGGGAACCTCAGAAAGACACCCCGAATCAGGGGTTGACCAGGGCTGTAAAAAGGCTCGGAAGAGGACTGCCTCTTTGACGCACCTGAGCACCACAGAAGGGGTGGGCTCAACACCCCAAGAGTCAGCTGACCCAGTACCAGTAAGCAGGGTGAAGAAGGCCTTTATGATGAGGGCAGCAGTGCTGGACACTCAACCCCCTGCCCCAGGGGTGGACAATGAAGGGGAAGAGGAGGATGCAGGATACTCGTCAGATGATGAGGGCGAGGAGGACATTGTTATGCCTCGACCCATATCGGCAAAAGAGCCTCATGACGAGGACAAGGAAGGGCTCCTGGATATGTTTGACCCTGAGGTCATAACACATCCGAGATCCTCATAGTGGGTGCCGTCGCCCAGAGCGGCCCAATATATTGCACAGTACCTGCGAAAGCCGCTAGATAGAGAAGTCAGAGCCAAAATGAAAGCGGAATGCCTCAGACCGCTACTGCCAGGAAAGGCCACGGATACCCCAGAGTTGGACCCAAAAATGGTGACATTCGTCACAAAGGTGACGAAGGACATAAGAAAAGGGGTCGATAGAGAGTGGCAAAGATGCCAAGACAGGGTCCTGGATCTGTCAGGCCCACTCACCAATATAATGGACCTGACAGAGAAAGCATCAGACACTGGCAAACCAGTATATCGATAGTAAGTTGAGTGATCTGGCCTCGTACGAGGCAGGTGGAGAGGCGAAGGGCCTATTATTTGGAGACACATTTGCAAAGGAGATGTCCCAATATGTGGGGACGTATTCAGCACTTGAGAAAGCATAGAACTCTATCCGGCAAATTTTCCCGGGACGAGTAATTGCAGGGACCGGACGGCAGAAGGTTGGGCGTCCGGTCGTTTTGGCCAATTCAGAAGACCTCAACGACACAGAGCCCAAAACTTGGAGAATCGCCAACAGGACAACTTTTTCCCGACCCGAGCCCGCTTCCCCAGGAATCACAGGGGCAAAGGTGCCTACAGGCAGACGAACATGCCAAACAGTGAGTGCTCAGTCAGCTGCTCTTCTGATAGTGGGCGGCAGAACGCATTGGTTTTTGAGTGCATGGCGAGAATTGTCCAGCGATGCAGGGGTATTGCAAGCAGTTTCAGACATGCAGTTGGAGTTTGTAGGCACCCCCACGCAAGCGCGAGAGCCACTGAAGACACATATGCCCTTCGAAGAGCAACGGCTGCTGTTCTCCGAATTGCGTAGTCTAGCAGATAAAGGAGCGATAGAGAGAGAGAGAGGGCAGAGGATGAAGGGTTCCTCAGCAACATATTTCTAGTACACAGAGGGGAGACGATCACACCAGTCATCAACTTAAAAGGTTTGAACGAGTGGGTAATATACCGTCATTTCAAAATGGAAGGTATTCGCCTTCTGTGAGACCTGCTCAAAGCAGGACACTGGCTGGTCAGATTGTATCTCAAGGACGCCTATTTTACCATCCCAATCGCAGTGCAGCATCGTAAATATCTTCGTTCAGATGGGGGATGGAGGTTCACATTCCATTTGTTCGGATTAGCGTCAGATCCATGGGCGTTCACCAACATTATGCGTCCAGTGGCAGCAGCCATTCAGGAGAGGGGGGTCAGGTGATGCTGTACCTAAACGGCATCCTTATCCTGGGACAGAGCGCCGCAAGCCTAGGAGAACAAGCTACTTGGGTGAGTGAGCTCGTATCATCTCTCAGCTTCATTGTGAACGAAGAAAAATCCAATTTGCACCCATCTCAGAGGATGGAGTTTCTGGACTTCATGGTAGACACCTGGAAGGCTTCTTTAGAGCTCCCGCCTGTGGCAGTGAAGAAAATGGTGTCTCTTTGCAGTCTAGCCCGGATAGTCGGATTGACAGCAGCCTACGTATAAGCCATATAAGCCATTTTTCCCGGGCCCCTGCACTACAGAGTACTTCAGAGGCTGAAAATAAGACACCTCCGAGGGGGTCTAGGTTATCATCAATTGGTAACGCTAGATCAAGAAGCCATCACCAAGATCCACTGGTGGCTATACAACATGAAGGCCTGGAATGGCAGGGCCATCTTCGGGGACACCCCGGACATTGTGATAGAGTCAGACGTGAGCAGGGGAGGAGTGTGATGTGGCTCCTTGGAAACTGGAGCGAAATGGTCAGAGGAAGAATTATCCCTTGACATAAAGTGTTTGGAGCTTCTAGCAGGCACTTTCGCGGCACAGGCATTTACCAAATGCTGCATGCTTCTCAAAATGGACAATATTTCGGCAGTCCAATATATCAACAAACTAGGGGGGACCTCCTCCAAGATGTTGGCCAGACTTACGAAATATTTTTGGCATTTTTGTCTGAGCCAACGAATATCAGTATCAGCAGAGTATTTGCCAGAGAGTCAGAATACGATAGCAGACTGGAATTTGTGGTATTTGGTAGACTCCAGCGACTCGAGCCTCCCCCCAGACATCTTACAGCAATTTCAGGACTTATGGGGTCCTCTAGATACAGATCTGTTTGCATCCAGACTGAATGCGCCGATTCCAAAGTTTTTCAGCTGGAGGATAGACCCAGCTACAGCAGGGACGGACGTGTTTTTGCTGCAGTGGAAGGGAGCGGTTCACTATGCCTTTCGCCCATTCCTAATGTTCACAAGAGTTCTAGCGAAAGTTCACAGAGAGCAGGCGGAGTTAGTGCTAGTAGTCGCAGCCATGGTTTCCAGTAGTGATGGAACATTCTACGGATTTTCCGAGAGTGAATCCTCACAGAGTCGACATCCTTCGGGGATCGAACGGGCAACTCCATCCACTAGTGCTGGGAGGAACACTGTGCTTGATGACATGCAGGATTTAGGGCAGAGCTGGCGACTCCCAGGCATTTTGCAGCTCGCTGCCGAGTGTATCAGGGACTTATGGGCACCGTCTACCATTAGGAGCTATGGTGCCATGTGGAAACAGTGGAGCGCATTCTGCGCAGGAGTAAATACCAATCCCATTTCGGCACCTGCAGTTCAGGTATTAAACTTCCTGGCACAGCGATTTGCGGAGGGAGCTGCATACAGGACGATAGGTGTGTACAGGTCTGCTATTTCAGCAGGTCATGAGAAAGTGTAGGACAGGCCGATAGGAGAGCACCCGACTATTTTGCAAATCCTGAAAGGGATGAAGATGCGCAAACCGCTGGTGCCCATGTATTCAGTGCTTTGGGACGTTCAAGCAGTCTTTAAGTTTTTTCTAGAATGAATGCAGAATAAGGATCTCTCCCGGTCACAACTGTTGGGGAAACTAGCGATGCTTCTTTGCCTCATAGCGTGCAGGAGAGTCTCAGACGTGAAGGCCTTAGAAGTAGAGAGGAAAATATTTTACCCAGAAGGGGTGGCATTTAACGGGCAAATAGGACAAAGTCAGATTCAGCAATAATATCTTCCCCATACTTCCTTAACAACAGTAAGTTATGCATGGCACAATGCATTAAAGACTACAAGGTAGCAACAGCGCAAGTTAGGCCCACAGGTGTTACACAGCTCTTGATTGCGTGTAGGAAACCATAATCGAAGGACTACAAGGAAGCAGAGATGTATGGGGTTTAGTAGTCCTAAAGAAACATTTTAAAAATGGATTTAAACTAACAACCCTTTTTTGGTTCATGAAACAGAACGAAAAAAAAAATGTTTGATCAGTTAAAGTGTTAAAATGTTTGAGATTTAAAATTGCTGGATATGCAGTGATAAAGAAAGGAAATCATATTGCTCGCCTCCTTGTCTTTAATAGAATCAAGACTGTCCAGCGCTCTCAGCATGGGCAATCTTCATTGATGTGTATTTAAGTATGTTTTTAAAATGTAAGTGCGGTGCACACTGTGAAATTATGCAAAAGGTTTTGTTAGGAATCGTAATGCATGAAATAAATTAAATTGAATCAAAATAAAGCATTAAAAAAAAAAATTGGAACACCTTCCTAAGTGAACCAAGCATGTGATGATCTTGTTATACCAAACATCTGGTCGATATATACAAAGAACATCAATGTTCAATATAAAATGGAGGGTTCTGTTAAAACACTAAATGATCCGGTAGACTAATTAGCTAGATCAGACGTTCTACTCACTTATATGGAGTACCTCTTGTGAGAAAGTCAGGTGACAGCTATGAATTCATCATATGTTTGTGCAAGCAATTTACTTTATACAGCCAAATAGAGCAAACAGAGCAGGGATGCTTCAGAAGTAGATTACGTTACTGTTCCAAAAGAAGATGGAAAATTCTACCAGTACCTACAGAATCCTGCAAATGTTTCCACTCTTTGAGCAAGATTATCATGGGGAAATTATCTTAGAGGACTGATGCAATTTAAAAATATTTTCAAAATTCAGGATAGCTTATTGTTTATTTATTTATTTATTTATTTATTTATTTATGTATTACATTTGTATAGCGCACAACAGCCCTTAGGCATTGAGGCACTGTTACTTGAGGGGAGCTTAGTTACATGGAGAGGGCACATGGGGAGCAGCAGTTGTACATTGAACAGAGATAGAGCAAATATACATTAAGATACTTATAATATACAAATAAGCAGGGTGAATTTATGTGAAAGCATGTTAGGCTGTAATCGAGGTTATGGCGTACTTCATGTGAAGAGCAGTGTTTTCATGGCTTTGCGAAAGGTCATGAGGGAAGCCTCACCTCGTAGGGTAGGAGGTAGGGTATTCCAGTGTGAAGGTGCTAGGTAGGGGAAGCTAGAGCCACCTGCTCTGATTCTTCTTACCATGGGCAGACAGAGCATGTTGGCATAGGGTGTCCTGATTGGCCTTGTGGAGGTGAAGGGGTGAATCATTTGTGAGAAGTATTCAGGTGCGGAGTGGTAGATGCACTTGTGGGTCAGTGTCAGAATATTTAATGGGATTCTCTTTAGAAAATTTAGAAAATTTCGTTTCGAAAATCTAAATTATGATAACATTAATTGGTAATGCCTACAACATTTTAAAGAATAATCTAGAAGATCGTACATGCACCAAGTGCCACACATGCACCAAAAATGGGTTCAATATTTATGGGTCTGTTTAGTGGGAGCAAAGTAATACCCTTGTTGTTAAACAAACCAGGCTGCCCCACAGAAAAAGAGGAATGCCATTACCAAGATCTGGTCTTATGATTGATATCATTTGATTGATTATTTGCTCCACTTGATGAATTAAATATTTTGTAATTGGAAACATGTAACGTTTCTGCCAGCTCCAAATTGCAGGGCTCAGACTGCTGCCACTGTAATGAGCAACCACAACCTTTTCTTCTTCAGTCTTCCTCAATGGATTGAGTCCTACTAGCACATCCGTTTTACCAAAAAGGTGAATGGCAAAATGTTTGAGACATTATGGGAAGTAGTAAACTCCACATAGCGTATCGCTCACCTATAGTGAAGGAGTGTGGTGGTGCAATAAAAGTATTTTTTAATCTTACATATTTTTGTGGCTGATTTAGAACCCAATTCGAATCATGACTAGCACTGTTTTTTACGACCCGGAAATCTATCCCTTTTTCAGATACCTGCATGTCCTTGTATGAACCGGTCACTGGTAGGAAAATATTATTACATCAACATCTTCTATACAAGACTGAAGAACAAAAATGTATCAATACATCACTTACTCGTGAATATATGTAGAATCTGGAGAAATCTGTGGTAAGTATATATCTCAATTAAGATATGAAGATATGAAGACCACCAACAGATAGCATATGTTTGGGGGTAAAATATACTTCTAGAACTTACAAAGGATTCAGGATAAGTGGAGCAAGAGCATGCCCTGGTGAAATATTAAATAAGGATCCAGGAAAGGGAACACGCAGAAGAATCAGGAATAACAAAAACTGCTGAAAAAACGGCCCTCCCTGGTGTGCCCTAACACAGATAGAGAAACTATATCAGCCTGAGCTTGAAGTGCTTCTAAATAATTCAAAGCAGATGTGAAAGATGTGTAGGAGTCCATCATAAAGAGTATGTTAAGTAAGTAGAACATCTTACATGCATAGCTGAATCTCAGGGAGTTAGACTTTGATTCCAATCAAGGTACAGGAAAATGAGAGAAATGTCTTACAAAGTATGTTACCAAATACTTAACAGTTAGCGTCTCTGTCTCTAAATCGCATTTAACCAGCTACCTACAACCTGGGGATTGAGGTTCCAGTCCAGAGCTTGGGAAGATGATGACTTTGTGTCAAGAAGGAAGAGTAAGAACTTGCCAAGAAGAGTTTCAATTAGCGTAATTAATTGCAAGAAAAGAAATAAAAAACATGACCCCAACTGTGAAGACAGGAAAACGAATAAAACATGAATGCAATCTCCTCAGCGTTGTTTTCAAGTATTGTAAGAAGACACAGAAGGAAACAGATATGTCTTGAATGAGTGAAGCATGTGATTGGTTGCGATGGTGTGAGGCATGGAATCCTTGATGTGTGAGAAAGTTCCAGGAGTGCCAGTCACAGCTGACTAAGAGGTTACGTGGACGAAAAGGTAATTGCAGAACCCTAAAACCTACAACCTGCAATCTGAGGACCTTTACATGAAGAATAAAGAATAAAGCTGCAGCTCTGGTTGGGACCTGGCTGAGGTATTCTCTTTGTGTGGATGGTACCACTGTAACAGAAATTGGCTCCACGCCTTTACACCAGTACATTTACATATTTATGTATTGACAATATTTTTTTAATGGAGGGCAACATCCTGCACGTCATCTCTTTACATGTTTTTCTGCACACCTTTAACCTTTCTTACATCTGTTTTGCGTGTTATCTGCAAAAGGAACAGCACCATTGTAAATACAGATGCAATACAGATGCAAATGCAGTACATGGTAATGCACATATATATATAAGACATGTCACCCAGAAATATGTCTGATTCACGTGTTTAGCAGACTGTACAGAAGAGACATACAAACCCCCAAGATGGTAGTGGAATAAACACAATGTAATATACTCCCGTTACAGAACGCTTGACTATAGTGAGTGACTTTAATATTTGCTTTGAAAGTCAGGAAAATAACTTTACACAAAATTTGATAGATCATTTACACATTTTAGGTTTTGACCTTGAAAAACACTGCACTTGGTTGTCTGATACAAAGCGATACATGCCCGTTAGGTTGCAGACATTCAGAATCTCAGAATTTGTAACGAAAATTAGATGGGTTGTTGAACAAAATATTTCCATTCACATGTGAGCGACAGGATTAAAAAAACAAACCTCCAAACAAATTGTTCTCAGCCAAGCTAAGCCAGCTTCAGACCGGCATGAAACGTCAAGAAGGCAAAAGGCATTATTAGACAAAATCATTATCGTTATCAGAGGTTGAATTTTTGCACTGAGTGAGTAAAGCTGCCAGAAAGCCCACTAGAGGAGGCTTTGGATTCATTTAATGAACTTTAAAATGTTGCAGCAACTTCAACGCCAACACTCACTCTATTGATATTCACAACACTCCTTCATTGATTTTCCTCATAAACTGGGCACCTTAAGAGATAATTTGACCTCTTATGAATCCACAAGTTCTGACATAACCATCACACTTACCAGATCCTAAATATGTGTACCCCTCTCTGAGCTTAAATCAATAACTGAGCTACATCTGGATAGGACCATTCGGCCGAGAAAGGACTCAGGTTCACCTCATGAACACTGCCAAGTCAAAGGTATGAAACAAATAATTCCGGTCATTTCGGCAGAACTGTTACTTATTTTACATCTCTCTAATTTCGTGTATTTTTATCCTGTCACTGCAAAAGGCAGTCATCAGTTCTTTCCAACTAACATTCAAAATCAAAGCTTCCCCATATAGCAAATGTTTTGGAGGAAAAAAATAAAAGCCACTCAAATTAAAGACTTTGCTGAGGCGCAACAACAACTACATACGCAGTAGGTGGCCAGCTGTAGATCAGGTGTGGGCACTGAAGCTGTACTGGCCTTTGCCGTTGCTTATCTGCATGGCCTGGCAGATACTTGATGGCAGTGGCCTTGGTCTTATTGGATATGCCACTTTTGCTTCACAGCATTGATGATAAACTCCTTCTCGGGTTTCTTTTCAATCATATATATATATATATCAGTGGCTAGTACAATCTGATCTTGAAGAGAAAACCCAATCTGTCAGACTTGGACCTTAAGTCTAAGACCAACATTTTCAGCAAAAGCTAGTAAATTGATAGATATGCTTTCCAATAATCGTCTGACCATCGTCAGATGGACTGATCCATTCAAAAGGACGTCTGATTTTTAAAATAATTTCTCAGCTCACTCTTGCCCAAATCCCCCTAAGTTGTTTTGACTTCTTGCACAATTTAATCCTAATTGAGTGATGGCAAATAGCGATGCAACTTGTTTATTAGTAAGAAATGTGTCTGCAGCAAAAACAATTTAGAGTGTGATAGCAAGCCAAAGAGATGCATGAAGCCCAGCAAGAGAGAAAAGTGCAGGCACCACTGAGAGACTGAAATCCAGTTCTAGCAGAGCTATTCCCCAGCAGGAGCACAGGAGGCACTCAGAAAAAGAGAAGTGAATATAAGATTAGAGAAAGAAAGACAAAGTGAACTATAACTTGAACTTTGCATTTCAGTCCCTCTCCATCAGTTCTCAAAGGGCACTAAAAGAAAGGCTGGGGGTCTGTCAATCCCTATTGCATCACAAGAGCTGTTGACAGAAGCATTGCAAATGGATTGCTGGACTTTGTGGACCTAACACTTCACAAGATAAAGTGTGTGTTTTGCAGAGGCATCAAGAGAAACTCAGTGAACTGTGTTCTACGAGTTGCAGTCCTGTCACTCCACAATTTCGCACAAGAGGTGCTGAATGAAAGAAAATGAATGAGAAGCATTTGGTGGACATTTTACTTTTACCAGTTCAGAAGGTTGCAGTTGAGCAGCCAGGCCTAGAACTCAGGTGTTGTGATGGATTTCCATCTGTGAAGTTATACAAACCTTAGCTTTTTGATTGTTATTATATAAAATGATGCAGGTAATTCTGTTTCTGAAAGGAAGTTCTGTTAATCAGACCCCCCAACATGTAAAGAAGCTCCATGCCAAATCAATAGTGCAATTTTGTGCCCTTGTAAAAGTCACCTGGCAGAGGTGTTTTTAAAAACTTTTCTGCACCGCTGATGCAAACCATAACCATTGTATGGCTTAGTCAACCATGTGACATATTAATCTTTAACTACAAGTTCTAGCTGGTTGTGACATGGTGGCTGCTAAAGTCACACAAATATACAGCCACAGAATTTTGAAATCAAACAAGATTCAGCTATGACAGGACAGGACTGATGTGTATTAGCCGTCTTGCTTGGATGTCTCCACACCAACCCTGTGGGACAATGTTCAAAAAGCTGACTCTTTTGATTTTTCTTCAGGAAGGGTAACGCCTTCCTCTAGTGCACTGGAGCACTCCCCTGTAGATCTCCTGGGAGTTGATGCCTCAAAGGCATCACTGACATAACAGAGCCACACTCACATCAGAGTGCTGACCACTGGAGTACCTTTTGGAAGAGGGCAGAGTCTTAGTAGCAAGCGGAGAGAGGGAGGCTCAGAGAGGGGTTCCACAATCATGATTTGTGCTTTCTACATTTTCCTGCCCCCACCCCATTCCCCTCAGGAAATGCCACTCTGGGCATGACGTCCGAAGGCTTGGTTCAGTAGCTTGGAATGGGCCCCTTACAGCAGGCTTACTTTGGAACAATTACCTGTCACATTTTTCCTTTATACGGAGAGAAAACCCCCTTCTTCTTTGATCCATTTTGGGACTCAGAGAGGGGAAGACAGAAGGCATCCAAGGCAGAGGCAAGCTCTGATCCCTAAGTATGCCCAGGGAACAGTGGGGGAGAGCGTTTGTGGAACAAGGACCCTCAGCTGGCCATTGCAATAGAACCAGGATCCTGTTCAGGGGTATGTGAACGACCCCCAGTATGTGCAAGCCAACTTTCTGGAGTGAAAGCACAGAACTGAAAGATTCACTTTGACCTGGATATCAGGATTGGGCCTCACAGCAACTCAGAAGTCCAGCACCAGGTTGAACCTAGTTTAATTTCCCTGCAGCATCTGTGAGCTGGATTGACCAAGCTTGATGCACTTTGAGCCACCACAGGACTCACAATACTGCTTTTGGCACTCTCTGAAACGTTGAACCGCTGGCTGAGCTTGGAGTCACCCAGACGCCATCGTGGCACATTGCAGCAACTGCATCAATCAACCCGATCACTGACTCGACCTGCTGGAAGCCATTGATACACCCATCTTGTATGCCAACCCAGCATAAGCATCTTCTCACCACTGACTCGACTGCCATCCTAAACTGCTAAAAGCCATAGACTTGACCTTTGTGAATGCCAACACGACCCATTGGGAGCCCACACATTGAACCGACGGAAGGCTGACTCGCCAGTGGGAGTGCACATTTCCGGACATGTCAACAACGCATCGACCACACCAAAGCACCTAGAAGTCCAGATCAACATTGCTGAGCACTCAAAGACAAGAACTAAGGTATTTTTAAGAGGCCCTGTCCCTCAGGTCCATTTTAAAGCACCATAGTGACTTTTAGGCACCCACCTCTATACCTTCCAAAGACATATCCTTGAACAATTCACATTGCTGCAAAGTCTCTAGCCTGAACACTCTTGCTTATCAGCCCAGAGTATGCTTTCAAACTTTCAAACAAAGTTCTGCAATATCTCTGTATCTTTTAGAGGGCTGTGTTTTTAGTGTTTTTAATCAGTTTGATTGCATTGGTTGTTCTATTAATGACCCTATTTTGCTAGAATCTTCATTGGACTTTGTATTATTTCGGAACCATTGTACTAATGCTGTCTGGGTTGCTATTGTTATCAGCACTCCTGAAGAGTTAGTCTGCCTTCGGCCTATGCTTCCACAAGAGGTGAAGGAGGTATACCTGTCGGGCTGTGCATGTTTCACCTTTATGACTGTGATCGCTGAGGGTGTATTAGTAGTGTGGGGCTGAGTAGCCGGTTTAGCCACTACTCATCCCTGCACTCTTGCAGAGAAGTAGCGGTTTCGTCACAGGTGTGGAGTGGGATGGTTCTAAATACAGTGTGGCACTTTATGACATTAAATAAACAAATGCATGTCGACACAAAAGTCAGTTTTAAATAGTTTATACATATTATATGTACCCCTTTTTTAGTTATATACTGAGAAAGATAGTGTCAGACTGTGAAACCCTCTTTGTCTCTTCTAGGTGCATGCATTCAAGAGTCCCTAACCATTGGGGCTTGGGTCAGCTGCAAGGATACAGTGATCCAGGTGTTCAGGTTAAAAGTGCAACTATAAATATTCATTTAGTTCTATTGCATGGCACTCCAGAACGATTTCACCATTCCAACATTTTCAGAAATGACGAAGAGCGATTTCATCCCTCCAAGTGGAACCGGACAAAGAATTCCTAAAAGGCAAACAAACGTCTAGTATTGAGAACACATAGGGCCTGATTATCATCGCGTCTTTCAACGTAATGTTCCCGTGGAAAAACGCCTTTGTAAATCAGGCCCATAGAATGAAAACCGGAAATCTTGACATTTGAATGATGCATGGAGCACACACAGCAGAACCATAGAAATGGCTGAGCGATGTGACATCGCTCCATCAATGCACCTGATATTACAAACTGGACCAACCGTCAGCATCAAAGTCAATCGAGTGAACAGACATGAATTACAGAAGGATGCGTGAGGTTCACTTGACACAGAAAAAGAGATGACACTGTAGGTGGCGGTGTATAATTGGCACAGCACAGCCAACTTGGAAGCAGCCGTGTGATAAAGGGGCATGCCACAGATAAAGGCAACACAGGCTTCAAAAAGATATTATGGTGAGATGTATGGTTAGACGGCGACCCTCCCCAGGGGCGAGGGCAGCATAAAATAAAGCAGAACAAATGGGCCCAATTTGAAAGGACTTTACGGTGAAGTGGCAGCCCACGCACTGGGGCCAAATGCAAGAGAAAACAGTGAGCAGACAAGGGAATAAAACAAACAGAGAGACCAGATGGAGCATTCAAAATGGAAATCGAGAAATGGATCAATAGAGAGGCGATCATACATTACAGGCGAGGAGTGAGAGGCAATTAGGCATGCTTTCGAAAGTTAGAGCAAAGGGTAGAGAAACCTGGGGGGATTTTAGAGTTGACTATCCTGATCTGGGTACAAAACAAAAGACTTTCCAAATGTTAGGCTCGGGCGCGTTTTACCGTTCTTAGAAACCTAATATCCCAGATACTGTAGCCAAAATGTGCAGGCAAGCATTCCACCGTATAGTAGCAAATACAGATATCTACTCAATTGCTTTCTAAGCAATACTTTTACATAGTGCCTCTACACAATTTACTTCTTTACTGGATGTAAGGCACTACCTATTGTTGGTTTTGATATCATGTTACTAATTTTCCAAGTTTGCTAGTGAGTTTAAAACAGGATCTCAGCACTCTTAATCACAAACGCCCTTCTTGGCAAAATATGTAAGCCATATTAGTCTAAGCAAACAATACTTAATTGAGAGACCTTCAACCATCGAAAGGGAAAGTATGTCAATGTTAATAGTGACCATGCCTGAACGTATTTATGCTTGGCTAATTTATCGTGCAAGACACAAAGGCCTATGGTATGATATGAGGATATGAAATGGCATTTATAACGCGCCTATACACAAGTGTTTCAAAGCGCGACGAGGCAAGGGAGGGGGAACAGAGGGAAGTCAGAGACAATGATCTTACTAGGCCAGGTGACACTGAGAAGAAGTGCCGTGGTGGGGGGGGTGCGGGCAGGAGGGGTAGGGGGCAGTGCAAAACATAGGATCAACAGTAAAATAAATTAGATAAATACTGTCACTACATAAAGACGTGGATTGGCGAGAATGAGTGGACTTCAAACTTAATTCCACATCATTAACTGTCCGGGAGGAAACGTGAACTGAGTCTTCGGGAGAGTCGACTGTAGTGACTCACTGTGATCTTCACAAAGTGTGAGCAGCAGTGGTGGAATCAGGCAGGCCCTCCACTACTCCCCTTGGGCTGGGTCCTCCATAGTCTAGGGGGCAAGGTGAGCATGGAGGCTCCCTCGCCTGTGTGGCCGCCCATGCCTTACCCAGTGAAATGTATGGGAAGGTGGGAAGGTGGCCAGCATGGGCGAGGGGGCAGCAATGCTGAACACATCTGCATTGCAACAGCCTTGTAGTAGTTGGCTGGGTCAAACCCGGGCAATTGAAGGCAATCTCTGGCAATTGTGTGATTCCCTGAGCATTTGATGGTATGCTCTGGCAGTGGCTTTGCAACCACATGCAATGCTGTCAGCAAGTAAGCATTCAATGGAAATCTCTGTCAATCATGTGAGTACCCAGGCCTTTGATGGCAGTGTCCAGCTGGGCTCTAAGTAGACAGTGGTCGAAGTGTACGAAAAGAAGTATTGGAACTATGTTCCTTACTGGCCTGCTCCCGCTTCCCGCAAACCCAAATGCCATGCCCCCTCCCACGCAATATACAAACCCTCAAACACATGCACCTGCTGTTTAAGGGAACGCTCAGTGCAGCACACTGAAGGCCAAGTTTCAACTTCTTCCTACAATTTTATTTTAAAATGAAACCATTCCGGAACATTTGAAATAAAAGTATAGGAACAGTACAACTTAATTTTAAAAAGTAGAGGAGACCTGCTCCCAACTGCTCCCACCCACTTCGATCACTGGAGTATCCTGACCTTTTATGTAAGTATCTGTCAATGTTGGGAGTGGCTGGGCATTTAACTGCTATCCCTGGTCAGTTATGTGCATATCCCAGCAGTGGGGCCATTCCACTCCCCCCTATGTTGATGATACTTTCCACTTGTAAAATTGTTGGGTGTTTCGCCTTCATTTCATGTTATGACACTTGCACGATCCGAATTGTCACAAGGCCTAGTAAAATCGCTTTTTGTTTGTTTTTTGTATTGTTTCCTAATTTATGTGTGTCCTCTACCCTCACGTGCCCCCCCCCTCTTTCCCCACTGTTCCCCTTTTCTTCATATTATGGCACTTTCACTATCCAAATTGTCGCAAGGCCTAGTAAGATCGTTTTCTGTCTTGTTTCCTCATTTATGTGAGTCCTCTACCCTCTCTGCCCCCCCTTCCCCACCACTCCCTTTTTGTAATGTTATAGCACTTGCACGATCCGACTTGTCGCAAAGCCTAGTAAGAGCACCTTTTGTTTGTTTTTGTCTTGTTTCCTCGTCCATGTGCGTCCCGTACCTTCCCTCCCACCACCTCTCCCCTTCTTTTCATGTTATGTCACTTGCACGATCCGAATTGTCACAAGGCCTAGAAAGATCGCTTTTTGTTTTTTTACTCTTGTTTCCTCATCCATGTGTGTCCCCTCCCCCTTCTTTTCATGTTATGGCACTTGCACGATCTGAATTGTCGCAAGGCCTAGTAAGATCGCTTTTTTACTTGTTTCCTCATCCATGTGCATCCCCTACCCTCACTGCCACCCCCCCCCCCCCCCCCCCACGACGGCCTAGTAAGAATGTTTTGTTTTGTTTTCCTCCTGTTCCCTCTTCTTGCCTTGATGCTCTTTGAGACACTATTTTGCTAGATAGGCTCAAATAAATAAATAAAAAATAAATACATTGTTTGACAAAAGCCGGACAATGATCTAAGTCACATGCCGTTTCCTAACGGCCTGTGTCAAGGTTGAGTACTTGCATGTTTCATAGCAATACGTGGCAAAGGTGTGAACTGCCAGTGCCTGGCAATGTTGTGAGGACCTGGTCATTGTCATCAATTGCCAGGGAGTGGCATATGCCAGGCATTGCCTTCAAATGCCAGCTGCTACATTATCCTACAAACAGTCCGAGGTAGTACAGGGAGGCCATTCCACTCCCCCACTTCTACCAGATCCAGGCAGCGATTGTGGAGTCCACAGGTCCCTCAGCCTTTCTCGCTGAACCCTCTCCCAAGGAGACAGGCCTGCCAAAATGGGTGGTGCGGGGATGGCTGCTGCAGCGGAAGAGTAGCATGCCACCCTTGCCCTCTCTAGCTCTCACCAACAACCCTTCTGGGAATGAGGGAGAAAAGGAGTATGATGCTCCTGCTCTCCGCTGCCCCTCCCACCTTCCTTGCCAATCTGCAGTTAGCAGGATTGATTGTTAGGCATTTAGCCAGAATTGAATGCCTGAGTTGCAGACAGCAATACAGGCAAAGGCAAAGAGTATTTTTATTCGTGAGCAGAAGGAGAAGAATTCTTAGGTAACAATGTCAAACAAGTCTTTTAAAAACTATACACGTACATAAGGTTTCTCAGATTGGTTATCTAGAGGAAGCAGAGGAGAGTGACAAGGACAGAACTTGTTGATTGGCCACTGGCACTGATGTGGGTGCTGAGCTGGAGGTCCCTGAGTGGTGTCAGTGAGGAAAAAGGAGAACTCAGAAACGGGGGTACAAATGGAATTAATATCTGATGATGCATTTAAATCTGTCACCTGCCTTTCTGTCCTCTGTCTCTCCCATACATCTTTACATTTACTTTTTCCTCTGTACCTTAGAAATGCCTTTGTTCTTTCATTCTCTTCTGTTTTCGTTCACACTTTCTCTTCCAACATGATTCTATTTAATGTGCACATAATTTTCCCTGTGTCCTTTAAGCATTTTGAATTTGTAGAGGAACAGGTGGATAGGTCATCCCTAGCTCCTGCCCTCTCAGCTCTGTCGTACTGGAATAGCAGGAGAAGAGCCCTATGTGGGCACCAGGTATCATCCCAATACCACATCGACTGTATGAGAGACAATGTGCACTCTGTGATGCTGGAAATGCATCGGAGGGACAGGGCCTCCGTATCCTTGTCCTTTACTGCTTTTTATCATGTGTTCTGTCGTGTTTTCCACGCAGGAGTGCATGTGGGACTCCTGGTGGTGCAGCTCTTTCTTTTGGTTTGGTGTACATACCCATTGGATACCCTTATGGCACCCATTGGTGGGGGTATAACCCTGTGCCCCTAGTGTATGTTTTTGGGCACCTGTGTGTGGCCCACAGAGCAGGGTGTGGGCTGGTGGCAGCTCCATGCTGAATTTCACAGGTGCTCTGAGTATCCTCCATTTTGGGATACCCAGGCCCTGCCATTGGAATCAGTTGATTCCTGATAGGAAACAAGATGGCCCTGTGGCCTCTTGCTTTCTATTGCATGTTACTTTGTTTTCCCAAAGTCCTGGGAAGCCCTGACTCTGCCCCTTCCCCCTGACAGCTGTTGGGTGGAAGTTCCATATAAGGTGTTGTTGTGAAGTCCAGGCCAGACTGGCTGGAGCCTTCCCAGTGACTGTATGTTGTGGGTACGCCCTGTGGGTGGGACATGGGTGAATGGAGGGTGTGAAGAATACGCATTCTGTGTTGTGGGTGTCTAGTATCTGGTGTTTGACACAATGACTGAGAAAGCCCTGCCCAAAACTGGTATGAATGCAGTGTGGAGTGTTGAATGGCTCAGTTCTTGTCCCAATACACATAACTTGTTGTGAGTGTCTGGAGAGGAGTGAATGGCCTGAATGCACTATAACCTGATTGGATGCCTGCCTGCAGCAATGCCCTTCTGAGCGATTGGTTGCCTGAGTGTGATCCAGCAGAATGAATGGGAGATCAACTAGTATATCTGGGGGCCTCTCACTGCTAGAATTGGTGTTCAGAAGCTGAAGAGTAACTGGAGTGAAACAGAAGCTTAACCTTGAAGCCCTGCTGGAAAAGAAGAATTGCTGTTGCTCTCCTTTACAATCTGAAAGCTGCTGGGTCTCCAAGAACTGACTCAGAGAGGACCTGGTAAGGCGCCCTCTTCCCGAGCTATGAGGGACCATCGTGCACCAGCTGATCTTTGCCAAAGCTCCCTAGTAGACAGACTTACGACAGGCTGCCGACCAGAGACGGGGACTGCTGCGGAATCCCAAAGGGAAGCGCCCAGACTGTTGTCCGACAATGTGCCGACCGCGTCGCCGACCGGAGCCGCTATGCTCCCATTTTGCCTAAGAACTTCATTTGATCCAAGGACGCTCTTTTCCGCATCGTCGCCGCTGTATCTTGCTGGAGATGGCCTGACCGTCGACACGCCGAGGAGCATCCACCGGTGGGTTTCCTGTCACGCAAAGACCACAGAGACTGCAACGAATTGACGCCCTTGCTGGGCCAGAGTTTTTCAAACTCTTTGCAGCCCAGAACTATCAACACCGAGGTGCCCCGCACGCCTCTTCCTTGCAGAACATTTACGCTTCCTCGTCAACGAGCACCGCTAGGAACGAAGCAGCCATTCACCGTCGTAGCTCACCCTGTTCTCCGTCGGACGTTCGACGACCCGTGACTCCTACCTTAAAGGGAGGGCACTCAAGAAGGGCCGTCGATTTCCCGCCGGGTACTTTGGGGTTGCAGAACTATTGGGAAGTCTATTGTGGGCAATATATGGACTGGGCTTGTATCTTTATTCTACAGGTTGCCCAGGTGGGGGGATCTCCACACAGAGCTGTGTTTAATGGTAGTGACCAGTATTCTGCCAATTGTTTAACCATCTTGCTTTCCTTCCTCTCTCTACTGCTGGTTTCCTCTTTATTGATCTGTGTGACATTTTGACAGTATAGTTGATGCACTTTAATGAGATCTGATAATAGTTGTGGTACCACTGTAGAACTGTATACATTTACCATTGTTGATTTTCTGAGCACAAAGTGAGTTATTGTGATAGTGTACATAACCTTGAATATTAATTATATAAAGACTGTGTTTTGACCAATACAGTGTGTGGACATTCATTTGTGGGTGCTTGGGGACTACACTGTACTTAAGAACCAGCCTGCATCACCTCCTGAGAAGCTAGGCCTTGATTGCTCGACTATGTTACCAATAATAGAGAATCTTGGCTGGGGTGCTCGGTGCCTCTCCTCTACCATATAGAGAGCAGAAGTACAGACACCCGCCTCCAGTGTTTACACACTCATACAACTGTACCGAATGTAACCTCACATTGGAAGGGTGGAAGGATGTCGGCATACACTAATGGACATCATAGAGCTATAAGTGAAATCTAACAAGGGCAGATCGACGTCATGAACTGAAGTCACAAAGACGCACTGAAACAATATGCAAATACTTAAGAATAAAGATGCAACTAAAGTAACAAGAGAAACTTGTTATCAAATATGAATAAATCAAATATATAAAGAAGATAAAGTAACCAGCTGACTAATAAGTGTATATACGCAGAAACGCAAGGTAGACGAGACATGTAGAAGCTTGCTACAGAAGAAAAAATAACTTGGCTAGAGCGGCCATGATGGAAAGATGGAGGCCAGACTCGTATTAAAAGCAATCAAGCTACCTCAGAGACAGACCGGGCTGCAGAGTGAGGAGACACTCTAAAAACAGATTTGTGTGAAGAATAAAGAGGAGTCTTTTGGCTTGGGATTAGGATGCTCCTCCAATGAATAATTAATTGCAAGGCAGGAGGGGAGTCAAAAGGATAAGCCATGCACACAAGACATACTTCTCTTAGATTAAGCAAAGAGTAAAACATCTGCAAGAGCCAAGTATGGTACAATTACAATTGTGGAAATCCTATCGAAGGTGGAGTGAGCAAGTCTCTAGAGGCCGAGAGGAGTAATGATACCCAGTAAAATTGAATAAAATAGCAGTAAATAGCATATCGAGATATTCTCCTCACACATGATTCAGAAGTCCAAAACAAGGGCCATTCATTGACCTCTAGACAAAGATAATGGTGTACCTTCTGTCCCTTACAAGTCCCAGAATAAAGAACAGGCTGCAAGATCAACTACAAAAGAGAAGCCTTGACTTAGGGCTGCACCGATGAGAGATGATGGACTAATTGGGAAAGTGGGGAGTAGTCTGGTGTTACTCGCAGCACCTGGGATCCATTTTACTTACGTGCTGCGAACGAGCCGAAAGTTCAATGTTGGGAAAGCATGCCAACCAATCAGAGGGTCTATGTAGCAACATGCTATACAATGTTGCAACGACCAATCGGCTGCCATTTGTCTGCTACAATCAGTAATATATGTATTTAGAGGTGGTTTGAGGCATGCCTAACAGATATGGAGCAGCCAATGATATTATTAATACTTATTACAGAGCCTGCAGTAGCGGCCCTGTAGTTATGGTTAAGTTGCTCAACCCATAGGAAGAGCACTTTTTGGGTGGCTTATAACTTTACCCCTGAACGGATCCTAACCAAACTTTGGAAGAATAGTATGTGTCCACCCCCTCGGATTGATTCTGCAAAGTTTAGTGAGGTTTCGTCAAGGAGGGACAAAGTTATAAGGGGTCCCAAAATGTGTGGTGTTTCTCATAGACACAATGGAAAACATAATTTGCTCATGCCTACAGCCAAAACCGCTGGACGGATTTTCACCAAATTTGTGGCAGGAGCAGCGGCTTGGTCCTGAAAGTGTGCTTTTGTATCTTTGGTGTAAATCTGTCCAGTATTTTTTTTTTTAACTGCCAAAAAGTAGGTAAAAAGAAATGAGTGATATCTGGGTTCGGTCATGCATCCACTGCAATATTCGCTCCACGGACAGGCCTACGATTGACCTTGGGGCCGGTGTGAAGTCCGCAGAAATTTGACACGATCGCTGATTGGATGGTGAAAAGCATGAGGTGCTTCATATTTTTGGAAATGCCACCATGTTGCATCCGCTGACAGCCGCCGCTGTCTGTGGACAGCGTGCTGGGGAAAAAGTCTGGAAAACACATTTTTGGTTATTTGGTGGCCAAAAGAGGGCCCGGAAAGGGTAAGGAGTGGAATAAAATGATATAGGGCTGTTTCTGTAGGTGAAAAATGTGGGCGTGGGTGCCGCCCACTCCGTAGACACTGCGGTAGTCCACGAACAGCACCGTAAACAGACAGCTTCAGAAACAAATTTGGGGTTATTTGGTGGCTGAAAGAGGGCTTGGAAAGGGTAGGGGATTGAAATAAAGATCATATGGAGCTGTTTTTATAAGTAAAAAATGTATTGCAAATTACGCCTAGTCTGCGGTCAATTTTGATATCCACGGACATCACTAGAATTGGGCGGGGGTTTTGGGCAAGTTTTGTTATTTGAAGAGGTATTGTATTTACTTGTTATATGGTTTAATTATGTTGTGGTGGTTGTGGCCAGTGGCCAGATTCTTGCAGGCATGGCTGTAGGCCATGCCCCCAAGAATCTGGCCATAACCATTATAGGCCATGTCCCCAAGAATCTGTTCACTGGCCATAACCATTATAGTAATGTGTGTATAGTAATTATAGGTACTGTAGGGGACGTACACAGCATTTGTAATATGGTGGTTGTGGCCACTGACCATAATCATTATAGTAATATGTGTATTGTAATTGTAGGTACTGTAGGGGATGTATACAGCGTTTGTAATATGGTGGTTGTGGCCACTGGCCATAACCATTATAGTAATATGTGTATAGTAATTATAGGTACTGTAGGAGAGAATATGCAGTATGTGTAAAATGGTGGAATAATACAATTGAAGTGTAAATAGCATTTATGATTGCAGTACAATTGAGGGTAGTGTGTACCAAGTTTGTATTTGTTTCTTTGTAAAGCTAACAATTAGGATTACATTTGGTAGTGTTACTTAGTTGCATACAGTATGAAGGTGGAATCTCTGGGTTTTTTTCTTTGAAAAATCAAAGTATAATATGTTAAGCAGGATAGTTTTAAATGTTTAATGGCATAAAATTTCACATATTCATGTACTTTTTAGACCCTCATAATCGTACATTATATGTACTATGTTTGGTACAACATTTGCGTGTGGTACACAGTTGTTGTTTTGACATTAAATAATCATTGGGTCATTGGGAAAAAAATCCATAGAGGATTAAAAGAAAATATTACATTTATGTGAGTCTAAGTGTGCCAGTATGTATGTTTTTTAGTGTGTTGTAATTAAGAGAATGTTTAAAGTAGTTAGATACCTGTTGGCGTAATCTAACTATATTGGACGTTAGAAGACATTTTGTAGCAAGAGTAATTGTGATGGCATATTTGAAGTTTAGTGCAATGAAGGGTATTTTTAAAGTCGTTAGATACCTGTTGGCATATTCTAACTATTTTGCCTTTTAAAAGTATTATTTTGGTATTATGGATGTAGTTAGATACCAATTGGTGTATTCTAACTGTTGATTGTGCTACAGCCCAATGACTAAATTTAGGTTTAAGGAATATTAAGTATTTTTTTGACATATGCAGCATAGTGGCCTCCAGTGGTTGTGGCACCAGTGTGGTATATTATGCCTACTGTTGTGAAGGTTTTCTTACCAAGAGATACTTAGATATTTGTGAAGCTAGTAAGCTTACAGTTGTTTTGGTACCATCTGCAATGCACCTTAAAAACATTAGTATAAAATGTTGGTTATGTGAGTTTATTTATTTGGCAATCATCTGAATTGCAAAAAGTACATAATATGCCATGATTTGCATTTCGCAGAAGCTGTTGAAATCAATCGGATCCACAATTTGGTATGGATACAGATAAATCGTTGATTGGGGATGTTCTCTTGTGAAAAATGGTTGCATGGACTGCATGCATGTTTCCATGTGTAGGAAATCTGGAAGGCTTCATTTATAGGTATGTTTTTGGTTTCTAGTACATGTAGTACGTACATTAGACATTCTTGTGGATCTTCCTGTTTGTTTATGGTGAATTTTACTGTGAAGTGCCAAGTGCCACTTTGCCAAGAGGACCCCTGTTTGGATTTCAGCGTGGGAGAATATGGCCCTCATTACAATACTGGCGGTAACCCATGGCGCTATTAGCACCGAGGGTGCTGCCGGTATTGTAACGAGTCTGCCAATGTTCAATGGGGAATTACCACCCCATTCCAAGGTTGGCGGGGCGGTAATTCCCCATTGAACATTGGCCCTTCCCCATTCCCATTTTTGCCCCATAGGGCTCAATGGGACTGGGGAAGGCGGTAATTACGGTACCGCAAACTGCGGTACTGTAATTACCTCGAGAGTCCCTTTGCGGGTCCCTACTTTAACGGCTGGTCCAGACCAGCCGTTAAGTTCGGGTCCCGCAAAGGGACCTCGTAATTAGGCGCCAAGGGATTAACAGTGCTGAAGCCTTTTACGGCGCCGTTAACCCCTTAGCATCAGGATCGTAATGACCCCCTATGTGTTTTTTTTATATTATTTGTAGTACGAGATCACTGTTACTGAGGACGTTATACATTGTTGTGGACTTTAAACCATATGCTGGTAACTGACCTGGTATTTATTGTCCTCTTATTTTAGATTTAGTTGCGCTAACGGATGATAAATTCTTTCAAGACCTTGAAAATCTTTTGAAAATGATAAACCAGGCTTCAGACATCACTAACACCATAATTACTGGGGATCTGAGTCTTCAGTGTTTGTCAGAGCATAAAGTAATGTGTAATGTAGCTAAATGGATAAGCCTAATGAAAGAGCAGCAGCTAACAATGCTAAACGGCTCCATAAAGGGTGACATCCCACCTCAAATTACATGGCGTTGTGGTAAAAGGAAGTCCATCATTGTCTATATATATGTTGACTATTGTACTAACTTTAAGATCGAAAAATTTGAGATAGGTGTACAGGCCCACAGCGATGATGAGACGCTCACTTTACATTGTTCTTTAGTAATGTCTCCCTTTCAAGGGAAACCTACAGTTTATAGAGAGTTTATTACTGTCAACAATTCATGAACTCGTTTTCGCTGCAATGAGGAGTCTCTCTATTGTCTCAATAAAAATATTCTTTGAGCTCAGTCTAATGCAACTGCCCTCACCACATTCATTGGGGAAACTTATATTGACAATTTACAGTTGTTTAAAAGTCATTCTGTGAGGAACTATTGCTATAAATATAGGAAAAAACATGCATTTGATCCGGAAGTGTAGAAACGCAAAGGTGACTACAGAAGGCAAAAAAAAAACTGACCTTGCTTCTCCCAGTTTGTGAGAGAGCGAGTACAGTGAAAACATTGAGATGTAAATATAAAAACTGGCTGCGAGCAAAGAAGGCGCAACTCTACCAGTCTGATGGGGAATTGATGTTAAATGCAATTAGTGCCAAAAGTTTGTCACAGATATGGGGCCTCATTACGAGTAGTGCCAGGATCGTAATGACCCCCTATGTGTTTTTTTAATATTATTTGTGGTACGAGATCACTGTTACTGAGGACGTTATACATTGTTGTGGACTTTAAACCATATGCTGGTAACTGACCTGGTATTTTTTGTCCTCTTATTTTAGATTTATCAACTTTTATTAGTGTTGTAACACTAATCTGTGTCCAAGCTCCACCCACTTCATAGCCGTCTACATAACCAGCCACGTGCGCGCAACCGCATGCTCACAACCGTGAAGTGTCTGGAAGTGCCGCTTTGCTGCTTCGCTGTGACGCGAGCAGCGAACAGTGCCTCCACGCCAGGCGGTGTCCTCAGTTTTGTAAGTACCGTACAACAGCTGCCTTAGCCTAACTGCTGTTATAAACATGTACTAGTACGTAGTGTACCTGTTATTGATTTGATAAATATGTCCCTGCCTTGATATCATTACAGAACAGGCAGTACCTGAAGTAGACCACACATCACTTGCTAATTTTGGAGATCCCATGATTGATATGAATAGAGGGCCACAAAAAGCATCAGCAATGCAATCTATGTATGACATCTTCCATGGAAATGAGACATTGAAAGAAAAAATGCATCTAAATTATTTTAAAAAATTGAAAAATATGAAATTGACCACCACGCAATCTAATGTTAAACAATCTACATAGAAAATTCAGATACCTAAGAAATGGCAAGTCGTTACTAGCACAACCGTGCTTAACCAATATAAAAATTTGGCATGTGCTTAACGACACAATAACACTCACAAATTGATTGCACCCAGTAGTTATCCTCCACTAGATGATCTAGTTTCAGTACTGACTGTCACGCAGAAAGATAGTACCAATTGACCACTTGTCGTTGATCCTACTGATCTGAATATTAAAACATCCTCTCAACTCAGAGGGGGGACGGATGTTATGAAAACTGTACCAACAGAAGGCGAGAGGTTTTACCGCAGATTAGAGCGGAAATCCAGAGATCAATTGAAGAGTATTTATCTGCTAAGCAGATGTACACATCAAATGAGCTTCATTATAGTAGGAATGAAGTTAGACGTAGAAAGTACAGTACTTCAAAAAGTGTATTAAATAATTATCATCCGCTCATAATGAAGTGTCGCCCTACACCATACCCTTCATATGATCTTAGCAGAACAAGCGTACTCACCATTTCCGCTGAACTTCAGACACTGGAAGACATTACGTCCACGGATATCAACCAGGTCAAATTCTTAAATGACACTGATCTGTCTATAGTGAGGCTGTGGTTTCGTTCTGGGGTGGTGAGGAACACTATATGGCAAGCCGAAATGGACCTCTTTGCTCTAGCCTTTACTATCGCCCAAGACCCTACAGTGTTCAATGTACTTAATAGAGAGGTCCAGTCTACCGTACCAGAAATGCGCTCTCAAAATAGGTTGTTTAATCAACATAATCATATTACATCACTTACCTTGTCTGCTAATGTCAGACAACCTGTTATGCAATGTAGTCATAATAATAAACTATAAATAGCCATAAGCAATATGTTGAAAATGGTCACTCTTGCTAGCTGCAACATGCGAGGAATTTTCCATTTGTGCAGTGATAGCGCTAAATCTATAACCTTTTTGATATTGTAGTGTTCCAGGAAACCTGGTTGATGGAGCAACCTACCTGGAATGATCATAATATCAGTTTATTTCCAGCTAAAGCTGCATCAAAGGGGCGTCATTAGCTCAGGCCTCAAATTGTACCCCTGGTGAACTCCTAATCAACATCTGCAAATGGTCAAAATCACTTATCCGAAAGGTATTATAGCACTTATGAATATTCATAGAAACCCAGTTGCGCTAACGGATGATAAATTCTTTCAAGACCTTGAAAATCTTTTGAAAATGATAACCCAGGCATCACTAACACCATAATTGCTGGGGATCTGAGTCTTCAGTGTTTGTCAGAACATAAGGTAATGTGTAATGTAGCTAAATGGATAAGCCTAATGAAAGAGCGGCAGCTAACAATGTTAACGGCTCCATAAAGGGTGACATCCCACCTCAATTTACATGGCGTTGTGGTAAAAGTAAGTCCATCATTGTCTATATATATGTTGACCATTGTACTAACATTAAAATCGAAAAATTTGAGATAGGTGTACAGGCCCACAGCGATGACTTTACATTGTTCTTTAGAAATGTCTCCCTTTCAAGGGAAACCTACAGTTTATAGAGAGTTTATTACTGTCAACAATTCAAGAACTTGTTTTCGCTGCAATGAGGAGTCTCTCTATTGTCTCAATAAAAATATTCTTTGAGATCAATCTAATGCAGCTGCCCTCACCACATTCATGCGGGAAACTTATATTGACAATTTACAGTTGTTTAAAATTCATTCTGTGAGGAACTATTGCTATAAATATAGGAAAAAACATTCATTTGATCTGGAAGTGTAGAAATGCAAAGGTGACTACAGAAGGCAAAAACAAAAGGACCTTGCTTCTCCCAGTTTGTGAGAGAGCGAGTACACTGAAAACATTGAGATGTAAATATAAAAACTGGCTGCGAGCAAAGAATGCGCAATTCTACCAGTCTGATGGGGAATTGATGTTAAATGCAATTAGTGCCAAATGTTTGTCACAGATATGGGGCCTCATTACGAGTAGCATGGTAAAACCGTGGTCATTACCGGCATGGCGGAACGAGCCGGTCCATGCTCATATGATGCCGCTAATAGCGGGCGATTATGAGTGCACGTACATGCGCGAGCTCCCATGCCGGTAATGGCCATATCGGCATGCCGCAAAAGGCCCTCCAACCCCAGATAGTGGCATCACAGAACCCGCTGATACCGGCACCGCCTAGGAGGAACCCCTAAATACCGACCCGGTAATACCAACATGCTAATACCGGGCTCGTAAAACCGGACCCGGAAATAACGTCATTGCGTCGGAATGGGAAATTGGACGGCGGACATCTTTAAAAACACAATCCATTGCAATCCTCCAAAACCACCAGCCGATTCGTGTTGTGCTGTGTGGAAAAACCCTGAGGATGTCCAAGGCCACCCGGAACACCACCTCCCGGCAGCGGAAACAGTGTTTGTCCGACGCAGAGCTAAATATGTTGGCGGACACTCTCTCTGCACATGCAGACATCATGAAAGCTAATGACATGAAGCGTGAGGCCCAGATGAGGAAAAAGGAAATCTGGCAGGAGGTTGCCCGGAAGGTGTCGTCCGTGGGGACCAGCCCACGTACTGTGCGTGACTGCTGCAAGAGGTGGGACAACCTCCGTTTGAGGGTCAGAAACATCCTGTCAATCAACAGGAGGGCGGCCATGGTGACATGTGGGGGTCCCCACTCACCTGCAAAGCTGATGCCTTGGGAGGAGACTGCTAGCATATTCATCGATCCTGAGTCGATTGAGGGATTTGGAGAAATGGAGATGGGCGCGTCATCATCCCCAGAAGGAGGTGAGTGACCCTGCACATCCCTGTAGGGGAAACCATGACGTAGCACAAGTGATGTGGAAGAGAGACTAGAAAAGGCAATGCATGTCCCTACACCCACATCAATTTATAAAGGGAGACAGAACTAAAAGAACAGGTACTGGTCACTAAAAAGTAGACCAAAAATTGGACCTAACTCATATAAAAACATTTCCAAACATTCTTTTAATAATAATCAAGCAGTGGGTTAAAACATGAATAAATTCAGAGGTCCACACCAAATCACAATACTTAACAAACGAAACATGGGAATACGTGGTAGGCAGACAAATGCTAGCTAAAACAAATACAGAAAATAACACAAACACACTTCAAAATACTTATTGTGTATCATAATCCATCTGCATAATTATGCCATTCTTTTCACAACTCTGTTTTTAATCCAGAGGGATGTCTCTCGAGACTGCTTGATTAGTATTAAAACATGTTTGGAATTTTTTTTTTATATGCGTTAGGTCCAATTGTTGGTCTAATTTTTAGTGACCAGTACCTGTTCTTTTAGTTCTGTCTCCCTTTATAAATTGCTATTGATCCACCGGGATCTAGACTGAACAGACTCTGCCAACTGGTAGTTGGACAGTTGTCTACCAGGTTTCCTCCTATATACTATGATTATCCTACACTGACATAAACATATCCAAGTCCAGATTGCGACCCAAACCCTGCCACACAGAAATGCACACCTGGACCGTGCCCATGTAACACATCACACAAACCCCATATCAATGGCATGCCACATGCCATGCAGTGATTGCCAATATGCCCCTCAGAACACCAAGTGCCACACACCTGTAAAACATGGATGCATGAATGTATGAATATGGAGCAGCACAATTGTATGCCGCTGGCATGTGACACCATCACTGATGACCTGCATCTCTTCTAACCCCCAGGCACCGATGAGGAAGATGCCAGTCAGGAGAGGACCACAAGGGCATCCACATCACACCATAAGACGAGGGCCACGGCCACCACCAACCCCAGCCAGACAAACAGGCCAGACCCACAAGCAGTGTGCCTGACCGGGTGGAAAGACAGCCAGCAACTCCTGCTGCCAGTGTGCCGGACACACATCAGGACCAGCAGCACACGCCCACAACAGTCGGAGGGGTGTCCCTTCCTGCGCCAGCCACCACCGAGGGCGTTTTGGATGCCAATGTGGACCTTGAGGGAGTCACAGTAGTGACACCCACCCCAAGCCCCCTGCTGACCCCCCATATGAAGCCCTCAACCACCTACAGCAGTGATCTTCCCTGCCTCCATGACTCAGATCTCACAGTTTCGGACGGTGCCCCTTCGAGGAGGACAGCACCCAGGATGTAGGCCCCGTGCATGCACCATCCACCACTCCAGCGACCACCATTCCAGCTCCCACCACTCCAGCTCCCACCAACTCCCTGGAGTCACGCCTGTCGAGGTTGGAGGCCTGATAGGAGGCCATGCTGGATCTCCTGCGGCAGTATATTGCCGAGTGTGAGAACAGAATAAGGGGTATTGCAACTGCCATTGCGGGGACCACAGTGGCTATTGCAGCAAACACAGCTGCCGTGAATGCGTCGGCTGTGCTCATGAGGGACTGTCTGGGTGCAGTAACCCAAGTCCTCACCTCCATCCTACTCCATATGCAGGTGCCAGACCTTGGAGCGGGCGTGGAACCTGCCTCAGAGACATCCACAGCCAGCACACCTGCATCCTCTGTCCCTGCAAGCCCTGTGCGGCCGACCGGGAGGAGTGCACGGCACTCAGAGATGCCACCCCCGGACAACAAAAAGTCCTGGAAGTAGACTGCTCGACAATGGGAGTAGGACACATGGTTGTGGGTGAAGGGGGACATTTCATGAAGTACATTTGGGGACTTTTGGGGTTTGTTGGGTGGGTTTGGGAGTTCACTGGGGTTTTTTGGGGTTTGTTGGGTGGGTTTGGGAGTTCACTGGGGGTTGGGGGGAGTGGTCACATTTTTCTCTGTTAGACAAATACACCTGTTGTGTGCAAAACAATTCAATGGCTGGACATTGTTAATTTTGTGTATATCCATATAATGTATGATGGTGTTCAGTGGCCAACTCCCAACAATTCCAGTGTGCATGTCCACATGGACCCAGTGTGTCACAGTCAGTGACACATGTCTATCATAGTCCCTGTGGTTCAGAAGTATTTGTGAATCAGTGCTTGGCGTTCTGCATGGCCATCCCGTGCATCACGTACTGGCAGGGGGGCTACTTTACCTCCATCTCCATCCTCATCATCCTCACCCGGTGCATGCATGTCAATGTCAGGTGGCAGTGGTACATTTCTCTGGACGCACATGTTGTGCAGCATGACACAGGCAATGGTGATCTTTGCCACCTTCTCAGGACTATATAGGAGTGCCCCACCAGACCTGCTTAGGCAGCGGAAACGTGCCTTCTACAGGCCAAAGGTCTGCTCAATGACAACACGGGTACGGGTGTGCACACGATTGTACTCCTCTTCATGGCTGTTCTGCGGGTTACACACAGGGGTAAGTAGCTACAGCGTCAAGGGATATCCTCCTTCACCTGCAAGCAAACACAAATAGGTGTGTGTCACTCTGAGCTGCCACATTCAAGTGGCACAATCATGGCCGCAGCTATTTGGTGTGGACATGCACATGTCCCTGTACATATGCAAGATTGTAACATTGATGCATACTATACTGGTATGAGGCGTGGTAGTCTGGATGGCATTCAATAGATGATGCAGGGTGTAATGATGCATGCTGAGGCGGATGTACTGTGGTTGTACGACAATGTTTAGCCTCCCGTTCATGCTGTGTATTCTACACTGTGCATGGTCACACTAGCCACATTGCCTCAGTGCATGGAGGCCTACTTTGGTGTTGGCTATCTCCTGGGCAGTCCGTGGTAGGGATATGTGGGTGCTAGCGTGCTTCAGGAGGGCATCCAGCACTTGGTTCAACATGCGTGAAAAAAGTGGTTATGAAATCCCATGCAGCTGCCCCACTGTGTGTTGATAGGTGCCTGTGGCCAGGAAGTGGAGCACTGACGCCACCTTTAGTAGCGGGGGGATGGCAGTGCGTATTTTTATGAGGGTGGCAATGTCATTGTGCATCATGTCCACTATGGTGGTGATGGTGTCCCGGTCCAACCGGTACAGGGTGTGGATCTGGTCAGGGGTTAGGTTGAATGGCCTGGGTCTGATGTGAGGGATTGGTGGCTGCCTACGAGGCACTGCTGGCTGCACTGGTGGTAATTGCTGGGCCTGTCTCACCCTCCTTCTCCTCCTGTGTCTCCTCTGTGCTGCCTGTTGTTGCTGCTGTAGTTGTTGTTGTATTTGGTGTTGTTGCTGTAGTTGTAGTAGTATTGGCATGTCCTCCAGCGCCATGATTGCAACAGCTAGTGGTAGCATTTTGGTGTTGGAAGGGGTGTGGTGTGGGGGTGTGCTCATTTTATACTGGCCCAGCCTCCATTGACTCCACCTGTGGGGATTGTGTGCACCTGTGGCAGTTTGCTTGATTGCTGATTGCTGTTTGCGGGTGGTCCGTGATGCCTGTATGGCCAGCATCATGCAGCCCGTGATTACCGGCTTCTCGATGCCGGTGTTTGCATGTCAGCGTGGGTTGGGATGTCCTCCTATTACCGGCATGCCTGTATTTGCTCCCCAAAGGGGCGTGTGTACGCGCCCATGCTGCTATTAGTGGCACTGTTATTTAGGGTGCCGCTAATAGCGGGTTGCCGGGTCAGAATACACCAGAGCGGTAAGCGATGCTGGTAATCCTTTACCGGCATCGTTTTTCCCTTACCGCCAACCTCATAATGAGGCCCATGGCCTTTGCTCAATTTGGCAAATCATTCTAGCTAATTGCCTGCACAAATCAATGGTGTATCGGAAGACCAATGAATACAACATTACTCCAAAATATATTCTTGTCCATTTAACATCACCAGACAACATGTGTTGAACGACACTACTGAGGCTCAATTACAAATGAGTCGAGGAGGTTTTGCATTATATAATGAAATCGAGTAAATCACAGGATCCTGGCCCGGATGGGTTAAACGATATGATCTTTAAGCAACATCCACATGCTTGGGTTTCTATTTTGCATAACATCTTCACTGCCATTTTAACGACTTGGACTATGCTGAATCGTGGCGTCGATCTGTGATTGTTCCCATATTCAAGAAGGGCGATCGGTCGTGTCGATCTAACTATAGACCGATTGCCCTTCTTGATGCGCTTGGAAAAACCTTTGCCATGCTCACGCTTAGAGACTTCAATTTGTGGGCTATTAAACATCACCAGCATGATCGGTTTCAAACAGGTTTTGTGTTGGGACTTGGCACATCCATTCATTTTCTTTCTATCACCTCTGTTTTAACACATCTTTTCTCCATAAAACAACCTTTCTATATAGCATTTGTTGATTTCCGGGCGACATTTCTAGAACTTTTATTCGAAAAATTACATCGTGCCAAATGCCCCTCTTATCTCACCTCGCTTATTGAAGCTTTACACACGAACACTAAAGTGCAGATCCGATTGACACTGGAGAGTGATTTAACTCTTATCAGTACATATCGGGGGCTGAAGCAGGGGTGTATCCTTGCTTCAGGCCTCTTTAATTTGTTTATTTCTGACATGGGAAACTCCTTTGAAAATATTAATAGTAAAGCTCCGAAATTTGTCTTTCAGCAAATCCCAGACCTTTTCTACGCAGACAATCTCGTCCTTATGTCTTGAACGCCACAAGGGCTGCAGAAATTACTTGATGCTCTCTCAATCTATGTGAAACAAAATGTATTCATGGATTTCCTGAGGCATCAGTAGCCGTGGCGCAATGAACATCAAGCAGCACCAGTAACGCCCCCAACACGGCCCGTGCACAGTAAAAAAGTCAGTGAAATGCCCAATACAGCGCAAGGCCCCGTGCCATCCATGGCCCAGAACACAGCCCCCCCAGCCAAATCGCATGGCAAGGCCTGCACGTACCCCATCAGCACCCCAGTGAAATTGCGTACCCCGCTCGCATCAGCCAAATTGAGTGGCAAGGCCTGCGTGTACCCCATCCGCACCCCAGCGAAATCACGCACCCCACTCGCACCAGCCAAATCACGTGGAAAGGGCCGCACGTACCCCGTCCGCAGTCCAGCAAAATCGCATAACCCACTCGCAACAGCCAAAACACATGGAAAGGCCTGCACGTACCCCGCCCGCACCCCAGTGAAATCGCATACCTTGCTTGCAGCAGCCAAATTGTGTGGAAAGGCATGCACGTACCCAGCGATACCCGCACAACTCCCCTGGAAGCAGACACCTCCCCACGGAACAGTCAGACCCCAGCAGTGGACCATGCCCCACAGGCAGCCCATACCATATGTGACCACCCATCACCTGTGACCATACCCCGCAGGCAGCCCACACCACATGTGACCCCCATCACTTGTGACCATACCCCGCATGCAACCCACACAACATGGGTCCCCCATCACCCATGACCATACCCCACGGGCAGCCCACACCACATGGGACGCCCATCATCCATGACCATACCCCACAGGCAGCCCACACCACATGGGTCCCCCCATCACCTGTGACCATACCCTGCATGCAGGCCACATGGGACCATACACCGCAGGCAGACCACACCACATGGGACCCCCATCACCTGTGACCATACCCTGTATGTAGGCCACATGGGACCATAACCCACAGGCAGCCCACACTACATGGGACCCCCATCACCTGTGACCATACCTCACAGGCAGCCCACACCACATAGGACCCCCTGTCACCTGTGACCATACCCCGCAGGCAGCCCACACCACATGGGACACCCATCACCTGTGATCATACCCCACAGGCAGCCCACACCAAATGGGACCCCCCATCACCCGTCACCACACCCCACATGCAGTCCCCGGCTCATGTCTCCCCTCCCCCACCAGTGACGGCAACCTGCAGGCAGGCCCCGACTCATGTCCCCCACCAGTGATGGCAACCTACAGGCAGGCCGACTCATATCCCCCCACACCCACCAGTGACGGCAACCTGCAGGCAGGCCCTGACTCATGTCCCCCGCACCCCCAACACATTGGCCTAACATGCAATCATGTAGCACATGTCCACTAAAATGCCACCACACGCTGCACCCCCACGATGCACCCCAACACCCATCCATTGGTCCTGCCCCCCAGTACATGCCCCATGGCTTGAGATTCACCAAATCACACATGCATGCATGTTTGCACACACATGAACAACATTGCTCAACAGCAGGGACACGTAACAGAGTCAAGGAAGAGTGAAACATGCACCAAACCATTGAGAGCAGCCAGCACTTGGATTAGAAGTAATAGACATGTATTAATGAACATTGATAAAAGTCAGACTCAGTAAAATTAAACCAGAAACAACATGATGAATAAAATCCCCCAAAAAATTTAAATTAAAACAATAAACAATGGGATGGACAAAATGAAGAACTCCAAAAATGTGGTCCATATCCATTGATGTCTCTCAAATTGCAAACACAAATCATATGAAAACCATTCCTCCATGGTGAGAAAATAAGTTAAAAAAATCCAAAATCCAACTATATACAAAGATCTTGGGTCCATGATCCCAAAACACTGATGAACATACCTAAGAACTCCATGAAGAAATAACTATGTACAAGATGTGCAGCAAAGTCCATGATCTCCAAAAAAAGGGAATAAACAAATGAAACCTACTCCTAAATAACTATATACAAAGGCAACAGGTTAGTCCTACGACTCACCATTTCCCCCAAGAGTTTCGGCCAGGGCATCATCGAACTCTGCATCAATTTCCCTGAGGCAGACCTGTGCTCTCCCCTCGAGGACCTACACAGACTTCAGCGTGCGCCTCTCAACCTCCCTGCGAGATTCCTCGAGGAACTTGGCCCGCCTCTCCCCCCGACGTAGGGTGTTCTCCGCCTGACGCAGGGTGTTTTCCGCCCTGGCGATGGTGAGTCATGCCCCCTGTGCCCGCTGCCACTCTGCTCTGATCTGCTGGCCTATTCGCACCAACACGGAAGACATCCCTGTGGTAAGGTCCGTGTTTCCCTCCTGTCCAATGGCCAATACCTGCCCCTCTGATGTTGAGAGCCCCGAGTCCTGTCACCTACGTGGAGCCTGCTGCTGCCTAAAAGCCCTGTGCCTGCGCCTCTGGGACAGCCTCTGGGATGATGACAACCACCGGGGCTGTTGTGCATGTGCCCTGCTGCATGTTGCCTGTTCCTCCACCATTGCCACATGCCCCGTTGCCGGATAGATCTCTGTGGTGACCACCTCTGCTGATCCTCCGTCGACTCCTGATCCTGGCAGGGATGTGGTCTCCACGAGACTGGCTGCTGGGGTTGGGACAGGTACACAGGGGGCCCTGGTTGTATCTGGGCCGGAGAAGATGGCTGGGAGGACGGCTAGCACTCAGAGGAGGAGCAGGGGGTCGCAGCAGTGATCAGCACACGTAGGACATTTGTGACCAGGAACGGAGCCAGCCATTTCATGAGGCGAGAGACCTCATCGTGATGATGTGCAAGCCCCCAATTGGAAGCCTGCACTTCATCACGAATGCTTGCTGTACGCCTCACAATACCGGCTAGCAACGGTTCCACCCTGTTACGAATTGCCTCATCCGCAGGTAGTGGAAGGGACAGGTGAGGTCACACAGGGGTAATCCAATGCGGAAGACAGTGAGGAGTCATCCAGGTAGTGGAAGATCTGTTTCCGTGGATACATCCGCAGATGGGTACAGCATGGGGCATGCCCGCAGGTGCATACTGCTGCAGTCGCAGTACCAGGGACAGGATTAGGCAAAGGCCCCTCCACAGCAACCCGCACTGCCTCTGGCCCCTGACACTGGACTGCAGAAGTCACACCTACGTCATCACCCCCACTGTGCCCCATGGGCTGGTCTGATGTGCATCAAGCAGTGCCATCTGCTGTGCAGAGCAGCCAGGGTGTGGAAGCTGCAGGGGCAGCTGTGGCTACTACCATCCAGGCTCAGGGTCAGCAAACCTGGACTGTAGGGGTCCCAGCCAAGGCAAAGGGTGACTCAATGGCTGATTTTCATGCCCCGAAGGCCAAGACACATGCGGTGCAGGGTCCTGGCAACAGCTCCCAGCTACTGATACCTGCAAGCCGACCTTCTGTAGTAACATCAGTGGCTGATTCCATAGGCCAGTCCACCTGGACTCCTGACCAGATTGGTACAAGTCACTCAGGGTCTGCACCACCTTGCAAGAGGCAGAGGCGTGCTCCAGCGGTACAGGCTGGGGCCGCAGACACAGCACAGTAGTCCCACACACCGAGAAAGAGGAGTTTCTGTGATGAGGAACTGGACATGCTCGTGGACTACATGTTGGAACACGTCCATGACATGCTGGTGCAGGCAGGGAGCCCACATATGCCTGCTCAGCATATGGCCCACTGGCAGTGCCTCGCGGACCGTATTAGCACCTTGGGCCATGAGAGGCGCACAGCTTGTGATGTCGTGAAGCGATGGAATGACCTCTGACACTGAGCAAAAGACAAGCTGGTTGCAAAGTTCGCCTCTACTCTGGTGACTGGAGGTGGGCACCAGAGGACGATGAACTCACTGGACATGAGGAGATCGCTAGTGATTTCTTTGCAGTGGAGCAGGTCCAAGGCATGGGAGACCTGCCAATGTATGAGCCAATGTCTGGTGAATGGCGATGCATGTGTGTCCAGGCCATGTGTATGTTGCTTGGGTGATGTGTTATGATTGTCTGCCAGTTCAGGCTACATTGACATAACTGCCATGTGTGACCCATGTGATGTTCGACTGATGCGTGCTTGTTGTCATGCAGACTGCATACAAACCATGTGCTGCACACAGAGCCAATCCTCATCACCACACCTGCTCCCTACTTCCATGACACTTTCTGTCCATCCTCTCTTGGCCCTATTCTTGCTCCAACCTGTGGTCACGGATAGCCTGTGATGATCTTCCACTCAACACTTGCTTTCTATCGTCACATGACTGACGTCTCTGTGAGGTCACTCTTCAAACTGCTCCTCCTCAGAGGCATTCTTCCTTTCCTCTCCATCCCCCAGGAGCTCACTGTCTCCAGAAGACTGGTAATTCCTATGGTGGACTACTGCAATAGGCTTTACCAGGATTTCTGTGATTCTACACTCTTCCCTCTGCAACTCTGCCAGACCTGGACTGTGTGGAAAGTCCTTTAGGCTTGGTGCAAGGTATCTGCCTAGGACTGTAATGATGGCACAGGCTCACAGTGGCTTTGAGTGTTCATTCCCGAACCCTGTGCATTCTCAGCAAGTCCCTATGGGTCCTGGGCCAGCAATTCCTTCAACTCCATCTCCAGTATTTACTTCCTTCTCATGGCCTTTGATCATCCCTTTCATGCTCCCTCAGGGTCAGTTGCTCCTCATGGAAATTAGTTTGTGGTTCTTGTCTGTATTGAGCTGGGGCTTCCCTCTGGTACAGCCTCCCTGCCTCTATGTAACTGGAGGTGTAGCTTCTCCTATTCTGGAGGCACTTCTGATGCTTCCTCATGTGTTGTGCTTTCTGTCCTCCTCTCCCCTGCTGTAGTCCCAGATGACTGAGAGAATGCACTTGCCACCTGCCCACACTGTCTGCTACAACACGGTCTGACATGCATTGTACTTGGCTCATGGACAGTAGAATTCAACTTCCATCTGAGGCTGGTTGACAGTTCTGGCACGGCTATGCTATTTGCCATCTGTGTACTGGCATCAGTCATCTTTGCGGAAGGACTTGGCCAGTGACATGCTTGTGAGTGATGCAGGTGCTATGCACCATGCAGTACATGTGTTTTTTTGCCTTTTGACATGCATCCATGTCTGCTTTCAGGCTCCCCTTCATGCGTGCGTGCTTGAGTTTGTGTCATGTGTGACATGGCAGGTTCAGGTGTTGTCTGACAACATTGTAGTGCCTATGTGTGTGTGGCCTATGCTATTAACATGTGTATTCATGTCTCTTTTTTGCATTTGTGCAGGTGATGAGGCACTGGATGCTGTGGAGAAGGAAGTGGAGGAGGAGGAGATGGTGGAGGAGGAAATGTATTCTGAGCCCCAACCAGGCACCAGTGGAGGACGTGGTGTGGTAGCCCATGAGAATCCATTGGTGCTACAGACCATCATGGGCAGGGGTGTCACTGAGTACACCTCTGAGGGCGCCTATGCCTCTGGTGCTGAATCGGACATGGAACCCTCATTGCTGTCGCAGGTGAGTGATTCTATTGTGGATGCTGTCCCAAACACCTGCAGGGGGTAGACCCCTCACGGGGCCAGTCAGTGTTGTTATGTCTGTCTGTGGTGGTTACGGCATGCTCCACAGTATTGGCTGCTGATCCTGGAGCAGCTGATCAAGGGAGGAATGCCATTGTGCAGCCACAGGCAGCGCAGGTGCAGCAAGGGCAAGGTGTCCTTGGGTCTGGCGGATGTGTGGTCCGGCAATGCGGTGGCCATGTACCATCCCGAAATACTGTGTGGGAGCAATCCATGTATATTATTGCACAACAACAGGGGGAATCATGTGAGATGTTGGCACAGGGCATGGATAGGGTGGCCAATTCCATGCTCCCCACTGAAAGACAGATGGAGCTCTAGCAGCAGGCATTGCAGTCCACATACCGTTTGCACAGGCTGGACATGTCGGCCAGCAACAGGGACCGACGGGCTGAACTGGGGGCTCTGCGCACAGCCATAGCTGCTGAGGCCCACAGGGCTTCCCTGAGGGAAGAGAATACCTCACTCAGATCTACTCTGGCTGAACTCGAGTTGGCCTGCAGTAGACGGGCAGAACAGCAGATGGAGCAGGTGAGGCATAATGGCTCTGTCGAACTCCATGCAACCCGTGAGGTCTTGCAAGCGGAGATCCGTGCATCCTGTGAGGTCTTGCTGGCAGAACTCTGTGCATCACGTGAGGTGCTGCATGTGGACATCCAGTCCCTCATGATGGAGAATCAAACCTTTCAGGCCTGTATGCTCAATGCCATTGAGGAGCAGACCAGGGCTATATGTGGTCAGCCTCCCTTACCACGCACACCCCCTAATGCTACACCAGAGAGTGACGACAGCATTGACAGCTCTCCCACTCTATGCTAGCAGTGCAGGGCATGAACCCATGGAGGGTATTCTTTTTCTCAACATCCACACATGTGGGTGTTGAGGTGCACCCTGCGCCTCTTCCCTCTAGGGTGCCTCCCCATCCCCCTGGTCCACCATGGCCATTTTTTATATTTATTTTTACTTTATTTTTTGTCTTTTGTGCATCATGTGACAATAATGTGTTGCTTTGTGTGGTATCTGAAAGCATCCACTGTGTGTTCCGGCTGGGTCCATACAGGCTTTTCTCATGTTGGTACACTTCTTGTTTGTGCCTTAGGGTCCAGACACATATGCCACTCCTGCTTCGGCTTGCAAGGAGGGCAGCGTGTGAAAGTAACTTACTCAGAGGCACTGGGCGCCATCATTTCTGTGGTCAGTCTGAAGTCCAACCTGTGTATACACGCCTAGTGGGGATTCATGATTGTTTGTCCAGTGCATGGTTAGCATACCTTTTTGTTTGGACATTGGTTAATGTGCATTTTTTCATGTTACTTCTTCATGTATTACCTTGGGTGTCTCCATTAGTGATGCCCTTCCTGCTGTATGTTTTACCCTGCCCCCTTTAGCTAGTACAGACACACTCAAGATAGAAGGGATCCATGTGGTAGCTTTGTCACTTTGAGGCACTTGTGCTATTGTGATTGTTCACTGTCTGACATTGTCACTGTTGGGTCCTGTCTTTATATGTTATGCTGGAAGATGGATGTACGATTCCATTTTGATGTGTCAGAGTGAGTTATTTCTTATGTAGTTCCATTTGTCGAAGTGCACTTTGTGACAGTAGTGTTATGCGTTGCCCATTTATCTGTCATTTTTGACATTGCATTCCATGGCGTGGTGTGGCAACCGGGTGACATGAAGTTTGGGAGGGTTTAGGTGACATATCAGGATTTAGATGTGCTGTTTTCCATGGCGTTAGTGGCATACAACATCTTCAATGAGTGCCTTTTGTTCACACAGGATTGGGTTAGTTTAAGTAGCTAGGGATACACACAATGTAGCACTCCCAATGACACATTCTTAGGTTGGTAAGTTTGGGACAGTTGATTGTCCCTTTGTCATCATCGATTGTCACCTGGAATGTGCCAGGCCTGTGTGCACTCCGCAGGGGTGGGATTTTAGGTGAAAAATTGCAACACAAGCTGGGTACGGGCTGCCTCGCCATGTGCCCTGTCCCCTTCCATGCGCAATGGCCATGCATGTGCTTGGGAATGTGAAGGCACCACCATGTCCACCGGTACGCCATGCCGTGTTGCAACATTGTAGTCTTGGACCACGGCCTACCTTTCTGCGGGTGTTATGGGCATGTATATGTGCCTGCGGACTGAGGGGCGTGCAGTCATGATTGCCAACACCTGGTGTAGGCACTGTGACTGTGTGGCCTGTGAAACACCCCAACTATGGCAGTTGTCAGCTGCAATGACCCAGTGGCCAAAAAATGCAGTACATTGAGCACCTTTTCCAAGGGGCTCAGTGCTTGGGAGCACAGGGTGGGTGATGTGAGGTCATCCTCCCACTCAGTGACCAGGTCTAGGATGAAATGAGGTGGAATCCTATACCTGCCATAGACCTAGTCATCAGGCATCCCAAAAAGGCTGGTCCTGGGTAGAATAATGCGGGCCTGGCTATCTTCTTCCTCCTTCTGCGGTGTCCCAAGGTCACTTCTGCGAGGAATGGTACATTCATCCTAGCTGTATACACGCATATGTGTTCGCATGCGCTTTTTATGTATTGTTTTAGGTGCGCAGTGACGCTTAGGCCTGCTTTCCCTTGGCGGGTGTGTTTCTGGATTAGCGCGCCTTTTTCCGCGAGCAGGTGAGCCCTGTTCCATTACATGAATATGTGTTGTTAGTGTGTGTGTGTGAGTTGCAAGTATTTTAAGGATAAATATCCACACACTTGTTATATAGTAAGCCACTTGGGCTTTTATATTAATACAACATACATGTTGTCCATGTGTGGTCAGCTGACACATGTTTTGACCTCTAGGGTCTTTATCAAGGCTAGTGTTTCAATTTATGGTCCCATGCATCCTGGCCAGTTCTGTCCTGTATTGTTGGTCCGTGGAGTTAGTCCGCGTATGTTGCTAGAAGAGTCGACCCTTCTAGCAACATATGCAGACCAACTCAGATTAAGCAGACTATATGGACTCATTAACAGCCCACTGAGGGCCACCACTGGAGCCCACCCTGTGCAACCTATACAGAACATAACTGTCCAGGACACATGTGACCATAAATTGAAACACTAGCATTGATAAAGACCCTAGAGGTCGAATAACACATGTCGGTTGACCACAGATGGACAACATGTCTTTTGTATTATTAGAACAGCCCAAGTGGCTTACACTATAACAAGTGTGTGGATACTTTTCCTTACTCACCCCCAAAAAAAAGCCTACAGATCCGGGAAAATACCATATACCCTTCACAAAAGGAAGCAAGGGCACCACCTCCAACTACCTAGGACAGTGTGGCTCATAAAAATCCCAATTAATTATATTACAGAGTGAAGCGCTGGAGTGTTCCAAACTAGGGCCCACCTTTCTTCCATATTTCAAATATACCCTCATTAGCTTCTCTGGAAAGAGGATACTGTTTTTCTCGTGGGAAGATAGCTCCAGGCTTGAGCTTAATTTTGACCGATTCTACTCCTTTTAGCAGACCTACGAATTAAGGACTACTAATCCACAAAATGCGTGGCACCCTCTCTGAGTCTTCCTGAAAGTAGGACAGTTTCTGTCTCACTATGCCATTCTCTTTGCGATTTCTCTGTTTTTCATTTTAATTCAATAGGTAATACTTATACAAAATACCAATTCATCATCTGAATAATTATCTCTGAACAATTCCTTGTCTGTCAAATCTGTCAGTCTATATCCTTCGCCAAGGGCTATCACTGCTTTCCATCCATTTGCCTCATCATCTGTCCCATGGACAATCACCTTTTCCTCTCTGACTACTGCTGCTACTAACTCTAAAGGAATCACCTGTCCATCTTCATTATCCATAGGTATTTCTGGTCTAAACAAAAATTCATCAGGTATTCTCAATATTTTACATACTCGTCTGGGTAGCCATGTTAACAGAATTGTTTCTCCATACAAAAATACTTCAGGATCTTGATGAACCCCTCGAAATGCTTCATGTTATACAAATGCTAATATAAACTCTCAAATTCAATACATGTATTCCTGGAATGGAACACACAATCCCTTTGTCAGTAAAATATATTGTCATGTTTAGTTTTGTCATGAAGTCACACCCTAATGTGTTCACTGGTGTCTGCTGAGAGAACAATAGTGGCATGGATACATCATGCTCTCCTATAGAAATTGGTAACTCATCAGTGAAAGGAGCTAAGGTTGTCACCCCAGAGAACCCCTGCGCATTCATGGCAATGCCAGACATTGGGTATTTTCCCTCTTGAACACAGAAACAAGTCGCTCCAGTGTCTACAAGAAATGACAATGTCTTGCCTTCTATTGTTGCCCTGACCCTTCGTTCCTCTTGGGGTATGGTATCATTAATACTACTGAACACATCAGGTCGCTATGTGGGCTGTCCTATTGTGGCCTGAGGGGTAGGGCGGGTAAGGTGGGAGGAGAGGAGAAAGTGATCACTCCAGGAGAGAGGAGTGGAGAGAGGGACAGAGAGGGGAAGTCTGAGGAGATCAGGACATCCAGAGTGTGCCCTGCAGAATGAGTTGGGCCAGAGGGGAGAATAGTGAGTGAGAGAGAGTCGCAAAGGTCGCGAAAGAGTCCAGAGGGAGGACAGGAGGCATCCAGATGGATGTTGAAGCCTCCAAGAAGGAGGAGTTGAGTGGTTGAGGCCAGGAGTGAGGAGGAGAGGTCCGCCCATTCAGAGAGGAAGGAGAAGATCTGACCAGGCGGCCGATAGATAGTAATAGTAGCCACAGTAAGGGAATTGCTAGGGGAGAGAGAGAGCCTGCAGACGAGGTATTCAAAGGAGAAGTAGGCCTGCGTGGGAGTGACAGAGGCAGGAATCCATTTGAGGAAGATCAGGGCTACACGCCCTCCAGAGCGGTAGGGCCTAGGCGCGGAGAGGATCTTGTAGCCGTTAGGTAGGAGCGTTTCAAAGCTGGTGACAGAGGACATTGAGGTCAAGTTCTTCCAGGAGGCAGCAGATATCAGAGGAGTGTTTGACAGCAGAGCGAGAGTTTAGAGTGGCAATATGGAGAAGGTTGCCATCCTTGAAGGACTTCCAGGGAGGGGTAGAGATCAGAGGTACGTCCTTCGGAGGTGTAGAAGGATCCCGAGAGGGGGCAGAGAGGGAAGGTGAAGGCAAGGTAGCCAAGGAGGAGGCAGAAGAGGGAGGCGGGGCAGCCATAGGAAGGGGGGAGGGGACAGCAGGAGAAGAAAGGAAATTGATGATGCGCAGGAAGCGTAGATCAAAGAGGTGAAGGTTGGTTCTGAGGGCCTTGGACCAAGACGGTCCCATTCAAGTAAACATTAATGATGACCTTAGAGGAATGGAAGGAGACCAGAAGGGCGTCCCAATGGCTGCCACCATTAATGGGAGAAGAGGAGAAAGGAGAGAGCACAGACACCATATGAAGGGTCCATTGTTCTGGCGAAGGAACGACAAAGAGGATGTCAGTGAGAGTTTCCTTGGAGTAGGCACTAGTGTAGGTGTCGGCGGTAGGGAGGCCTGGGTTGGAGACCAGAATGACCTTTTTAAACTTCTTCCTACCAGATTTAGTGAGGAGAGCAGGATAGTCAATAGAGAAGCAGTTAGAAAATATAGGAGAGACGGAGAGCACCATAGAGTAGGTGGGAGAGGAGAGAGGTGGAAGGGAGAGGGGGCGGTACTAGAGAAGGACATTAGAGTAGGCAAGCAAGACAGCGAGAGGCAAGCAGGTTGCACGATGGACAAGGTGACGAAAATCAGGATTAAGGAGCTTACAGAATGCACATTTAAGAGAGGAGAGAGAAAGAAACCAGCTAAATTTGAGAATCCTGAAAAGAGGGAGAAAGGCCTAGGTTTCACAATGCAATTTTAAATGCTGAGACAGTGCATATTAGGACAGGAGTAAGACACACCTACATTTGAGAATCCTGAAAAGAGGGAGAAAGGCCTAGGTTTCACAATGCAATTTTAAATGCTGAGACAGTGCATATTATGACAAGAGTAAGGCACACCTGAATTTGAGAATCCTGAAAAGAGGGAGAAAGGTCCAGATTTCACAATGCAATTTTAAATGCTTAGACAAATTATAAATATTGAAGTGCTGCAATTTTAAATAGATGGGAGAAAATGCATAAGCCTACTTACATTAGTGAGTCTGCTAGGTGGAGGGGGTGGCGACAAGGGAGACCAGCATCAGTTGACCAGGGTAATGACTGGCAACTGGTGTCCCCTGCGGACACCTGCAGACACAGCCTGGAGCCGCCTAAAGAGAGCCGCCCTTAGCCTGGGGGCCCTTCGCTGCAGGGGGCTGCCGGGCAGGGGCTGCCCAGGGACGATAGTAGAGACCTGGGAAGATCCAATCAGGGGAGGGTTGGGAAGCGGGAGGAGGGAGCGTGAAGGAAATAACACGGAAGGGGTCGGTGAACAATGGGAAACAACGCAGCCCTGGGGGGGCACAGAGATGGAAAAGGTGCAAGCACAGGGATCAGGAGGGTCAAGGGAGCACGCTACTGACCCGGGTCACCACAGGTGAAAGTGGGGATGACGCCAGCAGTGCCGGAAGGCACACAAGACACACAGAAGGCAATCCACCTATCGGGGGGGGTTGGGAGGCGGGAGTAGGGAAATAAAACGGAAGGGGTCGGGGAACAACGGGAAGCATCGCGGCCCTGGGGGGGCCCCAGAGATGGAAAAGGTGCTAGCACAGGGCCCAGGAGGGTCACGGGAGCACGCTACGGACCTGGATCACCAGAGGTAAAAGTGGGGGCAATGCCAGCAGTGCCAGAAGACACAGAAGGCAATCCACCAATCATGGGAGGGTTGGGAGTCAGGAGGAGGGAGGTGGTGGGAAATAACACGGAAGGGGTTGGGGAACAACAGGAAGCAACACAGCCCTGGGGGCGCCTCAGAGATGGAAAAGGTGCAAGCACAGGGCCCTGAAGGGTCAAGGGAGCACGCTATTGACCTGGGTCACCACGGGTGAAAGTGGGGACGACGCCAGCAGTGCCGGAAGGCACCCAAGACACACAGAAGGCAATCCACCAATCAGTGGAGGGTTGGGAGGCGAGAGGAAGGAGGGGGAGGGAAATAACACAGAAGGGGTCACGGCACAACGCAAAACAATGTGGCCCTGGGGGGGCCTCAGAGATGGAAAAGGTGCAAGCACAGGGCCCAGGAGGGTCAAGGGAACATGCTAGTGACCTGGGTTGCCATGGGTGAAAGTGGGGGTGACGCCAGCAGTGCCGGAAGGCAAACAAGACACACAGAAGGCAATCCACCAATCAGGGGAGGGTTGGGAGGCGGGAGGGTGCAGGGGGAAGGAAATAACACAGAAGGGGTCGGAGAACAACTGGAAGCAACACGTCCCTGTGGGGGCCTCAGAGATGGAAAAGGTGCAAGCACATGGCCCAGGAGGGTCTAGGGAGCACGCTACTGACTTGGGTTGCCACGGGTGAAAGTGGGGACGACGCCAGCAGTGCCGGAAGGCACACAAGACACACAGAAGGCAATCCACAAATCAGGGGAGGGTTGGAAGGCGGGAGGAGGAAGGGGGAGGGAAATAACACGGAAGGGGTCGGGGAACAACGGGAAGCAATGCGGCCCTGGGGGGGCCTCAGAGATATAAAAGGTGCAGTCACAGGGGGGCCCAGAAGGGTCAAGGGAGCACGCTACTGACCTGGGTCGCCACAGGTAAAAGTCTAGTCAAATAAAAAGGGCCTATAGTATACACAGTAGTGTGGGATCATGTTCACAAAGAAAGAAAGACGTGTTCAGGATAAGTCAGGATGCTATAGCCAGGGTCTCCCTTCCCCATGTTATTAGCACGGGACAAGGCGGGACACCGGAGCACAGCACATCTCTAGGCTTCTCCATCACAAGGTTTCAGTTCCTTTCATCAAGTCTCTTTCATGCAAAGTCTCTTGCCTCAGAGGGCCTGATACATCACAAACAACAAACAAAAGTTCCTTCTATTAATCTTCATGTGGGACGATTACTCTTAACCCGAGGATCCCCCTCAACGGGCTCCGATCCCTTCCACAACGTCAGCCTCTCTCAATCGGGCTCAGACCACTAGCACACTGAGGACATCCCTCAGTCGGGTTCACGTTTGTCACCACAATGCAGTTCACTTAGCTTTTCAATTCACCACGTGTCGACTTTTAACTGTAAAAGTGGTTTTGACTCGGCTCTTGTGTGACCACTTTGACATCTCTTGCTGGCCTCTCCTGGGGCTTCTTGCTATTTGCAGTTATCTCAGTTCAACATATCCTCCTTGTTCAGGAGTGGGGTATCCGTTAGAATCTTTCGAATGAGCACCCACGTGGCACTGGAGCACTCTAACCCTAATTCTTCAGTTGCTCACAAAAATACCTTTGTCTGTTATCTTCTTTTCTTTACGCAAATGTTGCCACTGAAACCTTGAGCTTAACACAGTCCTGTTCACTATCAGTTTCTTTTGAATCACCGGCTGAGCTGAACTCATTGTTTTTTTTTCCACTGGAGTCAAGGACCACGGCGGTAAGCTCTTTTTCTCACCCTGGCTATCAGTGCAGGAGGCCCCTGTGTACCGTTGACATCTGCCACACCAATCGCCAGCTGCAATTCCCAGTTTTACTGTTCCTTTTTGCGGGTATGGGTTGAAAAGGGCAAGGGCAATTTCCTTCTTGTCGTCCTTTTGGTTTCCACTGCCTTTCTCCTCCGTTTAATCTGCCGTCCCGGAATAGCTGCTTCCTTGTGCGTTCAGCCTTGCTCAAAGTGTGCTCTCGTGTTCCACCTTTTATCCCTGTCAGGAAGGGAAAGGGCTGTCAGGTGTGCGTAGTTATCAGCAATTGCCTTACTGTGCCTGACCCTTGTGCTCGGGCATGTCAGGTAAACGGCTCTGGTGTTAGTCCGTTGTCTTCCGTGGTGTGAGAAAGTGTTTGTGTAGGGAAAGCAGGGAGTAGAGTTTTTAAATATCTCTACTGTGGAAAAGGTGTCATAATGAAGGGGGTATCATGTCTCACTCTTCGGTGTCCCACTTCCAGCCCCGAAGACCCCCCATCCAGGTGATCCTCCAACACTGGTCCATCCCCAGGAACTAGATCCAATAGCGATGGCCGTGTCCTGGCCACATGGATGACAGATCCTCGTCGACTAGCGGGTGAAACACCTTCAGGTTTCTAACTGTTGATATCATCTGATTTCATGGAATGAGCGTGACCTGGGTGAATTGATTTGATTCGATCTTAGACTTTTGAAAAGGGGAAATGGAGCGTTTACTGGAAATCAATGAGGAGGTGGATACATAGATAGTACTAGAATCATCCACCTGAGTTCCCTCCCCATCAGAATTAAAAGATGGGGAGAAGTTCCATCTAGGGGGGACTGTCACTCCCACTTCTTCACTACTAACCGCATTTCCATAACCTTTGCAGGAAGAGGCACCATTTCCGGAGAATACTGTGACAGAGCCGCTCTCCAGCTTTTTGCTGACTCTTTATACACAGGTCCAAAGTAAGCTGTGATTTTAGTATCCCTACTTTTGAAAAGTACCTTCTGTTCTGATAATGTCAGATTTCTCTTATCAATTGGAGAGGCTGGTAGTGGCATTTCTTTTCCCATTTCCAGCATTAGTTCATGGGTGGGTTGGTCCATATGCTTAGCAAGTCTATGGAGCACACACATTGAAATGAAATTAAACAAATGTCAATGACCAAATCACATGCTGGATTACGAGGTTCTGATGTAACTTTCCAGGCTCACAAGTATTCATTGCTGTCCACAATGTGTATGGCGATGCCTCCGTTAACCACCGTAGACCACTCAGCTAATCACTTACCATGCCTTGCTCCACACCTAGAGTGAGGTTAAATGGTTTTCCTTTGTGATTCAGGGATGCAGGCTCCTCCCCTGCAGCAATGGATAGTGCAGACCAACTCCAAGCAAACTCCAAACATGGCCACTGTAGACCACTCAGCTCACCACTCTCCATGCCGCACTCCATGCTTAGAGTGAGGTTAAATGTTGTTGCTTCATGATTCAGGTATACAGGCTTCTCTCCGCAGCAATGATAGTGCAGATAGACTCCAAGAAAACTCCAAACGTGGCCACTGTAGACCACTCAGCTCACCACTCTCTGTGTCGTGCTCTGTGCTGAGAGTGAGGTTAAATGCTGTTCTTTTGTGATTCAGGGATACAGGCTCTTCCCCTGCAGCAATGGATAGTGCAGACCGTCTTGAAGCAAACGCCAAACGTGGACACTGTAGACCACTCAGCTCACCATTCTCCGGTGAGTAATTCATGTTTTGGTCATCCTCATTCTGCCACTACAAAGTGGGGACGACCCAACCCCTCTCCTACACTTGGAAAGCTACCAAGAGAATATTCAGGGATGTCAATTGGGGGTCACCATGGGTCACAATAGCAACCCCAGGGACCTCCTCTGCGACCCCTGACTCTGCCTCTGTGACTCCTGGGGTCTGCAGAGGCAGAGCAAAACCAAAAGTAAAAGAGACCAGTTATGTTCGGCTGCGTGCACAGCATCCGCTCATCATGGCAGCGATTGGAGTGGGCGGGGCTGTAACTTTCAGACTACCACCTGCTTTGACCTTAGGCCTGCATCCACAAAGCCTCTTATGTCATCGGGTGCTGTCCCTGGTGCCGCATGATGTGATCATCAACCCGGCTGCCACTCCTGCACGGTGAGTCCTGGGCCCACGACAAAGCCCATACATTCCTATGAGGCAGTGAGATAAATGTGGGCCTGGGAAGGGGTCTCTTGCATGGTTCACATCCATCAAATATGGATTGAATGAGACAAATGCTTGGACATCCCCTTTAATCAAGGAGACAGTGCAGCTCTAGTTGTTTGTATACACAAACCACCACGTAATCCATTGCATCTGTTCCCACCATTGAGCAACTATGACATACCAACTTTAAACTTGATGTGAAGTATCCCATTGGGCCTCATTACGAGTTGTCCGGTAAAATTTGCAAATTACCGGCATGCCGGTGCAACCGTGTGTGTGTTGCACTGCTGCCGGAATCAACAGTTTATTCTGAGTCAGCGTGCACGCGCATACCGGCATGCCGGTAACAGCTGCACCGGCATGCTGGTAAGACCCTCAAAACCGTGATGGCGGCATCATCCATGTCGCAGACATGGGCACCGCCATCCTAGATGCCGGACAGAAGGGTACATTTGATACCGGTACCGTTAATACCAGCACCATAAATTCCGGTACCGGAGGCAACGTCATTGTGTCGGAACGGGAAATGCTACGGCGGCCATCTTGAAAAACACAATCCATTGCAATCCTCTGCCTACAGGACCTAGAATTGCAAACTGTGTACCCTGCCAGCTAGAAAATGTCTCAGGCTACCCGTAAAGGCACACCTCGTCTGTATAAGCCATGTTTTAGCAACAACAAGCTAAACATGCTTGCAGACATCCTGGTCCAGCACACGGATGTGGTGTTCTGCCCAGACCTGCACCGTGCAGCCCAAATCAGGAAGAAAAACACCTGGGAGGAGGTGGCCTATAAAGGCCTCCACGGTGGGGACAACCCCACACAGTGTAAAAGACTGCCGAAAGAGGTGGGACGATCTGCGGCTGTGTGTCCACAACATCCTGTCAACCAACCAGAGCCAGGCCCAGGCAACAGGTGTCGGAGCATCCTCACCCATAAAGCTTGCACGGCGGGAGGAAACATGTACCTCTGTGATTGACATGGAGGCCATCGAAGGAGTCGGCCATGCTGAGATGGGAGTCCCATCATCGGCCAATGACGGTGAGTGACCCTTAGCATAATACAAAAGGGAATACACACACAACACCCCAAATACAATGGTGGAGTCCAAATGGCAAATAGATGACAGCAAATAGATCGCCCATCACCTGCCACCTAAAGTCAACCCTAACACAAATGCTACATCCCTGTCACTGACACAAACCACATGAGTCCCCAATTGCAAACACAAGCACCAGACACACACATATGCATCACCCTAGAGATGCAGGCCTCAACACTGTGCCATCTCAATGCATGGTGCGCACATCTCCATTAACGATTGCACACCTGAGCCTCAAGCAAGCAGCACATGGCACGCAGCCCCAGAGGCATGGCTACAGCACCCAATCCATTACACACCTGTAGGCCACCCAACAGACACCATGGATATCATGGCTGCGCCAGAAGGATGCCCAAACACTGCCCCCCTCCCCAACTCCTTTAAGCACCATGGCTGCCCCTCCAACATGCACACAACAATGCACAGGACTCAAAATGTACTAACATCAATCTATGTAGGATGTACCTTCACCCATGACTGATGCCCTACCTCTCCATCCCCCACAGGCACGGGATCCTACAGCGATGCCGGACACACCACAACAACCAAGTCAACACCAGCACGCAGGAGCAGAGGGGATGATGAGGGCAGCAGGCAGTCGACGTCAAGGGCAGGCCCGAGGCGAACCACCGCTCCCAAGCCACAGCACCCCAGCCAACAGGGCACACAGGCCGGAGAACCTGAGGAGCAGTTAGCTCTGATACCTAGTAATGTGCCCCCACCAGGAAACATTGGTGCCATCAAGGCACGCATGCCAAAAGGCACACCGGCCCCAAAGGTCACAGCCAAGAAAACCCCTACCCCACAGCAGACACCTCATGTGGACGAGGAGGGATCACACACGGGCAGCGATGTTGAAGGGCCGCAGTCAACGGCCACAAGTGACCTCAGTGAGGCGGCTCAATCCCCCCAACGTAGCACCGAGGAGGATAAGCAACAGGACGAGGCAGACACAGCAGGCCATTGCATGTCAGAAGACATTGGAGCAACACCAACCATGCTGCACACACCACAGTACTCCTTGGTACATGGATCTGGTGGTCACAGCTCTGGGGAGGAGATGCCCAAACATGTATTCAGCCCTCAAAGAAGTCCCACTCCACCTCTCATGCAACCACCAGCTCGACCTACCATACGGGACCTTGAGGGGCGAATGAGCCGCATGGAAGAGCGCCAGCAGGCCATGCACGACATGGTGAAGCAATACCTCTCAGAAGGGGAAGCCACACACCGGGCCCATCATGACAACACCCAGACAGTCACCCGTGCTGTCTACCGTGCGGCCAGGCAGGTGTGTGAAGGCATGGCATCCGTGACGCAAGCGCTCACTCAGTTGGCTGCCATCATGGGCCAACATCATGCTGCACCGGCCGAACCACAACCCCCACCATCGGCAAGCACAACCCCAGCAAGCTCGACCCAGACCAGCCTGGTGCGGAGATTGCTGTGCAGTATGCGCCGGCCAGAGGAGCAACACCCTCCATCTAAAAGGGACAGTCAGTAGCCGGACACACATGCAGAAGGGAGTCGGGTTGGACTTGGATTGGGTGCAGGGGCGTGGGTGTGTGGGGGTGTTGAGGGATGGGGGTGGTGATTGGGGGGCGTGGGTGTGTGGCGGTGTTGAGAGATGGAGAGTGGGGGTACTTTGTAGAACATCAAAGGGTTGAGGTCCACATTAATACCTGTTCATTTTACATAGTTCACATTTGATTAATACACCTCGTGTGCATATGAAGAACACATGACTGGACATTGATTATTGAGTGTGTGTAAATATATTTCTTAACAGTGCCCGATGCTCACCATTCCCAGTGCCTTGTGTACCCCAGTTCATCAGAAATATTGTGCAAAGATTTGCGTACAGCACGTCCTTCAGGCACATTCTGCTGTGGCCGATATGCAGCATCTTCCCCATCATCCTCCTCATCTTCCGGTGGAATTTGTCCATGTCAGGGGGCAGGGGTACATTGTGCCAGATGCACATGTTGTGCAGCATGGCACATACCAAAACAATGTTGCCCATCTTCTCAGGCCCATATATAAGTGCCGCACCCGGCCTGCTGAGGCAGTGAAATCGTGCCTTCAACAGCCCAAAGTCTGCTCAATCATCACACGAGTGCATGCATGCGCATGATTGTAGTCCTCTTTATGCCTGTTGAGTGGATGCATGACAGGGGTGAGGAGCCACGGCTTCAGGGGATACCCAACATCACCTGTAAGAGAGAAATTGAAAATGTTATTGTGAGGATTTTTGGGATTCCTTGTGCACACTGGCTTTACATTGTTTGTGGACAAATGCAAGAGATCTTCACTGCCAGCTATTGCCATTTAATTAGAGCAACACTCAGGTTGGTGTACTTGATGTTGATCCATGGTAAGGGAGCATGGGTAATGTTCAGGTTTTAGGGACCTTAACACCTGATACAGCACTCACACAGATGATGTCAGTAGGTCCATGATGCACTCAAATGTGATGGCTGTGTTGCAGAGGAAGATTCTGTATGCATGTAGGGCACTGTATGATGGATTTCCCTGATGTGAAACATGATACATGTTGTTTTGCCAATCATGCTTTCAAATACTTGATGACTCCACGTGCATGTCCGTCAACGCCTTCACCCATGAGACCATGGCACAATGGAATTGGTGGTATGGTCTGCCAGTGTAGGGAGACGTTTCTGTGATGGTGCTGGGTTTCAAATGACATGGTGGAAGTGAGGTTCTGTGTATTGGTCCTGCAGCACTCGCACATGTGTCAGTGGTGTTGACTACTTGCTGAATTCTATTTTCTACATCCATGTCCCATTGGTTTTTTGAGTGTCCCTTCAGTTGTATGGAATGGCATGGTGGTGTGCAGTGTACCTGTCGGGCAGGGGCAGTGACAGGAGATTCCCTGAGAGGCATTTGGATTTGGCTCAGTCATGGCTGCTTGATCTGCGCTGAACTTCGCTGCGCTCATGTGAATTATGCATTGTGACTGCAGGTTGCTGCATTGTGGTACCTGTGGCTCAGGTCTGATGATGTACCATGTGCATGTGCAGGGGTGGGTGCTGTGTTTGTAGCTACCATTTACACATAGCTGTGCGGCCATGGCATATCTGCATCCATTGTCAGTCTCACACATCCTGTCGTAATCATTGGGGTCACAGTGTTTGGCACCCAGGACAGTGCCCCCCCAACAACAACCCCCATGGCCCAGCCAGCAGACAGGTTGCATATGCTTGTGGTCCCACCCCCAACAACAACACCCATGGCCCAGCCATCAGACAGGTTGCATATGCTTGTGTTCCCCAACCCCAACAACAACCCTCTGGCCCTGTGGTTGGACTTACCCAGCAGCCAGGCACGTTGTGCAGCGTGTCGTTCCATGTAGCGGGGAAGCGTGGAGTTGTGCAGCATCATTGCATCATGTGTGGATCCTGGGAATCTGGCACTGCAAAGCATTATTATCTTGTTTGCATCACACACCATCTGAACATTCAGGGAATGGTAGAGCTTCCAGTTGCGGTACACTACCTCCACGGCATGCCGGACTACCAGCTCCACATGGGTGCAGTTGAGCACACCAATGATGTTTGGCATGCCTGCCAGTGCATAGAATGCAACTTTGGTGGCATTCACATCCTCCGCGGTCAGTGGTAGCGATATGTGGGGCCTTGCGTGTTTCAGGAGTGCATCCAGCACCTGGTTGAGCACACGGGAGAAACATGGTTGTGAGATGCCATGGCTGCCCCAGTGTGTGCTGGTAGGTGCCTGTGGCAAGGAAGTGAAGCACATACACTACCTTCAGCTCAGGGGGGATGGCGGTACGGATGTTGATCAGGCTGACCAGGTCATAGTGAATGAGATCCACAATTGTGTGTATTGTGTCCCTGTCCAGGCGGTACAGGGTGTGGATCTGTTCAGGGGTTAAGTCAAATGGACTGGCCCTTATGTGAGGGATCGGTGGCTCCCTGCTGGGTACTACTGCCTGCACTGGTGGTATGTGCTGGCACAGTCTCACCCTACTTCTCCTCCTGTGCCTCTTCTGCATTCCCTGGTTTAGTGCCTGCTGGTGTAGTAGCAGTGTAGGTATGTGCTCCAGCTCCTGTATAGCAACTACTAGTGGTATCATTTTGGATTTGGAAGGGGTGTGGTGTGTGGGTGTGCTCCTTTTGTGCTGTGCCTGACTCCATTGCCTCCACCTGTGCTGATTGTGTGCACCTGTGGCAGTTTGGAACACAGTAGATTGCTATTAACGCCTGTCTTGTGATGCTGGTATTACCAGCATCATGGTAACCGTTCTTACTGGCATCTGGATGCCGGAAAGTGCATGTCCGTGCAACTCGTAATGATCACTTCCTTACGGCAAGCCGGTGTTACTGGCACGGCTGCCACGTGCCCATGCCCATACCGGGTAGGCGCTACCCGGTCACTACCGGTCCCTGCGGTTGCCGGTAGCACTGGCATCGCGTGTCGTAATGCACCAGTCAGGTATATGATGCCGGTATTCCCTTACCGGTATCTTTATTACCGGACCGCCAACCTTGTAATGAGGCCTATTGACTCTATTGCCAGTGAACTGCATTTTTGTAGAGGAGATTGTTTTGAGTTTATATACGCAGATACGGTAGAGAGGGAGAGTAGCAAAATGTTACCAGTACAGTACGTGCAGTACGTGCATGAAGTAGTGCAGTAAGTGTGATCTTTAGAAAATGAACAGGCGGTGAGTGTACAGTATGTCCATTTTAGGTTTATAATTCATCATGTACAATGTATGTATTTAGTATTTAATGATATGTGCCTCCAGTATGCATGTCATATCGCATATTTTCCGTGTCCTGTGGGTCACTTAGCGCACCTGCTCCAGTACTGTGTCAGATTAAAAGTTGATGGCCTAGGCATTGCTTTTCATGCAATATCTACAAAAATGGAAACGCATCTTCTCCATGTCCGTCACATGTTGTAATATGATATAAAGAACACGTTCTGTTATGGGAAGAATGTCAGCTATTGCCCTCACTGAAAAAAATATTGGAACCCATTAAATTCACTGGCAATATGGTTCGGTTGGCTAGACACTTCCTTTTGTTTATAATACTTTCAGAACATTTGATTTTCCCAGGTCCTGGTCCTCAGCATCTCCCACTAGGACACCCTCTTTAATAAGGCACTTGCCTCATCCCAGCCACTAAACCTCTCACCTGCCTCCCATCATTCCCTGCATACCCAGCACCCACATAACACTTAAATTCCCAGCATCCGACTCAAACACATCATCCACCTTTCAATGCTTGCATCTCCACAGTATCTGTTCAACCGCAATCCCCCTCCCCTCTTTCCAGAGACATACCCCCTTCCATATAATCCATGTTTTCCCCAGCCTGCCCACTTTATCCTGGGTTGACAGGGCAGGATGGGTGAGAGGCACTGGCATTAATGATGGGTCACATATAATGATACCTCTGTAATGGGATGAGGTTGGTGCCAGTGGAGTCATTAGAAATCAGTATTAGGGGGCACACCGCAGGGCACGAATACAACAAGATGGGGTGGTAGCACATCAAATAGGGGTCAACATGCCAAACTGGTTTAAGTATACCTATATTTTAACAAGCTTGTTAAAACTGGTTAAAAATGCAACATTAAGTATGTTCAGAGTAGGGTTAATGCATTAAATGCTTTCCATCAAGTCAACTCCATTTGAATGGGACCTTACCGCAGTTGCCAGCACCCGTAATATCCTGGTAATACTGGGATATCGGGTGCCAGTAACGGTAAGGCGAGTTTGCCAGTAATCCGTCAGTAGTACAGGCAGGTTACCGGCAAACTCGTAATGAGGCCCAATGTGTAGTTACAGGTGGTATTTAGCAGAAGTGACATCTTTTTCCACTCAGCTTTAAATAATAGCCAGTCAAAAAGAGTCAGTTTCACAGGAGAGATCACTCACGCAAAAGCACCACCAAGGGTAGGTACTGTGGCAGGGACCAGGTATGCAAATGGCTTTAAAGTGCTTAGGCACATGTTCCTCTCTGACCTCATCTTCCAGGCTCACACAGCTAACTAGGCCCAAAAATTAGCCTTGGAAAATATCGTGTCCTGGCCACTCTCAGATGCTTAGAGCCTCCCAAGGGGAACATTCACACAGCATATCACACGTATTGAGGCCGCCGATAAGGATTCAGTATGGGCAAAGGTAGGGGATTCATTGAGGACAAGTGCAAACATCCAGGAACTTGTTTCAGGGTCACACATTCAGACTTTAACCCTACCACACATAGCTGGAAAGGGTGCTATCCAGCCCGCTGGAGGGCTATGTTAGGAGGTGGCCGCAGCGGTATTGACATTAATTGATGAGTGTTGGGGGGATTTACGAAGAAAAAGGCAGAAATAAAGGTGCACAGAAAAACTGTGAACGTGCTGATTAATTCAGGAGCTAAACATCCTTTGTTACCAGTAAAGAAAATAAGGCAAACACTTGGTGAGAATATTAAACTGCAAAAAGCGAGTATGCAATCATTCCTGATGGTTTTAACTTTGAGTTGCATGATTGCTCAGAAAACGGCTTTTAGGACGGCACAAGAGGCGTTACTGAGCATAAGGTCACACCTTAATCCCAAAGAAGTTGTAATGTTATGTGAGCACTCTGGGGCAAGAGCTGAAGGGACGTGAAAACTACTTTAATGAGAGGTGCACTGTCTACAGGTGCAAAAGCTTTTCAGACTTCAGCATGTACTACGGTTCCATGCCCAGCATCCCCCTTGTGGGACCCCGTCTTTGTAGTGAGCCTAGTAAATTCAGACGAAAGAGTATATAAATGTAATAGTATTTCAGCCCAGGGAATCTCAACACGGTGGACTGCAACTCCTTATATTTCCTCAGGTTTAGTTAGTTCCCTTTGTAGTTATACAATAACATTCTCTATATATCTTTCCCCATTTTGCAATTTTCATTTTGTTGTACATATTCACCAGGCTTTTTATCAATGTAAGCGTGTCAGAGTCCATTTCTGCAAGAATCATGTCACAGCACTCCCCAAAAATTCCTCAGTGCTTTGTCAATATTATTGCCTAAAGACATAGTCAAATCGTCAAATAGCGAACCTGATGGTCGACCTAATATAACCTCGGCCTATGTGTACTATTGAGTTGGACCCTATTATATCATGACCCCATCAATGCCATATGATGGCAGAACTCTCAATAAAATGTGGTTTATTGTCTGCTTCAGTACGCATTTTTTTAAATGTTTACTTTTATGTACTTTTTATTACTCCCGCAAGCCACTTTCGGTAATGTCATCAGGGTTAAAGAGGAACGTATGCCATCCGGGTCAAAGGTCAAGTGACTTCCCTTCCTGTGATATCATCAGGTCTGTTAAGTCACGTCTGCTTTATGCTTTGATATTACAAAATTATTCACATGGGTGTATATACCCATCGGTACACGCCTGTGTTCTAATAAACAACTTCAATAAACTCTATTAAAAACAATTGTATTTACACTATGCAACCAGCATACAATTCCACTTACCAAATTGTGATATATATGATTTAGTTGTCAGAACAAGACATACTATGCATACATGCCACTTCTTATCTTTCTACATACATTCTGCAATTTAAATGAAAACGAAATCCGTAAATTTCACCTATACACACCCATAACATTTTTATATATGCTATCACTGGAATGTAGTGATCTTCATTTTCAGTCTCTGTAATTCCTGGGAAGAGTGCGTTCAGTCACTTAGCCCCACCTGACATGTTTTAATTCTGCATGTATACTCTAAATTTCTTTCTGAGGCAGTAGACAACGGGCAAGGCCTATATCTTGCTAAAATAGAGTGTATTCTGAAAAAAACATATTACAAATTAGAACAAAGGTGTGCAGGTGTTTCATCTCAAGAAATGTACTCAAAATAAACAGCTATACTTCTGTACACAGGTTTTCTGGTTATGCCTTATTGAGTTTGCATTAATGCCATCCTGCCTTCTGTATAGTTCATTGTTGTCACAGGAAGTGTCACCTTACGTTTGCACCCTTGCAACTAGAGTGGGAATATATGGACTATGCAACAGTACTTAACTGTATACTTTAACCCAACATGATGCTATGTAAATGTTTAGCAAAGAGTTAAAAACAACTTCAAATTAAATGTAACACCAAAAACCAGCTGATTTACTAACATTGTCAGATATGGTTTCATTCCACAATGTACATGGTTATACCCCTACGATGAGGTGCAGACACAGACTTCCCTTTTGTGTAATGAAGTCATGGATATAAATGGTTCAAATGTGATTTTCCCCACATTATCCTAAATAAATACCAAACAAGAGAAAAATGTACATAAAAAAGCGCTAAGTAGTTAGCGTGAGCAAGAACATTGCATGTGTCACAGGTTTCCCCCCTTCTCACCTGTCTATGTTGCCTGATGTCCTCTTAGGTGGAGTGTTCTTTCGTATGGTTCGGGACTTAAATAAGCCCGCTCGGCCGTCCTCTGCTTCCAGATTACGTTCAGCTTCGATGTCCAGGATCATGGAAAACTCCGGGAATATTCAAGAAGGAGTAGGGGGCAAGCGGAAGCGACACAGGGATTCCGGGAAGTTAGGAAAGAGGGAAGAAGTCGGGAGAAGGGAATCCAGGAGCCAGGGGATAGCAAGTAGCACTAGAGACGGGTCGGAGCACACGTCCGATCACAGCTAGTAGCAGCGTTGAGACGCGCGGGGCCGTGGGGGTGTGGCTTCTTTATAGAGGACGCTGCGTAGAATGTGAAGACTGGCGAGCAGCGTTCTGATCTTGCCGCCATGTTGGTAGTATTATGGAGTGTAAGGTCCGACGTGTCAGGGACCAGGGGGCCCAGAAGGGGCGAGTTCGATGGTTCATGACAGCATGCCTCCTCCGGAAACTCGTTCCATCGGGTTTGCCCGGGTGTATGAGATGGAACCTTCTGAGTAACCTGGGGGTATTTAGATTTGAGATAGGTTCCCAACTGCGTTCACTGGGGGGATATCCTTTCCATTCCACCAGATACTGGAGTTTGCCACGTGTATATCTAGAATCGCAAATCCTGGAGACCTCATACTCCAGTTGGTCATTGATGAGAACTGGTTTGGGCCGAAGGTTAGTTTGAGAAGTCTGAACATATGGCTTCATTAAGGACGTGTGAAAGACTGGGTGGATTTTCTTCCAGGAGTCTGGAAGCTTGAGTCGGTAGGCCACTGGGTTGATGATTTCCTTTATAAGGAATGGCCCATAATATAGAGGAGCCAATTTATTTGGTCGCAAATGCCATGGTAGCAGTTTTGGGAGAGCCAAACCTTATCCCCTATTGTGTAGGAGGGGCTTGGTCTTCGTTTGGAGTCTGCATACAGTTTGGTCTGGGTCCTGGCCTTTTCTAATTGTTCTTTGGCTTCTCTTTGAACATTAATGAGCATTTCAATCCAGGAATCGACTGTTGGACCTGGTGTAGGATGAGGAAGGATAGAAGGTAGAACCGAAGGGTGGAATCCTTGGCTACAGAAAAAAGGACTGGTCTTAATAGCAGAGTGGTCTGAATTATTATAGTCGAATTCAGCCGCTGGTATTAAAAGGGACCAATCGTCCTGGACCTTGGTAGCGAAGCAACGGAGATATTGTTCCAAGGTTTGGTTTACGCGCTCTGTGGCTCCGTTGGTTTGGGGATGATATCCTGAGGAAAGAGCACGTTGGATTCCTAGTATTTGGCAAAGATGTTTCCAGAACTGAGAAATGTATTGGGGCCCTCTGTCTGATATGATCTTGGAAGGAAGTCCATGCAGTCGGAATATATGTTCCAGGAAACTTCCAGCAAGTTCTGACGAGGATGGCAGTTTAAACAGAGGTGTAAAATGGGCCACATGGGTGAACAAATCAATGGTGACCATGATGGTTGTTTATCCCCTGGAAGGTGGTAATTCCACAATGAAGTCTGTTGCTATGATTTCCCAAGGCCTTGTTGGAAGTGGAGGTTGCTGCAATAGACCCGCTGGTCTCTTGTTGTCATGTTTGTTTTAATTACAGACAGAGCATGCCTGGATATACCTTTGTACATCAGCTTTCACTCCAGGCCACCAACATTGCCTTTGTATTAATCAGAGGGTATTGGTAATACCACGATGCCCGGAGTAAAGAGTATCGTGACAGAGATTTATTATCCTTTGCTGTAGTTTTTGTGTTGGCATGACCACGGCATTGTCTTTGAACAAGTATCCATTTTTGGTTTTCAGTTTCCACTGGTTTTTGTCCATGATATCTTTCCAGAGTTCCGAGGATTGAGTCTGAATGTGGACTTCATCAAGGAGGCTGGTCGCCTGGGCTACAATTATTGTGTGGGAAAACATCTTGGGAAATGTTCGGTCATCAGGAGGTTCATAGTCAGGGCGCCGAGACAAGGCGTCAGCAATTACGTTTTGTGTTCCCGGAACATGGTGAATCTGGAACTGGTATTGGGCAAAGAAGAACGCCCAACGGGCCTGATGGCTGTTCCTGCATTCCAGGGCCTGTAACACTTGGAGATTTCGATGGTCCGTCCGGACCTGGACAGGATGTTTAGCTCCTAGAAGTAAATGACGCCACTCGGTGAAGGCCTGACGGATGGCTAGAAGTTCCTTTTCTAAGACTGAGTAATGAGTTTCACTGGAGGTCAATGTGCGTGAAAGATAGGCAATAGGATGTTCTAGCCTGTCATCGAGTTCCTGTTTCAGAACTGCTCCGATGGCATAGTTAGAGGCATCTGTTTCCACTAGGAATGGTCGATTTATATCAGGTTGAACCAGGATGGGGGCTTGTGTAAATTCTGTTTTCAGGGCGTTGGAAGGCCTTCTCCTGGGCTGGGGTCCAATTATAGGGAGTATCTTTCTTCAACAAGGAGATGATCGGTTGAACAATCTCGGAGAAGGATGGTATAAACTTCCGATAGAAATTGGCCAAGCCCAGGAAAGATTGGATCTGTTTTACGGAGGTCGGAGTTGGCCAGGATAGTATGGCCTTAACCTTGGATTGATCCATGCCTATGCCATCTGGGCTAAGGACAAATCCTAGATAGTGAACAGTGGAAACATGAAAAAGCATTTCTTGGGTTTTGCTAGAAGCTTGTGTTCACGTAGCTGTTGTAACACTGATTTACCATGTTCTTCATGCTTGAGAGGATCCTTGGAGAATACCAAAATATCGTCCAAGTAGACGATGACGAAAAGAAACAGCATATCCGAAAACACCCGGTCCATAAAGCGTTGGAAGATTGCCGGAGCATTAGAGAGTCCAAAGGGCATGACCAAGTATTCGTAATGACCAAAGGGTGTTCTGAAGGCTGTCTGCCATTCTTCACCTTCTCTAATAAGAATCAAGTGATAAGCACCCCTGAGATCCAATTTGGTGAATATTACAGCTCCTCTTACGGCTTCCAGGATATCTGAAATCAAGGGTAATGGATAACGATCCTTAAGGGTGCACTGATTAAGACCTCCATAATCAAGATAAAGTCTGAGTTCCTTGGTGTCTTTTTTAGGAACAAAAAAATAATGAGGCTCCAGCTGGAGACTTGGATGGGCGTATGGTGCCGTTTTTTAGGTTATTATCTAGGTATTCACGAAGGGCCTTTTTCTCTGGTTCAGACAGGATAAACATCCTTCCAAAGGGAATCACGGCTGAAGGTTCGGTTTCAATAGCACAGTCTTCAGGCCTATGGGGTGGTAGGGCTTGGACAATAGCAGAAGAGAACACATCGGCGTATTCCTGGTAGGTTTTAGGAACCTGGATGATGTTGGAGACCATAAGAGGATCTTGCTGAGTTGTTGAACGTTCTTCTGATGTTGTCAGCGAAGGATCCTGGAGCAGACAATGGGACATGTAAAATTCGGATCCTAGGAACAGGGAACCAGCTGTCCAATTGATGTCTGGGTTGTGTTTTTGTAGCCAGGGCATTCCCAATACCATTGGGTAATGGGCAGATTTTATGATGTCAAACTTTATCCTTTCTCAGTGATGGTTTATAGCAAGCTCAATTTCCTTAGTCTGAAGGGATATGGGTCCAGAAGAAAGAGGTCTTCCATCAATTGCTTCTACAGGTTGCCGGACGTTCCGGGATTCGTAAGGAATATGATGTTTAAGGACCCATTCCTGATTTATGAATATTCCCATGGCCCCACAGTCCACTAGTGCCAGAATGGGGTAGGATTCCTTCTTGGATGACGATAGAAAAGCCTGTAAGGCTACCTGGGAGTTTTGTCCAGGAGAGTTCAAGGATGGTATAGATGTGGAGCCTGCATCTCTCTCCCGAAACTGAACTCCATCTAGGATCGGGAGCTGGCGTTCCCCGAATGCCGTGGAGGTGCTAAGGGACATTCTCTGACTAAATGCTTGCACAGTACATGCATAAGCCAGTATGGATCCTTCTCAGCCTTTCTTGAGGGGATATGGGTCCACGGAAGGCCCCTAGCTGCATGGGTTCGGGATCATTTGTAGGAACAGGAGAATCTTCGGATTTTGAAGGGCCCACAAGAGGATTTTTTTGGATGGTTGACTTGGTCTTCCTTTTCTCTGCCCTTCTTTCCTGGATGCGGAAGTCAATCTGTAGAGCAAGATCCATAAGTGCCTGGTAAGAATTCATCCTTAACATCTTCATTTAGCCCTCTTTGAAAGAGGGTGAAGCAAGCTTCAGAAGGCCAACCCGCTTCTTTTGCCAATTGCTTAAATCAAGTTACGTAGGTGAGCATGTCCTGAGAGCCTTGCTGGAAATCGAGTAAATGCTCTTGAGCACTAAAGACCTGTTCTGGGCGGTCAAACATAGTCTTTAGTGCTTGAATGAATCCATCATAGTCATCCAAAAGGGAATCTCTGGTGTTAACTAATGGTGTGGCCCAGGCTAAGGCATTCCCGGAGAGGTGAGAAATAATAAAGCCCACTTTAGCCCTGGGGGTGGAAAAATAATAAGGTTTAAAGGTATAGTGGACCAAACAAGAATCCAGGAATCCTCAGAGGGTTTTTGTACAGCTGTCATATTTGTGAACAATGCCGCCCAATAGCACACTGTCCTTTGAGGGAGAGTCACGTGAAAGTACTAATTGTTTCAGCATGGCGTTCTCCGCTTTCAAGTTCTGTACTTCGGTCGATAGTTCTTGCATGCCACGCATAAGATCCTGGATGGCCGCCTCCATGCCTGTATCGACTTCGGTCAGGTGGCGTCTCAATCTGTCACAGGTTTCCCCCCTTCTCACCTGAATATGTTGCCTGATGTCCTCTTAGGTGGAGTCTTCTTTCGTATGATTCGGGACTTAAATAAGCCCGCTCGGCTGTCCTCGGCTTCCAGATTACGTTCAGCTTCGATGTCCAGGATCATGGGAAACTCCGGGAATATTCAAGAAGGAGTCGGAGGGCAAGCTGAAGTGACGCAGGGATTCTGGGAAGTTAGGAAAGAGGGAAGAAGTCGGGAGAAGGGATCCAGGGGCCAGGGGATAGCAAGTAGCACTAGAGAAGGTTCTGAGCACACGTCTGATCACAGCTAGTAGCAGCGTTGAGACGCGCGGGGCTGCGTGGGTGTGGCTTCTTTATAGAGGACGCTGCGTAGAACGTGAAGACTGGCGAGCAGCGTTCTGATCTTGCCGCCATGTTGGTAGTATTATGGAGTGTAAGGCCCGACGTGTCAGGGACCAGGAGGCCCAGAAGGGGCGAGTTTGATGGTTCATGACAGCATGGACCAGATGTACAGTGCTGGGAGCTGATTCATGGAATTAAATGTGTGCAGAAACCATCAGGGCAACAAAAAATGAGTAGTGCCCGAACGCCCACAACACACTGTGAGGGGTAAGAAATGTGAGGCGGATAACTTTGTGAAGATTTTTCAAAAGATGCAATTTTCTTAACAAATAGGTTCAGAAAAATATCTCACTATCCCTAACCTGACAAGGAATTCCCTGCCTCAAACAAACTAAAGTAAACACTCTAACAAGGATATCTGTCCCTCGCACTTATACATAAAATAACTCAATAAGGTATTGCATGGCAGTTCAAAGGCAAAAACATATTATACAGTTCAATTCATAATAGAATAACAGTCTCTCCTTATAATCTGGGTGAATCCCCCTTCTCCAGATTGAAGCAGGATTATGCTCCACAGTCCAAAAGAAACAAGGAAATCGTGGTGTGTAACAAAGTTCCAACACAGTTCTTTGTAACTCCAACTTGACAACTGAAAGTTCCAACACTTCATTGATTCATCAAAGAATATAGTATGTTCTTCCTCTTCCTTGAGCAAGAGTAGGATTGAGAGTTGTCCTCTTCAAATACAGAATATGTTCTTAGTTCATCAATTTCAACAATAATTGTCTTTGACAGGGTGTTTGCCACAACTGAGTATTTCTGAAGAAATGTAACTCCTCTACAGCAGTTGTATACAGTATTTTCTTCAGCAGCATAACTTGTCTTTGTCAGGAGATTTGCCATAACTGAGTATTCCTGAAGAAATGTCACTCCTCTACAGCAAGTTGATGCAGTTCTTTCTTCAGCAACATAAACTGTCTTTGTCAGCACCACTTATACACTTCATCAACTTCTACCTCATTTACTTCCATGCCAGGCCTACTGCCTCAATCATACCTGGTTTACTCCCATGCCAGGCTTACTACTTCAAAGGTTTGCCTACCCGAATAGCAATTCACAAACAGCAAGTGCTTCTGTGGTTAGGATCAACTTATAATATCTTTAAAACAGCTTCACATTGTTTATAGTGTTGCAACATCAAACTTTAGCAACTCTTCAGGGAAAACAAGAATCACATTGGTGCTCTTTAATACTCCTCTGCAAATTATGCTCCTCTCCTGAATAACCTTTTCCAGAAGGGCAGCCTTCTTGCCACTCTTGCCACTCTTGTTTCCCTACTGCATAAGTAAACCAATACTGACAAGGATAGGATCTTATCATGCTTCTTCCTTGGATTTAACAATGTGGGTTTAGACCAGCTTTTGTCAGGTACTTCTCAAAATATTGGCAACAAGCTTCACAAGAGTTGGACCTTTCATTAATCCCCTTCTGCCTTTCGTAATATCTGTTGGATTTGAATATGCTTTGTTTTGGTTTCTGTTGACTTGGGCAAAGGTTGTATGTATTAGCTTTTAATAAAATTGCCCCAACTCACACACTTCATGTTACAGTCATTTGGTTTCAAAAAATGTTGTTTTTGCTGTTTTTTGATAGTTTGGTATTCAACATTAATTTAGTATCACTTTCACTCATATGCAAGTGTTTGCTACTTGGTAAACACCTTCCTTGAGCATGAGAGTGCTCTTTGAGCGCTCTGGTTTCACTTTCAGCTGGTGAGCTCACCGGGTAAGGCTTGCACATCCGATTCCCTCGCGGCTCACAGGTTTTCTGCTTTAGTGGCTCCTCGCGACCCAGCAAACATCTGCTCCTGGTCCGCCATCACCTGCACCACTTGTAAAAGGGGCCTCCTTTGCTCTGGAGGCTCTCTGATGCTTATCAACCAACAGTGCAGACACTTGGAAAGGAAAGCTTCCCTTGCTTTTGCTTCCCACTGTGCATCTTCTGCACTTAAGGCTTCTGGAGATACAGACTCTCTCAGGACCAGCTACTATTTTCTGTCTGATAGTGGTCCCGGTGTCTTCTCCCTCCTCCAGTTGCTGCATCGACTGCATATGCAAATCACACTGCTCTTCTTGCTAGCTCTGCTCGACAATGGCCTGCTCCTGAGGGGGCCTCTTAAGCCTCCCAATCTCCCTCAGGTCTGGCCATTTCTATTAACAATCTGACCACTCTTGCGGCATTGTTCCTCTGTAGCCCTCTTCTTCGTCCCAGTACTTAGGGAATTATCGGATTTGAAGTCCCTAATGATAAAATTATTTTTTCTGACTTGATTTGCATTCTTTAACTCATTTGTGTTCCCCATGATATTCTTTCGATAAAAATCACAAGGATCAGTCACCAGAAAAGAGGAATAAAGTTCTATAGAGTTTATATTGTTAATATTCACAGATTACCTTTCCCTGTACCTTTGGGAGTTAGGGAAGTATTTAGCCTTATAAGTCTACATGGGTTTGAAAGGTTTTTTATTTCTCCCAATGCCTACAAATGTGTAATTGTTGTTACCCACATTGAGATGTTTAGTTTGTGGAACACAAAGATTGTTACAACAACAAGCCATTACAGACTTTGGAATGGAGTAGTTGTCTTCCTTAGAGGAAGATAAATACAACCTCTCACGTCATGGAATCCGCTCATTCCTCTGGGCCCTTTCTCCTCCCAGGTGATCCTATAGCAGAACACCAACCCCGAGGTCAGGATCAGAACATGTCTTCCTTTCCCTGGCCACCTGTGAGGATATTTTGGGAGGGTGCGCTGTCGAACAAATTATGTGCTGGAAACATGGACAAAAAGTGATCAATAATGACTTACCAGCAGTCATCATTTTTCCACTCCTCTCCTGCGACTGACAAGTCCTCGCCCCAGTAGACCTGCCAATCTGCACCCCAACCTCTTACATTAAGCCAGCAACCATAAGTCTGCCAACATCCCAGTTCCCTCACTAATCTGCAGCCCAACCCCTACAGTAAGGCAGCACCCACAAGCCTGCCCTCGTTCCAGTACCTTGACTAATCTGTGCCCCAACCACGTACATTAAGGCAGAACCCACAGGCCCTCCCTCATTCCAGTACCATGACTTATCTGCATCCCGCACCCACAAGTCAGCCCTCATCCCAGTACCCCAACTAGTCTGTGCCCCAACCCCCTTATTAAGGCAGCACCCACAAGGCTGCCCTTGTCCCAGTATACTGACTAACCTGCACCCCAATCCCCTACATTAAGGTAGCACCCACACGTCCACCCTCACCCCAGTACCCTGACCAATCTGCGCCCCAATCCCCTGCATTAGGAAAGCACCCACAAGTCTGGCCGTCATCCCAGTAACCTGACTAATCTGTTCCCCAACCCCCTACATTAAGGTAGAACCCACAAGCTTGCCCTTGTTACAGTACACAGACTAATCTGCACCCCATCCCTACATTAAGGCAGCACTCACAAGTCATCCCTCATCCCAGTACCCGAACTAGTCTGTGCCCCAACATTGTATATTAAGGCAGCTCCCACAAGTGCGCACTCATGCCAGTACCCCGAATAATCTGTGCTCCAACACCCTACTTTTAGGAAGCACCCATATGTCCACCCTCAACCCCTTACCCTGACTAATATGCACCTGACCCCTACATTAAGGCAGCACTCACAGATCTTCCCTTGTCCCAGTACCCCGACTAATCTGTGCCCCCAAATCTGCATCATTTCACACCCACTCCTCTCCCACACAGAACTTGCCCCAACAAGGTGCCACATCACACCAAAGTACCCCACATACACATCACCCCAATGTCCACTCTTAATCTTTCAGTGCACCATACTGACACCAGGAGCTGGATGAAATGTGAAAAGTCTGACTGAGTATCCAATGAACCATCTTGCATGCAGAGGTTCATAATGAATCCCCTATCCACCTAAGCAGACCACATAAACTCCCATGTAATTTGGCTACAGCACTTGCCTGTCACCAGCTCACAGGATGTCACCCCCATATCTCTTGTACATAGGAACACAACAATCAGACTCTCACAGATGCACAAACCATGTTGCCTGCTAAACAGACACTGGCACACACTCATGATCTGTTGGCAAAAGGGTACGGTCACGTACCCAAAAGTAATGTATACCTAGACCCATTCACTGTCCCTGCAAGGGGACGAACAGGCTTACATCGTGGCAGCAGCAACAACATCTGCCAGCTATGCATCTTGAACACCCATGGCCCAGTTCACTGTGAAGCATTTACCTAACACAACTCCTCTGGCTTGTGTCTTCCATGAACTTCACCTGCCAGACCTCCTCCTACAACATGATCACTTGGAAGTAGTGCTGGTGAATCCAGAACAGTCATCTTCTTCCATGGCTTCCCTTTGTATCCCAACAACAGCCAATCATATTGTCACTGCAGCTATACTTTGGTCCCCTGATGTTCAGGTGACATAGTCCACATGTGAGGCATGTTGCTCAGTGAATTAGAGTGAGACTGCATCCTTTCCCGTCATCCCCAATGCCAATAAGCCATGCTTCTACATGACGTTTGAGCACATCCACATGAACAAGCTAGTGCCAAAGTGCCACCTAAACAGCTGTGGTAGGATAAAGGAACACAACATTTAAGAAACTGTAATCTTGAGAACTGAATGAGCAGAAGTGAATGAGCTGTCAACAAACACCTCAAACATCCCTGCTCTGTGGAACATATGGCCAGACACCAAAACAAATGAGTACCCATCCTTAATAAGACACACAACACATCAACATGAAATATACCTCTCATCTCCAAATGTCTCCCCACATTACCACCATCATACACACAGTCCAAAACATACACAACCAACACTGATACACCAACCTCACACATGCAATACCCCTGCACAAGGAATGGCATCTGGCAACTAGCCCTTGCTACCCCCACCATTGCAATGGCCCTTTTCCTACTCGTGAAACATATGTCTACATGGCTATATGGGCAAGTAAATCAAAGAAATGCCACCATGTCTACCTCAAACAACCCCAAACATGACTGAACACCTGTGAACACATTTACATAGGAAGTGCCATGCCAAGCACAGCATACATGATTGACACACCCATGCACACCATGTCCATTAATGACCAACATGCCTGTACTTCAAAGCATGAAAGTAGCCAAGCAACAGATGCGTATGACAAAGATGTGAAACATGTGCAACTCCAAACATGTCATCTCCCGACAACTACCATTGTCCACATACGTACATTGGCCATAAAGGCATTACACTAAATGTCATACTCATTTGAAGCATGCACAGGTGTCCCACAGCAAATAGGCCAGTACCAATATGACCCACAGAGTGTGGCCAACACACACATGACAGCCATAGGCTATACTTTGTAGGAGATCATGTTCAAACAAAATGAGCACATGGAGAAAGAAGCACAAAAGCATGCATACACCACCAAGGCAAGACATGCTGCACAAGGCACAAAGAGACCGCTAAACGGTGCTGCATCTCAATAAAATATAAATGTATTGACGCTAAACTATTTACAATGACAGTAACAGAAATATTGTCTGTGATTAAATAAATAAAGCAAAAGAAAGTATACAACTAGTAAACTGGATACATGAGTCAGCAGGCTAGTCCATGCCTGTCTCAGGCAATGCTTCAGCCATGGCCGATTCTCCATCCACATCCGTCTCTCACTGGGGGTCCTCCGTTATTTCCCAGAGGGCTTGCATGGCCTCCCTTATCTGAGACTCTATCTCCTCCTCTGCCCTGCAAGAATCCTTCAGGATGGCAGCCTGTGTGTGCTCTAACCTCTCCTTAACCTCCTACCTGGCAATTGCTGCCTCATGTGCCTGCTGCCTCTCTTGGTCCTGCTGCCTCTTGAATGCCACCTGTGATGACACTAGTGCCTGCAAGCGCCGTTGTGCCTCCTGCCTCACTTGCACCATGTGTGTACCTCCTTGCCTCCTCTTGCAATGCCTTCAACGATTTGCCTACTCACTGACAACATCTCCTGCTAACTTGCATTGTATCTGCAGTGCAGGTACTACCTCTGACTGGATGACAGTCTGTGTCGGGGAGTACAGTGCATGCACTGCCCATCTGCCCATGATGCTCTACAAACTGCTCATGAGTTGCTTGCACAGCATCACACATTTACACCTACCATCTTAAGTCACCCATCAGCATTGGCAGCACTGCATCCTGGATAGCCACATCGTCCGAAAGTGCATGATCTGTCTGGGTGGAGGCATCAGTGAAGGTGGGCAGTGCTGCAGCAGATGACCATGAGACAGGAGGTTATGCTGGCCCCTCCATGGTGAACTGAACAGCCTCCTGTCTTGGGGCCAGGTGTGCACCCTGCAAATCCCCTTTAAACCCCCACCTGACATGGTAGGAAGGCCTGCAATGCCTCCTTCTCCATCAACCCAGAGAACTCCAATGGGGTCTCCTTGCTTTTGGGCGCCTGTGTCGTATCGTCACCACCACCACCACCCTGCTCACCACATGGAATCCTGGGCCTCCTACTCAGCAGCATTGCCATCAGAATGGGACACTCCCCCAGGCACATCACCCTCAGAGGAGGTAGAAACAACTAGGGGTACTTGGGGTCTGCTCCTGTATCTGGAGGTCTTGCCCCTGGGATGCAGCTCCACAACACAGCTCGTACCATCTTCTTCAGCCGCTGCAACTGTAGAAAAGGGAACATAGGAATCAATCCTAAGTGCGAAAGCATGTGCAATCTCCCCGAGTGCATCAGCAGCATACTATCAGCATTAGTAAACATTAGTAAACAAGCAACTGCCTCACACCTGCAGGCCCAAGTGTGGAAATCTGACAGATTCCAGTCTCACAACTGAAGGCAAAATGACAAGTCACAATGATTGGAAATGCACATGTGAACATAGCATATTGATGTTTGGCCACATACCGACGACAACAACTAATTTCAAATCACAATGAAGCAGTGACCCAAGTGTATCCTGCACCGAACGACATCTTACAACATGCACCCCTGACAGTCCAACATGAGAGCAAGCAACATGTACATGCACGCATTGCTGAGGATCAAGTAGCAATGCTCTTGCTCCCAACACAAACAAATACTCAGGAGGATATCTCAGGGGCAACGTGCTAGCCCTGAAAGCAAGACGACACGGAGCAACAAAGGTTCGATCCCCGGGTCCGCACTTTAAAACCTCTGGGTATTAAGCAACCTATCATGTCATGTCATGTCATGTCATGTCATACCATGCATGCCCCCTCATTCCGTAGCCTGACAGTTCCCAATGTAGATATGGACAGTCAAATACAAGAAATTGCCATGACCACACATCCATGTCAATCTCAGCTGCTGAGTGGAGATGATGCAATGACCATACACAATGGAACAACTGACAGAGGAGCATACATGAATGTACTTCACATGCCCACAACATAACAAACTGGAAACTGAGCTCATACTTACACCTGTCCACTTGACAGATGTGTGCCATTACATACTTCCAGTGTCAACATAAGGTCTGCATGGCAAATAAGGATTGTGCAACACACATGCCGTGGAAAGCACTAACTTTGTCAAGTCATGCATACCCTTGCAGGTCATACCATATCTGTGGAAATGTACACCCTGTGAGTACTCACCAGCGCCCTGGACACATGCTTGAAGGTCAAGGACCTGGGCATGGACCTCTGGTTTGATCCTCTCCAGGATCTGGAGGTGAAGTGGTGACACTCGATGGCAGTCTGCATGGAAGCACATGTCTCAAGGGCTGCCTTTGCCTGGCTCTGGATCCTAAGGTCATCCCTGCTCTACTTTGCGTGATCAACTTTATGGACCGATGCCCCCTTAGTGTTCATGGCAGCTGTAATGTCTGCCCAGAACTTCTGATGGCCAGACGTCCCAGGCGGAAAAAGAGGGCATCACAATGGGTCTGGACCTGGTCACCCAGGATGCCAATTCTGCAGCATAGACATTGACAGCCCTCAGTCTCGCCTTGTGGATGGTGGTGGATGTTCCAGACAAGGTGCATCTGAGGCTGGTGAGGTGAAGCTGGGCCGTCACTGTGTGAGCTGTCAAGCTGTGGTGGTGGTATAGAGTGGTGGAAGTCCTTACATGGCAGAGTCTCGGGAGGATAGCTCAGAAGCAGCGTGTTTCCGTTTTTCACCATTGGAGCAGAGTGTTCCATACATGCCTGTTGGCCCTTTAGAATTTCTGTTCATTCATAACAATTACATTTTATTCTTACATCTAGTGAATTGGAGTTGTCTTTGCGCCCTTCTACTGGATGTACTGGTTAATTGCTGCGCCCTTCCATTGGATTGGAATCATGAGTGTATCTAATTGACATTCAACATAAGGTAACTACCTTTCTGACTCGCTGTTAGTCCATTTTAATGGATTTAACCAGTATGGCTCCAAGTTGAAACCTTGGGATTTTGTTTAACAACAGGATTAGTTTCTAAGATTCTGTTCCACAGGTTTAGGATTGATGATTACTGCTCTTGATACTCTTGATACTTTTCTAAATTATTGGGTTACACACTCTGTCCAGATGACTATTCAGTCTTATGTGTTTTGGTAGAGAATGAAGTCCTCATAAGAATCACATCTGTGAATCACAATGCTTATGAATGTACTGTTACTATGGTTAATAGTCTTTGGATTATCTTTAAAAATGGAAGACTCACATTTGTGTGAATAATTTTTGTGTGTATACTGTAATGATGGTATGACGATCCACTAGTCTTGACTAATTTTTTGACATAGCTTTTTTATGTAGTATCTTTTCCACAGTCCGTTTAGGCTCTTGAAGAAGAGGAAGGAATCCTCGAAACGCGTCAGCCACAGAGAATGGACTTACATTTTTGCTTTGCTTTGTACATGAATTCCTTGTCTGTAAATCAAAGAATATATTTATTTTTCATAAAAACCTGCTTGTCATGACATTCTTTCTTTATCAAGATGTGCTATTGGATCGTGACCCTGGGGGTGGATATGTGAGGGATGATCACCTGGGTGGTGGAGGATTGGGGCGTGGTGATGAGGCACCCTTAGGTGAGACCTGGTAGCCCCCATTTCCCTTTCAACATGAGTCCAAAGTCCCCCAAGCCTTAATAGGCTATTGCCAATCCCTTCCCTATTTTTACCCCTAAAACATTCCCCATAAAACATCAGTTTGGTACTGGGACCAGGAAGCGACCAACTGGGGAACTGTTTGTTGACACATCCACATACACCAGTTAGGTACTGGGATGAGGAGTAATGCAGGCCTCCCGAGTCAGCAATAAGTGGTCAAGTCCTTTTTGGACCAATCAGCATGGCAGGATATTTAAAAGCAGGAAGTGCAGTGAAAATGGAGTCTGCTGTGGTAAGAGAGTCAGCTGTGGTAGCCAAGTCAGCTGTAGTAACGGAGTCAGCAGTGGTAGCCGAGTCAGCAGTGGCAGCTTTGTCCACTATGGAAGCAGGTCTACAGATTGAAGTGCAAGAGCAGACCCTCCCGGGAAGGCAGTGGGGGAGACGGAGTGCTCGAGACCCCATGGAAAAGGCAGAGTGTATGCATCAGGAATCGTGGCTGAAGGAAACTGGATGCCAGTGGTGGACCATGGAAATGGAACCAGTGTTATTAAGCGAAGCAGCAGTGTGAGGCCTGAGCTGCCAGAGAAGCATCAGAGGTGCGAGCGAAGCCACGTAGAGCTGCGGGGAAATGGAGGGGGGTGGCACACAAGCAAGAGAGAGCTCATTGTAGCTGGAAGCCCGTTGAAACGCTGTAAGATCCAACCGGTGAGTCAACCTGGGTAGGGGGACACGGGACGGCAGGCGAACACGCAATGTATTTAATGAATGCCAATTTTAATGAAAGGAACAGTTTTTTGAATACCAACCGAAATGAAAATGAATGGAAGCACTTTTTTAATACCAATCTGATTGAAAGCAAGTTTGTGGAACTTCCTGATATAAGGAACTGCGTATTTTGAGAAAACACTCATCGGCAAACAAGTATTGGCAAGAGCCATGCAAAAATAAGGAACTGTGTAGCTTGAATGAACAAGCATTTGCAAGAGCCACAAGAGTTTAAAGAACCATGTAACTTGAATGAACAAGCATTGGCAAGAGCCAGGATAGTAGGTGAAAGTGCAAAAAGTGAATGGTGGCCCAATAAGTAATGATAAAACATAATGAGGATGTGAAATGAGAATGAACCAAGCACCACTGTAAAGCTGAAACAGCGGCAACCTGTATATGAAGAAGAAGCAAGTAAGGTGTGTCGGTTGCATGACCTGTAATGGGTGGACCGCGTGGTCCGATAACTGCACCTAGACAGAGCGCACCCTTCTATTGAAAAGCCACTGAAAGCACCCACAAAGAAGCTTGTGTTTGAATAGAAAGGAAAGCCTGAATGATCTGAAATTAAGGGACTGAACTATATGAAATTGGTGAAAAGTAACCAGACCAGAATAGTTGGGAAGTGTCCCAAGGAATTGTGTTGTTTTGGAAAGGTGAAAGACTTGAATGCTTGGGGAACGGAACCTCTTTGCAATGAGAACTATTTTGAACTTGGGGAAGAGAAACCAGTAATAAACCAGGAGCTTGAAGAAGCTCTGAACTTTCATTGGAACACTACTTATTTTGAAGCCGACATCCCTACACATTGTAAACAGTTAGATGTGAGGGCAAGTATAGGTTTTGAACACAGGCAGATAATATTTGTTTTGGACTTCCTGACACAGGGCCTCTTACGACCCAGGCGCTAATGGGTTAACGGCGCCGTAAAAGGCTGCGGCGCCGTTAACCTATTAGCGCCTAATTACGAGGTCCCTTTGCGGGACCCGACCTTAACGGCTGGTGTAGACCAGCTGTTAAAGTAGGGACCCGCAAAGGGACCTTGGTGCTAATTACGGTGCCTCAATTTGCGGCACCGTACTTAGCGCCTTCCCCATTCCCATTGAGCCCTATGGGGCAAAAATGGGAATGGGGAAGGGCCATGGAGGAAGAGGGAATTACCGCCCCGCCAACCTTGTAATGGGGTGGTAATTCCCCCTTTCTCCACGGCGGAGTCGGTAAATTACCGGCATGGACCATGGTGCTAATAGTACCATGGTCTTCCGCCAGGGTCGTAATGAGGCCCACAGACTATTTTTAGTTGTATTCAGGTAGGGAAATCCCACCTTACCATAGGGCGAGTTAGGCCTTTTTCCAACCCTTCTTCTGATTAAATATAAAAGTTTTTAGCCCAAAATGTGTTCAGTTGTCAATGTCTACTTCATGATGCCTTCACAGTGTGTAACCATGAATTTGGCTTGGTTGAAGTAGAAAAGTGGCTCAGCAATAAAGCACATACCTCCATCTGTCTACTGTTAGACTTTCCACTCTCCTACATGTATGTATGTATGTATTCATGGCTGCCCACTCCTCCAATCCGTGACTTGATGCAGGGCCCAATAAGCTCTGACATGATTGCACAGAGTATTGAATGTTAGTCACCTGCGCCTTTCACATTTCACATTTCAGAATGCCCAGTTTCAATGTGTGATGTATATGTGTCTGGCCCTATTGTGTAATTAGGCCTCTAAAACTGGTTGTCTGACTTTGTGCAGATGAGGATGCAGAGGTTGAGGAAGAGGAGAAGGAGGAGTAGGAGGAAGAGGTGGATGAGGCACACCACCCACCAGTGCAGCCCAGATGTTGTGCTTGGTGAGACTCCCCTCATGTTGTAGGCCATTATTCTGATGATGCTACCGAATCTGATGTGGAGGTCATACTCTCTTCTTTTTTTCCCTATGAAACTCTTGGAAGCTCTGGTTACTCTTCTGCTTTGTTCAATACTCCAGGACTCTTGGTACTTTGGCTCCTTCCAGTCCGGGTTTATACCCTGCCGGAGAAGAATCTTTGTTGATATCTGCAGTCAATGATCGTGGTGGGGTTGGAGCCCTGATCCTGCGGGACCTTTCTGCTTCATTTGGCACTGTTGACCATTGCATCCTGAAGTGTTTATATCATAATTGAAATACTGGACACGGATGATAGGGAATACAATAAATATATTTATTAATTACATAAAAGTATGTTAAGGGAGTTAATAGGAGGGAGCTGTATGAGCGCTGTCAGGCTCAGCTCAACTGCTCTGTATCCATGCAACTCGCGTTCCAAGTTCCATTCCTCATCCTGCTAAACATCACAAGCTGTCACGAGAAAGCAGCAGCTCGTAGTATGATTGTGAATGCCACACATCCTTATGGAGAGTTTGTTGTCTGCTGAAATATCCGGCCTAGTTCTTGTCATTTCTCTCTGGTCGCTTGCAATCTCTGTTTATTTCCCCTTCATCCTCATCCGCTAGGCCCCTCATGTGTGGTATCACCAGGGTTCTGCGTTTTCCACTCTTTTGTTTAATGTATATCTTCAACCTCTGGTGAAGCTGATACACTCTTTTCGTGGTTGGTGTTATTCATGTGCAGATAACAAGCAAATGCTTGTGCACCTTGACATTTCTCTCTCATTTACTGCACAGTGTTGCTGCTCCTGCCCATGGGCCATCCACTCTTGGAAAGACAACAATTGAAATAACTGAGGTGTTAGTTGTTGGCTCTGCATCTGGGACTTCACCATGGTCTAAATATTTCTGGCCTGACGAACTCAGTCCTTTCCCACTGCTCTCACAGGTGTTTTTGAGCATTTGGGGGTGAAGCTCTCCACCTCATTGTCTATGCAGGCTGAGTTGGGTGCAGTTTGTTAATCCATCCATTACAAATTACGGACCTGCGCAATCTTCCTCCTCGGCTTTGTCCGCTGGTTGTATCATCCCTGACGGCAGGGTCTCTGGACTTATGTAACTCCCTCTATCTCGCACAGCCGGCCTATCTTCATCACTATCTGCAAATACTCCGAAAGTCAGCAGCTATGCTGGCTGTTAGCACTTCCCTCCACTCATCCACCTCTGACATCTTAAACACTGTTCACTGGCTACCAGTAACCACGCATGTCATGTTTAAAGCCCTCTTCGTTGTTCACAGGACCTTCTACAAGCCAGGTTCCGAATTCCTTCAGGCCACATTTCTCCAGTATATTCCCTCGCGCCCCTTATGCTTGCCTTTTGCCCTGCGCATTTCTGTCCCCCGTGTTAAATCCTCTATGACAGGGGGATGGTCTTTCTCAGTTGCTGCTGCACATTTCTGCGCACCCTCAATAATTTCTTGTTCTCTTCCTAGCTCCTGCAATGGCTTCCTGTCTACTGCTTGACCCATGCCCTCAGTGCCACGATGCCCTAGTTGGTGATAGTCACGCTTTAGAAATGTTTTTAACAGAACATAACATAACATTGAGGTTGCATTGCGCTTTAATGCATGCACTTTCATTACGCTTTTGCTTTGTGATGGGTAACTGGTATGTTCGCAGGATGATCGTTTTTCTTTTGAGTCCCAATTGCATACCTTTTCCTAGTGTTTATAAATATTGGGAGGGTCTTGTTTTTTGATTCACCTTTCACCTTCCCATAAACATATATAGTTTTGAATGTAATCTTACTCAGAACCGAATTCCATTTTAAATGCAACCCTTGCTTCCCTTTAGCCAGAATACACTATCATTTTAAATGTGAACTTTCATTTACTTAGCTTAGCACCTTTATTTTTTATTTTAAATTAAATGCATCTTCTTAATTATTCCTGTTGGATTAAATGTAATTTTAAAAGTTTATTTGAAATTGGTCCAAGTCTCAAAAGTATCAAACAAATTATTGTGCAGTTGATTGTAAGGTATACCCACACATATCCCTCTCCACACCTGTTAAATCCCTTGGATTCACCATTGACCTCCACCTTTCCTTCACACACCACAAAGCTGGTGTCACCGAAATATGCAATCTACAAGTACACCTCCTATGCAAAATCAGACATATTCTTCCTCCAGATGACTTCCGCACAACAGTCCAAGCACTGGTTCTCTCTAACCTGGACTATGGAAATGCTCTCCTAAGCGGATTCCCCAACAACGCCCCTTGCCCCCCTGAAAACCATATAAAACACAACAGCCAAACTCACGCTCCACCTACCCAAACATTCACACATCACACAGGCTCTTGCCCAGCTCCACTGGCTCCCCATACGTCAGAGAATAGTCTTCATATGACTCTGCATTGTATTCCAAGGCATCTACCTCAAACCTCCATTTTACCTTCATGACAAACTCAAACCCATCACCCACACACACACGAGACAAGTCAGCCATCACCTTCTACTCATTCCACTCTACAAACTTACATGCACACAAAAACACGCATTTACCCACTGTGCACCCAGGCATACATGCCAACATTCAGACACAGTTGGGAGGGAGATTTCCACAATGAAATCGGGAGACCAACATTTCCCCATAGGCTTGCATTGGGGCAACAGCTATTTCAGGCGGGAGACAGTGAAAACTAGCCTGATTTTTCACTGAAAAATCGGGAGGGTTGGCATGTATGCCCAGGGCATGGAACACCGTACCTCTCCACATATGCACTGCATCCGCCATCACCACTTTCAGAATGATCCTCAAAACATCCCTGTTTTCCCACACATAACCCTGCCCTCCTACACTGCTATCACCTGTCTATTCTACTCCTCTTGCCCTTTCCTGAAATTATTTTGTAACTTCTGTTTTCAACTCCCACCTTTTCAATTATTTGAACCATGTAAAGCGCACGAGACCCTCTGGGTAGGGCCAGCGCTAAACATAAATTCAAATATATAAATACCTGCAACCAGCTATATTGATGTGCATATGCTTCACATTCAGACTTTTTTCAAGCACATGACTACCCTGATTTGCCTGTTTTGAGTTGATATTGTGTGTTCTAGATTTTGAAGTGTCAGGTTTCATTTGAGAGACTTCATTGCTCTTCTTTTGGCTAATCTATTGTGAGTAGCCATACAAATTATGTAGGCAGCTTAGAAATGCCTGTGTTTTATGGAAACTGTGCATGCACCTTTTGTGCTTTGAGTGGCTTCCCCTCTTTGTATCTTGTCACAAATTGTGGAGTGGAATTGTTATGAGAATTACCAAACCAGTATAATCTTACCCTGCCCAAGGACCCAGATCAAATAATTATGTGGACCTCAGGGTTAGGAATTGACAGTAGATGGTAGCTATTTAGCTCCACAGTAGCAACACTTGACTCCTCGGGTAAGTGGTGTAAGACGCACACAGATACATGATGTGATGTGTAGTTTTGGGAATGTGTTTACAGGAGAATAAAGGACACGCTTAAGGGGCATTTAAAGCTTATTGTTTAATATGCAAATGGACAACAAGTTAAAGTTTGCATCTTGCGCTCATGTTACAATTGCTTGCGCTATGGGCTGACTCCTGGTTCCCCAGAGGTAGCTTCTGCCTAACGGGTGATGCCTGATACACAGGAGCTGTTTTTGCTCTTAGTAAGCAAATCCCAATTTCGAACCGTGAACCTGGTTTTGGCTGCATTGTTCCCTTTCCCCGAAAAGAGGTGTCTCCACATTAATCATACATATTTTGACAGTATGAAGTCCATGCCCTGTCTAAATATCCTCCAATTGCAAATTTATCTGTAAGCATTTGGGTGCAGTTCTAGATAATACTTCTGGAGAGGAAAACTGGCACATTCTTCATTTTGCCGAGATGGGCCACAGCGTGGATCAACTGCCATGGTTTTGTGTAGAAAAAGTTCTATATCCAATACTGTGCAAATGATAAATAAACTGCCCTATAAGGAACAACTGTGGATTTTTTACCTCAAAAGACTAACGAAAGCCCTGAATACATTAGAACCATGGAATCCCAATATGTAAAACAATGCACTGCAGTAAGCGCCTAATATCAGTAGTGGTATGTAGGCTGCATATTTTGTTGCGCACTTTAGCACCAACTAGTGATCTTAACTGCTTTGTTTATATCCAGTTGGGGGCCTTTGTACACTTCCTGGCTCAACCACAATTGCGGCACCATTGTGTGTATTTAAATAATGTCCTCCTCTCTGCCTAAGGAGCTCTGACAGCTGTATTTGTTCTGTCCCTTCAAGTTCTTCTTTTGGGAAGAACTGTGCACAATATGCACTTGTTGCGTTTTTAAGAAATTGCTGTCCCCTTTAAATAAAAATGCGAGTTTCCTCCTCTATTGTATCATGTGACTGCTTTTCGCGGCACATGATCCAGTGACCTTTGGATATTTGTACATGCACATTTCATTGACGGGCATAGCACAAACCAACTTGGTGTTCAACGGCTCAGGCCTGTGTCTAGAGCGGATGCCCCTTTTCATGTAAGTAGACCGCCGCTCTAGGATTGTTGTTACCGCGGTCGTGCATGGCTGAACAGACTTCGTCCATTCTTTGAGCCTCCCCACACCGATGTACACTTACACGTGGCTCTGGGTGCTGCTCTAAATGCTTTGAAGGCACACCTGTTGAATTTACGTCACTTATTGTTATTAGTGACTTGGCGGTTTTTGATGCAGTGCCATTAGTCAACCCACGATTACGGGTTGTTGGTCCCAGAGGTATGAGTACTGCTCTCTAGTGCCTGACAGTACGATCTTGTACTCGGCGGCATATCACGCATTCCAGCGTAAGTGCAGGCTCTTACTAATATATACCTAATTCGACAACTATTTTTTCGCCATTTAGTTGATGGATGCTTCCATTCTTTTTGAACCGCCACTTGGCCACGAGCAAGCGGACATGTTTTTCCGCACTATGAGCACATCTGGGGTGATTCATAAACATTGCCAACACCTAATTTGTAATGTGGCACAACCATTGCTTCTAGCGTGGTAAGTTATCTCAGCCAGCAGTGCGTACATTAGTTTTTATTGTTAATTCAGGTGCATTCCAATTATTGTTTTATCCCTCTTTAGGCATTGATGCTTCCCCGTCCTTTGGGCCATAATTATTGTGGCTCCAACAAGCGTGGCCTTCTGTTTTCTTGTACTTAAATACACGATCATCAGTTGCAAGGTCAGTCACGGATGGTGATCTTATTGAGGTCACTGCGCATGCCACGAAAGGGGTGTATGGATATGGGGTCCTAATGATTTCACCACATCGGCTTTAAGTGCTACCTCCACTCCACCACAGGGCACAGTTACTAGGTGTCACTTACCCCCTCGCATTAGGAAATAAGTTGTACAGCCTTAAAGAATTGTTTGGCAGTACTTCTTTTATAAGAATATTTGTAACACTTTTTGGTGTGTAAATTGGGTTTTTGCTAGTGCACAGACAAGGAGCTCTATTCTTCTCTTTTTTCAGTGTTAATGGTTGTTTAGATAGGCCATTGCACTAATGAATTTTTGTGCATATTCCTTTTTAGTGTATATATATATATGCTTTTTCCTGATGAAGACGTTGACCAAGTCATCTTTATTCATCAAAACCAGTCGAAAAAATTGAAAATTGGGGATGTGATCGCTGGACTACATCTATCTGATCCACTCCATTAGTTATTCACATGTGCTAGAATTATAGTGGTCCTGTATATTGACAGTTCTCTATGAAATAAGATTTCTAACTGTGACCATTAGTAGGTCCTACCACATATTTCATGTATTTGGGTAGAATTTTAGAAGTCACTTGATGGATGAATGTGGACGAATGAGTGAATGAGTGAATGATTCGTTGTCTGTTTTATAAATTGGTATTGTTTTCCTGCAATGTAAACAAACGTTTAAGTGCTTATTAATCGATGATTAACTAATTTTTACAAATGATGTATCAAGCTAAATAAATGTTTGATACTTTATAAATGTATGTCCTGTGGAGAATTCTTTTTGTATAAATCACATATTTATTTGAGGCATCATTATTAAACTTTCTATGAAAACAAATATGCGTAAGAAGACATTTAATCTGCAATAAAGATATCGCAAGCAAGTAACAGGACATTAAGCAACCAGACAGGGTGCAGGGAAGATGAGTCCTGGGTGGTATGATAGGACCAGTAAGAACTGTATAAGTGTAGTGAACTATTTCTTTACAGGCAGTACCTTTGCTGAAGTGTCTCTCCCAGATATTTCTTTGGTTTCTACTTTTTTTCACACCCTCTCTTTGTTTTGCTCCTTACCCACATGTTGTAATTTTGACACGATTATTTTGTTATTTTCTGATTCTGGGTAACATTTGTTCTGTTATTTCGTCGGAGGTATATTGATAATTATTGTAATGCAGTACTACACTATTACTTACAATATTCAATTCCAGTAAGGACAGGCCCCATCTCATCATTTTCAATCTTACATAATAAAATGTTCTTTTTGATCACATGTATTCCTGCTGAAAGCCTTCATAATATTGCATGTGTTCATTCTCTCCAGTCTTTACAGATGGGTATGACATTCTATCTGGTCTATGTGTTAAGACTAGAATCCCAATGACTCCTGTACATCAAAGCTTATATATTCCCAATGTATCCTGTCCGCTCATCCCTCATCTGACCATTGTGAAAAGACCCTATCTGACCGAAAGGCATGTGTATCCTCATATACTACAGAGAGGACAATGATTTTAATATTACAATAGATTTTTAATTAAAGAAACTTTGGAGACTGTATCTGGTGAAACTGATGCTTTTGGCTCCTTCCTTTGTTTTGAGAATTTATACATTGTTGACAGTATATACACATGAGGCATTGTGGTTCAGAGGGAATTATCACAGTCCTTTTGTTTTGAAAGCCATCCATCTGAGAACACTGCAATTTCTCTGCCTTGAATAAGATTTGTGGAATCTTCATTTAGTACCTTGGATTGCCAAGGGTTGTGTAATAGTCTACTGCATTACTCTAATATGTTTTTACTTAAAATGGAACCATGCCCTCCTAGAGAATTAGTGGTGATGCTGGTTAACTAGAGACTTTATAGCTCACTGTTTGTCCCTAAATGTATTATAGAAACTGCAAGCTGGCGTGGCTTCTAGTTTTTCAATATCTTGTAATACCAATGCTTGAAACATTTTCAAGTCAGTAGTTTAAGCATATGCGTGCAGAACGTGGACATACAAGTCAATCCTGTAGCATATTATTTTCATTCATTTGTTTATGTGCAATGAATTGGTTAGTTGACACAAAGTTCAATCTTTTTTCTAATAGCAGTAATAAAACAACCTTTATTCAAATTAAAGGTCCATAAATATCATATGCAATCTAATACTAAAATGTGTCCAGAATGACAATATATATACAGTCGCCACTATACAGTTAAGGTGATACCAGAGTCATAGGTAATCAGAAAATTCTATTGCTAATAACTTTTGACTTGCAGATTGGATTTGGCTGAAATTTTCCAAACAAAAGGTTTTCACAGGGCCCCCAGACTGGACATTTTGGGAACGATTCATTTAAAAATGAAAACGTTATTAAGAAAGCAAAACAATACTGTTTGTGGTTTATTTCCATTCATGTTCCCATAGAGAAAAGGTCAAATATCTGAAATGCAAAATCTGCTGCCCGGATTAGAACCAGATACAAAACAACTTGGGCACAAAGCATTGACTTGATTTCCAAAACAGGTTTGAGGTAAATCCGTCCAGTAGTTTTTAAAATATTTGAGGGGGAAAGGGGTTATCTGTGCTCCTTAAAAAATAACTGTATCTCCCCGTCTGCTTTGCAGCAGAGTCTTTTCAAAAATGAAAAAACTCCATTTATTGTTTGCTCAATGCAAGTGATTATTGGGGTAATACAAGGGGAATAAGAAAATGAAAAGTGCTCTAAAATCTATTTGGAAGAGGGAAAAAGATGCAATTGCATCAGGCTAGAAATGGGGAGGAGGACATGGAAGATACCATGTGGGGTTGGAAAGTTTGGGATGGTCTGGGGAGCAAGTTACAGTTTAAATATTTTCAAATTATTGCGGGAATACCGGTGGAATCTCACAAGATTCCCACGGCAATAACGCAAAACGTGCTCGGAAAAGAAAATGAGTTACATGAACCAAAGAGTGAAAGGGGGTAATCGGAGAGTGCCCAGGAAGGAAAAAGCAGAAGTGTGGGCACCATGGAAAGAGGAGGGGGCACGTGGTGAGTGCCTGTGAGGACTGGGAAGAGTTTTTGATTTTTGAGCATTTTGTATTTTGTATTTGTATTTATTAGGCTTATAAATCGCTATACATCAGGGGAATACAGGAGGGAGACTGCATGGATGGGTAGTTCATTGCCATTGTATGTGTAGTTTGTTGCCATTATTGGGGGAATCCTGCAGGAATTGGAAGAGGGTGAAAATGTTGACATTTTACACCTACAGTGATCACCTCTACTAGGCAAGGGCTAATGGGTTGTTGTGCCACTGCCCATGGCTGGTGGGCCCAAAACAAATGTATTGGTGCAACATGTACAGTGGCCACAGCCAAAGACCATGCCTACCGGGCCCCAAAGAAACTTGTTGGTGCAACATGAAAAGTGGCCATGGCCAAAGGCAATGGCTAGGGGCACGAATCCAAAGAAACCTATTGGTGCAACGTCTAGAGTGGCCACTGCCAAAGGCCATGTCTACTAGGCCCTAAAGAAACCTATTGGTGCAACGTGTATTGTGGCCACAGCCAAAGTCCATGGTCACTGTGCCCAAAAGAAAAGTATTGGTGCAACATGTACAGTGGCCAAGGCCAAAGGGCCATGGCTAGTGGGCCCCAAATAGAGCTATTGGTGCAACATGCACAGTCTCCATGGACGAAAGCAATAGTTTATGGGCTCCAAGATACGTATTGGTGGAACAAATACAGTGGCCAAAGCTGAGGACCATGGCCAGTGGGCCCCAAAAAACCTGTAGTATACCAAAACCCTTGAAATTCCTTGGAGAGTTAATGTGATCAGATTTAGCGTGAAAAAACATAGCAACAAAACCTTTGAAATTCAGTGAAAAAAACTTGCTTAAAAGAGAGTTAAGGTGATCCGATTTAACACAACAAAACTCTTGAAATTCAGCAGTCGCATTTCAAGCAAGTCCACCTTAAATATGCGTCCCCTGTTGTGCAACATATGACCACAATGGTGACATCAGAGATGACATTAGAAATAACATCACTGAAAACATCACTGCTGGCATCACCAATTACATCATATGTTACATCACTGATGGGTCACTCAGGACATCATGGACAACATAATTGAGGAGATCAATAATTACATCATATATTGCATTACTGATCCACTTTTAATACACTTTTTAATTGATTACATTTACCAATCATAACAACATGACATGGAACAAAACAGTCATACAATGTCCTTTTGCCAACAGGGTTGGTTTTTTTTCGAAGGAAAGTTTACCAAATAAATTCCATCAAAAAACTCATCAAAATATAGAGGGGGGTAAGGGGATAAAAGGAGTTGGAAGGGTTTGGGGTAAAAATGGGAAAACAAATTGGTAAAAATACCATTGAAAGAACACCTGTTGGCAAAACAACATAGAACTAAATGATCATGTGATTATGTGTGGGGTATTCATTTGCAGTACTTATCAACTTATAACATCTAACATAAAAATATGTAACTTAATTGCAAGGAAAGTACCTTATCCAGCTAAACCTATTTGAAGTATTTCAAAGATAATATAATATATGGGATATAGTACACCCATCCGTTCATTGGCCTTGTGCCCTTATACGGTCATAGAACTCCCAGGTGACTTGCAATATCCTTATAAAATGTATGGTAATGGGTACCTTATTTCTTATTATACCCATAGGGTTTTTAAGAAGAAAAACACGCAAACGTTGTGTCCTTGAACCCATGCATTTCTCTTTTTTTTTTGAAGGTTACAGGTTACTTCCATAAGGGCGGGTTGTTCATTTTTCTTTTAGAGTCTTTTACATGGCTGCTTTCAGTGTATCCCTTAAAATAACTCACAGAGATTCCTAGCAGAAGACATTTGTATCACTTTAAAGAGCTCCTGTACATGGCATGTGTGCATCACTTTAAATAAGTCAAAGCTGTGCACGGAGGAATGACCAAGGACCTGTGTTTTAGTATTTGCTACTGGCTTCAGAGATGCAAGCAACATACTGCACTGAAATTTCAACAGCAGATTTCTGATATTGATTTCCAACCTGTGGGAGTTTAGGCCTGTGTTTGTGACGCACTTTCACAGCAGCAGGCCCTGTTAGGATGCATGTATGACACTGCAGTACTGGTGAAGAAACATCTTTGAAAGGCCATTCGAGATTGGTTTTACCTTTTTTTGAGAACTCTATAGCACTCTTTCAGTTCTGCGCTTGAAGAGGACTCCTTTGTGACTGACTTATGACCTTCCTCTGAAATAAGTCGTTCACAAATGGAGAGGTCCGACACTCAAATGAAAACAGCCTTGGTGAGCTATTTTTGGCACAGTTTGTTTAAGTTAAAAGGCTTTTTTCCTCATCACAGCAAAAGCATGTTGCGCCTGTCTGAGCACTGCTTCAGATTACGTGGTACTCCAGGCCACGTCACTACTCATAAATAATAGCATATTGCAAACGATTCTTATTACAAGAGAGATGTGACATCACAACTTGTTTGCAATGAGAATATTATTGCCAGGAAATGATTAGAATATACACTCAAATTGGTATTGTAAGTAGATGCAACAGTACAAAAAAAAAAGAAAAGATAGAAGTAGAAACATGTTTAATAGTTATGAAAATAGTCAATGTTCACACAAATTTACAATTCAATTCATTGTAATACATTAGATGAACAAATTCTTTCTAGATGAGAAGTTTTATAAAAAAAAGTCTCATATAAAAGAAAGTATGTGCATGTGTGCATTGTGATAATTTAGAATATATGTATTCGTTGTTTTGTTAATATACAAATAAATTGGTTACTTATACCACATAATTAAATTTATAGAGAAGAAATAAAGATTAGAAAGCTACTATTTAATTATAGACATAGCATTTGCATTGGTAATATTCTTATTCTTTTCCTTTCAAAATAATTCTTCAAATATAACAATTTCATTCCAAAGTACATTACTTACATATTATTCTTCTTTGTAATAATTTCTTTATGCTCTTACAATTGTATACCATAGGTCAAGTTTGAATAAAAAAGAGCACACTACAGTGTACTCTGTAAGTATGTATGAAATATGTACATATATGATATGCAACAAATAAGAGTTGTCATATTTCAAAATGTAATGAAGCAAACCAGTAATTTCATTGAAATTGTCTATGATGTCATTAGTGACGCCATCAGTGATGTCATGTATGATGTAATTAGTGATGTCATCTGCAATGTTATCACTGATGTCATCATGGTGGTCATATGCTGCGCAACAGGGGATGCAAAGTTGAGGAGTTGCTTGAAATGCGACTTCTGAATTTGAAGGGTTTTGCTGCGTTATATCTGGTCAGCTTAACTCTCCCTTAATCCTCGTGGCACCAGTGAAATCACTTTTATTGGAGGTGCATGAAGTCACAAAAGCAAGCAGATGCATTTCACCCACACAGGCTTCATCAGAGTTGGTAAGTGAAAAATACCCAATCCTTATACTCGCATTGTGCATATTCTATTTAAAAAATCTCAAGCTAACTCTTATTACAATGATAAGCAGGGCACCATCTCAAAATAGTAACTAGGTTTTTAAAACAAAATTATTAAAGTTCTCATAAAATGTAATAAGATGTAATAAACTGAGGAAAGAAGGTATGTGTATTTAGATTATACCATTTGAATGTTACAATAATAAACTGCCAATGCAGGATGAAAAATCTAAAATGATGCTGTCTCTTGTTAATTCAACCTAATACTTTAGAAAAGCCCATCATTACATTAAATCGAATTGCACATGTATAAAGTATTCAAAGTACAAACATGTATAGAGACTGCACTTTATAGTAGACAGCCTGGATTGCGATATCAACAAAGTTAGGCTAAATGTAATCCATAAAATATGGATAAATAAGGAGTAATGCATATATAAAAATACTCTAGCCACAATGATCTAACCTTCAAATCCTGTCCACACATATTATAATGTAGCTTGTCTCTTTTTTATAGAGGGCAGATTGTATATATAGTTAAAAGTAAATATCGCACTGCTATATATATTACACGGCCAGCGGTAGCAGCCGTGTAGTTATGGTTAAGTTGCTAAATCCATAGGAAGACCTCTTTTTGGATGGCTTATAACTTTGCTCCCCCTCAACGAATGGCCTGCTCTGAATTTATTTGCAAAGTTTGGTGAGGTTTCGTCAATGGGCGGCAAAGTTATAATGGCAGTATCACATTTTTTTTGTTCTCAATATACTGAATGGAGAAAAGCTTTGCTCACGCCTACAGCCCAAACCGCTGGACGAATTTTCACCAAATTTGGGACAGGAGCGACGGCTTGATCCTGAAAGCCTGCGTTTGTTAATTTGATGTAAATCCGTCCAGTAGTTTTTATTTAAACGACCAAAACGTAAGGCATAACAATTTGTGATAGGTCCAAAAAAATTAGAGATATATGGGTTCGGTATTACATGGCCTGCGGTAGTAGCCATGTAGTTATGGTTATGTTGCTAAACTGATAGCAAGAGCACTTTTTGGGTGACTTAAAACTTTGCTCCCCCTGGACGAATCCTCACCAAACTTTGCAAAAAAAGTAGATGGCCCACTCTGAATGTTTTTTTGACAAGTTTGGTGAGGTTGGAGCCAAACTTGGTGAGGGGGCAAAGTTATAGGGAGGGTCCCAAAATTTATTACTTTCCCATAGACATAATGTCACACCCATAGCCCAAACCGCTGGACAGATTTTCAGCATATTTGCGGCAGGAGCAGCGGCTTGGTCCCGAAAGCATGCATTGTTAATTTGGTGTAAATCCGTCCAGTAGTTTTTATTTAAACAACCAAAATGTAAGGCAAAACAATTTGTGATATCTATGTCCGATCCACGGACACACTTCCCTGTTTGCTCAGCAGACAGGTTACTGATTGGATAATCGGCTTACATCTTGTCTACGGACACACAGCATGCTTTCTGATTGGCTGCGATGAGGTGCGCCAAATTGTTTTGTTGCACCCGTCATATTGGATGCGCGGACATGTGCTGGAAGTGAGCATAAATCCAATTGTGGGGAGTGTGTTTGTGTGTATGAGTGCTTGGAGAGGGTGGGGAGGTAGATTTGGGTCAAATGCTGTATTTGTTTAGGTGGGAGAAGGTTGTGATGTATTTGTGGTGTCCGCGGTCACCGCAGTTGTCCGCGGATATACTAAATACTGGGCACACTTCTGGCTTTTTTAATTTAGTATGATGTTGGTTTTGGGTCATTAGAAGAGCATTGGGTGAAGAGGGTATGTATTGAAGAGTTTGTACGTTGGTTGTAATGATTTTTTAGAATGTTAATTGAAGTGCACAGTTTTGAGGTGGATGTATTATGTTTTTGGGTTGTGGTCGTTTGGTAGTTGTTTGTTTCTATGGGTGTGTTATGCTGCAGTGGTTGTAGCCAGGGCCTAGAGTCTTGGGTGCATGGCCTACGGCCTAGGGCCTTCAGCCTTTCAACCACCGCAGCATAACTCTACAATTCTACCAAATATTTTGATTGTGGTATATGGGCTGCTTAGGGGATATGTTTTCAAAAATGTGAGTACTGATTGGTAGTAGTGTAATAGTCTTTATAGGATAGTGAGATGCTGTGTGGATTGGTGAGGGGAAGCACTTACTTTTTTGGATGGAAAGAGTAGATTTCTTCTGAGTTCTCGTTCGTACTTCAGACGCTGTTAATGTAGACATGGATTTCTTTGTTTTTGCAGTAGTAATGCTTTCTGATAACTGTGCATAGCATGTACATGCACTTTTCTTTGCCTATGTGTATTCTGTTTAATTTATTTACAATCTGTTAGTTGAATGTGCTTTAGAAGTGAGTACAATAGTAAGTACACCGAGCACACCTGGCTTCGTAAGGCAGTGTTATTGGATGGTAGGAGATAGAAGAAATAATTGTATGCTTTGTTTGCTATTTTTACAGGGTAAATGGCAGGAACTGTATGGAAAAGTATGCAATGTATGTATTTGTGAAGGTGTGGGAAATAAATCAGAAGGACTTGATGGGGTCAGCAGCTTATTACTCAGTAGGTGATGACTAAAGTACTGGGTGATTCTGTGTTGCTTGGAGATGGGAGAGTCTGAAATAAAGTAATGGTTGCAAGGAAGGACCTGGTGCTTGTGTTGCAGACTGAAGGGAAGGGGGGAGATGCTGTATGTCTTGCTTTACAACACTGTATATAGTTTTAGATAATGTGATAGATATGATTGCATCCGTGCATAGTTCAATGCTGTTGTGAAATCTAGAACGGAATGGACAACCATCTGGAATGAGAGAGCTGTGTAGAATGGAGGAACAGTTGTAGAGACAGTGGTGTCGTTTTAGCTGGGAGCCTTTCAAATGATATTGACTATCTGTGTGCATAAATAAAGATGCATGTACTCATCCTGGTTGTGTGTAATTTTATAACACACTAGAAATCCATTTTCCATTTATAAAGGAAGTTGAAATGATAGAATGTATGTGAAATATGGAGAATGTATAGAAAGGAAATTGTATTTACATCTTATGCACTATAATTCATTACAAGCTATCATGGTTGAAATGTGGTTAAATACGTGGCAGCGGTTACAGAATTGATAGAATGAATGAAGAAAATAACAGTTTGCACATTGCAGTTAATAATATGGGTAAATAAAAATGTGGAGAGCAGACAACTTTGCAAGTGACACTTGATGATAGTAGATGGGAGAAATGGCAGCAAGCTTGTTTTACAGGTTACACAGCGCAAGTGGCAGTTGCTCTGTTGATATGCATTAATACAAGAGATGTACATGTACCATACATGCCAATCCTCCCGATTTCGTTTTTCCGTGAAGTTATTTTTCACAATCTCCCACCGAAAATATGTCTTTGCCCAATGCATTCTTATGACACAAATGTTGTCTCCCGATTTTTCAGAGGAAATGTCCCCCCCAGGTGGGTCGGAAGGTCACCATGTATGATGTACTGTGCAAAAAATATTCATACCTGTACTTTGTGTTCATGCATGTAGATGTGCATGAATCTGCAAGTAGAAATTTTGGAGAGTTTACTAGTAGTTGCTGTAGGTGCTTTGTAGTCACAGTGCAATTGTACTTGGAGTGATCAACAGTACATCTGAAGTGCTGAATTGTTATGATGGAGTTAGATGTAGAGGTCTTGCATGTGATTGGTGGATGGTTGTCTGACTGTTTAACAGTAGCCAATGAGGGAATGGTGCAGAGAGTGAAGTGGAAAGGGTAGAAGGTCTGTCCTAGTGTTACTTACGCGCTCCATGGACAGCACAGCTGTTCGCAGACAGGACATGCAACATCCTGGGCTTCTGAGCATGAAATGGGAGTGTATTTTGAGAATGAGCCAATCAGGTGTTGAGGTTCTGCTTTGTATTGAGAGAGTCTGTCTGTAGTGAGGTGGAGAAAGTCAGGGTTGTGCTGCTTGGAGATATGTTTGTGAATGGTTTGGAGCAGTATGCTAAATCTAGGAATGTGGCTAAGCATTTTGACACAAAAGGAGTGGAATTGGTGTGGTGCACTGTGCCCGGTTTTAATTTGCAGGCAATGCTAGAAGTTGGTCAGGATATGGCTAGGTATTATAGTCCACATGTGCTTGTTCTGCACTGTGGTGCTTTGCATTTGGGCTATGTCAGTGACCCTACTTTGTTGCAAGATGTGCAAAACTTTTTTCAGGCAGTCATAAAAGTGCTTCCAAATGCAAAGGTTATTTTTTCTGCCTTGGTACCTAGGGCAGTATGGGACAGCAACTCTGATTTTTGTCCTCAGCAAAATGTTGGTAGGTGCTTAATCAACAAAGACATGTTTTCTTTTATGACTAGAGCTCGAATGTTCTTTTGCAACAATGAGAACATTGACTCTGGTAATGTTGATTACTTTAAAGAAGATGGCATGTCTTTATCTTTTATGGGAAATGCCATGCTGTTTTGGAACATAAGGGTTGCTTTGGAGAAGCTAATGTGAAGATTTTTGGAGGAAAATAAGGAAAACAAAAACAAAAAAATACAAAATAAAAGGTGTTTCTGAAGCATCTGCAGAACTCTCCCAAAAAAGGTTCTTTTCAGAGCCAACCTCAAAGGGGAAATGAGGCACACTATTGAAATTTTTATTCCGCACGCTCAGATTTTTCGATTTGTCCACGGACACCACGTATTACATATGGGATTTTTGAGGTTGAGAGACATGCAAATGAGACATATCACAGCAAGAGATTGGTCAATAGGGTTTACTGGGTGTGATGTGTGAGCAGAGAGTTTGTCAGAGAGTATTTTTCCTGGGAGGAGAGGAGATAGCTGTGGCTGTGTGTTTCAGAAAGCAGATTGTCTGTATTATGGAAGACTCATGGATAAATAGGTTGGAGGTGCATGCAGATCTCTGTGGAGTGGCTGCACATCTTGGATTCCCTCATGTGGAAGTGTACTGGCATGGAGTGCATGGAATGAAGTGGCTGGATTTGGTACCTCTTTCTACTACTTTGGTGACACTGTGTCATCCAGACATTATTATTATTCACTGTGGAGGGAACAGTTTAGGACATGTCTCTGGAATCTCTTTGCAATTGGCAATGAAAGAAGGACTTGGGAAAGTCATGGACATGTTTCCGAAGTCCAGAGTAATTTTGTCTCATATTGAGCAGAGACAAATGAGGCTGCATTCTTCTTCATTTGGTCCACAAATGGAGAAAGCGAGGCAAAATGTCAACAAGGTTGTTTGTGCCTTTTCGAGAGATGTTGCCATGTCCTCTTTTTACAATGAAAATATTATTTCTCGTAGTACACACATTTTCGCAGAGATGGAGTACATCTTACTTATGCTGGCAATCAGATTTTTCTGAAAAATATACAAAATGCATTACGACCCATTTTGGAATTATAGCAATCCATTTTGCAGTAGGTGTTGACCATTTGAAATTTGAAGTTTTAAAAACACAAAAAACACCACAAAAAGGCTCTTTTCAGAGCCACCACTTCCCCCAGAGAAAAGTGCAATGGTTGCGACAGGGCAGCACTGCACAGATTTTAGATGTCCGCAGACAGTCGGCGGACTTCTAAAAATGCACAGGGACCTGCACATTTCATTGACACTTCTGTTTTTTAACTGTTAGCCTTTTTTTTGGGTTTTTTGTTTTGTATTTTTTTGGTTTTTTAAACATGACACACAAGGAAAGGAAGGGTAAGGAGGGTAAGGAAGGGGCACCAACCACAGGGATAAGAAAGGGCAGGTGGAGAGAGGAAGATGTAGGGTGGGTCTTATTCAGGTCGGTAGCAGTTCTTCTGATGCTCCTTGACCACAGTCTCGAAAGCACTTTGAAGGTTCTCCCCCCTGCAGAGTACTTTGTTGCTTTATTGAGGTAGTACCATAGCTGTACAAACCCGGTTTCCCACAACTCAGCACCATCTTGCGCTGATTGCAGGTCACCTTGTGTTCACATGCTTTTGGTACTCCATCAACAGTGGTAAATAACCTCCACACCCAAGATTCACGGTGAGAACGAGTAGTAGGGACTTCCACTACCTCATCCTCTTCAACCTCTTCACCACTCTCCTCTGTATCCTGATGCCTGTTCCCCTCTGCAGGCCCTCGGGGAGGTGTTAGTGGTGTTGGGGTTGGGGGTGTTGCTGAGACAGCAGTAGAACCAGCAGCAGCCATGGATGCCATGAGGACAGCTGTTTCAAAGAGCAAGAGCAATCCAATGCAACAAGGAGCAGTCTCTGTCCTGGAAGCCCAAAAACAGAATACTAAGAAAGGTCAAAAATAATTCCAAAAAGTATGCAGAGCTCCAGGCACAAAGTGTGGGACATGTGCAAGGGTGAACTTTCCCAGGAAAATACCTTGGATTGCTGAAAAAAACACTTTTTAGGTGTCTGGTGGACCGGACAGTGTTCGTTATGCTTAGCGTGGGTGCGGTCACATGATGATTTTGAGGACACGTTGGCGAATTGGACGGCTGTCCGTAGGACACCAAATGCACAGGGTCAGGTCATTTTCATTCATGCGGCTGTTCTATGGACAGTGTTCCAGTCCCCGAACTAATTAAAAGTGTAACACGCGTGCGGCGGACAGTTGCGCACAGGCATGATGTTCGTAGGGGCAAAGGTGTGCTATGCATGCGCGTGGGTAATCGACGGACAGTGTTCAGATCCCCGAACAAAATAAATGTGCATCACAGGACACCCCCATTTTGGTTAATTACGTACAGGCGGACATCTTGTGTGTCCTAAGGACACCTCCATTTTGAGTGCCAACAATGCAAACAGGTATAGTGTCCTTAGGACACCACCATTTTGGTTAACTGAGGACATCATGGACAGCCGCGCTGTCCGCGGACACTCTAACAGCCTTTTAAAAAAAATAAGACACAGAGGAATATACTAACAACACACTTAATATTTTATTATTGTATAAAAATATAAAAATTATTGAAGAGAGAGGGAACCACAAACTGAAACAAATACAGGGAAATTAGGTGTTTGGACATGATGGATGGTAGGGGAGGAAGGGAGTGAAGTCTCATCGTAATGTTTTTCCTGCTGGGGAGGTTTTGGGGATAGTTGGCTGGGACAGGGAGAGGGGGAACACATACACGTGGGACAGTATTATTTAATGTTCTGTTTTATATGGTCCCCAACAAAGTTTCTTAAACGATATTCAGGGTAATTCATAGAATTCAGCGCACAAGTAGTGCACGCGGCTGGCGCACAGTGCGCGCGTGCGACTTTCTGCACCAGCCAAGTGCGCTAAAATCCATTTCCGTGCACAGCGTATCCATGGATTTTAGCCTCCAAAACCAGCCATGGCGCAGAGTGGCACAGTGAACCTGCAGCAGCGCCCCTGCAGCAGCGCCAGTTACGCCCCAACCCCTCCCCATGCGCCATGCACAGCGCACAAATCCCGTACATGGTGCACAGGCCCCGAACCACGAAAACGCCAGTAAAACTCCCCGCGCACCCCTCCGAATACATGTACACCCCGGCGCAGAGAGTTTCCCACGCGATTGGCCCTGTGCGAGCGGGGTACGTGTGTTACTGGGGTGCGCGGGTACTTTCACACGCGATTGGCCCTGTGCGAGCGGGGTACGTGTATTACTGGGGTGCGCAGGTACTTTCACACGCTATTGGCCCTGTGTGAGCGGGGTACGTGTGTTACTGGGGTGCGCAGGAACTTTCACACGCGATTGGCCCTGTGCGAGCGGGGTGCGTGTGTTACTGGGGTGCGCAGGAACTTTCACACGCGATTGGCCCTGTGCGAGCGGGGTGCGTGTGTTACTGGGGTGCGTGGGAACTTTCACAAGCGATTGGCCCTGTGCAAGCGGGGTACATGTGTTACTGGTGTGCCTGGGGACTTTCACACGCGATGGCCCTGTGCGAGCGGGGTACGTGTATTACTGGGGTACGCGGGAACTTTCACACGCGATTAGCCCTGAGCGAGCGGGGTACATGTGTTACTGGGGTGCGCAGGAACTTTCACATGCGATTGGCCCTGTGCTAGCAGGGTATGTGTGTTAATGGGGTGCGCGGGTACTTTCACATGCCATTGGCCCTGTGCAATTGGCGTCATCATGTGGGTGCCCAGTGGGTAGGCACTGTCCCCTGGGGAGGTGATGATGGGCATCATAAGTGGGGTTGTGACATTACTCAGTATCTGACATGCATGCATGTGCAGGGGCATTTATACTCACCAAGCAGCCAGGTATCGCCATGCCGCCCAGCTTCTAGGTCCTGGTTTAGGGTTGACATTCTGTAAATGAAACTGTCATGGGTGGACCCTGGATAGTTGACATATACTGAGGTGATGATTCCCTTGGCATCACATCCTACCTGCACGTTGATGGAATGCCAGGGCTTGCGGTTCCTGTAGATGTGCTCAGTTGCCCTGGGAGGACGCAGAGCCACATGGGTGCAGTCAATGGCACCTAGCACTTTGGGGAAGTGTTCCACCCTGTAAAAATCCTGGACGACAGCCTGCCTTTCTGCAGGTGTTCTGGGCAGGTATATGTGCCTGCCGACTGATGGGCATGCAGTCATGATGGCCAACACCTGGTGCAGGCAGCGTGACTGCGTGGCTGTGATACCCCCCCCCTCTGAAATGAACCAGTGGCCAAGAAGTGCAGTACATTGTGCTCCTTTTCCAACGGGCTCAGTGCTTGGGAGCACAGGGTGGGTGATGTGAGGTCATCCTCCCACTCACTCACCAGGTCGAGTATTATGTGAGGTGGAAACCTGTACCTCCCATACACATGGTCATCAGGCATCCCAAAAAGGCTGGTTCTGGGTGTAAAAATTCTGGGCCTGACTATCCTCCTTCTCCTCTTGCGGTATCCCATGACCACTGCTGCGAGGAACGGTGTATTCATCTTGGCGTCTGAGCTTGTTTGTTGTTTGCGTGCACTTTTATGCTGCGCGGGTCCACGTATGCCTGCTTCCTGCTGGCGTACATGTTTCCGGAATAGCGTGTCTTTTTTGGCACATGCGTTAGCCCTGTTCAATTCCATGAATACGTGTTGTAGGCGCACGTGTGGGCGTTCCGTGCATTTGCCTCCTGTACTCCCCCCGTGACGCCCACATTTTCACGTGTTGTTCCCCATTCCACGTGTTACGCCCGTGTTACGCCCGTGTTACGCCTACTTTTCTTGTGTGCGCTTCGCTATGTGCGCTTTCGCTGTGCGCGTAGTGCACGCTGTTTGAAGACATGTGCGCCAGCATGCGCCAAGCAGGATTTTAGCGCACATCCATGGATTTACACGCGCACGGACTTGCATGAATCGCTGTGCGTGAGTTTCACTGCGATTTTCACACTTGCGCTGCGATTCGCACGCTTTCGCACGCTTGCGCAGGAATTTTCAGCACACATTAATTCCATGAATCGGCCTCTTAAATTTTTCATTAACACATCCATTTTTAGCTCCATTTGCTGCAGAGGATTTTTCAACGTCTCTGTTGGTATATTATTTTTAATGTCTGTATGGTCTGTTAAAAAATGTCAATGACATTTGTGATGTCATCTTTGATGTCCTGGGTGTTAGTCTTAGCAGTGCACGCTGGTGGCGCGAGTTATGGTTGCTTATCTTACCATAACTGGTGAATTTCAGGGGTTTTTTGGTTTTACTTGGAACCACTTAACGTCCCTTTAACAATGTTTTTTTCACTGAATTTCATAGGTTTCTAGTAGTGCAACTTAACCATAACATCCCTTTAACAAAGTGCTTTTACTGAATCACTAATATGATTGAATATAAAAGAAAAAACTGTGTTACTGTGACGTTACGGTTAAGTGCACTACTAAAAACCTATGAAATTCAATGAAAAAATGTTGTTAAAGGGATGTTATAGTTACAAGTAAAACCGTGATGCCATCAATGACATTTGGGATGTCATATTTGATTTCCTGGGTGTAAGTCGTAGCAGTGCACGGTGGTGGTGCGAGTTATGGTTGCTAAGCTTACCATAACTGGTGAATTTCTGAGGTTTTTTGGTTGTTCCTTTCTTAGCAAGTATTAGGCTGTCTTCCTTCACATCATCTTCCTCATCCAATACTGTAACCACACAGCCTACTTCTGTGGGACACAAAATCCCACAAGCTACCTTGCAAGCAATAAAATAGGCTGTTGATCCATATCTTTGCAAGACAACAGTCCTCTGTATATACTGCAACACACCACTCTGAGTTGGGAAGCAATTTCGAAGTGTGTTTGAAGCTGTAATCAAGGAGCATGAGAAACACCGCCCATACCTTAGAAGTAACACATGTGCAACATCTTCCCCTGTCCATCTGCCCCTCCATATTAGTGCTTGGTGCCTCTTCCCTCATTTCCCTCATCACCTTACGTTCTAACCTCTCCTACGAAGACATTTTTTTAAAACAACAAAAGAAATGTTCCTTTAGGAACCACCGTTCCCAGTAAAAAAATAAAACTAAAATAAAATGTTATAGACTCCATCTACTTTACATTTCTCAGTAAAGTACATAGAATATGTTTTCTCCAATGAAGTGTGTCTGGGTGTCCTGATGCCTGCGGACTTCGGGGCATTATAAATAAGTAAATAACAAGGGCTCCAGACCATTATCCTCCATTGCAGCCCCTGCAATGGATATAAAGGCCATTAGCACCCCTGGTTCCCAAAGCGGGAACCCGGGGTACTAAAAAATAGATTTTTCTTCCTCCAGCTGGATGCAAAGAAAATCCTTTTCCAAGATGACCACCATGGAAAAGGGGCAGCCTGCAGAAGGCAAAGACAGAACCCTATGACCATATTACCATGAGCACATTTTTTTTCCCTTTCAAACCTACCCCACTTTCGAATAACTTTACCACATAGCCGTTCCTAGGTGGACATGGCCACTTTGATCCCATTTTTTGTCCCCCATGGTCATGGCCAGTTGCCAGATTGTGTGGGCGGCCTTTCTTTTCCTACTAATACTGATTTCCACTGCAGAGCAGCTGCGGAGTGGACTGCTGAGTGGTCTGCAGTCTTTTGCAGTCCGTGGCTGTCCATTATGGAGGATGAAATGCAGCAGTTTAGGAGCGGCTGCCCGCACTGTGTCAAAAATGATGCGCACCCAACATCGACCAAAGAGCAGTGGAAGACTATACCTGCTGAATTTAGCACGCCAAACCCAGGTAAGAGCAGGGGTTCAAAGGATGTAATAGAAAAAAAGAGCCCCGCCGACAGTCAGGCGACGGATGTAAATTCACTGAATCCATCCAATTCCAACCAGACCCCGAACTTGAAGATTCGGGAGATTGACACTTGGAAGAACGCCCAAACAAACCACGAGTTGCTTGAGGCAGAGGCGGAGAGGGAAACCTCTGCCATTGACTATCCAATTTCAGGTGAGCCACCCATACTACCCTCCCCGAATGGCTCTCAGGCAACTCATCAGGTTGTGCCTGTTGCGGAGGCAGGGTCGGAGAAGGGGAAGGGGGGTGGTATGTTACCTTGTGAGCCGCTGCCGTCAGCTGGGTCCCATACGCAGGCACTCTCGATGGAAGGTTCCAGCAATTTGGACAGTCTGCCACAAGTGAGCCCTTAGGATCAACCCGCCGTTCCTCTGCAGTAACTCCCATTACACTTTGCTAACAAATCCGTCCTCCAACCTAGCCTGACAATAAATATTGAAGTTCACCCGAGTTTGGATACGGAGGACTTGCTATCTCCACCTGGTGACTGTTCCTGCGAGGTTGTAGAAGGGGAGGACAACACCTCTGAAAAATCAAACTATCAGCAAAAGAGTAAGGGCAACCTCGCGGAACGTAAGACACGTAAGACACCGAGGATGCCTAAGAAACCTGTTGAGGGGCTCGAAGGTCCTTCCCCCTTGAGCAAACTGGTTGACCCACTCCCGAAAAAAGTAAAAACTAACAGGGGAGATTACAAACTTCAGAACGCTCAACATCGGAATGGCAAGAAGCTTGGAAAAAAAAACAAAAAACGCCCCCAAACGGTCTAAGACCCAAGTGAAAATGTCAAACCCACGCTCAGAGCAACAGAAACAAGTGATTTCAAATATGCTCCAAAACGTCTTCAAAACAAAATTGATTGCATTCTGTGCACAAAATAAAATTAATGACGCTGAATTGATTGAAGGAGCGGAAATCATGATCGCTGAAACGTCTAAAAAATGGGGGAGTTCAATAGATAAACTATATGCAACAGATGATAAGATGAGAATTGAGAAGGGCTTGTCAGAAAAAACTCCCTCAGTGCAGAGATGGCACTTCAATAAACTGCGCACGAAAGACCTGTGGGAGCAAGAGACAGCACTTACAAATCTTCCCCTATCGGAGCATGAAGCCCTGCCAAAATTGGCACACCCGACAGCTATACAAATGCCAGAAGATAAAGGTGCAAGTGAACATGCGCTGCACGATGAACTTGGTCATAACAAAACACCTCACTGAAGTACGGGGGGCCAACCCTTCATTGATATTGAGTCTGATAATATACCAGGACCCCTGAGCGTCTATTCCACACCTAAGCAACTGGGGGCAAGTCCCTGCTTACAAAATAGATTGAGGAAGGAGAATAAGGATCAACAAGTAAGAGAGCATCTGATGAGAAAAAGCTCAGACTTTTCCATCCCAAGAGAGACACTGTTTCTGAGTACTCCTCTGAACAGACGTATTAGCGAGTCAGCTACTCCCATAACAAAAGAAACCCCCTCCAAAAAGCCAGACCTTATATCAATAATGTCAACGATCACGGTAGTCTTGGCACCCTTTTGTAAGCTGTATGAATCATTGAATGATACACTGAAAGACCATACTTCGCTTACGGCTTTAATGCACACAAAGTTATCTTACCTTGAAGGCTACGTGATGACAAAAAAGGATGAAAAAGCAGTGCCCTGCGACGTATCCCCTCTTTCAACAAAGGACGATCAAACTGACTGCAAAGTGTTAACTGTACCAAAGGTAACGGTGGCTTCTCAAACGGATGAGTCGGTTGATCCGGCCATGTAGCAAGTGGCTCCTACGACACCGAATAAGGAAAGTCTAGCCCATCGACCAGGCGAATGTAGCGAGGACAGACAACAGAAAGCAGCAAAGTCAAGATGCACAAAGAGAAAGATCCCGAACGCCATCCCATGGAAACCTCAATCTCTTGTGAAGAAAGCTAAGAACAACGGCTCTGTCGTATTTGCTGCACCCAGCCTCAGTGACATTACTTGTCTACCACCTGTAGAAGCTCCTAAACCCTCACGTGCTGAGGAGATAGTGAGAGATTCTACCTCTTCATACGGAATCTTCTCAAAGAGACTAGGAGGCATCCTAGGAGACTCTACAATGAAAGAAACAGCTAACAGCACAAAGAAGGACTACAAAAAATGTACTACAGCTGAGAGTCGTAAGAGCGTCTCTTCTGTGACAATAAAAGTGTCTGGGAAGGAAGTACAAACTAGCCAAAAATCAACCCTAGAGTTGATGTCTAAGGGAAAGCAAGAAAAAAGAGCATTGACGTTGGACGACGACGAAGAGTCGGTTGACCTCATGAATATGAGTCTCTACATGATAGAGGACTCAGAATCAGAGCTGACGGCTCAGCCCCCCAAAAAAAAGGTAAGCAGAGTTGCAGAAGATTGTTGAGGTGCCAAAACAAACCCGAGGAAACCTGCTGCACAAGTTATTCAGTCTCCTCCCTTCTTGACATTAGCCAAAAAATGCAATCTGACACATGGCACTCACACCCCGCCTGTTTGTGAGAAATTCCGATCAAGGAGTGTTGATCTTCGTCCCCTGTCCAAGTCTGACCACAGTTGGGATCAGCAAGGTGGTAGGGCTGGGGTGACCCATAGCCCAGGGCGCAAAAAATATCAAAAGAAAGCCGAAAAATCATTAGGTGACTCATTTGATAATCAAACGAAACAGAGAGACTTGATTGCCGAGAGAGGGAGTAAGCGCCATAGACACAGTTATGATCAAACTTCAAGTGAAGATCAGATGACAGTTGCAGGCCGTCTTGAGCCAGCGATTAAAAAGGCGAAAGTGAGGTCAATACAAGATTCAAGATCATTCAAACTAGAAAAAACTTCATACAAGAAGGACAAGCTAATCTTAAATTGTTGCACCTTGATGAAGCTATGTGATCATATTCCATACCTAAGAGGTCTACACCCTGATGATATAAAAATAGTTGAACCAGCTTATGAAGATCGCAAAGACGTTTCATTCCTCCATATTTTTTCATCAAAAGTAACATTTCTATTGAAGAAGGCTACTGAGAATTTCAGATCATTGGGTTATGAACTCAAAGAAACTCTTCCAGAGGAGTCAACCACTTACCTCCAAAGTAGAGACAATAAGGCTCATGAAAGGAGGGATTCTGAGGGACCTCATCTTGCGAAACAAACAACCCAGTCAGTAAAACATCCCAGGTGCCAAAATGGAGTAGACCATGGAGCGTGTGCTCAAGATCATAAAAAAGTGTTTTTTCAAAAACAATCCAGAAGCATGGATACTCCTCTTATGAGCTGCACTAGTCTGTGAGGACAAGACAGCTATGTGATTCAACTGAGGACGAAGCACAGGATACCAGCGATAGTGATAGGGTGAGATATCTAAAAGACCATTTTCCAGATCTTAAAATAACATTCAAACATGATACACTGGAAGAAAAAAAGTGCCTCCGAGAAACGTGGCCCCGGAACTTCAAGCAAACCCCGGCGACAAGGATCAAACAAAAAACTGGACATGGACCTCGAGAGTTAATTTGAACCAAAAAATGAACTAGCCATCAAGTAATTTCCGGAAAAGGACAGGGATGGAGACTAGGAGATTCAACCCCCAACCGCAGAGAAAGTACTCTATACCCTGGGGTCTTGGAACACTTGTGGTTTTTGCCACCTCACAGCGCTCTCAGGTGTGTAATTGGGAGCGTTTGACGTCTTTTGCTTACAAGAGACTTGGTTGCTATTTAAAACAACCCTAGATGGCTATGAATTGGACTTTTCCCCTGCTACAAAAGGTTCTAAAGGTCGCCCTTAGTCAGGTTTGCTTACTGCTATACGATCAGGTAGTGGTCTTCATCTGAAGACCATTATATCAACATCAGAGCTAACCCAAGCGACTCTAATCATCATGGAGTCCCCAAAGAAGCCAAATGAAAGGGTACTAGAAGAGTCAATACTCTTGATAAACACAAACTGGAATCCATCTGCAATTTCTACAGTGAGCTACATAGAGCAGATGGACAAGTTACTTAAAGACACCCAGGACGTGCACAAAATTGACCACATAATTATTACCGGTGACCTAAATGGCATATGCCTTGAAGGAGGTACAAAATCAAATTCGTATGACATCAGTCAACCATCACAAAGAAGGGGCAATAGATGGAACCTCTTGATGAATGCTAAGGATCTCCATAATTTACACAAACTGAGAGACTGTGCAGAACCCTTATGTCCCACTTGGGAGTGAAATGGCACTGTCTTGACACTGGACCATACCTTCGTTTCACGAGAGCTTTTGGCTCTAATCGAGAACTTTAAGGTGGTCAGAACCATCAACAGTGACCACAACATTTTGGTAACAGATTGGAAATCATTTGGTTCAACAGCCTCGTTTATGACGACAGACTCTGAACGTTGTAATGGGAATGGACGTCTTAGATAAACTGTAAAAGCTTCTAAAGATCTCTCACAGTAATATCAGACGACCTCAAACCACGTCAACATGGAGAAGTTGGAGAACATTTATTATAACCCTCTACTTGTAGCCTATAAAACGAAGAAGACTCAGCACCCAAGCTTGATAAAATCCAATCTTCATGCTTATAATAAAACTTTGGTAGAGAAGAGACAATTGGTGAGGTAAGAATGGAGGATGGCCAAACAATCATGCAACCCAAACTTACTGCCAAAGCTGGTTGTGGAAAAAGCCTACAAATCATGGCTGCGACACAGGCGATATGCACTTTACCAATCTGACTCGGAAGCAATGCTACGCACCCTGAGTGGGAAGAGGTCTAGGGACTTCTGGAGCTTGATTAGATCAAATGCAGTGGAGACTAATACAGCCTTTCAAAATAACGTAGCTGAACATAGTCTTTCTAAATTGCATGAAAACCAGAGATATCCCGCCATCATGGAGGAAAGCGCATGCCATCCCCATTGTCAAAAAAGGTGCCAAAGAAGATCCCCACCATTATCGGCCCATTGCCCGAATGCACTCCATCGGCAAACTGGTTGCGTCCTTTGCCTTGGATAACTTGCAGGAATGGACAGTCAAAGCTGATCACAAAGATCCCCTTCAGACGGGATTTGTCAAAGGCATGAGTACCACAGCTAACATTCTACTGCTTAATTCCTTGAAAGCCAAAGTACTGGAGGGGAAACCTCCGGTCTATTTGGTCTTCTTTGACCTGGTCCAAGCTTTGGACCAGGTCAACCGGGACTTACTTTGGACGAAACTAGCCCAGCGAAATGCCCAGACTCCATCCTCGCTCCCATCAAGGCATTGTACTCATCAACAACTATGAGAGTTAGACTGAATAGAGCGGGCCTCCTATCTAAAGAGATTCTTACGGCTTGAGGAGTTAAGCAGGGGTGCCCACTGGCACCAGCGCTATATAATTCATATATAGCTTATTTCCTGGACTCGCATGCGAAGGTTAGAGCTTTCCCGCCTACATTAGGAAACTCAAAACTTCCTAGACTACTTTACGCAGATTATATCCTTCTAATCGACCAGAGGCTGGTTGGTCTTCAAAGACAGCGGCCCAATTTGACCACCTCCCTGAAAGAAAACAAACTGCAGCTGAATAAAGCTAAAACAAAGGTTATGTTATTTGCTAAGAAAGGGACTGACAAGAAAACTATAAAGCTCTTTGCCGACGGGATCCAGCTAGAGAGGGTGACGAGTTTCAAATATCTTGAAATCATCCTGAACAACAGTAAAATGGGGAGTCCCATGCAAGCTTACTTAGACGACAAGATCATATCTCTGATAGCTCAAACACAGGCGGTCAATAGAACGTTTGTTTGCTCCCTACAACCCATATTGGACTTCTTCAGAGCAAAAGTTATACCCACCTTAACCTATGTAGACGAGGCCATTCCTGCGTTACCAACTACAGTGTGGAAGAAACTGGAAGGACGATTTTGGAGGAGAGTCCTGGTCCTACCACAGTCTACTCCGATTGCCCTAATTCGTCGTGAACTTAGTACAATGTCTTTTAAAGCAGTGGTGGAGCACAACGGCCTAATCCTCTACAGAAATATAATTTTACCCTCACCAAAGGCTCTCTTTGAAATCATCAGAAATGAAATGGAGGGCGAGCAAAATGTAATGCTAATTACTTGGAGGGATAAAAATAGAGAGCTACTGGATAAAATAGGAAGCTCAGAGGACGAAGCTACAAAACCCTCTAAAAGTCAACAAAAAGCTACTCGAATTTGACTGGATTGAAACACAGGAGGAAGCCGCCAGGTACGCTCTCACTAAAGACCTTCCAGCAAGACACAAAAAACTGAACGAAGCTCCATCTTACTTAGCCAAATTTCCTGATCAACAAATTTGTCGCAGTTTTCTAAGGATTCAACTTAACCTGATCTATACAAATGAAATTCGAGCTATAAGAGGCTTAGCGACTTTGAACAATTGTCCCTTCTGTGAAAACGCAAATCAGGTGGAGACTTCAAAGCACCTTCTCCTATATTGCTCAGGAGTGTCTGAAGCACAAAGTACTTGGCTTGGATCCCTCATCAAGGATCTTCAAACTTTTTGTGATCAGGAGTGGTGGGCTTGTCTAAATAGCGGCAAAAAAACCCAATGGACAATACCAGTAGTGGTTTTTTTCAGTCAAATCGGCTTGGATGGCTCAATCGAGAAGGGTCCCACACAGCACAGTGACGTTGAGATGGAACAATAAGCCGGATAAAAGTCACAATCTGCTCGACCCTCCTGTCGATGGAGAACCTAAGTAGATGGGCTCTGGTCTGGAATACAGTAGCCAAAGGAGTCTCTTAATGAAGTTAACTTCAGGTGCTGTGGAGAGATTTATGGACTGGAATGGTGTTCCATTTTAGGGCCTTTTTTAGGGACCTTTGATCGTTCTTTTTGTAAAAATCGTCTTGTACAATTAAATAAATAAATAAATAAATAAAATAAGCCTTTACAATATTGTGTGACCCTCCTGTAAATGTGTTCACTCTTGACAAAACAGCTCCACACTTTCCAAAAATATTCAGAATCAAGTCTAGAATAACATTCCAAAATTTCATGCAGTTTCAATGAGTGGCGCCAACGTTATAAGTCACCCAAGAACTACTTTTCACCAACCCTGTAATGCACAAATAGGCACAGATGTCCCTGAACATCTGAAGTGCCCATGAACTTCACAGGACTGCCCCTGAACATATGGACAGTTTTCAGACTATTGGGGTGAAAAACACCTGTTTTTTGGCTTCTTATGGCCATATCCCATCCCATCCTCATCACCCTTCACCTCCGCAGAGATTGTTTGATAAGTTGACAAGTGCAATGTTGTGTTTTTTATATGTTTTTACAGTGATGTCCGCGGACACTGGCGGATGTCCATGAATCCAACATGGCGGGCGTGCCCAAAAATCAAACAGACTTCACATTTTTCACCATCCAATCAGGCGGCGCGTCCAATGTCTGCGGACATCACATCGCCCTCTAGACCAATCGTATGCCTGTCCGCTCAAATATTTGAACTCAAATATTCACTGATTCATATATCAGCTTCACATGTGCATTAAATATAAAGAGCATAACATCAAAATATTGGCCTATGATGATGTGCTTATGTACATAACAGACCCCAAAGCCTTAGGACACAAGATGATAATTTTATACAGGAATACTGTTCTCTACTAGGTGACAATTCCAACTGGTACAAGACAGAGGCCCTTTTGCTGAATAAATATTGACTCACCTTTCACTTGGCTAGATCCTTTCTTACCTGGAAAGCCAAGAAACGTACCTAATTGGGTCTTATCTGTGCCCAAACCATTGAGAACACTACCAGCTAGAACACCCTGGATATGTGATGGGATCCAACGCTCAATACAATCTGGTCCCTGTTGTTTCAACCATAGTTTGGTCACCTTGAGTCTATCAGAATGGTTTTCACACCCAAAATTCTATATGCATATATCATCCTACCCATGCTATTTTTACAATTCCTTTTGGGTGGTTAAAATCCTTGGAAAGCCTGGAAAAGCCTTGCAAGATTTTAGAGAGAAAATAATCTGTGTGGCATGCACATTCCTAGTCTAGCGGGTGAGCACAGTGGATCTAAGATCATCTTCCATCTCCCTCCCACCCCGCTATTGATTGAAGGTAGTTAAGCTCCCCTACTGCTTAAAGCCTATCAGCTCTCATCCCTAAACCCCACATTATTTAGAAATACATATTTTGATACACAATGGTGTACTTTAAAACCTTTGTGACCAGAGGACTAGGCCCCCTAAGATCTCTGCACAAGCTTCCATTTGGTCCACTTAAAATGTCAGAATAAACAGTGCATGTGTTTGTTGACATAACTGGATCAGAAAATGTACACTGCTTGTTAACCAATTTATTTCCTAATTTTGGTTTAAATCCTTTCACCAAATGAAAATTGAATATTCAATTTGTGGAATGGTCCTTCAGTACTTGCAGGTATACCATGCCATAAAGCAAGGTATTTTAAAATGAAGATAAACAGATGAACACAACACACTGCACAATTACAATGGCGATTTATAATCAATTTACTGAGGTCAATGTAACCGACACGTATTTCGAACATCAGGTCTTTTTCCAGGCTAGTATCCACAAGGTAACAAAAACATAATACAATACAATGACATACATGTGTGTTTCACACACAAATGAACAGGACATTGTACATACATGCATTTAAGTAAGTACAAGCATTTTGACATATCATGAAATGTACACGGCCAACCCCGAAGCATTGGGGGCGAGCCGGGAGTCGGGGGGGATTAACAATTCATGCATTTACATATGTCAGTCAAAAATGAATATAAGAAACAAAGATTATTAGACAATGCAAACACATAAACATGTGCAGTAATAGACATTGGCGTGTAACACCGAAGCCAACATCGTAAAATATGCGCATATATACTAGAATGAGGCTCCAACTGACACCAACGTGAAAAAACCCTCTAGGTCTGTTCCCAATTACACATGCACTTGTGTAAAAACCACAGACTACTAATTTGAATTCATATACGTGCTCATCCACATTATACCAATGGGGTAGCTAATATAGTTTGATGTCCCTTGTGCGCATCCCAGTGTAAATGTACTCCAACAGCTCACATGTGGGTGATGCAAACCTGAGAACATTCTTATTGGAACCACTCAATTAGAGTATGGGCTAGAATGCAGAGAGAAATACGAAAACCAGGATGACATTATGTTAAAAAGTATTTAGTCAACCTTAAGATATGACCTTAGATAAGTTACAATAACACAAACGAACCAACCAAATAAATAATACATTTCATTGACTCCGTAAATGTGCGGAGAAATTCTGAAATACCAACGGCAATGTAGATATCACATTAACATCATTGTAATAGTTGCAGCGTGGCTTGAAATTCTAACCGCCCAAAACACTTGTGATATTTCAAAAAGAGCATTAGGCTTACCTGAGTATAAGCTATATATGAAACCGCACATGTGGCATGCTGGTCTGATTGCAGCGTATGCAGGAGAACGTCAAAGTAGAAAAAAAAGAGAAAGAAAAATTAAACAGGGGCGAAGTGTTAAACCAAAATCTGAATGCACTCACTTATCGTCTGACTGCTCTTCAGCTTCACGTAAACAGCCCAAAGGAATCTGCGCCAGCACTATATCTTGTACTGCCAGCACTAGAAAGAAGCGCACTGTAGACGGCAGCAAGAGGCCACCATCTTGGTTGTATCAACAGACCGAATTACATCATGAGGAGCATGGTCAAAAGGCATTTTGCCAGAAACGAATCGCAGTAATAAGAACTGTATTGTCTGCTAGCCGAAAAGGCTACATAATAGGCACAAAACGTATATTAATTCCAGGGGTTATTAAGATCCTAATCGAAATCGAATGATCGACGGTGAGAAAAGCGCAATCGCAAAGAATAATATCTAAAATGTAAGCAGCAAAACGAATTCTTTATTAGTTAGGTAGTCATAAAGCATTGTGACAAATCAACCAGATAATATGGTGCCTTGCTAACCTATTACCCAATCACACAAGGAAATACAAATTGTAAGTGTCAAACTACCACATTGTCTCTGTTGTTACACAACAGAGTGACATGAAACCAATTAGATCAATGATATATAGTTTATGTCACACCTAGTGTACAACTCTGAACAGTTGAGTCTAAGATAACTTAAATATTCAACACCCTCATATTTTTTAATCTTAAAAAACAATTACAGCTAGGCCACCAGGCCTACATCCTGCGATGCAATAACATTACAGAAATACAGCAAGTTCATGGTCTGTGTTGAGTCCCTTATATACAGAGTTATGCTTGCAAATAAGACAGACTTCCAATTGTCTCAACCTCAATAGTCTGTTGCCACCTCTTGGTGGTAAGATGGCGTTTGCCCTGACAAGCTCATAGGGTCCCAGTCTGTTGCTCCCTTGGTTTTATTTTAAAAGGAAGATATCTTTCACCTTTTCCCCAGGTTAGCTCTGAGTAACAACCTCTGGATGCCTGGGGTAGAATGCATTCATCCCTTTTCCAGCTCAGAGCTGGAAAAGGATTTGATGTGGGAAGCTATCAGCCAGAAGATATGCTGCGATCACTCAGATGCTATTCTAGGTGCAGCACATTACAGTTGCTGGCTCTGCCAGCAAGCACTGGGCACAGTAACATTATTTCCCTCGAGCATCTGCTCAAGATTAACTGTGCACACACACAAATGCTTGAGGCACCTTCAGCAGTCCCAGGATCAAAATCCCAGCTTCGTAGACTGCTCTTTGATATAGACCGTAAAACTATCACCAAAATGTGAGAAATGGCCAAATCATAAATGTAACTTAATGGGGAAATGTGTTTATCCTGATGCAGAGTGTTGTAGCTACTTCGGCTTGCATTATTGATAACAGATCTTATAATAATGCCAGAGTGACACTTTCAATGTAACACCTTGCTTATCCACATTTGTGTGAGATACATTTCTGATCGTCTAGCTCTAGTTGATTCAACCACAAATCATGGGTACATCAAGGACATTGGGATATTGCCTAATGAAATCCGTATGGCTCTTCATGCTGCTTAAAGGCCATGTTATGACATAATTGATGGTTGGCATTGGCTAGGGCGGTGTCAAGTGCTAATGTATCAATTTTTAATTGTTAATTTATACGTTTTTGGTAATTGTACATAGTGACAATGCCCTCAGAATATCATTCACAAATGATGTGTCATCCAGTGTTCTGTCTCCACGTTACGTCATGCAATACAGTATACACTCAGTATGTGTGGGTTTCATAGTATGAATCTTTCCCATTGACTCCTATAAAGACCTGCCCAATGTACTCTCCTCATCTTTCCCCATCTGATATTGGGTGTGTGCTCATTGATTGTGCTGTGTGTCTCCTGACTGTCTTAAACCATCAATTCTGTTGATGCATATGTGGGACCTCTTCACCAATTTGCAACCAGATACTGTTTACTCACTGCACTCATAATGTTCCTTTTATATAGAGTTTACACTACTGTTGCTCACTCTGCTGAGTCTTTTTGCTGGCTGATGATTCATTCATGTTTGTCCCATCTCTTTTGTGCTTGCTATAGATATTGAAAAGATGCTAATACAGTCTCTTCAAATAATAATAATAATAATAATAATAATAATAATAATAATAATAACACACAAATAGAGACACAAACTGGTGAAGCTAACAGCAATGGCTATGCATTTTGTAGGAACGAATTTGTCAGCTCTTGCCACCCTTTGGCAGGTAGTACCATAATGTGCAATGTATTGCCATAACAAAAAAAGTGGTACTATGATGCCAGTTATTGGCACTGAAAATCAGGTACTCACTCCATTATAATCAGAATGACCCATGTTTGTGTGTGTGTGTATACCTGTGCCTCATAATGTGTGCTTGGTTTTGTATAATTACATTGTCACCATTTTATTCAGGGTTGGCTGTCAATTTATGTTTAATGGGTCTTTTGTTATACCACTCCCAGACATTTAACGTGTTCACAAGGGATAATACTACGTTTTCACAATAGGGTGTCTGGCTTTTGACTAAGCAAGATGGCCGCCTGATTCCTGAGCTTGACCGACAGAGCTGGATATTTCACCTTAAACTGGTTCAAAATGAAATAAAAGTGTTCCTTTCAACACAGGTAGTAGATATTTTAGGTGGGGGCACCCTTGGGTGCGATCATTTTGTACCTCTGCATTTCTTCTGAAGCACTCGTATTCTGGAGCATTCTTTCAATGAACGCGTTTGCTGTGTAGGCTGCAGCCAACGAAGACCAAGGCACTGAGGCAAGCTTCCACAAACTTGCTCTGAGTAAGCAAGTCAAGTGCGTCTGTTGGAGTGCGAGTCACGGACCCTTTTGGAGAGCAGCTTCATTGATATTGGGCATCCCTTCCTGTCAGCTTGCCCCGCTGCTCTGTGTGTGTATTTCTGCCGCATTGCTGTGTCATATGAGGTGGCCACCCAGAGTGATGAGATACGCAAGAGCAACTCTGTATTTCTTATGAGGCTTGCTCGCCACTGATATCCAATGTTTTCCACTCGTATTACCAGCCAAAAAATAATTATTTAGTGCACATTTACTTTACTTGTGCCCTGTTAATCAACCTCTGTGTGAACATAACCTATTTATTATGGCTGATCTGATCAAAATGCACTTAATGCTTCAGGAGAGCACTCTCCTATACGTAAAGGCATGGAAAAAAATGTGTTGGCGCTCTTCACTATCCAGTCATCAATATCAATTCTTGACTCCAGGTCCTTAACTCTTCAGGATGACTTTTACTCTTTCAAAAATGAGATATAACCAATTAATTCAAGATGAACTGAAGTGGAAAGAGCACTTGTCATTTCCTGAGGACAGAATGGAAGGCCTTGAGCAAAAGCAGCATAAACCTCTTCATTTAGGGGACAGAAATAGGAGAGACCATATCAGAATATATGGAGTTCTGCAGAAGGCTGAGCATGACGACTCCATTAGGTTCCTGGCTGAATGGCTCCCTAAAGTGTTGAATATGTTGAATATGTCTTTCTCTCTTCTTCTTGAATTTATTATATAGTTCCTCACCAAGACCTTTCATTGCATCTTTAGTGTGTCACCAGCAGCCAAAAAACAATCTCCTCTTACCTTCCAAGCCAATAAGGTACATTTCCCTGGACCTTTCAAAGGCCACTCAGGACAAAAAGAAAACATTTTTGGATATGAGACCAGCCCTGAAGAGTTTAGATATTAAATACGGAGTATTAGAGCCAGTAAGAATGCTTATGACAACTGCTCATGGCATCACAAAAGAATTATTGGATCCTGATGAATTAAATGCTCTCATCAAATCTCTTCAACCCTCAGAGATGGATACTTCACCCAGCGCTGTTTCTTCATCTACAACTTGCTCCAATATTCAACAACCACTTCATGTTCATAGCTTTTCAAGTCGTATTAAATTAAAATCTGGTAAATCACATTGTTCTAGGAATAGACCTCAGCATAATATACCTTCAAACATCTTTGATGGCACTGACACACAGAGATAAATCCAGGTCTCCTATTAATCAAATTGGTCTGGATGAGGTGACCCCGACCAAATAACTGCTATCTTTGCTCCATAACCCCTGTTGCTTGTTCATTTATGGTTTGTTATAATCAATCTTACATTCTTATAGTCTAGCTGATTATACTCGTATTTATATTTGATCAGCTCTGTCTCGGTTCATGGGTCTACAGTGGACTGTATTATTCTTCCATATGGCAGCTCCTAATCGACACCTAATTTTGTCTCTGTTCAAGTTATTTTATGCACATTTACCTTTTACATTCCTGCTCATTAAGGATCATTGTCACTATTATGTTCTTTTTTCGTTTATCAAACATTATGGTTACTTCAATCTTGTCTGCCTGTATATATCTTACATGTCTTTGTGTATGGCTTTAACAGCTTCACTCATTATCACTCTTCCATAATTGGGTTACAATGAATATTAAAGTTATGTCATGGAATGTCAAGGGGTTAAATAACCCTATTAAAAGGCAAATCATTCTCATTCATATTGGGAAAAGTAAAGTCGACATCACTTGAATTCAAGAAACTAATTTACAGTCCACTGGCGAAAATAACAAATTAGTTAGTTTATGGATTAAACATGCATTTGACACGCCTGCAGAGAGGGGAAAGGTGGTGTTTGTGTCCCTATCCATAAAACAACTTCTTTTTCAGTTAATTGATGAACAACAGGACCCATCTGGGTGCTGGTCTATCATGAATGCCAATGTTAACAAGTTGGTAGTCACAATTCTTAATATTTATGATCCTGATCCCCTGAGACATAATTTTGGACCAATTTGAAACAAATCATTTTTCATACATATTATGATCTGCTTATTGTATGTGGTGATTGCAGGCAAATTTGAGACTTCACTCTTGATCAAAAATTTAATACGAAATGTATTATTTCTAAGTCCCATAAACAATTTAAACATTTTTTGGAGGATCTTACCATTGATGATACTTGGCATTTTTGTCATCCAAACACTAAGAAATGTACCTTTTTCTCTCCCCCTCAAAAGTCAATTTTCTAGATTGGATCATACGTTCATTAACTCATCAGTTGCTTCTATAATTCTCCTGTTGGAAATTGGCCCTGTTGTTATTTCTGACCATGCCCCAGTCCTCACTATCCTTGAATGGGAACCTCAACTCAACCTTGCCTCAACCTTGCCTCTCGATGGAGGTGTAATGCATTTTTATTATTAAATGACCCTTCTTTCATTCAACAAATAAATAACTTTGTACTGAATTGATTCTCCAATAATAATCCACTGGACACTTCCATCTATAATAATTGGGATGCATTTAATGCCACTTGTCAAGGTTTCATTATACAAGTCATTGCTGTTAAAAAGAAACAAAATGAAAACATTTCACAAGATCTGCTTCATTCGATTGAACTACTTGAATCTTCATATTCTGATCACCCCACAAATGCTACCTTTAAATCCCTCCTTTCTAAATGCATAGAGTTTAATAAATACAATATAAATAAAGCTTGTTCATCCTTGTTGAGAACGAAAGCCACGTTCTATAGCGGATCTCATAATCCTGGCAAGTTATTAGCTTCCTATCTCACAAAAGAAAAGAAAAAAGACTATTATTACTTCTATTGTTAACAAGCAAGGCACTAGAGTTACCAGTTGAGAGCAAATTAATGATTCTTTTTTAAAATGTTGCTCTCAACTCTATTCAGTGGATCAGACTATTCTTAATGATAATATCCTCAACTTTCTTCAGAAAAAGAAGAAAATCTCTGATCACCCAGTAGATCTTTTCTTTTTAGATACTGCTGTTTCACTACAAGAAATTCAAAAGACTATTATGAATCTCAAAATTGGTAAAGCTGGTATCAAGAAAACACCCTCTCCTGTACTCCCTGAACAATGGATGGAATACTCTAATTTCTTGTTCACCCATTACTCTAGATTCCACTAATGCCATTTCATGGTTCAATACATTCTTCCTGTTTAAATCCAAACACGATATTCTATTAAAATGGTACTCTGATGGACTTTTTCTTGTCACACATACATTTCACGATAACTCACCTATAGCTTTTCCTAAACTGTGCATCTGATTCAACCTTGGTAGTACTGATTTCAAAATATATCCAATTCTAACAAACTTACTAAAGCTATTCCGTTTTATTCCCAAAATACACTCTCTAAATAGAGTGAATTCATTTTGCATTCCCCATCCATTAAAACCTCTAAATTATATTCTAAAGCTATTTCCTTTTTATTCCCAAAATACACCCACTAAATAGAGTGAATTAGTTTTGCGTTCCCCATCCACCAAAGCCTCTAAATTATACTCTTCCCTTAATCACCCCAAAGAAAATAACAGTCCCATCTCTAAAATTACTGTACAATGGGAATTAGATTTGGTTTTACAAATCTCTCCAGATGCTTGAGTACACATTTAGGAACAGTGTTTCTCATGTCAATTGGGGCTAATGTTATACAATCTCAGTTGTGTATACTATATAGACCCTATCTAACACCCCTAAGGATTGCAAACATTTACAATTCACAGTATGTGCTGGTCCTGTAAATCCCTGCCTGCTGACTTCATTCAATCTGTATTTAAATTCAAATATGTATTTTCTTTTTGGGGACAAATTTGGAACTGCTTACAAAATATGTTTTCCTTTCAAGAACATTTATCATTATGCAATATTATGATAGGTGTTTTGGTCAAACCTTTCATGTCATTTACTCCTTCATCTGATTTGTTGACATTTTATGTTTACATTGCCTTTTATTTCATTGCGACCAACTGGAAAAAAGCACTGAAACTGTTGTATAATTTATCTAGGAACTCCATCTGTTCTTTCCATTGAATTGAACAAATGTATGGTTTATCATCTATGAGTGTACCTAAATTTAACCACAAATGGAATGTCTTTATCACTATTTTAATGTGAAACATGCATTTCTCTTCAGGGTACGAGACTCCCCCCGCCATCCTCTTTCCTTATCTGTTTCTGAGTTAGTCTTGTTGGTCTTCCCCTGTTAGTCTCAACTCATTTAACAAATATTTTCAGTTACATAGCAGTGTTTGATTAATAACTATTTCTTTGATAATTATGTTTTACTTCGCAATGTATTCCATCCACTATTGTAATAAGCTGCATGATCTCATCTTTGTAATCAACCTATTTATCCTTCAATCTACTGTTGAGTATATCTAAAATCTCTAATAAACTGAAACAAAACTATGTTTTCACCAAGGTAGACTGAGAGGTGGCTTTCTCTGGAACTTGCTACAATATGTGGCCATCATAACTTTTGCAGACACTTAAGTCATGTCTTTTTTTCCTGAATGAGCAACTCCGTTAGTAGCTAAATGAGAAGTCTACATTTGCCCACAAAGCCCTTAGACTTTGCTTTTTAGAGTTAGTCTTTCATATCCGCAGCAGTGTGACCCTAGAGCACTGCACCAGGTGACCACTTTCCACGATCCGTCTAATGAAAACACATTTATCCCACATGTTATGGAACTGTGGGACTGGTATCTGACCACTTTTCTCTGCCAGCACAAGACACACTCTGTGCACCAGCAGACTGGGAGAGACCTGCAGTGAACTTTAAGACCTTTAAATATATGTAGGCTGCACAAGTGTCCAGGCATTAATCCATTGAGTTCCCTTACTTGCTTTTCCATAGTGCCAATATGATCATCATACCATTTTAGAAAACCTTAAGACACTAGTGGATCAAACAAGTACTCAGATAGAAAAAGGGTGTTGTTTCTAAGAAATCTGTTAATTGTGGTGTAGTTGCTTGTTAAGGGATACTAAGGCATCCTTTGAAATTGGGAGGATAAGAAAGAGTCATGCCCAATCATATGTCTGCATTTCTCTGTCTACTTCTACCATATACCTCACATGATCTCCAGCTTTACATTTGCTTTGTCAGTGCAATTGCTATTCTATGTACCCGTTTTCATGTATTCATTTTTTCTAGCACACTTTTGTTAGTTAATTGTTTCAGGTGACTAGTCAGGGCCTATGCCTATGCCAAAAAAATATATTTGGTGATAGGATGCCACTTTTGTAACAGGTTGAGCGTTGAGTGTAATGTAAAAGCTTTGTTGTAAACTTACAGTGCAACCTCACAGTGGAATATCAACAGCTCAATAACGCTTTCTGTAAATGCTCCACCACAGACAACGTCAGACAGAAACAAAGAACAATGAGAGCAAACATAAAACCGGGAAACTGGCCCTTGCTTGCTTCCTACCCTTTTTCTGGAACAGTTATCAATGCAGGTAAGGCAAGCACCTCCACCCTAAACGTCCAAACACCTCTGTTACTCCCACACTGTACTTTTAACCCATCCAGTGTGTGCCATTGCTTCCCAGCTAGGTTTGCACTTTATAAATCCCACCCATACATTCAGAAACAAAAGAGCTTGGACACAATATGTTTTTTTTTGCCTTCAGGGCAGTGATTTTGTCATCCTTCCAAGATCAAATCATCGGGTACCATGATATTTGCTAATATTAACACATATTTGTTCACGGATTAAAAAAGGGAAAGAGTCAGCACACACTGATGGGGAAAGCACACAGGCCATTTAATAATTCTAATCACTTTCTATTATAACAAAGCAAACTACCTTAGGTGCTTTTTTATTTTATGAGGTAGCATATTTTACACCTTTTACTACATCTTCACAACTACAATACATCAAAATGTATATAATCTACCTTTTATATGTTATATTATCATGAGAGTTTTTTTATACTGAACAGCTCAATTCCATAGTGATCCAAAGTCCGGAGGCTTGTGCAGACAGTGGCATATTTTTCACTGCCAGGGCTTCCCAAACCGTGGTCTGTGAGAGACTAGAAGAAGGGCAGCTGAGGATATGAAAATGGCAAAGTGGGAGAAAGCTTAAGGGCACATGAATGATTTGTCCAGGTGGGAAATGCAGTGAGGGGTCAGGATGGAATAGCACTGATCAGAAGAGGGCAAATGCTTACAATTCCCATACAAAACCATGTTTTATAGTATAGTCTAACAGTGGTACTTGCAACCATTTTAAATGAAATACTGATTACAGGGATAAAACCTCATATAAAAAGGCACAAATTTGGGGGGTACTCGAGCATTTGAGCATGATGGTTGTGCACTAACTGAGCTCCCGCAATGGATATGTAAAAGCATGGTACCTGATTAATGGAAGGCACGCATCTGCCATGCTTATGCAGCGCTGAAATCTGTACACATCAGAGAGTGGTTTGGATGGCGGTTGGCTGCCCTTCAGTGACTCAAGGAGAATTGGTGCAGCTTCAAGACGAACTCCAAGAGATTGAGGTGTGGAGATTGCATCTACGGAACACCATGGAGGCCTGACAGGTGGGGCAAATTGCTGCGCTGTGAGGGTCAGCGCCTACAAAGTTTGCTGCTGCAGCACGGATGGGTGGACTCTTATGGGGGTGGATGAGGTGTAGGCAAAGAAGTGTGGCTCAGCTGATCGTGACTGATGGGTGCCGAGTTTAACAAAGAAGAGCACCAAAACCCACGATCACCAATTAGTAGCAGGTGCAGCACAGTAACATACCCAATCGTATGCTTGGAAGAGCACTGTCAGGATGGTGGAAAGATGAGATGAAAATGGGAATCACACAAAACCCTGTGGTGCAGTTTTAGCCATGAGATGCAATGACTTGGTGTGTGACTATGGAGTCCCATATACCATAAGAGGCAGAGACCACTCATCTTGGGTGAATGTGGTGGAGTGGGACCTAAAGATTGGCAGTGCTACAAGACTGACATGGCCCATGCTGGAGCAGGGCGGTGGTGAAAACCTATCACCATCTGAGCGTGGAGGTGAAAGAGAGCTCCAAATGGCAGTGCATCACACAAAATCCGACCATGCGGGCAAATTGAGCAAAAATGGTGGCTAACTAATCCACAACTGGTCAGACGACAAATTGTGGAGGAAGTGATTGTTGAGGTAATATGGCGCGAGATGCAGGACCTAACCCTCTTGCAACTCGGCCTGGTGATCCACACATACATATAGCATGTCTGCCATTTCAGACTACTTTTCCAGGGGGAGATTGGCACAAGCACAAATTATGTCAGCATCAATCAGCTCCATATAGAGTTCACCCGCCTTTGAAAGATGGAGGACAAGGCAACTGGACACCAAAAGGTAACATAAGGATGATAGAAAAAGCAACTGGAGGGCTCTAGTGCTTCAATTTCTGAGATATATTCTACAAAGTGTTCAAAATAATCTTTTGTACCTCTGGAATTGTGCCTGCTTCCTGCGAAAAGCTGAGGAATGACTCCAAAATGCCAGTGTGATCCAAGGATTATGATTCATACAGCATAAACAATTGAGATCTCTTAAAAAGCACACCACTAACTCCTACTGACACTCTAGATCACAAATGAAAATGGATACATCCACAAATCTTTAGGCATTGATGAGCGAAATGAAGACACCTAATCAGCACCTGCATGAAACGAATACAATAGTACAGGACATAATGAAAGAGATAAAGGAAATGAACAGTCACATCAACCTCCAATCAGAGTGAATTACAGAAAATGAGCAACAGATAAGCGCGTTATTGGATAACCAACGCAAACTAACCACCAAAATAGATATGGCAATGAAGGAAATTCAATGGCTTAACTCTAAAATAGAATATCAAGAAAAGAGATCTCAAAGAAGTATCGTCTGGGTGGCCGGGGTCACGAAAACATGTGGGCATTGACCTAGAGGGTTTCCCATAAAAAATGATGCAAGAAAATCTACAGATGGGGAATTCACATAGATATATAATTGTGAGAGCTCATCAGGTCCAAATCCCCAGATCCAATAAAGGACAGAGACCAGAATAATAACAGTGAGGTTTCTGAACTTCCAATGAGCAACCAGTGCGAGCAGTGTGAAGTCTGTTCTTTCTGTCCTTTACCAGGAGACGTTGACATTTGATAAAAACCTTGCTTCTTCCATGGAGAGACGCAGAGTGCATCAAGTGTTTCCAGTGAGCAATGAGTGCAAGCAGTGCAGTCTGCTCTTTCTGTCCTTTGCCAGGAGGCGTTGACATTTGATAAAAACCTCACTTTTTCCACAGAGCGGTGCAGAGTGCATAGAGTGTTTCCAGTGAGCAACCAGGGCGACCAGTGTGAAGTCTGCTCTTTCTGTCCTTTACCAGTAGGCCTTGACATTTGATAAAAACCTTGCTTCTTCCATGGAGCAGTCCAGAGTGCATTGAGTGTTTCCAGTGATCCCGGTGGATCGTGCGGTGAGAGTCGGTGAAGGAATGTTCTGTCATGATCACGATTGATTCTGCTTCTGTAGCTCACCTGTGCACTCAACAGGAAGTAAAATCTCAGGTGAGGTGGACTGCGGCCAAAACGGTGAACCAAGTGAAACAAACCAAAGTGCTCATGCCGCTCACATTGGTCTCCTTGCAAAACAATGTCCCTCTATTGCCCCTAAAATACGCTAAAATGTAGATCAAGGATTCAGGGGTGGGCATGGAATGCACAGGTCTAGTGAACACATTGAAAGGAAAGAAAGCCCACTTAAGGTGAAAATTAACATGTGTGAGTCGGAAGGCATTATCAGAGGTATTATGAGATAGGTTTAGTGTCAAAAACTGCCAGGATGTGCGATCGGACTCAGGAGGGGCAGCAATGGAGCCTTCAGCAAGGGGAAACGATTTGGATTCAACAGATGTCTACATTTTGGACATAGTTTCTCCACCTGGCCATCTGTGTGCTGAATCGATCGGGGGGTGAGGTGGCTGACCAGACCAATTTAAAGTCTTATGATAAACTTAACAACGTATTTAGTAAAGTGACGGATTGCGCTGAGACAAAACTGTGTGAAGAGGGAGTAATTGTGAATGTGGGTCAGTTGCTTGCCAGGAATCAGGGATCTGGGAGTAAGATCCCCTTGTCAGTCCCTCCTGAGCGGGAGATGGATCCAACGGGCATGTCAATTGTGACAGCAACACTGTCTGATTTTCAAAGTGGGTTGGTACCTAATAGGGTGGAGTCTTGATCTTCCTTTGTGAATGTATATAATGCCAATACAGCACCTCTGGCTTCCCCACTTGCCACGTGGTTGTGGAGAGACAGTGCAGAAATGAAAGGCAAAATGGAGTCCAAGCATAAGCTAATGAAAAGCGATATCATGGATCTTTTTTTCAAACGGGCCTGGAACTCAGCCTGTACATGACAAGATCCAAATCCTAATTCTCTCATCTTCTAATGTTATGCTTTCTACTCCTTTTGGGCTGTAGATCGACAACACAAAATCAGATCTTGGTATGTCCTGGCTTATACCAATTTTGCCTCTATTCCTCCTGAGGCACAGTTCAATGACTAAGGATCATTGGCTTCTTCTTTAGATGATTTGTTTTTTTCTTCAAAACTTACCAGAGGCCCGGCTCCTGTCTTAAATTCAACAGCGTTCAACTCCCAATGCAACATGATGTTGGCTTTAATGATTTTGGTTTCTCCTTTTTGAAGCTATATGAATCTATAAAAGACAATTTTAAAGATCAAGCCACTGTTTTGACAATGATACACTCAAAAATGATATTCATTGTATCATTTGTTGCCTCTCTGCAATCTATAGGGGAAAACAAAGTAGAATCTTAAAGTTTCACTTGTTGCTGAATGGCCCGACAAAAAACAACTTTTGGTGTCGCTACTGGAGATGCTTCTGGTAAAGTCCTCAATTCAAAGTCAGAAAGTAAGGGTTTATTTGCTTTTATCCCACAAAACTATATCTAAAGTGGCTGAACCTACAGATACTTCAATCCGAGAGAAGGGAAAATATGAGGTTGAGCAGGAACAAGTGGAGTTGGTGGCCATTACAAATGATATAGAAATCCTTTTGCGTTAACTACACAACCAATTGTTGGAAATAACATCCCTTTTGTTCCAGGGAATGACTCTTATGCTATTCCTAAAGGGGGAGTCATCTCATCTACATCAGTGAACAATTTGACAGATATTTCTGTGAAATTCTTGAGAAAAATAAAATCAAAATACACTTTGCCAGTAGCGTTTTGATATCCCAAAAAAGGAAGAAGCGTATGCTGTCTAACGACTTTGCGAAATCAAATGTTACCAAAACGAGAGTCTAAAAACATGTCTCCAGAGAAAAAAAGGAAATCGAACAGTACTAGAGTGTTTCTGAGAAACCTAACAATCCCTTAATCTTCAGGAAAATTGCCTAGAAATGAACAAATGGTTTAGCAGATCAATCGAAATCATACTGAGGAAGTGCGTGAGGAGAGTGCAACCTTGAATTGTCCCCAGGTTCTATAAGCCAGTTGTACCCATTCTGAAGAAGAGGACTGCACTGACATTTCTGTTTTTACCACGCACAATAACGATCTGCGGGAAGACACTGTGGAGGAGGGGTCTTATACTCTGTTAAATCAAGCCCAAGACAGATCAGCCTCTCTGGGTAGGAATAAGGATGTCCAGAAGGATTCCTAACGGCCGTGGCATGCATCTAACAGTGTTAATGTTGAGGGTGTCAAGCCAGTGGGTGGTGTGAATGACAATCTTCAATTTGTTACATTAGAGGACAGACGGCAAATGCTAAATTCCAAAAAGACCCCCCATTTGGATTAACACCTTCCGATAGCTCTTGATGAGGGTATTCATTCAACCAACTTGGCTAGGCCTATTAGCAAGAGTAAGCAGAATTCCTTTCCAAGGTTTGAGAAGTATGATAAGAAAATTGAGCAAAGTAAGAAGTGTAGTGAACCCCATGGGTTTTTAATATTAAGAATGGAACACCTATTGCCTACTAATGATGGTCTGATCTTAAACCTGACTAATGTTATGAGATTATTCCAACATATGCCTCTGCTGTGGCTTATACATACAGTTGACATCAAAATAGTTTGAATTTATAGAGGAATTCTAAAACGGACAGAGTTAATTTACATAATTTATCCAATGGGGTGCTTTGTTACAAATTGCTCATTTACTTTTGCCCTTGGGATTTGAGCTGAATGAAAGAGTGACAAAACAAAGCTTGCCAAAAATGTCTCTTTCTAGTCGAGCCCTGATAAAGAAATAATTCCAAGATTTGAAAGTATTTTTTGGATCGGATGGTTCAATCAGGTGTTCTCTTGTCTTCAAAAGAGGGGTGGAGGAACCCTGCTACCACTTGGAAATCCAATTGGATTGGTCACCTATGGGACTACCAAAAGGTCCTTTGAAGGGGACCGTTGGTTGTGCCAATATTGGTAAGCATATCATTAAGAATAATAGTGACTCACAGAGTCGAACAGTGTCTGTGGCCTGTGGCTCCAGGGGAGTGAAGTCCATGAATCCCTCTGATAATAAACAACCAGAGCGATCCTGGGTATTTGAGTTTTGGAATATCAGAGGCTTTTCACACGTTTCTAGGAATAGAGACATATTAACTAGAACAATGGACATTACATGTTTAAAGGAAACTTGGCCCATAAAGGCACCAACATTTGACGGCTATAGCTCCAACATTAACCTGGCTTCTTGTGGTCCTAGATGGCGCCCTTCGGTGGGCCTGTTGATCCTGGTGAAAAGTGGAATTGGTTTAATTGTAGTAGATATGGTTTGCCCTAATCCTTTCATCCAAGCTATTTGTGTAAAAATGAAAGATGTGATAGCTGACCAATGGGAATGCGGGGGGGTCATTATAGATATCTATTGGAACCCAACGGGGATAGTGACTGATTCTTTTCTACATGCAATTAATAATATTATTGACTAATTGTATACTATGTACAATGTGCACTTTATCTTTGTCGAAGGTGACTTGAACTGCCTGTGTATGATTAACAATGGTGATATCATTAAAGAAGTGGGTGGGTTCCGGGGAAAGAGACAGGACAGAGCTGCAGCATGGCTTGAGTTAATAGGAGACAGAGATTTACATATCTTGAATGGGCATTGTGATGGCGACCGACCTCCAAGTGCAACTTAGCCTAATTGGTTACATGTTTCCATTTTTGATTATGTATTTGAATCCAGCTCAGTTATTAGCGAAATAACATCCTTTTCAGTGACCAAGAAAAAGACAAGAAACCATGTTTTGTTGAGGTCGACTTGGAGGGGGGCGGCGTGAATGCGGATGAACAATTGTTGTTTAGTATAGAATCTCTGAAAGGTGGCAACCGTTTACGGTTTAAATCTCAAGATATTGGAGTACTATGCGAACATTTCACTAACCAGGTGGAATGAGGGGGTGATGTGGACTATGTACCCCTTTTACTAGAGTTTAATGTGAAAGGCAAAAAAGGTCTAAGCACAAGGCTGAACCATAGTCTTATTTTTGATGAAAAATTGCTCACTCAGGTAAAATGTTGCATAGAGAAATAAGGATACCTGGTCGATCAAAAAATGAATATGTCCGGGAAGTAGTGAGGAAACAAAAGCCAAGGTTTAAAAATTGGCTGGCCTCTAAGTCAATAATGTGGCAGGAAGATGCTGAAGCAATGAACCACTCTTTGAAGGGAAATGACACAAGATCTACTTGGCAAATGATAAATAAACACACTTTGAAGTCCCCAGCTCGTTTTTTTAGCATGGTGAGCGAAGCTAATTTAGTTGAGCATTACGAGAAACGTTTTCCAAAGGTGGGAATGGTGCCCCGATACCATTGGCAAAAAATAAAGGGGTTTGGACTTTAGCCTTTGACATGAAGGATCTGAACTGCTAATGAGAAATACGAGTGCATCAAGGGCCCTGGGGCCCAACGGACTAACACATTTGTTGATCAAAGCAGACTTGAAGGCCTGGTTGCATTTTATCTATGCGATTTTCAACCAAGTGATTAAGTTAGGAGTACTTCCGGACTTGTGGTGCTCTGCTATTATTGTACCCATATTAAAGACATATGATAGAGCAAACCCATTCAACTACCGCCCAGATCTGTTTTGGGCAAATTATTTGGAGCACTTCTTTTGGGTCATCCCCAGAAATTGATTACTGAGACCACGAGATGTGATCTGCATCAAACATGCTTTACGAAAGAGGCAGGAACGGACTTGATTTTTTTTTTCCTACTAAATATCGTGAAAGGACAAGCTCTTAAAGATGGCTCAGATATCCACATGGCCTTTATTAACCTATAAAAGGCCTTTGATAGTGTAGATCAGCCCAATTGATTTGTTTGAAGCGGTCAAATCCTTATACACATTGACTAATGTCCAAATCAGACTTAGTGCAGGCAAGATTGCCCCTTGCCCCCCACTTTAGTCAATGTATTTATGTCTGATTTATGTGAAACATTAGACTTAGTCAAATCCTTCCCGGCAAAGATGGGTGAGCAAAAACGTGCCTGGATCCTCTTTACTGACAATCTCGTACTAATTGATCAATCTCTGATATGATTAAAGGGATTTTGGAGGGTATATTGGAATTCACTATTAAGAACAAGAAGGGGATTAACCCATCAAAAACTAAGATCCTACTATTTGGTCTGAGGAGGAAAAGAGGGAGATCAGATTTTAAACGGTATTTGCAAAGAGAACCCCTAGTACAGGTACCTGTAATAATACATCTGGGCACCCATATAAACACAAGCATTGATGATAGCCCTCAAATATTATCTTTATGAATGAAAGTCAAAATGTTGATTGCTCAAGGAATCTTGATTAAACGAAAGTTTGGCAAATTCTTGATTGTGTCGGTCTTGACATTTTGTAAGTCAAAGATTCTCCCTATTTTGACATTTGGGGCAGAGGGATTTTTATTCACCATAGCGAAAGTCTGGTTGGTCTTGGAGGGAAGAATCTGGAGAAGGATACTGAGGCTTCCGACTTTGATTGTGAACACAGTGATTAGATATTAATTGGGTCTGCTCTCTATGTACGTAAACCCTGTGCTGAAGCCATTAAATTCCCTTTGAAAGTGTATGATGTCTCCACCTCCATTTTTAATTCTTATTACCGAAATGGACAATTATGGCCCTGATCTTTTGGGCCAATACATTTTCCGTTGTCAGGGGATCTTTGAATCCTTAGGACTGGATCAGAAATTGTCATTGTCCAACCCTGGGAAGGTCAAAAGGAAGCTTTGGCAACAAGACTGGATCTTCACCGTAGAGGATAAAAATCACCATGGCTTGCAGTCTTCATTAATGAATGAGTGTAAGGCTTATGACTGCTTGCCTAGATACCTGAGACTTTTTCCTTGTATTTGGTATCGAGATCAGTATATGAGATTTTGCTTCAATTTACAATCAACTAAAGACATTTTGAGGGTGTATAAAGAAGTCACTGACCTAAAATATAGTTTTTGTAAAGTGGAAACTAATACTGAGATGCTAAAACATGTTAGACTGTTTTGTCCAGGCGTGACTGAAGTTACAACTAGATGTATGGGCAACTGGATCAAGGACAGACAGTGTCAAGAGGCGGAAACCTTTTGGAATCTATTGGTAATGGGTGCAAATTATTCAGCAATTTTCTGTTTGATAAAGTTTTTTATAAAGAAATGTTGAATCTTTTATTGGTTTGACTATGGATTAGTGAGTTTTATGATTGAAGATTTTAGCATTTTTTTATCTATAGAGAAATTCTTGACTTTTAGATGTTCACAGAAATCAGGATTACATTTTGTGATGTACTATGTGCTTTATTGGTAATACGTGATTATGATACAGGTTTGTAATAAACTGTATATTTAAATAACAAAATTGATGAAGGGGGTGGGTGGTTCAGGTACTTCACACACCGTATCCTAGGAAAAGAGGGGTCTCCATTCTGATCTGAACAGGGAACCTTTTGAGGTGATAACATTTATGGGAGGGGACTTTGTATTAATTGATGCACTTCACAAACAATCTACAGCAGCTACTGATCAACACAACCCCAAGAAAACCACAGCACTAGTGAATTTAATGGCTGAAATCTGGTTGACAGACTTAAAGTGGATGCTCCACCCAACCTTTTTCTCTAAAAGGAACCAGCGCTTTACAAGACTAGATTTTTGGATAATCCATCATGCTACACAGGGTAAAACAGTGTGAAATATTGCCAATAACACCATCGGATCACGTCCCTGTGATTCTAAGAATACCCATATTCTTTAGACAGCCTGGTAGAAGGAACTGAAGAGCATTATCTAACAATGTAATTGAGGGGTACATTTTTCTAAAGTGTTGGGATGCACACGAGGCTCATCTAAAAAGCCAATGCAGATCACAATGGGCCCACAAGATACAATAATGGCGAAAAGAGGAGACAAGGAAGACAGCAGAACTTCAACAGATGGAAAGCGCCCATAAGGAGAAAAGAGATGATACGCTTATACCCCAGTTAAAGAAAGCTTTGACGAGAACTGAATGGAATTATGACTGCACAGGACCTTCTTGAAGAAGGAGATAGTCCTTTTAAATTTGCTGCATACTCGTTGACATGTCAGCAACAAGTTTGGATCATTGATATGATCTGAGGTGATGATGGGGGTGACTCAGTATCAATGCAGTGGTTGAACATTTCTATATAGATTTATTGCAGCCGCCTCAGACCTGCCACAATCAATTAACCAACTTTCTACAAGACATTAATCTGCCATGAATCTCTGATGAAAAATTGCAAATCCGAAATAACCCACTCACAGATAACCAAAGCCATAGCAGGACTGATTAGTGGGTAAGTGGCAGGCCGCATGGCCTTCCATTCCATCTGCATAACAGCCTTAAGGAGACCTTGATACCCAAACTGGTGACACTGTGTGCTGAGTCATGCAAAGCGGTATATATCCTAATGTCAATGGCAGAAGCTAACATTGTTATTTTTCATACATTAGGTAGCAAGCCATGCATTACAGCTCATTTAGGCCAATTTTCCTAATAAATACAGAAGCGGATATGCTAGCAAAATGCTTAGCAGGCCAACTGGAATGACTAATGCCGAAATTGATCCATCAGGACCAAACTGGGTTCATAAATAAAAGACACTTGTCAGATAATATGCGGAGGCTTTTGAAACTTATATCAGGCACGACTCACGCAGAAGCGGCAATATTGTCCTGCTATGCCGCAAAGGCCTTCGGCAGAGTGAAGTGGAGTTACACGTTTGAAGTGCTTGCTAAGTTCATCATTGGGAGATGCTTCATAAATATGGTTAAACTATGATATTGATGAACTGGGGCATTGATTGTGACCAATGGCTATACCCCCCTTTCCTGCTTCATGCTGGCACACGCCAAAGCTGCCCACTGTCCCCACTGATATATGCCCTGGCTATTAAGCCCCTTGATGCTAAATTTAGAGATGACATAACATTTAAGGGCATTTGGATAAATGAGACCGAGCACTGTATATCACTCTATGCTTACAATGTCCTGTACCTGGGATGCAGTCTCCAAACACTCCCTCGTATCATGGGCATACTAAAAGAGTTTAGTTCCACTGAAGAATATATAATCAAACTTTGAGAAATCCGAATAAGTGACCCTTAGAAGTGATATCCCAAATGACACGGGAGGCGTGGCTCCATTTAAATTGCAAATATACACCATTCATTTTCTCGGATTACATGTGAGCATAATCATGGGGAATTTAATTTGGGGTAACTGCCCAGCTGCAGTGACCAAAGTCAAACCTAATCTAGAAAGGTGGAACACTTTTCCAATCTACTTGACAGGGCCCATTAACACAGTAAAAAATAGTACACTGCTTAAATTGGTGTATTTAGCACAAATCGTTCCTATAGTCCCTCCCATGAACATGGTGCATGACTTTCGAAAAGAAGAATGGATGATTCATATGTGTATATAGAAAGGCCAGAACACATGCAAAGATCCTTCAGTCAAGTAAAGGTTGCATGGGATTAGCTCTTCCTGCATGGAAAGGGTCATTATAGCTGCACAATTTTGCTGGGCCCAGAGATGGCTCGATATAGAGACCACTACCAGTTGGATGGCTATAAAGCTAGCTTTGCTCCAACACTTTTCACCACATGAATATATTGCTCTGCCTCCCTCATTCCTCCATAATCAAATCAAATATCACCCTATTATTAGGAGCACACTTGGCTGCTGGCATCATGTGCTGAAACTCTCCACAAAGGACAAAACATTCAAGCCACCCTGGTTCAATATGAGAGAAACTCTCATGCTACAAGCAGAGACACCAGTCAAGTGCAAAGAGAAAGACAGCTGGCAAAATGTTAACGTAGATGACCTATGTGAGGACTTTCTCCCCAAACCTTTCTCCCAGATTTGAGAAATCATGGGCTTTGCAGCCGGAGAATGGCTATCCCATCATCGCAATTATAGATGCAAAAATTACAGACAATGCACATACAATTTGCCCGCGGAATTGAAATTAAATGAGACACACAACGCTTCCCCAAACTGAGAAATGGTTCTGTCCTATGCATACCAAATAACCCTCAACGTAATGTGGCAGTAGAGGATCTCTGGTCAGAGGACCTGCATGCCACGCTGACATGTGAGGATTTATATTCATATTTTTCAATGATAAACAGGGTCTTATACAATGTGAAGAATAGGGAAATACAATATAAAATAATCCAAAGCATTATTCATTTATTTATATATTTATATAGCACCGAAAAACCTGTGGGCATCAGGGCGCTGGAAACAGAAACACAAAAGACGATCCAAAAAACACAGTACAAAGTTCAGGGGGTGACCTGAGCAGGCGGGACAATGGCAAGAAAAGATTGGAGAGAGTTATCTGAACAGGTGAGTTTCAATGTTTTTGTGGAATGTATTCAGGTTGCTGATTTCCGACAGATGTGGCCAGGGCATCCCATGCTTTGCCTGCTTTGATGGCGAAGGATTTTCGCAGGCCTTTTTCCCATTTGTAGCTGATACATCTGATTTGATTTTTTTTCTGCAGATCGCAGAGCCCTGCCATGCTCATAAGTGAGATGTGTTTTTTAGATAACAAGGGGCAGTGCCATATGTGCATTTATGTGACAGCGACAGGGTCTCGAAAAGAATTATTTCACGTACAGCCAGCCAGTGTAAATCCTTTCTGTGCTGGGTGATATGTTAACATTTCTGAAGTTTATTTACGGTGCGCACAGCTTTGTTTTGTGTTACCTGGAATTTGTTTATGTTGATTTCTGATGCCCCTGCCAGCAGAGAGTTACAATAGTCCAGTCTCAATAGTATTGTGGCCGGGGCAATTGTGGCTGCATTCTTCTGTGACACATAGGGTCTGATGTTTTTTAGGGGATAAAGGGAGTAATTGCAGCTTTTTATGATTTGGTTCACGTGTACATCAGATGCTAGTGATGCTTCCAAGTGATTCCCTCTTGGGTTTCGTCATGAGTTCCGATTTGGAATGTGAAATAGTCCTCATTAAGTTTGCTTCGGGAGACTTGTGAGCCAAAAATCAAAAGCTCAGTTTTTTCCCTATTTACACAGAGCCAATGGTGTACAACGGTCAAATTATATTTGATGCGATTGGGAAAACTTCCTGATTTCTGAAGAAACTGTGGACAGATTGGATTGATGGGCCGCATGTTGTGGACCTGCCCTAACATGCACGCCTTCCAGTGGCCCGTCTTGAACGTTATAAAGACAGTTTGGGACAGCACTCCCAAATATTCTCCTTTATCCGTATTATTTGGGAATGACAATGAATCATGTTGTGATGGAGAACCAGAGGTTCTAATCATGCATATCATGCCATTTACCACTTGCAAGATTATTCTAATAGATTGTGTCAAGGGTTTTGACCCATGTTGAATCAATAGACTGGGTAGATGTGGGGATGAGCTGTCGCCGCCCATTATTCTATCCCAGAACAAACTAAATCAATAGACTGGGTGGATGTGGGGATGAGCTGTCGCCGCCCACATTCATGCCAGAATCCAGGAGAGCTGCGCAGTTGGCACAAGACCACTCCAAAGATACAACCTTCTTGTGGGTGGTTCCACATCACCACTCTACTGTAAGGATGCCATCAAAACAATGTTAAGCAAGGGTCCTATCAAGCAAAATACCACTCTATTGAAATGCAGTAATTCAAGACAGATCCCAAAAATGGGTGCAGTACCAGCTTTGTCCACAAACCAGTGCTAGTGGTCTAAACTCTGACAGGGAAACTGTATTTAGGAGTTGCAAAAGGGGCAGCAACTTCAAAGCCTGTTGGTTAATTGAAAATCTTAGCCACCTGCTGTTCCCAGGAGGCAGGCTGATTTCATTAACAGCTTCAAGAGGCTGGGAAACCTCTCACCTCAGAGATTCACACCAGGAGGCAGGATATCACATGACCCTGTTGATTGATTGAGGAGAGACTTCCAGGCAGCCTGCTGGATCCCATACAAAAGACTCTTTCCCTTGAATGGGGTATGTTAATTTTGAGTGTTTCCTGTCAACAGCTCTCTGCCAGCAAGGAGAGACATGTGATCACTGACCCACCCAGACTTCTGGAGGCAGACCCAAACAATTTGGGGAGTTGAATTGCAGCAAATATATATTTTATAGAAACATTGATAACTTATTGTAACCAAATGACAGGAATGTACAACTTTGAGATTCTTCGTATAAAAAATGCCCTCACGATTTGAGTCCAAACTCCAATTTGTACCATGTTCTGGGGCAAAACCCAGCTAATTATGAATATTGTAGACACTGTATTTAAGCTAGAGACCTGGAAATTTACTGGGATATTTGGAGAAGGGGGGTGTACCTTTGTATAATTTTTGATGAAAAACCAATGTTGCAAAACCCACTAAAATCGAAAATAAGTTGCCATTTCTTAACCCAAGCTCCTAGAAATGCCAGAGTCAGAACAGGGACTATCTTAAGTAATATATGATGTGTGTATGTGATGTCAAACAACTGTGTATCTGGGAAATATGTATTTGGATCAGAAATAGATTTGTGTGTAAAGATGACAGGGGAGTGTTCTTTCTGGAGGCCATAAAAATGACATCACTCTGACACACTATCCCTTCCCAAATCAGGGACCAAAGAATCTATTGACCTATCAAATCAAGAGAGGGGCAGGCTTAGTGATGCTACGCACACACCCACTTTCAAAACACATAAAAGGAACATTGAAACCCAGGTAGAGACATTCAATTCCATTTTCTGCGGGACGCTCTGCCGGGAGACTCCAGACTTCACATCCATCAATCTCCAGAGACTACAGAACTTTGATCCAAGAAGGCCCACTGGAAGCAAGAGTATTTGTCAGCAGGCCTCAAAATCTTTTGCAACTGAACTCTTCAAATAGCCGGGCTGAGCTGTTTGATTCTGGCCTAGAACCCTGTGACAGAAACATCCAGAACCAGGAGCCGTGCTGTGTCCAGAGAAGGCAGAACCCGACCCAGAGAACCGGTGCCTAGCAGACCCAGGACAGCAGAGCAGAGCTGACCCAGACGCTGTGAGCATAACCGCCCAAAGTCCAGTCCAGTAGACCCGATCCGTGACGAGGCCCAGTCCTTCTAAAAATAAAGTGTGAGTACTGCCAGAACTGTGCGAAACCCAATCCCTTAGTTAAAATAATCTAATGCAAACTATTTTAACCTAAGTAGAACTGCCTCCTAGAAATCGTGTCATCTGTCATTCTACAGCTGCGAGCTGTCATCTGTCATTCTAAAGCTGCAAACTGTCACCTGTCATTTTGAGTTTTACTTTAAATCTGAAAAACTACCTTTACTAAATTGTTTACTAAATCGTATCTCTGGAACCGTTTGTCCTAGGAACGTGGTTTAACTTTCATTTAAAAGCTAAGATAAAACGACTTGCTACTCCTTATACTTTTGCCGTATTCACGATTCACGCACTTGCGAATTTTACTGCAATTTGCGATTTGGCCTGATTTCTTCTCCAGTAAAAAAGTCAGCAGCTCCTTGCTTTCCTTTCCTAAAATTCGTTTAACCTGCTAGTTACTCATAGAGCATTACTAAAGTGAGCCTGAACTAATATAAAGGGCCTCATTACGACCCAAGCGGTAAGTTACGGCCTGGGCCGTGACTTTACCACCATGGCGTAAACTATGTTTACGCCATGGTGGTTGGAGGACTTACCGCCCCATTCCGAGTTTGGCGGGGCGGTAAGTCCCCAATCCCCATTTACCCTTCCCCATTCCCATTTTTGCCCCATAGGGCATAATGGGAGTGGGGAAGGCGTTAATTACGCCACCGTAAATTACGGTGGCGTAATTAACTCCATGGTCCCTTAGCGCCATGGATTTCAGGTGTTAAATCCGCCATGGCGCTAAGGGACCTCGTACTCAGGCGGTAAGGGTCGGCGCTGTTTACGGCGCCGTAAACCCCTTACCGCCTGAGTTGTAATGAGGGCCAAAGTAGCCATCACCTACCTGAACCTCTAGAGGGAATTAAAAGCAATTTTAACACCTTTTCACTTCCTTGCAAACCACATTAAAGTAATTTGCCTGTGTTTCAAACTTATACCTGTTTTCCTCTAAGCTTGCTGGGGGGGGAACTGAATTTCATATTGTATTTGATTGCATTCCTGAGAACTGTGTGCTCCTCCTTCCATTTCTTACATTGCATAGGGGGGGGTGAATTGCCAGAGAAAAAGTGATTATATTATCTTTTGCTAAAATCATATCAAGTTATTTCTGTACTGCATTTCATTCCTCATTGCTTTTCCCTTGAAACCATAAAAGTATTTTCGCTGCCTTATCCATCCTATACCAACTCCTCATTGATTGTAAAGAGGTGTGCTAGTGTCAGATTATCCATTGTTGATCAACATTATATTCATAAATGTGATATCAATTATTAATTTATTATAAAAGTGTGCTATATATATATATATATATATATATTGTTTAATTTTTCAAATAAACCTTTTAAATTTGCAAAACAAATCTACATCTTGGCTCAGTGGGGTTAGGGAGATTCTAAGAGAGGGGTGTTATATACAAGGGTTAATACGGTTTGATGGATACCATACTTTTTATTACATTCTGTGTGTTCATTTTACATATAAAAATCTAAACACAAAAAAGATAGCACACATTTTCAAAATTCATCACCACATTGTCATTTTAGACCTACACTAAATCTATCATATGTTATATGTGGCCCAGCTTTTTGTGAATCCTTTTCTGAAGTGTTAGTTACCTTTGCTGTAGGACAAACTCTGTCCGATGTCAGATAATGCTTGTAGATAATGAAAAAAGCCGACATAGCAATGTTAAAATAGATTTGTCAACTAAAAAAATGTTGTAACCTTTCTTCATTTTCGTGTTGATATTGGAAAATGACACCGCAGGTACCGCAAACCTTACCGAGACTCAACAGACGTGAACATCAAAGCAAAACCTGGCCCCAATTTGCGTTTATTAATTCTCTGAATAGTGTTTAAAATGTACAACTTCATTTAACTGTTTCTAAATGGGTGCTTCAATTGCAGGGATCCCTCCATTTACTGGGACTCGCCATCCTTGACACTGCAAATGAAAGACATTCATATGCTAACCTTGACAGAACAAACACCGAAAGTGCAGCCAGCTCTCTCTCTCTCTCTCTCTCTCTCTCTCTCTCTCTCTCTCTATCTCTCTCTATGTCTCTCTCTTTCTCTCTCTCTCTCTCTCTCTCTCTCTCTCTCTCTCTCTCACCTACAGAGCAGTGCTCCTTCCTCACCTCATCATTCACAGCTGCGGGGCTCAGGGTGTTTATGATAAACTACTCATGATAACAGAGACAGCCGCGTTTATCCTGGCCTAAAGTATGGGCCACGCTGATAGAGGGCAAACAAGATATCACAGTGGCATGCGTTGCTGCTACTTCCTGCTGCTGCTACAAGAGGCATCGCAAGCAATCTTTTAGGGGAAAAAGAAAATGAACAAGTATGCCTTAAAGATAACACGCTGTACGCAGCTTCAAACCAAAAATAGGTTCATACATAAAATGTGTTACTTGATTAACTGCAGCTAATTCTAATGACATCCTTATTGATTTGACCAACTCAATATTGGGACTGATTCATGAAAGTGTTTTATAATGGCGCAATCCCATAGGAAAACGTTCCATGAATCAGGCTCATGCTTTCTTCGTGTGCTGGATTGCCTGATTCATGTATTATTTGCGCCAGAAAAACGGGATTTGTGTGCCATTCTGCCCACAAATCCCCATTAGTTAAACAGGGATTTGCGGGCAGAATGGCACACAAATCCCGTTTTTTTGGCGCAAATAATCCATTAACACAGCCCTTGGGATTCTATCTAGTCGTTAGCACAGTGGGATATAACTTAAGTATTATCTCCATTAAAAAACAAAAATAAAAGTGACGACTAAACGCCTAGATGACAAAATTTGCCTTTTGTACAAAATGTGCGCTATGCACATTTGTAAATGGTACCTGCGTTGAATAGCCCGCTTTCCTGCCAGGCAACTCATTTACAGGCAAAGTGCTGGTAAAGAAGCCATGTACTTTTACAGTTTGTGATGTTGCACAGGCCTCTAAAATGCATTGGTGTAGCCTGCTAATCATTTGTGTATTTAATCTAGTGGTTTGTTGAATATAAAAAAAAGCCCAAAACAGCTTTTTCGGAATTATGAAATGGTTAAAGTCAGCAATCGCCCCACTCACATAGGGCCGCATTACGAGCCAGGCGGGAATGGTAATAACAGGAACAATATCAAATTCTGCCTGCTTTTAATAGTCGCTTGATTATTAGCTGAGAAGTATTTATGGCATGCGTTATGTACAGCATGCCGTAAATACGACATGAATATGATGTCAGGACACAATGTGAAGGCCCCCATCATTGGGAAAACGTTTTTCACATACAGTACTCGTCATTGCCATTCATACTCGTGTCCAGTACACTGTGCGCTCTTGGCCAGAACATGTTCGGCTGCATATTGCCTGCTGCACACTCACTTTCTTTGTTACCACCAATACTGCTCTGCCAAACGCAGAATTAAAATCAATTTGCAGAAAAGCGGAGTCCATCTGAGAATGGTGATTGCACTGCATTGCAAAGCATCTGTCAAAGTATTAACTATAGCTCATAATTCATGCCCAGGTTCAATATACAGGTGTAACTATGTTTTTGGTGTGTTTATGCAGTGTTGGATTTTTTTCTTTTAAAAGGGCATTTTCTGATTAAGTGTCTGTATAAAAAATATGTTAGAAAGCACTATAGTACACACCATATATTACGTGACTGCGGTCTGATTTCAGTCAAAACCTGTGTCTATACATTTGATAATAAACACAAGAATGCACAACTATGTTTGAGAAAAAGAGTGCGACAGTGTTTTCTTTTTTTATTGCTGAATGCTCTGGTTCAGGGCGGCTGCCTGCTCAATGAAGGGCGGTGCAGTTCTACAGTTCAATGCCCATTTGAGGTCACCATTTGTTTAGAGATTTCTGGAATCGCTTAATATGAAAAGAATTTACAATTAAAAAAAAGATATGTCCAAATGTTGCTCTTACAGTACAATATGTGTAGGAATGTGCAGGAATGTGCTAGCACGTGCCTGAAAATAAGAGAGCACATTATGAGTGGGACTCCTTGCTGGTGTGAAACGTGAGCATCTCCTATCCCTATCTTCTCCCCCCTTTTGCAACGTAATGTACTGAGTCCTGACTGCTGACCTTTCTGTGCATTAACCGTAATGCATGGAAGGATCACTACTGACCCATCCATGTACTGCTCTCTATGAACGATGCAGAAGTGGTATGATCCACAACTGTACCGCCATAACAGGAATGGAAATTAATCCTTTAAGGGATCACATAGTTAAATTCATATTTCTGGAATTATGACATGCATTATTTCGAAATTGCTACATGATTGACCACTGTTAAGCTGGCAACATTGGCCCTCATTACGGGCCCGGCGGTAACCGTGCCAGTAAAACCAGCAGGTAGCTGCCAGACCCGTAAACAGTTACTGTCGACTGACTTGCCAGTAACACCGGGGTATTACAACCCCGGCGGCCAGTAAGTCAGGCACCGGTAATTTGTTGTTCCCCATTCCCAGTGAGTCCTATAGGACTCAATGGGAATGGGGAATACGGAAGCTTCCGTTAAAGTCTGTAGGTGGGTGCCGGTCGACCCGGCAAGTCATAACTGCAGGTTGGCGAGGCACCCGCCCACAAGACTTGTACTTTGCCGGTTCGGAAACAACGGTGCCAGTAAGCTTACCGGCACCGTTATTTCCGGAACAGCAAGGTTGGAATGAGCCCCATTGTAATTCTGAGGATTCCCTAATGTAAATGTCTGTATGCAGTAATTCTTACTACCGATTATGGAAAAGAAAAATAAAATAAATGTGTGATGGGGTTGTTAGATTCAAAATGTACCCATCCAAACCCATGGAAATCTTCACCAACACTGGGAATGTTCAACATACAAACAAGCTGCCATCTATGTATTTATTGATTGTTGATTTGTATGGTGGAAGCTGTGAACACACTTTGTAGTGCCCCAGGGAGAGAAGTCATGGGCCCTCATTACGACCTCGGCGGTAGCCATGCCGCTATTGGTGGCATGGCTGCCGCCGAAATCGCGTCTGGGTCCACAGAATGAGGAATTACCGGGCCATTCCGAGTTCAGAAGGCCTGGTAATTCCTCCCTCCAAGGACCCGGACCCGGTCCTTCCCCATTCCCATTTCAGCCCCCATAGGGCTGAATGGGAATGGGAGAGGGAGCAAACAATGGGCCATTACTAGTTGGCCCGTTGTTTGCTCCCTCTTCCCCCCACGGGACCCGGTAAGTACGCCTGGTTTGACCAGGCGTTACTTCCTGGGTCCCGCGAGGGGACCTCGTAATGAGGCGTTACGGGGTAAACGGCGCCGGCACCTTTTACGGCGCTGTTAACCCCGTACCGCCAGGGTCGTAATGAGGCCCATGGAGTGGAACATGAAACTGCTAAAGGCAATTATGGCTAAGAACAAGGGTAGGGAAAACAGGAGAGTACTGAGTAAGTGTCAGATTGACAAACAATAGTACAAAAAGCTTAAATACAGGACAGCAGAGTTAGAAACAACAAGATATGAGGCTAGCTTCAACACAAGAAGTGGTGCAGTCACAGTGGCAGACCCACATAGTAATGGAATGACCAGCTGATTCCTACTCAGCAAATTATTTCTTGTAGAGGCGAGATTGGAAGACTTTTCTGAAATGAAAGTGATTTTCCTCAGCTCTGAGAGAAGGATGAATCTCCTTCCAAAGACTAGCCTCCGTAAAATCCAAAGTTTTTCCACTGACCTTCTTTTTAGAGAGTGAAGACTCTTTTTTATGGGCCAGCTGTAATACTCTTAACGCATCACACGCTTTACAATGAATAGGAGGCCCACACGATCACTGCCGGTCTCAACTCCAATCTTTATTCATCTAACTCAACTTCTCCTTCCTTCCGGCATACCCCGTCACATCCTTTCCCCTCGGTCCCGCCTCCACATTAACCCCACCTTCCCCATAACGATGTGGAATGGAACATGAACATGACAACTTTCCCCCTTTTTATAAACTTAGTCAAGTATTAACCCATCTCTTCAATGAGTCTTCTGGGTTAAGTCTTTGCTCGCACTGGGCAGCTTTCCCTTGTCAGCTCAGGGCTGTGATGAAGGGACCTGCCTGACATCCTCTCGCCATCATCGTCTGGGGCAATTGAATATTCTGGTTGTGAGGCTCCGGTGGGGTGTCGTGAGAGGTAGTCGGCCAGGTTCTTGTCCTTGCCCAGACTATGGCGGATGGTGAATGTATAGTCTTGGAGACAAAGTCCCCATCTTTCTATGCGTGGTGGCATCCGGGATTACCATAGATGATGACAAGGGCTTGGTGGTCAGTGACCACTGTAAATGCTTTTCTGAACAGGAACAGGTGGAAGTGTTCGCAAGCCCATACTACCGCCAGGCTTTCCTTTTCTGCCTGCAAGTATTTCTGCTCACTGGTGGTCAGACTGCGGCTTGCATATGACACAACTTTCTTGATGTGTGGGGTCCTGGGGTCATATTATGCAAGTATCGCCCCCAGTCCCACCAGACTGGCATGCACTGTCACTTCCGTGTCTTTGGCAGAGCTGAAATATGCCATGTTTGAGTCTGAGGCAATGTGTGCACAGATTTCTGCAAATGCGGCCTCACTTTCCTGTGTCCAGGTGAAGTCCTGATTGTTTTTGGTTAACTCCCGGAATGGGGTGCTCACTGCCGCAAAGTTTTCCAGGTAGCGAGAGCAGTAACTTGCGAGCACTAGGAATGACTGGAGGTCTGACATGTGTGTTGGGCAGGGGGCTTCTTGTAAGGCCTTGACCTTATCTGGGTGCAGACGCATTCCCTGGGCTGAAAATATGTGACCAAAGAACTTGAGGGTTCATTTGCCAAATTCGCATTTGTCTTTGTTGAGCGTGACATGGGCCGCTTCTAGGGCCATGCAGACCTTGGGTAAGGTGTTGTTGTGTTCCTGGGTTGTTTGCCAAACACCAGGATGTCGTTGCTGTAGTTCAGACACCCTGGGATGTGCTTGATTACCTGGTGGAACTCTTTCTGGAAAATCTCTGCAGCCGAAGATATGCTAAAGTGGAAGCGCTTGTAGTGATATAGACCCATGTGAATGACAAAAGTGGTAATGTATCTGGACTCCTGGACTAGTTCCAGCTGGTGGTAGCCCTTTTAAAGGTCAAGTTTTGAGAACAGAGTTGCACCATTGAGGAAGTGGCTCATGTCCATTATTTTTGGCACCCGATGTCGCTGGATGCCCGTGATGGGGCAGTGTATATCTATGCAAAGGCGGTTAAAACCTTCTGCCGATTTCTTGGGAACAGGTATGATTGGGGAGACCCATGGGGTGGGACCCACTGCTGGCTGAATAATGTGAAGGTCCAGTGAGCATTTTATCTCCTCCTCCACATGTTTTTGTATGTTTATGGGGATGCCCCCTGTAATGCTGGGCAACAGGTTTGACTTTCGGGCCAATGTGAAGCCTTACTTTGCAGTTGCATAGTTTGCCCAGACTTTAAAAAGGTTTGGAAATGCTTTTGGGGTATCCCCTTCCGGGGTTAGGTATTTATGAGCCATCATACGGTAAAGAATGTGGATGAGTCCCATGTCTCTGGCCGTTTTGAAGATTAGGATGCATCCACTGTTGGCTTCTGTGGAGAGTACATATAGCTGGATGCGGGCTGTGTCCGATTTTGCACACAGATCATGGTAAAGGTACCATTACAAGGCAGGGATGTGTTTGAGCCCTGAGGTAAAATGTCCACATGTGAGGGTAATGGTTTAAATGGGTGTGGGAGGCGAATGTAGGCCTCCTCACTCAGGACATTCACCATTGCTCTGGAAATTCTGTTGGTATGTTGTGAACCTGGAGAGTTAAGATGGGGCTGTGTTCCTTTGCTGTCTCATTATCTAGTGCCCACACATATCCTTTTCTCCTTTGGCTGTCTTCTGAGGATGATGGTTCACTCCCAGATGGCAAGCATACTACTACGTAGCGAATGCTTGATCAAGGTCTGTGACCGCTCTTCCTGTCAGGAGACCGGAGTGAACTTCCAGGCTGTTGAGGACTACTCTCCACTTCTGTGGGACAGTATCCCCTGTATTCGCAACTCGACCTTCTGTCATCAAATCAGTGGTTGGGTTGACGTCTGCTGTTCAGCAGGGAAGCGGCCTGGATGATTGGCGCTGGGGTGTTCCTGCAAACTGCCCTGGCAGTATCGTCTCCCCTGCATGTCGCACACTTCTGGACCAGAGCTGGGCATGTGCTCCATGGGGTAACTCATAGCCGCACCTGTAGCATGATTTGGCGACTGGCTGACCTTGTCGGATGAAGTTGGTGTCAGCTTCTTGATGACCTCCTGATCTCTGGGGTCGGATGAGATCTTCACTCGTCCTAGATCGACCACCTGTTCAGCTGAGTTGGTGTGGGCCATCGCTGAGATTTCTTCAAGAGTCCTCTGTTTCTGGAGCAGTTTCCGTTTGAATTCTGAAGACTCGCACCTCACGATGACTTGGGAGAGCATCATTGGAGTAACGATGGAATGCGCAGTGCTTCATGCAGATGTCGAGTCGCATGACATAGTCGTCCATGCTCTCTCTCTGTTCTTGCATGGTTGTGTGAAATATAGTGAAGTGAACTGAGGTGGGGTATCCAGGGTAGGGCGCGCTGAGGCTTAAAGAGTCATTAAAATAGAGGATATGGAATGTTGACGTGGTGACTGCTGCGGTTATAGAACTACTAGGTTAACCCAACCTAGATTTAAACAAGAATAAAGAGTGTTGTTCCATAAACATGCGCTGTCACTAACACATTGTAATGAGTGATAGGCAGAATGACATGCATTACCATTTAGGCACACTGCACACAATTAAAACTACAGGTGTAAGCACAATCTAACCTTTGGTATAAGTCTGTACTACACAGTTTTGTGGTATCAGGGCTGAGCAGCCAGGCTTATCTCAAGAGGGATGTGAGCAGTACAAGGTGTTACACAAAGGACTTCCAATTACAGTGGTTCAAACAAACACTTACTCAAGGTTTCTTGGTAAAACAATATACATTTATTTACACATTTAGTTAGAAAACATTCCACTAGTAATAAGCAGCTCAAAATAACACTATAATAAACTTCAGCACCAAACCAATAAGTTTCTGAACAAGTTAGGCTCCCATGAAGTGGGAGCAAAATGGCACTTCAGTAACTTTCATAAGGGGTAGAAAGGCAAATGTTATAAGAATCAGACACAATTACTTTCATAGGCAGGGCAAAGGGCTTCAGTTCACTACAAGAGGCAGTTCAACTCAATAGGCCTGGGCCAAAGTCAATGGATCAGTGTCTTGGATATGATAGCACAGTTCTGGTAGTAAACGGTTAAGTCTTTGCCAATGTTCTTAGAAGTAGTTTGCATGGAAAAGATTTATATGTCGATTTAGGAGCGAACAAGACTCCAAAGTTGGGAAAGTTTCACAAATGTTCATCGCAGCAAAGAGGATTTTTCTACCGCGTTTGCACAGTACCTTTTGGGTGAAGAAAAGCTGTAGCTGAGGCAGTTGTTCTGGCAGTTTCTGTAGATGTCACTGTTCTTGGGCCTCAGTTGTGGGGACAAGAGGGAGGATGTCGGGAGGCTCATACACTGCACAGGGATGGATCCACACGCTTGGCAAAACGTCAGTTTAAGGTGTGAGTGCCTAAAAGTCCACAATCTGGTATCCTTCTCACTGGCTATCCGGTTTACAACAGCACTCTGAAGAAAATTCGACCAGTATGGAGATGGTTTCCAGGTGGCTTGCGAGTTGGTTGTTCCCACCAGCTCAAGGGAAGAAGGCGTCCTTTAGGGGCTTCTCTGTCGAGGGAGTTTCAGGCAATTTGGACCTGCAGCAGGGCTTCACCGGGCAAACCAACAGTCCAGGAGTTGCAGCAGTTGTCTTCCTTCAGCTCGTCTTCGCTTCTTTCGTTCCAGTGGTAGACTCTGCCTTCCAAGTCCCAGAGACCTGCTTTTAAACAGTTTTCTCCCATTCATTCCAGCCTAGCTGTCACTCACCCAGCAGGGTGGCTGTCCTTGCCGGACAGTCAGCCAGCAAATCATGCCAGAGTGCATTCAGGTCTCCTAGGAGACTAAGCACAGGGAGTTTCTGGCACCTCCCTCACATCCTGTTCACCCCAGACACTCAGGCGCCAGAGGGGGGCTTCAGTACAGAAGCCCTCCGAAGGCAAACGTACCAAGGGACCAAACCTGGTTTGGCGAGCAGAGACAAACACTAGAAGGACCTTTCCAAAAAGAAATGGTGAAAAAAGTCGATCAGGCCTGTTTTTACAGAGGGGACTCAGACGCCATCTTGAAAAACATGGCGACGGTGGATTTCAGCTACCGGGTCGCGGTTGGGGAAATCATGGTAATACCATTGCCACCAGCCATTCTGAGAGGAAAGGGTAGCTTTTGAGGGCTACATGAGTTTTCTAGGCATTGGGAACACTAGGTATTCCCTCCAGTGTGTGCTGGGTCTAGCAATTTAAAGAGACTAGCAAAGTCAATTTAACTTTACATTCACTGAGAGACAATAGTCAGTCCCAGAGAAGGTATTTAAACCTTGGGAGGTCTAAAAGAAATCCCTGTGCCACTGCACTGAGGCTGCTGTGTGACACACAAGTAAAAGATGATGCCTATGGAGTTGTCTAAAACTCTATATCCGAAGAACACAAATGTAAAAACACACAGAATTAAAAAGTACAGAGTCCCAAAAGTTCAGCAAAAGAGATTGGGGTCTTTTAGGTAGGGAGGAATTAGCACAATCTGAGAATTCTCCCTAAATGGGCCTCATTACGAGGTTGGAGGTAACCTTGCCGGTTTTACTGGCAAGGCTACCTCCAAACTCGTATCCAGATCCGGCACCCGCGAATGGTCAATTACCGGGCTATTCTGGCCCAGCCGGACCAGGTTATTGCCCTTTCGCGGGTGCCAGGCCCGGTACATCCCCATTCCCATTGAGCCCAATAGGGCTCAATGGTAATGGGGAAGGTGGTACCACCGGTACCGTTAATAACGGTACTGGTGCTACCATCATGTTCTTCTCGCGGGTGCCGGTACGGCCACAAGGTCAGACCTGGTGGCTGCAAGGGCACCTGCGAGCAGAACTCCTAGTATGGCAGTACGGTTGCAACGGTGCCTGTAGCGATACCAGCGCCGTTGTTGCCTTACCGCCATACATGTAATGAGGCCCAATGAGTTCAATCAGAACACATTTAGTATTTATATTTCGTGGTCAATGCTACTTTTGCCAAACATGTTTCGACCAATTTGGTCTTTTCAAGGAAAAGTTAGAAATCTGTATTAAACATTTATAATGGTCGACAAATATAGGCATTCATTCATGTCATGATAAAAAAAACAGTAAGTATAAATTGTTATTTAAAAAAGATGTTGAAATCATCAAGACAAGCAAAAGTATCCAAAAAGACCTCATTACAAAAGCATGTCATGAGCAAAACAATAGTGTTTCCATGAAAAAAGGTTGAGAACAATAAATAAACGAACAAGAAGAAAAAATAATGAGAACCATAAATAAATGAACGAGGAAAGAAAGAAGGAGAGGAGGAAGATTGGGAGACAAAAAAAGAGAGGAGAGAGTCAAAAATGATCAAACACATTGTTAGATGGATGATACATTAATGTTTGTCAACTTTGGGATATTAATTATGCTTGTATCCCAATAACCCCCAAAATTAGTTTGAAAAAGTTGGTGAGATTGTAATGTCCACAACCACATTTGAGAAACATAACCTGATGTGATCTGAGCGGGTAAAGTGACAGGAAAATCTGATTTGTGTACTTAAAAAAACCATGAGTCCCTCTTGACATTGTTAATCTATTGTTCAAAACATTTTGAGATTCAAACAAACATTGATTGACCGATATGGGCCTCCATGTAGGGCCAGTGTAAAAAAGGAGGATGAGGTAGGTCCGACCAATGCATGGACTACATTTTAATTAAAATGCTTGAAATCAGAGATTGTTCGAAAAGGTCTAATCTTGATTGAGTCAGATGGTTGGTACCATCAGCCCGAGCCATTTGGAAATTGTCATTAACCATGATCTCCTGCAATGCTCATGTGAGAGCCACTGTAATAGCTCCCGGACACCAATGTGAAAGTAATTTGGCGAATATAAAGATTCATTTGTGCCATAGTGCGCATTATATGCACTCTATTATTCCCATGTGTGTTAGAAAGACACACCCACACGATCGCTGATTGTTATGACCTTGCTAGACTGTAGTTCCACTTGAATAAGAGTATGATGAGTAGACTATAATTGCAATATGTCTGCAGCTGCAACGAACCGATAAAAATAATTTTGAATATAGTCTAGGTGAGACCTACTTATCAGTATATGATTATAATGGGCCAAGGATCCTAATATTTCCTGACCTGACTAATTCTGAGGATCAGGACTTAGTGCAACAGTGGGAAGAAAATGTAACCATAAGCTCAGAGAAGATGTTGCAATTACTCATTAAACATGCTGAATGTGAACACTCAAGAGCGAACACTCAGATAGAGACAACCAAATTAGAAATTGAAAAAATGAGTAATTCAACAAGTACGAAAGAAAAGTATTATCTAAAAATGAATGCTCTTTTAAAAGAGTACCAGGATGACATTAAACTCTGGAAATTCTGTAAATACTTTCTTGGTGAAAGAGACTATAATTGCCCCCTTTGCCCCATCTAGCGACACCTATGGTTCTCCTGGAGGGACGCGGTTCCTTCCCTTGTGCGTGTTGGGCCTCGCTTCTCGTCTGCAGGTTATCCTGCATAGATGAGTAATCTGTTCTCTATGCTTCACCATCTTGGGTCCGAGGTCACTATGTTGAGGGAAGGAATTTGGGGATCGCCCTACCATCTATACTGCACCAGTCTTAGGGGACCCGTGACATGATGGCCCAACAAGAGCTCAAACTAAAACCATGTACTGCTCTATGTCACATTCTGGTAGGCGTACAGAAGGCATGGCTGTAGAATACCCAACTTACTTGTCAGTGGGTCTGCCACACCACCTATCATGCTTTTTAGGGCCTTTTTGAACCACTCAATAAGCTCATCGGATTGTGGGTGAAAGGTCATGGAGAAATTGTAGTTACGCAACAATCACCCACATCACCTTTGTGTATGCAGATATGAAGTTGGATCCCCTGTCACAAATAACTTCTTTAGTTAATACCAAATGAGAGAAAATCCCTATAAAAGCCTTTGCCATGACTTGCGCTTTGATTCTACTCGAGGGTACTGCCTCTGGGAACAGGGTGACATTGTCAAGCACGACAAAAATGTTCAAAGGATCCACATTGTCCATGTCTATTCTCTCAAAGTAGTAATGGAAATAGGGAGGGGGGCTTTGTTGCCCCACTAAAATTCCCATATGTTTGGCAAATATGACAGGACCTGACAGATCTGCAGATCAGATTCCCCTTTCATGAGCTCAATGCCATAAGCAGACTGTGTACTTGTGTCCTGCTGCAACAGTACCCTGATTTGCAAAGCCAGTCCTACAAGTAGCACAGAGCAGGTTCAGAGGTCACAGGTGCCCATTTGACAACTGCAGTGACAGCCAAGTCTCTGCAGCACAGGGACTGCATTTACAATACGCACCCCTGTTCCAAAACCCCATAATTATGGGTTTTCTGCCTGGTGGCAGAATAACCTTTAAATATAAGGCATACCTTAATTATGGTATGGTGGATGGTATTCTCATAATTCTTACAGCCTCATCCAATTTGATATCACAAATGTGTCGACTTCTGTGAGCCAAGTTCAGCTGTGGAAGGTGATGTGTATTCGGGCTGGACCGCTTGAGCCTGACAGGACAGGAACCCGAGTGGCCATGAATCTTCTATGGTCTCATGGTGAGGGCAGGCAACACTCTCCACCAGGGACAGCCACACAGAAGGCAGCTGCCCTGGGCTCTGGCATCAAAGGAGAACACCCATTCATAGGGCATAGCCTCACATCACGGGCATGCATATCTCAAGGCCCTTTGATCCTATTGAGCAAGGGAGGGGGTGCAACTAGGATAGCCAGAGAGGGGTCTGCACAGTCTTTGGAAAATTCTGCAATCTTGATTGTCTCTGCCTCTCTTTCTCTTTTCTGTTCACTCCACTTTCTCTGGAGAAAAGCACTTAGGGTGCTCTGCTCACTTTAAGGGCAGGGGCCCCTAAAGCAGGCTAGCTTTAGTACAATCACCAGGGGATTTTTGACTATAAAAGAAGTGGCCTCCAACCTCTTCTTTGAATCATCTGGACTCATCTTGAACCTTTGTGAAGATTTCATTGGACCCTGCTGAAGACAGCAGTCCTTTCTAAAGTCCCCCAGTTGTGGGGTGAAGGCAGAGGATCCAAATGCAGATACAAGATCTGCTCTCTAACCATCACCAGGGACCATTAGACGTGAACACTGCTGGTGGATTAGAAGGCTGCCTCTCTGCCAGCCACCAGGTTCCTAGGGCTTCACTGTGCTGGAGGTCTACTGAAGCTGTGTGCTAGCCTCCTCTGTGTCTGGGACCCGGAGGACGGATGGACATTGGCCCTCAAGATCCTGCAATGGGACTCACAGCACTTGGATGCCAGAACAGCCGAGATCCCTGTTGATGATGACAACCCACTCCAAACCCTGATTTGAGCGCACCATGCCTTTGAGAGATCCAGCATGAACCATCAACGCTGCTCTTTGGCATCCATTATTGTTCAAATTGCTGCCCATGTTTTGATCTCATTTGCCACTGCACTGTGCCAGCAAAAGTGGATTGTTTCCTTGGCACAAACTACAAAGTACCAGTGCCTTGCCTTGCTCGAGGCACCATCCGAAATGTCAGTGTCTTCACCACCACTCCAGTGAGTCGACCGACCCAACCATGGTGTTCCCTGAAACATGACCTTCAATCAGATGCATCAAGCTGAATCACCTGCACTCTGTGGTACCAGCTAGACCGCTGTCAATCATCGACCTCTGAACCAGACCTGGTAATCACCCAATCTGAACAGCAGGAGTAGATGCTTGGAGACAACAGCTCTGCTTCGGTTTGACCTAGCTTCGGCACCCTCTTGCCTTTGGACCAACACAACTGCCACATCTGCGATCCAAGGCGAACCCGTGGCCAATGCTGAGAAACCTGGTTTGACGCTGTCGAACCCTGAAGACAATTTCCAGAAGCCGTTTGACTAATATCTGCCCCTGGTTGATCTTAGGGCCCTAGAGACTGGCTGGACCAATTTTGTTACGTCTTGCAACTTGAGGAAATATCCTTTTGAACATTGTGGTCTTTTGAATGCCTGTTCTCCCCTTGTCTCATCGCCCATAGTGCTGCATCTCAAAATTTCTATGCATGTTCTGTATTTTCTCTACACGGGTGGGTTTTTACAATGTTTTCTGGTTAATTAGTATTGTACATGTCATACCTAATTAAAGTATACATTTTTATAGAAACTTGATTGGACATTCCTTTGCACTTTTATACTTTACTTTTTGGGTTGCTTCTGAACCATGCTCACACTCCTTTTAAGAGTATTTAAGAGTGTTTTACCTTTATGATTGTATTGGTTCTTGGTTTGGAGAAGGGTGAGGGATGAGTGGGGTTTTTAGCCTCCATGTGTCCTTGTACTGCTGCAGGGCAGAAGTCAATTTGTCACAGATTATAAAAATGACAGACAGCCTGTCAGCTGACTTGGTCAATCCTAAGAGACCCGTCAATAGGAATGTTGTGAGCCAAGTCCAGTAGAAACCTCCTGTAGCATTGGGCCATAACCAACCTCTGGTTTGCCTCTGCCTAGGAACTCTTGGGTTCACAGTGCAGGAGACCATTTCCCAGTACAACCTGAACATCTGGGGCTTCTCCCTGAGACTCATTCCCTGCCTGACCACACAGAATCATCCGGACTTGGGTAGTCTCTCTGCACACTGCAAAAGGCAGCCTGACTTCGACCTTTAGCTGAGGATAGCTTGCTCAGTTCTGGCTGGCATTTCAGGTCTGAAACTACAGTGTACTCTATCTCTGGCTGTAAATCTATGCCTATAGGCAACCCAGCGATCACTGAACCATGTGCCACAAAAGTTGGCACCTCAGTGGCCACCAAACCCTTTATGGCAGGACCAGGTGCCTCTGTGGATTCTGGATCTGAACTGGGCATTAATGGCATTTCCTGTCTCTTGCAATATTTATCTTAAGGATGCCCTGGGCCCATGGCTTCATGTCCTGCCTCCTGTGCTGCTTCTTTGGCTCTAGATATAGTGGCAGTGGAAAGTATTTCTTCAATGGACAGGTAATTCCCTAGAAGACAGGTCACTGGAACTCCGTCCTTTAAAGTGACATGGCGCTGAGAGCTCTTACCTCTCCTGCTAAACTCTGTAATAGCCAGTGGTCATTGGGAAGGGCCATCAAACTCCAAGACTAGTTTTTCTGGACCAGAAATGATCCGATCCTCTTGTACCCACTGTAAACAAACAGTGTTGGTACTCTCAACAGTATCACGTAGTGCAGAAGCTTTGGTCCCATTACTAAAGACAAACTTGAAGAATATCTGAATATTTGTGGGAACTCTGATGGAGATGCAGTAATTTTCCCGCTCAGAGTAATAATGAAACATTATGCCACTGTTAGGAAAGTTTCTCTTTTAGGCAGTTTGTCCTCCATATTCTCTAGACACCCAAACAGTTTTGTCTGCTTTACACCTTGTGCTGAATTTTTTGCAGAGAAGTGAAGCCTTCAGCTTTACGTTGCTGGCATGTTCATTTATTATGGTGAAACTGACTAGTCCTTCAGACTGTCAGTACTGAAAAACTATGTTTTCCTTATGTCTTTTGACCTGTTATCTCTTTGATTAACATTTTTATATTTCACACTGCATCTCTCAATACAGTGCAATGGGGATACTTTAGTATTACCCTAGACTTACACAGAGGGTTTTTTGGTTACTTTTACATGTGCCTAATGAGAAGCTGGTGGCAGCAGTTACATTTTTACCATTGTTACTGTTTAATTTTCCTAACACTTTCACGTTTGATGTCTTTGGCTACTAACTGTGTCTATTGTTCATTGGACTTCTTCCTGCCATTTCAGGTTAGGAATTCTGTTTTATGGTCATGTACCATAAGCTGCTGTTTTTACAGGCTAGTGCATGTCATATGTGTATGGGCTCAGGAAGTAGGCTGGGACTGCCTGGTCCCAATCCACATACTGGTGCCAGTGTGTCTTGGATGCACGAGTGGTGCAGATCCTTGCTATTGGAGGGCTGAGTTTGGTCACTCACCTGAATTTAGGATAAGAAGAGGAGTTCTGTATCCATTCCAGCAGATCAGAAGCGGACCCAAGTATCCTGTGTAGCTGTGCAGATGACAGAAGACTTGAGGACGAATCCTGAAGAGGTCTGCCAACCATTCTTGCTGCTGTACCAGTGAAGCCCTGCTGGACTATCTGACCTCAGAAGACCCTTGCTGGTATTTGGACACTTTGGACTGGTGGGACCAACCATACTTGATGCCTTCTCATGATCCTGCTGCATGGAGCCTTCAGAAGTGTCCCTGAACCACCTGGTTGACTGACTAACTATTTTGGGCTACCATAACAGAAGCATTGCCATTCTGCATTTTTGCCCAGACCTTTGGTGGTCTCCAGCTAGTCCTAAAAGTCGCCTTTCTACCAGACTTCAGCATCCAGTGGGCACTTGATGCAAGTTACTTGCTTTCAGAACATGCATGCATGCATTTGGACAATTCTACACAATAATATGATATATGCTGAGAATGCGATAACTGTAATATGAATGATCTAGCACTGTAGTGTTATTGAGCCAGCTATGTAATAATTACAGTCCTCACAAACAATGGTTAACTTTACATCTCTAAACAGAGATCAGGTGGGCACCTCCACTTCTTGAAGAAAATAATTATTGGAATAGTACTCGAAACCTAGTTCAGTATCTTATGGGGGCACTGTGGTAAAGGTACCCAAAGCAGAAGGGTTCAAAAATAATGTGAAGAGTAAATCTGGGGACACACGTCCACAGAAACCACATGATGTCTACCTACTAGTGCTCTGCAGAGACTCTCATTATGGAGCATTAAAAGTTCAATCAGTTACACAATATATTGACAAAGTCACAGTCACAACACTTTCATAATGCGTAAAAAAATATCCACAGTTGATTTATTATTAACATGAGGAGAGCAGTGACATCAACCGATGTGGTGCCAGTGCACATCGGACCCAGTCCGTCTCCAGGGCACCTTTAATGTCCGTTGCTCAGTGCATTTGCAAACCGAAACATCACCTGTGGCTTCGTGTCAAGATACTAAATATTGCAGAAAAAATGCCCAACTCGTCTAAAGATGCAGCTGAACGTGGTCAAACAACCAATTTGAGTTTTTTTGGGAAATATGCATGCATTTGGACAATGTTACACAATAATATGATATATACTGAGAACGCGAAAACTGCAATATGAATGGTACAGCACTGTAGTGCGATTGAGCCAGCGATACGCAGAAACACTGGTTAACTTTACAACTCTGCCAGAACGCAGAGTGGAATGTTTCTACTTTTGAGAGAACTTTGCAATACTTTAACGGAATGATCCTTAAAACTGATGTTCTTTCTGCAGTAAGTACTAAATATGTAGGCGCAGTTTTCTTAGGTGACATATCTGTCACAATTCCCCAAAAAACACAATGCTCTTAATAGGAGACTTTGTATGAATACCTCATCAGGCAACTATTTGTTCTAATAACAATGCACCTTGTTAGCAGTTTCACGATTTCTATGGTGGAAAAGAATGTATTTATAGCAGATCTGTCCTCCTTGAATTATAATTGTATTCTGATGTGCCGTGTCTACGGTTGCCTTCAGGCCTGTCTGCTTTAAAGCAGAATATAATATGTTCTCACTGTTAAAAAGGAGACTGCCATCTCATCGCCAATAAGCATCTATTGTGTGTTGCTTAGGAACCCATTAGCATATGAAGATATTTCTAATCGCTATATCCTTCTGTTATGCCATCAGGCCAGTGGACTATGGGCGTCAGAGCAGGGGAATAGTACATGCTGTTAGGTTCGTGATTTAAATACATTATTAATGCAAAGGCTTAGTTTGGTCACGGGCGGTATGGCACGTTATGTTATAATTGAGACAGGCGTAGAGGGTGAGTAAAGCGGAAGTTTTCAGGGCACTGTAAGCTATGGATAAAGAAAGTTAATGCCGTCACTCGTCTCCACGCAGCTGTTGATAAAGCAGCTCAATACCACAACTGACTATGAAGGAGACATCTCCATGTGCTCCCCGTGACTGCTGCTGATGTGTGGGTAGCTTGCATCGATTCCGGCTGGCATGCTGGCTGTGTTATTAAAGTGCAGTGGTATCCCCCGCAGCCGAGGTGCAGGTATGCTGTCGAAACCTACTGCTTCACCTGCTGTGAGTCTACTGGACCGAGACACCCAGGCGCGTCTCTTCTGCAGTTGCAGAGTGTGTGGAGACTTTGCCACCGCTGCACCTCCCTGTTCAAAGAGTGCCATAACAACTCTGCACGTGACCACGGTGTATTCCTGTGATCTGGAACCTATTTTGGACACATGATGCTGCAGCCAGTCAACCCTCCAGAACCATTATTGAGCACCAGCACCTGAACTCTGTTGCACATTACTGTGGTTCCACTTCCTGGGGCCTATAAGTGGGACTTTTGCTGCCCTTACCTTGCCACTGAAGTGTAGTTGCCTTTCACGTCATCGGGCCACTTACAATGCTCCACAAGCTTTTGATAAGCTGATCTCAAGTTCTAGAAGGGTATTTTACGTCTGCTGTGGATTGCTTGATTGACGAGGATAGTGATGTTCAAAACAGCACCACACTTGATGTTCTCTCTGTGCATTTACCATGACACTTTGGCATTACTGATTCCAGCAATGTTGGTCCAGGTGGGTGTGATGGATGCATTATTTTCATGTTCCCAATCCATCCATGGGTTTACTGGAAGATGAAAGAGAAAAGGGGATTATTAATGCATTGTGTCGCCCTTGATGTGAGTGATGTTATTTTTGAGATCCCGATCCCGGAAGAATGACATTTAGGTTGGACTGAAAGTCGCATTATCAGAATACTTCTCTCCAAAGAAAAACATAGATAATAAACACCAGTTATTCCACTCTGCAGTACAAACAATAGTGAAACCGCGGATAGCTTTGTAATGCGTTTGTAGTAGAGGATAAAACACGGTGTGGCTTTTATTTTTATTCCATTGATGAAGCTTTAAGTCGCAAGTGATAGCTGGCTGTCGGTGCTCTTTGTGCCACAGTCAGGAAATGACTTCATATTGACAATGGCACGCGCTGCATCAATAGTTGCAATGCAGGCGGAAGCCAGGGACATGTCTACTCCATTGACATAGTAACCTGCACTAGTAAACGAGTCACAGGGCCATCAGAGGTCAACGAAACCTGCCAAGCAAAAAGGTTTCCAATGAGGTTTTAAAAAAAATCTACATGAAGAGAAAGGCCCAGCAATACTTGTAACGTGCAAAGCAGAATGCAATAATGATCTTTTTCAACAGCTCTACAAGGATGCCATGTCCAACGTTTCGTCCCCTCCCAACGAGCAACAGACTACAACAATACAAGGACCCTTAAAAAGATCTGGTGGTTCCAGCTTCCGGGTCCTATCCGCACAACTATGGAACTCCATCCCAGCTAACATTAGGGTCATTCAAAGATTCGACAACTTCAGAAGAAGCGTCATATCTTGGATTCATAGGGAGAACTAAATCACTGCTGCGCACCATTTGTGTGATGACAAATTACCTCTGTATTCGACCTCCACTGGTGTATGTACTTACCTTCTGTTAATGTGTTTTTTCCCTCCACCTTTGTGTTTTGCCCTATTAATGACAAACTACCTTCTGTATTTCACTTCTATTAATGTATGAACTTACCTATTGCCATTGTGCCTTTCCCTCTAGTATGTATGTATCCCCCCTGACAAAGTAACTGCTATACTCATGCAATTGTTCTTCAAAGCGCCCAGATACACCTGGGTCAGGAGCGCTATACAAATAAAATAAACAAACAAACAAACAAACAAAGGACTAATTGAGTTGCTCGTTAGGCAGTTAGAACCTAATGACAGTTCCCGAGAAGGGCATGTGATATTTTATATTATTTTAATGTTTAAAGCAGAGACCTAGCTCGAGATCGAGTGGAAAGCTGTACAGGGTGTGGGTAGCAGGTGTCCGGTTCGGCATCTTTTAACAGAAGTGCAGGAGCAATTGACCTGTTTCTGATGAACATGCAGGCATTGGTTACGTTTTCACCATGGGTTTTGACACAGCCATTGAAAACAGCCAAACTCTTCATTTGGAGGTAAATGAGTAATCAATGGAATAACTTATTTATACAGGGGCCACTGTCAATGTAATCAATGAAGAGAACTATCTAATATGAAAGAACAGACCTCCGCTGATACCATCAACGACAAACAGTTAACCCTAAGACAAAAGTCAAACTTGTCCATGCAAAGAGACATTTCAGGTACTCTTAAAATTCAAAGATCATAACGAAATGTCAACATTTTCATCCTGTTCCCAGAAGTTCAAAGTCCAGTCTGAAATTGCCTTTCAAATTCATATATATAAATAGCTGTCCCCGCCACGTGTTGCTGTGGCTCAGTCTGGTTAAATGGAAAAGAAAGAAAAGAGAAAGCGCACGTTTGTAATATGATTAATTTCACAATGCTTATGGGTAGTTTTGAATGGCTCTGGCAGTTCTCCAAGTTGAGGCAGTTTAATTTTCCAGGCGGCGCAACACATTCCTTTCGTTCCTCCATCAAATTTCAGAGCCTTCCAATAAGGACACACTTCAGTCATGGCGCCGATGAGAACATGCCGGCTCAAACTATAATCATCAGCTGGGTTGTACCGAAATGCAAGGCGATTGTAATTGCATGATTGCTGAGCACGGGTTCGTGTTTGACGCTGATTTGCTTAGCCACTCTCAGCCTGTCACGTTCGAAGCAGATCTGAAGCTGCAGAACACGATCACCGTGCTCGCAACCGTGCATCCTAAAATCTAGCTGCACGTCGCTCTGCTGTTTCCTCGGCACATATATGAGCCAGCGTGTGTTGCTTTTGCATCCAACAGATGATGCTTGTATATCGTGTGTTGCTTTTACGTCCAACAGATGGTGCTGTTTTTTATAAAAAGCATGTTTTTACCTTTCTATGTGTAGTAGGTATATAAAACATGCGCCTATTCGAATGCAACATTGTGTCAAAATTTCAAAGCAAACGGTGAAGAACTTTTGGCGATTTAAGGTTTTGAACAAATGAACATTTACATTTTTATTTATATAGATAGATAGATAGATAGATAGATAGATAGATAGATAGATAGATAGATAGATAGATAGATAGATAGGTTATTTATAACACACTTAATACCCAGAGGTTTCTAAGCACAGAGCCTGGGATCAAACCTGTGTTGCTCAGCGTCATCTTGCTTCCAGGGCAAGCATGTTGCAACTGAGCTATCCTCCGGAGTCATTGGGCAGGATAGACATTCTCTATGGCATCACATTCAGGGCTTGGAAAATTGGCATGGCATCACAAAAAATCTTTATATCAACGAAACTGCCAAACCAGTGGCCCAGCATTGTTGGGGAGTTTCTTGGGGAGGGTGAAGCTCCTGTTTCTTTCCCCAGCCGGGTTGAGCACAGTATTATAAATACTCCGGGCCAGGAACCGTCTCGCCGACACCACCCAAAAATCCCAGACCAGCTGCTCTGGTTGGGCACTGTGCAACTTGCAGATAAAAAAGTTATAAATTCAGGAGATGGGCCACAATTCTGAGTTCCAGATGTTCATAAGGCATAGAACACCGGCACACCGGAGGGGAGTTTTGGTACCCAGATGGGATTTTATACAAAATGTGTACCCTTCCTTCTTATCCATTCTGGCCCCAATCTATTTCTCATTCTATGGTTGAAATTGCATAGAAAGGAGTAGCGAATTCGCCCACACACAAGCCACCTTCAAATTAACCTTGAGTAGGTATACCATCCACGCTCCCAAGTGCTACATGCTCACTGCACATCTTCCCACTACTACATCACCCATTTATATTGATTTAACTTAACTTTGGCAGCTGCAGTCTGCCCTTATTAATAAAGACTCATTAATAATACCCATCTTGTTAGTCCGGAAAAAGTAATTGTCACACAGTACCTTGTTGCAGCATAGCTGCAGCGTTGCCCCAGTTTAGATCTGTTGAAAACCCTGCTCTGCCGCGGGTGGATACCACAGGTACACATGCTGTGCTTCCTGGGCTTTGGCAGCCCTTTGCTTAAATTGGGTTTTGGAAGCTCTTATTTCCTCTGTGGTGGTGCTGCAAGGCTTCAGCAGGTCATTGCGGAATTTTCCTCTGTGGCAGTGGTTTTATTTTGTTGGGGCTCTGGTAGCCCAAAACGCTCATTAGGGCTTATGAGCCCATGCTGGCAGCGCAGAGCCTAACATTTCCTCTGTGGTGGTGCCTGCTATACTGTTGGCATGGCTTCACTGAAATGGGAGCCCCCGTTATTTTTCCAATTGTTGAACTTCAAATAGGGCTTTGAAAACCCGTTGAACGTTTCCTCTGTGGAGGTGCCTGGGATTATTGCTCTCTCCATGCTGGAAACAGAAAGCAGAGAAAGTCCTCATTGGACTCCTCCCAGCCCGCCTACCTGGGTGGAGTCAGCATTCACCAGCGCACATCCACGCTGAGCCCCGGCCGCAACGTCCTATGCTGCTGGGGCTCTGGATAAATTCTTCTTTCTCTGCTCTCTCCGTCTGGCCCTGGGGAGAGCAGATTTCCTGCAGGCTCCCTGGCGATGCTAGTGGTCTCCCTGGCTCCCTACAGGTGCCATCGGAGATCTTTTCTTCACCGCCCGCCACACTTGGGCACTGGACGGGCAGGCCTCCTCCCACACAGCCATGCTCTTCACCCAGGCCGCACTGTGCCAACAGCCCAGGACTCCTCTCACCTCTGGGTCACCCGGACTGGCCCCTGAGTGGCATGTAGCCATCCGGCCATGCTCCGGTTTAGGGTTCCAACACGCATGGCCCCGGGCGCCCTCATCTTCACCCAAGCTGCACCGCACACGCGGCCTGGCTCTTTCTTTTCTTCTGGCAAGCCCCAGTTGATGGTTAGCGGTCCCAGGCCGCACTCCCACTCAGGCACCGCCCTGCACACGTGGCCCCAGGTGTCAGTGTTTCCCCAGGCTGAACCGCACACACGGCCTGGGGCTTAACTTCCTGCTTGGCTGCATCTGGCAGATGCAACCCAGCACATTAAATAATGCCCTGGAGGGCTGCTAGAGGCTGTGACCGCCCAGAGACTGCAGCTCTTCTTTTTTTTCTTTTCTGTGCTCTTTCTCTTCCTGCTTTCTGTATCTTTTTCTTTAACCATCTCCTTCAACCGTCACCTTCCAACATTTTTTTCCAGTTCAGTCCATGTCTCTGTTGATTGGCAGGTGAGACCTGCAATTGTCTGTCAGCCTAAAGGTTCAATGTGTCCCCCATGGTCAGTAACATGGTACAGTTAGGTAAGTCTATGTAAAGCACATACACATTTAATAAAGTTTTGAATAAACTCCTAGTGTGTCTTTATTTATATATTTATTCATGTACTTCCCATAACTCCCTATCTCCTAGGTCCCCTTTTGGGGCCCGGGGGTTACAAGGATATTTCAATGTACAAAAACAGTTTGATGAATGGTTGCAATCTCTATTAAATTAGAACATAATTGAGCCTCCATCTGACCTCCTCTGTGGGTATTTCGCATAGTACCTGAGCCCAAGAAAGATAATGGATGATAAAGTCGCGTGTGGATGTGCAACAATCCATTCGTGCTATGCAATGTAAGCTACATCCATCACCTGCACCCTGAGTGGCCAGTCACTATGGTATATGGCGGAGAAGGAGACAACATTTTCTATGTCATCATTGGGGTGGACAAGAAGCTAACATTACATTCACCGAAGCATTATTCACATCCATGTTCAAAGGCTTGGAAAACAAGAAAGGCATCACAAAATCTTCATATCGATGAGCACCTTTCATTGTACAAAAACAGGTTGATGTATATGTTGAACGGGGCCCAGAGTCCAGGGCATGCCAGAGGTACTGGAATTACTTCAAGCCAAACTCAATGATGATGTAGACAAAGTGCTAGGCAAAGCTCAACTTTATTATCATCCAAATGAAGCAGAGACAGCATACAAGCATTACAATCTTGAGTCTCTCACCAGATTCATACCAAACAATGCTTTAAGTACCTCTGACATGTCATTTCTTGCATCATACATCACCACAATTTTACAAAACCTTTGGGGAATGGGGATTGGTAAAGGGATATGGTTAGATATGGATAATATAATGGTTGCACAGTTAATTGGGTAAATTATATTTGATGGCTCCTCCTGAGACAATCCCAATATTGATAAAGGTAAAAATGCATCACTTCTAAGAAAACGAATTGGCTAGCATACTACATGGTGGGCAGCATGGTGGGCAGCATGTCACTACCCTTAGTAGTGATTGGCTGACTTCTTTCTAACCAACACTGGACAGTTGACAGTTTATCAAGATATGCACCAGACAGTCGGTAGGGCGAGAGAGGACCATGAACTGTCTTCTATTCATTAAATCAATTACCATCCCTCATTCCTTAGACCATGAGTTCAGCACGCTCTATGTTCTTGGCCTTGGGTCTGTGTGTGCTTCTAGGGAGTACCATAGGTGCCCTATCTTCTGCTGCCACCTAATGAATAGCCAAAGTCTTCCAATTATGAATCACATGTTAGAGGACCATGTATGAAGTGGAATTACCTCCCATTTATTGGGATTTTAGCTATTATTAGTGCATGTGTCATGTTTTCTGCTGCCTCTGGGGACTCTGCTGAGTTTTTCCTCAGGGGGTCCATTTGGCTCACTGTGTCATGTCCTTTGACTAACAAGGATTGGCTGTGCTCTTATACGCTTGAATTAATTGGGGAGTATCCTGCCTATGTCCTGGGAATCACTATCTTGCATCTTTGATCTGCTGTTTCCATCAAACCTATCTCCTTATGGCCTTGGCACTAACTGCTAACTGCTTCCTGAGCTCTGTATTTCTGCGGATTCAGCCTTTTGGGTTCTTTGAAGGTCTTGAGACTTTTGTCCATTTAAAGCATGCTGCAGTGTCCATTTTAAAGAAACTGGCTGCCCTATTACACTCTGGTTTCTATTTGCGCTTCATATCTAAATGCACATTTGACCTAGTGTACGTGTTCTTCATGTGAAGTGCAGATCTACATTGTCTCTAGTGTGTGTGCCTATTGAGGTTACAATGTCAGCTTTACCGCTTTTGTCATCTTCAGCTCAGATTGTCTCTATGTCTTGTTGTACCTGCCTGGGATAAGGGTGGGATGGTTGTCTGTGTGAGTAGCCCTTCTCACTTGTGCGGCATTGGATTGGGGTGGGGCAGAAGCTATGGATGATGTTTATATATCTCCTAATATATAGATGCAATTTCTAGTAAATCATAAGTGAGTCTGCATCCAGCCCTCCTCTGTGGGTATGTGCCATGGTAAGAAAAGTGATGGTGATAGATGTGACAGATTCACATGTGCGGGCATGCAACAGTACAATCATTCTATACATCTATCACCAAGAATAAGCGACATGATAGATGACTGAACTGAGCCACTCTGTTGTATAAATTAGAACTTGATAAAGGATGCCACCAATAGAATTGGGTCCTGAATCTAGGTGCATCACCCCTTGGTCTATAAAGGTAAACATGTTTTAACTGTGTGGTGTCCTCCGCTGGTGAAGACTTTCAAGAGGAAATCCACAAGGCATTACGGCACATTTCATCTTTACATATTGCACAAACTATAGTGATGAAATCCTGTAATTTGGAAAAACACAGGATGCTCACAAAAGCACAATTGTCTCAAAACAGCCTCAATTCAATAAACCCACATTAAAGTTCTGTTACCACATATTCTCCAAGGATAACATGCATCCAGACCATGAGAAAATAGATGTATTGATCATAGCTTCTGTTCCAAAACACATATCAGTATTGCACACTTTCTTGGGTATGTTGAGATAATCAGCCACATATATTCTGGTCTTTCAAACAATCATATCTCCACTTCAACCATTGGTTTTTTGGCTCATAAAGATCAGGAGGTCAGAATCCTTTTTTATCTAGATATATGCATTGAAACAGGATGCCAGTCCAGTGGGCATGGGTGATGCTGGCTCTGCATGAAACAGTCAGCAATACACAAAGGACATACTAAGGGAAATAAATCCATATTGCAATATACATTTGGCACATGTAGAGGGTACATCATCATCTGTTCCTGTATGGGAAAAGATCATTATTGTGAGTGGCCATCAAGCACTTCTCACGATTTATGGAACTCCTAAAGCAAAGATCCCTCCATTAGTCCAAATATGACATCTCTACTTGCAGGGCTACCATTTAAAAATATTCATAAACCTGCAAAAGAACATAATCTAAATGCGTTTTTCTCTTTTCATTCACTAGCAAACCCGTCTCAGAAGAACACATCAATTACATTCTGCAAAATACAGGTTTTAATGCAATGTCCTTGGGTGATATAGCTCACCTGTCTCACACTGATCCTACTTTTTCTCTAGTTATGGAACTCTTTAATTCAAAACAATGGTGCCTTGTTAATGAATACATCAATACAGTGGTTGCGCTCAACTCACAGAAGGTGAGGACTTTTCGGCTCATTTCAAGTGAATTTTTATTTTCAAGAGATGGGGTGGTATTACAGAACCTGGTGCAAATGCAGGTAATACTGCTGAAACATAAAAAATACATAATGAACCCACGGGGTCCTTAAATCAGTAACATGTCATACATGGATGGGATGCAGAATAACTCTTACACCAAATAAGACAGACTCAGGAACCTTTCAAAAAGTATCTCCCAACTGTTTTATTATCAATTGTCTAAAACAGGGAGTTAAAACGGACATCAACGGACGTTCGCTCGTGTTCTCTCAAATATTTTACATAAAAAACAAATTTATACACTAAAAATGTGTCATATGTGACAACATACTACATGGCAAACAAGAAAAACCTATGTGGGGTTGTGATACGCTCAAAGGAAACATCTAAGTATACTTTCTATATAAGGACGGGTTGTGATTGGGTCTCTAGAGTCAGGTGGACAATTTATGCCCACCCCTAGTGCAAGTCATCTTCAACAGTTATTAGGTAGACAGTAAATTATTGGCTCTCAAACTATAAGGCCCTTTGTTATATGGCCCTTTACAATTGGTTGGCATGCTTGTACCCTTCTGGAACATTCGGCTCACTAGCAGCACTTAAACTGGCATCCCAGGTGTCAGTGGGTGGACTTGACCATGTCTCCCCACCCAATTAACCCAACATCTCTCATCGCTCGTGAGTTCTGACATTCAGATTGTCTTTGAACTTGGCCTTGCAAAGTATGCTTGCTCCTTTGAGTATAAGGGAGTATAGGCACACTTTTATCACAGTTCTAATCTGCACACCCAACTCCTATTTCCATCCTTGGCTCACATGACTGGAGACCGCATTTCAGCCTGTTTTCCAGCATTTAATTGTCTTCAATTATTAAACCTGGCACTCATAATGTTCTTTCTTTGTACCTTAACAAGGGCTGATTCAGCGTCTCACGGTTACTGTTCTTCATAGATAGATAACCAGCTCTTGGCTACTTCATCCTTTGACACCAGACCAGACAGCTCTTCCAGCCCTTTCCATGTTCTTAGCTTTATGTTGCTGCGACACTGCCTTCCGATCCTTCTTTCTCCGTGGGTCTGAACTTACTAAATATGTGACACTGATGTCTAGAATTCTATATAATGGCTTAATGTGTCCATAGACTACCATCTGAGTTCTTTCCCAGCATCCAGGCATCCAAGCTATCTCTGCTTTATCAGGACAATCCATTCTCTTCATTTCTGTTAGGACCACTTCATGCTGTCCTGCCCTAGGGTAAGGGAGCATCTTGCTCTTTCAAGCAGGCTCCTTTTTCACCTGTGTAGTCTTGATATAATCATCCTGCAATAGAAATGACAATTTCAATCTCCATCGTAGAGTGGCCCAATGTCCTTGGAACTGTCCTCGAGCCGTGCGTGTAGCAAGGTAGACAAGGCATCTGGCATGCATCGTATTCTTGTATTTCTCTGGAAATGACAGTTTGGGCAGCACTCATGGCATAAGGTACGACAGCCAAAACGTAGAAGCCCTCCTTAGATGTTCTCTCTCTCACCGTTTTCATCTGTTGATACCACATTTTATTACCAAGTGTGCTGTACTATCTAGATACATATTTATTCCATCATTGTCTTCCTCTGCACTCCTCCTGTGTCTCCCTAACAAAATGTTTGCAGCCCATACAAACAACTCTAAAGCAGCTTTATGATTGGGAGACAGCACAAGGGGCCTTGACTCATTGTGAATGGGCACATCTACGAGAGTTCCTGGAGTGCGGAGAATCAAAGGGACTTCTGCCTTGTTTGGATCAGTGAGACAGAAAAGGCGAATCAGAAGAACGAGAAAAACACAAAGCATATGGTGCATATGTATATCACGAACCAACATATTAATCCCCACCACTTGTGCTACTCTGGAGTTTCTTGAGCTTGCTCATTCTCTGAAATCATACCAGCTTCAACATACATTCCTAATTTTTACTGCAAATAAGGAAGGAAAACACTTTACTCCGGCAACTGTTATGAATTTGCTAGATGCAGTCATTCTTCTACTATTGCTAAAAGCAGCCTTCTGATTACAGAGCCATTTTTAGGATCCTGTATAAAAGTGTGGATGTCCACATCTCTTCTGTCAAGAGCCGGATAAGCTTGAAGGATAAAAAATAGCAAGTATGAGCCTGTGAGCATCCCCTTCTAAAAAGAGCATAGATGCATCCAAACAAATGTTCAGTAAGGAACGAATCGGGGTACTGCTCACTGATACTAATTCCTAACCAAGTGTTGTTATTTAGGCATAATTGTGGTACATCAGCATTTCTCTAAAGTTTATTTTCAAAGATTCCTGTGACTCAAGCTAAGAATTGCATGCCTGCTATAATATCTATAATGAGTGTCCACTGGGAGTCACGGTCCAAATGCAAATCTGCATTTATTAGTCAGTAACTTTGATGTCCTTCTTCTTTGTCATCGATCGAGTCTGCACATGCTGAAATTCTTCTTCTTGTCTTTCTTCTGGATCAATGGCTGGAGTTGCTGCAGTCTCGCCAGCGTATAGTTTGACGTCTTTCAGATGTATCCACACTTGTCTGCCTCAGACTTTTACTGCTGATGGAGTAACATTTTCAACAATGAAAGGGCTCTCAAATCTTGGTTTGTGCCACTTCCTAGTGAAGTTTTTAATTAGCACGGTGTCGCCAGAAAATAGTCTCAATGCTGATAAAAGTTCATTTGATCCAGTTGCTTAATGGTTTTCATCTGTGTTCTGAGACTGACCCCCCTGTCGCTTCAGTTGATCTGAAATGATAGAGATACTAGCGGTCATACATGTCAAATAATCACGTAACTAATTTCCTAACATTTTTGCTGTACTCTGGGCATCACTTCTACTACTTGATGGAGGAGTTAAAGGTGTTATCATTCGCCGTCCTCTCACTAGTTCATGGGGTGTGAGGTGGTGGTCTGAACCAGACTGATTCCTTAGGGCACATAAAGCTAAGGGAATGCAATATAGGCATCCATTTTTCAATGTAAATTGAGCTTGGCAATCCTGTCTTTAAGGATGCTATTGAGTCTCTCACATATCCCCCGTTTGCGTGCAGGTGATAAGCATAAGAAAACTTGTGCTTACTACTCAACATTAGTCCTATCTGTTCAAACACTTCATTGACAAAGTGTGGCCCATTATAAGATCTCAGCACTTCACACACTCTCAATCTTCGAAAGACTTCATGTACTAAAACCTTTGCTGTGCAAGTGGCGTCAGGGTGTGTACATGGACCTGCTTCAATCCACCTGGAGTAGGGACACACCACCACTATCAAATACCTGTATCCACTACACACTTGCAGCATATCAACATAGTCAAAATGTTCATGCTGAAAAGGTCCATTCAGCCAAGGAATTACTCCTCTAATCATTCTCAGTGTATGCCCAGCTGTAAACTTTTAACATACGATGCAGTTTACTACATAAAATGTAACCTGTTCTAACAAATTTAGAGTAAAACAATCTTCCACAATAGTTGCATCAAGACTTTCCCTAGTTACATGGGCAGGGTAGTGCAGCTGTTCAAGCGCTACCTTTAAAAATGCTACTGGCATCACTGGCTTTCCAGTGCTGTTCTGTTAACATAATGTTTCAGTGGGGGATAAAGAACACCCCCTTCGCTTCCATAACTCCTGTTTTTCCTGTGGTGCACTTCCTTGAATCTCCATTAATTGGGTTCTTGGCAAATTATTAAATCCTTCTTTCACTACCATAATTGTGACTATCTTCCCCTTAACATCTGGAGTATCAAAACTTGAAATATCTGGTGAATATGCAACCCATTTGGCTTCTGCATATACAGCTTCGTTCCCGCAAGAAATAAAGTCTGTACGTGTAGTATGAGTGGTGCATTTAATGACCGCTATGTCTACTGGGAGCTGTAGTGCCTTAATAAGCCTGTCCAATAAGGATGCGGGCTGCACTGGAGTGCCATCCGCTCAGAGGTAGTTCCTCCTTTTCCAAGATGCTAGCCCTGTGCGTATGGTTGACGTCACATAGGCGGAGTCACTGTACACTGTTACTTCCTGCCCTTCATGATTCTTGAGCGAAACAATGAGCGCTACTAATTCTGCCGCTAGTGCTGAAAAGTGAGACAGTAGCCTTGCACTTGTTACACCTTCAAACTCGCCATTTGATCTCTGTCTCACTACAGCTGCGCCAGAATGCCTTTCTCCACTTACTTGATCAATTTTTGAAGAACTATCAATAAAGAGGATTTACCCCTCTGCCAATGTGTTTTCTTTTCACGTGCGGTATATCATAATAGAATTCTATATAGTTTGCACAATCATGTACATGGTAACTCTCTGTCACTGGCTCAGCTATAAACATGGCAGGATTCACTATTTTACATCTGACAATTGTAATTGCTGGGTTTGAAATTATCACTTCATAAACAGAAGCTCTGTGGGATGTCAATGTACCTTTAGGTTTCTTTAAAATGGCAAACTAAGGATGCTCCACAAAAAGAGTCATAGAACAACCCATTACAATACTTGTAGACTTCTCAATTGCAAATGCGGCGGCTGCCAATGACTGTTCTCAAGGAAAATGCCCTTCCTAACTCAGTCTAGAATCCCACTGTAATACGGTAGAGGCTTGTGCCATAATGTAGTCCTCTCTGTAGGCACTGCTGTCATGACTGTGCTATTCGTGGGCGAGAATAAAAAACTCTCAGCATAATTGGGAATTCCTAAAACAGGAGCTATACAAATTGCTTTCTTCAACTCTTCAAACCCTTCCTCCATTTCCTCAGTGCCTTCTATTGTGACTTTGTCTACTTGTGCTTTCTTCAAAACCTGCAAAAGGGGTCTTGTTTATGAACTGTAATCAAACACCCAGACTCTAACGTAATTACGTAGCCCCAAAAACTGCTGAATCTGCTGCACCATGAGTGGTTTTGCAGTTTTCATAATTGCTCAGCTTTCTCAGGAGTCACCTTCTTTCTTTCATGTGAGTTCAACTGTCCTATGTACAACACCTCTTCTTAGCAGTACTGCAATTTGTCCTTGTCCACCTTGTATCCCTTTTCTGCTAGGATAGTCATTAACTGAATTGAGTCCTGCCTGCACTCATCTTCTGTGGTGCTACAAATTAAAATATCATCTGTGTACTGTAGAACCACGCTCTTAAAATCAATATTACCCGGGTTCATCTGTAAGACTCTATTAAAGATCAATGGAGACTCACAGTACCCTTGGGGCAAACGATTGTGTGTTTAAGATGATTCTGGTGAAACATAAATTAAGTGAAGTCTTGTGAGTGATTGAGAAAAACGCATTTTTCAAATCAATCACCATGAAATATCGTGCTTCTACTGAGATACTGCATAGTATCGTAGTCGGGTTAGAAACCAGAGGAAACTCTGTATCTACAATCTGGTTAATCGTCTCATGTCCTGTATGAATCTCCATGACCTTCCCTTTGATTTTTTCACAGGGTACACTGCAGTGTTACCCAATGATTCTGATGGTACCAGAATACCTTGTTACATCAGTGCTGAGATAGTCTTGAAAATACCCTCATGTAACGGTTTATTGAGAAGCCACCCTCAACACAGAGTCCCGTCCCTCCCCACTCAAGTGGTTATTCAACAAACTTTTTTAGCCCTATCTCAGACACATATCATGCGCCTTGGATCCCTCTCCCCTGAGCTAACAATGGGCCTAAAACCAGGCCGGTGTACAGGAAATATATTGGTATTTATTTAAATTAACAGTAATAGAAATTAGCACGAAAATATCAAAAACACCACTTTATCCATAGCACAACACAATCAACTTATCGCAGCATAAATAGATCACAAAGTGAGTTAAAAAAAACACAATATCAATTTTACACTTTCTGCCAATTTCACTCTATGAAATAATTACACTGATCAATAATATACATCCACCCAAACCTTTGGTATAAAATAAACACAGGGTGATTTATCATTTTGTTTTTCAGACCACCCCCTTAATCTGGTCTATGTTGTGAAGTACTTACAGCAATATTTGAATGCTTTGGGGAATTTTGGATTTCAGACCCCCCTTACTGAAAGGCCTGTGTTGGGGAAGCTGGATACAAAGTATGGACTGATTTAAGAACAAAGACACCCCTCTTCCTTAAAGAAGTCGGGGTCAGCTGGACAACAAGGATTACCCAATTACATTATAAGCTATAGTTTTCAGCTCAAAATGGGAGGTGAACTTTTGTTAATTTTGAATTTTAACAAAATTCCCCCCGTAGTGGTCTGCCAAATGGGTAATTCATTGAATTAATATTTTTGGCTATATAGGCTAAGGATCGACACAGTTTTGCCCCCCCGACCCAGTGTAAAGGGAAAGGATTCAGGGCAAGCAGACAGCCCCCACCATTTGGTTTTCCAGAGCTTAGTTCTACCTCCATATCAAGCCTCTGTTTAAGGTTCAAGAAAGCCAGCTGCATCTCAGGACACTCTCAAAAGATAGGGCAGGGGTCTGGTCACTTCACTCTCAAAGATGGCCTTCCGCTCTCTGCCACAGGACCCAGTCAGATTTGAGGCCTTCCTAGAAATGGACAGCTCCACCCAGAAGTCAGCTGTCAGATGGTAAGTTTCAGCAGCCTTTCTGTCTTTCTCCTTTTTCTGTCGACCGGTTTTTGTCTGTCTGACCCCTGTCGTAGTGCAGTCCCCCTTATATAGCAGAAATGACATCACCAATTTTACAATCTTGGGGAAGTACCCTGCAATAATCCCTGCCACTAGGATTGGACAGTTACTTATCTCTGTCCTCTCAACCCGTCTCCAAGTCAGGATTGGTTTAGGGATTTGGAGCAACAGATGGCAATTGCTATTTGTAATTACTCTTTTGTTCTCCTTTCAACTTTTTGGCAAAAACTAGTTATGTATCACAACTTCATACTTTTACCAGCAACTGCCATACCAAACATATTTTCTATTTTAGCTGATCATGGAGAATTAGATAAGCCGACCACCAAATCCGTACAATGTATCATGGCCATGTGGCACATTTCTGTTGTTTCCATAAAAAGTTATGAAGATGTAAATTATTAAGCATATCCCTAATTTCATTTTCCACCTTTTCACCAACTCTCACATTTGGAACATGTTCAGATCAGCCAAAGTCCTATTCTAACTGGCCATTACAGTTCCCAGAGTCACAAGTAGATACATTTTATATCCCAAAAATTGCCTGGAAATTACATTAAAAAATTGTAAAAAAATGAAATCAATCCACAGTATGGTTGCTGCGAAAAAGGCCTAAATGATAACAGTCCTTTTAAATTATTTGTGAATGTTCATGTTCAGCAAATAAGAGGTCTGCTTCATCCAGCACAGCCATCTGTCTCCCTGGACCAGCCTGTGACCAGAGGTTTTTTATGAGTCTCTTTGAGGTTGGTAGCTTGCTCTTTGAAGTGGGTGCCCCATTTTCACACATATTAGTCGTGCTCCAGCCAAGGAGTTTTCTTTTTTGGTGAAACATAATATACATTGCTTTTGTCAACCCACACATTATGTTTTGTTTTGCTGACATTTTACTGAGTGATTTTTCTCCCCATTTTGCTTTTTAAAGCCATTTTTATTTGCACATACATGTACAGGCCGTTTTTGCTTTCATTGTTTAAAAATCCTGTTTTCCATGTCACAGGGATCTTTGATTCTTCCTTCTTTTGTAAATTAAACTGCTGCTTGTCCATTGGTAATGACAGCTCGGCCCCTTTCCACATGGCTCTTTAACTTTACTTGAAAAACAAAAGCAAAAGCCAGGCCGTTTTTGTTTCAGTGGTTAAAGGCCTGCCATTCATGTGAAAGGGAATTCTATTTGGGACCTTTAAAAGCACGCCACACTCATCAGTATCTCGAGACATGGGGTGCTGTCTTGCTCAAGGTAGAATTGCCCCTGGCTTCATCTTTATCGTGACTTCCCCTATTCCCTTTAATAGTCCTACATCATAAGGGCCTGTAGTCCATAAAACGCTTGGCACCTTTTCCAAAACTTCATCAAAAAACCTGGCTAGACCAGACGTGCATACCGCCACCCGCGAGCAAACTGGTAATGTGGTGGCCCGGTATGAACGGTGCTGATCCCTTACCACACTCCTAATGAGGCCCAATGTCATGTTAAGTTTCGTCATCAAATCTCTTCCCAAAATTTTAACTGGTGTCTGTCGAGAATGCAACAATGGAACAGACATACTACTCTCTCCTATGGAGACTCGGTATTCATCAGTAAAAGGAACTTGACTCATAGCTCCAGAGAACACCTGAGCATTCATGGCAATTCCTGACATTGGATATTTTTCCTCTCATATCCATGAACGAGTAGCCCCAGTGTCTTCTAAAAAAGAAAAGTATTTGCCTCCTATTGTCACATCGACTCTTGGTTCCTCTTGGGGGTCTGGTGTTACAGATAGTACTGAACACACAATTGGCTCCCAACATCTGCCTATCCATGGTGGGGACAATGGTTCCTACCGCCTCCTTCCTGGCATTGATCTTAACCTGTTCACATATAGTGGTGATTCTTCCTTCTGACTATACAATCGTCCTCTGGGGTGCTCTGGGTATGCTATGGGATCTGGCGTCCTATCCTTGGGTTGCTCTAGATGAGACCATCTTACTTCCTTGTCCGTATGCAGGCCTCCCTCTGGGGCACATGCACCTCCTCCCTCTTCCCCACGGAAGGATTCCCTTTCTTCGTCTGACATGTCTAGTCCCTAACTAGTGCGGCTCTCGTCCTCTTCACCCTTGTCTAAAGTCAGTCTGCTTAAGGATAAGGCCCTACACTTCCTATATCAAAGTTCTCTTCTAGGGACACCCTAGATGGCCTTGACATCGCTCCCTTTTACCGGGAGGAACTTCCACTCTGTCCCATCGTATTGTAGGACTTGGCTCCATAATTTCCTTTTGAATACAGTTCATATCAAGCTCCTGTTGTCTTATCTTTGGTTCTAATTCCTCATCTAATTCTCTTTGCTATTTCATTTCCCATCTAACTTGCTCCTCTTCCTGTCTTATCTCTTCTCTCCTTACCCCTGCTCTACTTTCTTCCGGTTCTCTTCATCTCTGTATTCTTTTGTCCCTTAATTTATGTGCTTCCTCCTCTTCTCTCTTCCTTTCTTGCCTACCCCGTTCTTCTATTGCTCTCTGCCTGTTGTCATACTTTCTTTGCTCCTGTGCCCTTTCTTCTTTCTTTTGTTGCTCCTCCTGATATATCTGTTCTCGTCTCTGTCTGCTCTTTCTTTTATTCTCATATTCTTTTAATCTCTTTTCTAGTTCCCTGTCTTTCCTATCCTGAATCACTGCGACTTTGGAGGTGCACAAAATGATGGTGACATTTAATGCGCCCAAGCAGAGCGGGGGTTGCGGAGGGGTGCCCCCGCTCTTCCTGGGTGCAGTAATGGGGGTCGGGAGTTGAAGGGGTGTCCCCCGCTTACCATTTTGGAAAGTGGGGGACACGAAAGAAAAAAAAAAAAGATAAGCACCCTGCGGCGTCAGCTCCAACCCATGTTAGTGGGAGGAGCTGACACTGCACAGAGTGCGGGTGGCACACGCAGAACTGTGCTGCCCTAAAGGTAAGTGGGGTGGGGGGGTTGGGATGGTTAATGCAGGCCAGGGGAAGTGGGCACAGTGATCCATAAGATCACTGCGCCGCGCCGTAACTGCCGTCAGCATTTTCGGTGTCGGGCGGCGCAGTGATCACATAGATCCATATTCACCAGTGACATAAAGACTTTTACTGGGCAAATGTGTCCCCTGCTTCCACTGAGCCTAAAAGCGACCTAGCAGCTACCACCAACCTATTCAGGTTTGGTAAGGAAGCAGGTCCTACTACATCCTAGGTCAGGGTGTAGTGCAGCATCATCAGGCATGCTATGATATGATAGGTTATTTATAACACACTTAATACCCAGAGGTTTCTAAGCGTGGACCTGGGGATCGAACCTGTGTTGCTCCGTGTCGTCTTGCTTCCAAGGCGAGCACGTTGCAGCTGAGCTTTCCTCCCGAGACAGCATCACTGCATTCATCCAGCCTATCCAAATAATGACAGTGGTCCCAGCAGCTGCAGCATAAAACAGGCCCATTGACAGCTCCAACTAGTGGTTGGGGGCGGCATGAAACTGGCAGATCCAGAATATGGGATAATACCCTTTGACTGAGTCAGAAGCTATAGGGGCACCCACTGCTTGTATTCTTGGGGTGTCTGTAAACTGGAGAAGCTAGATTGCTTGGTAGTTGCAGCCAAAATGGAGGGCACATGCAGCCATACCATCTATCCTTATTGCAGGACCCTGTTAAGGGGTGAGGAATGAGGCAGTTATGGGGTAGGGACTTGCCTCAAATGAAGACTCCCCATGTGTGAGCGAGTTAGTTGTCTGTGGCAGAGCTTGAGAACTTTAATGGGAGGCAATTGTCTGTGGGAGCTTGAAACTGAAAGTCTATGCCTGTGAGAGACCCTGATAGGTTTAGTGTGTAGCTGTAATCTGTGGGAGAGACATGGAAATGAAATGGGTTGGGTCACCCTGTGAGAGATCCCAAGAAAATTATGAGGTGTCTACTCCCCGTGAGAGGGCCTGAGAACATTCAGGGATGTCTGTGCTCTGACAGCGAGTCCACAAATAGGGGGTTGGTAAAACCTGTTAATGAGCCTGTGAACCTCAAGCGTTGCATTCACACCTTAGCAGATTCTGAGATTTTGAAGGTGTTGCTGTACTGTGTTAGTGACCTGGGAGCTTTAGTGGGTGGATGAACCCTGGGGGAGAGCCCACACATGTTAAGATGTGGCTAGGCACAGTGAAAGAGCCCAGTATCTTTAGTCGGTTGCTATGACTTGTGAGAGAGCCCAGGAAATGTAAGGAGTGGCTGCAACTTGTCAAATAGCCAAAGAATGTTAATGGGTGGCTGATACCTGTGAGAGAGTCCTGAACATTTAGCAGGTAGCCATGTGAGGGAGCAAGAGACATTTAAGCGATGGATGATTCCACTGAGAGAACCCAAGAATGTTAGTGGGTGATTTTACCCTACAAAATAGCCTCGGAACTTTATGGGGTGACTGCATCCTCTGAAAGAGTCTGCACATTTTAAGGGGTGGCTGTGAAAAATTGCCCTCGCTTTTTTATTTTTATGATTCCTAATTTATTGCATTTGCATTGCTCTTTGCTTTGTGCTCGTTTTAATCTGTGCTTGCAAAATAATTTTAAATACTTGTTTTAAATAATCTATTTTAGTGTGACTTAGTGCTCTTTGTACCACTACTTATCGATTCTTTCTGTTGGGCGATTTAAAACAGTGTGCTTCCTGACAGCATGCTGCACGCTCTGACCGAACTACAACCTCCAGTTTGTTTGTAGTTCTTTGGACCTTTTATTTGGCTTGCAGGCACGACTGCTCTGGGCACGACTAAGCAGGTTAGTGCCTGTTTGTGCTTGGTGTGTGTGTGCGTTAGCGGATCCCCAAGGCTGATTCCCTCTGCTAATCATAAGCACTTTGTATGATTTTTCCACTCACCTTATGTCTCGAACTGGGTTAATTTTGAGTATACAGAGGAACCGGAAAGCTAGACTTGAGGCACAACAATGTGATGATATGCACGTGGCTTTACCATCTGAACTCGTTGGGTACTCTTTCTCCCAGAATGATCTCCCAACTCACGGTATTCACAAAAACACACACAATCAAGATGGTGTGGCTGACCTACTTGTAATAGCAAACATGTGTGCAAATGCCCCATGTTTGGTGACTACTGACCTTCCTGCTCCCTCACACATGCTACACTCAATGCACCATGATGCCTGCAACAATAACATTAACAGTGTTGTGAAGAATCTCTCACAGAGGCACGCACTGTGCCCTCTCCAGTCGCCGACTCTCTGCTTCACCTTGTCATCCCTACTACCCTCACCCTTAGAGAACATGGAGTGGCGATTGAAGATTTTCTCACAGGCTCAAGTCCTGTCCTTCTGGCTATCACTGAGTACTGGCTTAATGAAATGACCTCCTCCGAAGCTACCCTTTCTATCCCCGATAACTACCAAATCTTTCAGGATGACCGCAAAGTGAACCGGGGAGGTGGGGTAGCTCAACTTCAATAAAATCATCTACACTCTCACCCGGTGCCCTATGTGGCACTGAATGACTTTGAGAGTCTCATAGTGAAATTAAGGATTTCAGACAACATGTCGATATCCATTGTTATTATTTATAGACACCCAAGGGTTATTCCTCTCTTTGAGGAACAGGTGATAAACCTTTTGAACAAAATCACCAAGATCAACACCCCAGTCCTAGTGTTGGGTGATTTCAATCATTGGGTTGACTCTCTATCAGACACTGTCACTTCATTCCTACTGGGTGCTCTCGGAGCCATCGGGTTCCCGCAATGGGTGTCCGGACCTACACATAATGGAGGGCATACCCTTGATTGGGTCCTCTTGCACAATCTCACGGTTTTGAATCTCCTTATTTATCCCTCTATTTGGTCCGATCACCACCTGCTCACCTTCTGTGTAAATATCCCGGGGCCACCGACAAGACTATATACCAATCCTAGATTAGTCATTAAAACCAGGAACTGGAAGAACATAACTCCTGCAAAACTGTCTCCTTTGCTTAGATGCAAGTTTGGCTCCTTGGATAACTACGAGAAGGCCTATGAACTACCTCGTCACCTCATTGTTACCCTTGAAGGGGTTATCAATTCCTTAGCTCCCAGGATAAACCGTTGTGTAAAATCTGAGATACTCAACAAATGCTGGTTTAACAACACCATTCTATATCTTAGACACCAGAAACGGTAAGCCGAACGTTGCTGGCATAAAAACATTTCACCCACAATTCTGGCCGCCTTGAAATTTCTGGTTAAACAGTTCAAGGAAGATATTGCACAAGCTAAATCTGCTGTCTATAATTCTAGGATCCTGCAAGGTAAATCCAGTTCTAAGGAACTTTTTGCCATCTTCAATGACTTCAAAGGGAAGCCTCGTACTACGGCTGGCCCAGGGAAGAACGACGATTGGTGTCAAACAATCCACAACGCCTTTTCTGACAAAGAGCCTCATTACACGGTAGGTGGTAAACCATGGTGCTATTAGCACCATTGTTGCCGCCGGTACCATACCGGTACCACCATGGAGGAAAGGGGGATTACCACCCCATTCCAAGGTTGGCGGGGCGGTAATTGCACCTTTCTCCATGGCCCTTCCCCATTCCCATTTTTGCCCCATAGGGCATAATGGGAATGGGGAAGGAGCTAATTATGGTACTGCAAATTGTGGTAACGTAATTAGCACCAAGGTCCCTTTGCGGGTCCCAACTTAAACGGCTGGTCAACACCAGCCATTAAGGTCAGGTCCCGCAAAGGGACCTCGCAGTAAGGCGTTAAGGGTTAACGGTCACTGGTACCCTTACCGGTGACCGTTAACCCTTACCGCCTTCCGTGTAATGAGGCCCAAAGTCTTTTCTCATCAAAATTCCATTCAGATTACCAGGAACTCACGAAACTTGGTGAGGGATTCCCTATCTGACTCCTGAAACGAAACACCCAATAGTCTCCAATACCTCTTCCTTCCAATGTAAACCCAGTACCAAGACTGTTATTTCCCAGATCGTCAGTAGCTTGAAAACCACATCATGCCGAGGGGATATCTGCCCTTCCAGCCTGTTTATTTGCTGTATTGATGTGTTATGTCCTTGGGTGACTAAGATAGTCAACCTTTCATTCACCGAGGGATCCGTGCCACTCTTCCTCAAGGAGGCATGGATCACCCCGCTCTTGAAGAAAGACAACCTTGATCCATTGTCTGCGGAAAACTATCACCCCATAACTAATGTACCGTTTCTCCTCAAAATTCTGGATAAGGTTGCATATTTACAATTCTAGAGCTTCATCGAATGGAGCAATATACTCGGAATACACCAGGCAGGTTTCAGAGCCAGACATGTCACTGACACTGCCATGCTGGATCGCAAAGCGAACCTGTTAAACATTATTGATCATGGCAAACCAGCTCTCTTATAGCTCCTCGATCTATCTGCCGCCTTTTATCTGGTGGATCATGCCCTGTTGGTGGACAGACTGAAATCCGTCGTAGGCTGCTCTACCTTGGCTTCACAATGGATCGCTTCCTTTCTTGGCCTCCGGGATGCCAGAGTGACCATTGGAGAGGCACTTCCCAGGTCAGAAGCCATCACTTGTGGTGTCCCTCATGGGTCCTGTATTTCCCCTTCTTTGTTCAATATCTACATCATCTCCCTCCTGAGACTTCTAGATGGCTTTGGTATCCTGTATACCAACTACGTAGATGACACTCAGGTCGTCATGAAACTCTTGAGTCTATATGTTCCAGACCTACTCAACCTTAATACTATCTATTCTGCTATCCATGATTGGATGGCATTCACTTCTTTTGTCCTTAATACTAAAAATACCAAACTACTGATTGTAACCTCTGGCCCTAAACTAAAAACCCTACCGTTGGAGTATAACAGCTTTACTATCTCTAATACTGTCATCCCTGTGGCCAAGAAAGTAAAGACCCTCTGTGTCACACAGATTCCAAACTGACAAAGAATCAGCATGTTGCCAGATTCTATCCTCATGTGGCCTCATCAATAAACTACTTTGCAATATCCAGCCTTTTGTGCCACATGACAACACCTCCATTCTAGCCTCTGCCCTTGTCAATTCCCATCTGGACTACTGTAACAATCTTCTGAGTGGATGCTCCCAGTCCAACCTATCCGCACTGCAGATAGCTCAGAATGGAGCTGCCTGTGACATCACTGGCTTATCCAAAAGGGCTCACACAACAGCTTCCAGGTGAGATCTTCACTGGCTTCCCATGAAGCATAGAGTCACACTCAAGATACTTACACTCACTCACAGGTGTGTACTCAAGACAGCTCCAAAATACTCCACGGACTGCCTTCAGCCATATGTTCCTTCACGCACCCTTAGATATAAGGATCAAACTTGTGCAGGCTAGGTTTAGGCTGGTAAAAGCCAGAGGATGCAGCTTTGACGTTGTGGGTGCAACCGCCTGGAATGCGCTACCGATCATCCTTAGAGCTACAATAACGGCAATTGAGTTCAAGAAAAGGCTGAAGACTTATCTCTTCAACCTTCCTCCTGACTGACACCATTGCTTTGATCAAATTGTTTGACCATCGCTGCTTGTCAAAATTGTCTGACCATTGGATTGCCTTTTTCAACCCTCTACTTGTCACCCATGTCCATCTTGTTTGTCTCTATGTGCACTCTGAAGCCTTTGAGCATATAGCGCAATATATTAAAATTCAAATAAATAAATAAGCTGTAATCAGTTTGACCTCTTTGCCGGCACCCACTTCACCCATGCTCGATACGCGCTACCTTTGCTGTGATCCTGCATCTGTGCTAATGGTGCATTATCTGGCAGCACCTAGCTTCAGATCGCATGCTTTTCTGCATCTTCTAACTTCGATTCACTGGAAATCTCTCAAGGCAACCTGCCCCAAGATGGCCGCCACCCCGATCCCACCCATCGCCTGACCCAGTCCTGCCATGTGCCTGGCCTCCAGCAGCCCGGATTGGCTACTCCGTTGCTTTGTGTAGCCTTTCAATAGCCGGCAGGTTATTCAGCCGGCCTATGAAGTAAGGCCTGGAATGAAGGCCTCTGTGCTGACCGAGCTGACAGAGCGCTACAGGCGCTAGGCGCGTGCATGCTGTCTACAGCACCAGCCGTACTTAGAACAACTGAGGTGAGTCCTCCTTCTGACTGCCATCCCCTCCAGGAAGCTCCCACGAAACATCACCACTACCTGTCACATGTATCAGCATACCAGAAGAAGGACGGTGAGACTACTTCAATGCCAGAAGAAGGACGGTGAGGCTACTTCAATGCCATTAAGACTCACTTCCCTTCTACCTGCCCGGACACCGTTTCCTGCTAGTTCCCTATCTGTGCCCAAAAACTTGCACAAGTGCACATGTTTATAACTGGCGCACTATATTAATGCTGCATGCCCAATATTTATGCATCTCATAGCCCTACTGCATGACCCGTAATCTTGTACTTGCATAACCATTCCCTGCCGAGTGCCTCAAATCCACCTCGACGTGGGCCCATACCTCGCCACAAAACTTTGGGTAATTTATTCGTTCTGTACATGTGCCCTGCATACACTGCCCTACCTGTGCTACTTAAACTTTGCATTGTAATTTATGCATCCGTCGTGCTGCTGAGCGTCATCATCCTGCTCTGTGTTCTGTTGCTGGAATAGTACAGTCATATCTGCGCCGGTCATACCAATGGCTATACCCCCATCTAGATTTTAACATATTATGCCACACTATGCTTGCACGGCGGTGACCATGACTAGGTACTAATGTATCCCTTGCATGAATAGTATACCTTAGCTGATTCTACTGTCTTTTAGCCCATGCGCCTACCAGCATTGCATTACTGATATATATTGATGTATAACTGTGACTTGACCCAATCGTTAAGATTTATTCTAGCCATATATTTTATGCACCTTATTACGGTCCATTGTACTAATCTACACGGCCTATATGCCCTCTTTTACTGACTAGACTTGGCCTTGATGCTCAGTCCCACTTACGACTATTGTCTAGATGTCAAGCTGCCCGACATACTCCACTGCTTCTGTATTGATTAAGTGTACTATTGTCTTGACGCGTTACCTTAGCCCATTTCGGCTACTTAATCCTGCTTAGGCCCAAGTGTCTACTCGACTCCCAGGAACTGCACTTCGTTCACTATACTGTTTAATCGGACTACCTTGTGCCACCTAGTGACCACGCCCCTTGTGCTGTGCCATCCTCTGATTTTGGAATTGGAAAAATGTCAAAATTAGCAATACTGCTCTGCACTATGGCTGCTTCCATGTATGTCAACTTTAGAAGCCAAGAACATATCGCTCAGTCTCTGCTAGTACCGATCCTAGACCTTAGCCCGCCCACTGTAACAAACACTTTTACTACAAGTCAACCCTCTATAACAGAGCCCTAGAGACAGCATCCTACGCCTCTCTACTCTGTGCCACGTCCCACAGAAATGATAGACTTCACGCTAGATTAACTAAGTTATATGTACCTCTGAGAAGATCCCTTCCGGCCACTAACCTTAAAACTAACCAGAAGCCTAGCTTGATACCAAGTCATTTGAAGCTGTCGCCATCACTGTCCATCTCGAAGATGTTTGCCCAGCAAATTAATAATGTTAATTACAAGTCATGCAATAATAACCTTGACAAACCTATCCCAGTCCACAAAGTAACTGAGGTCCCCCCCCCCTCAAAGGAGCACTTCTCAATACAAGATTGATTGTCGCCCATGCCACCGACATTGCCGATCTAATTACTGAAGGTAATTTGGATTTCCTTGCAGTCACAGAAACATGGCTCCATAATGCAGCAGGACCCGCACTTATGCTAGCTATCGCCGATGGCTACACTATATATAGACAAGACCGAGACAGTGCCCGAGGAGGCGGTATTGCCATTATTTCTAAATCATGTCTCTGCCTTAGGTTAGCCCCTACCCATCTATCACAATCATGTGAAGTTCTCTATGCCAAATTCCATATAAATAATTCACAATCACTCACCATTCACCTAATATATATACCGCCTGGTCCCCTTGGTACCTTTGAGGATCTGCTTAACATAATCATGAATAACCCTAAACCTTCCTCGCAACTACTCCTATTAGGAGACTTCAACCTAGGTTTCAATGACCAAATGGACAAAAATGCCACAGATATAGTCAATATAATCAACACACTAGGTCTATCCCAAAATGTTAACAAACCTACCCACCTAAAATGGGTAATATTGGATTGGATAGTGGATTATAACTGTTCAGTTACTATCTCATCTATCCTGCCGTTATCATAGACAGACCACGCTCTGGTGTCCTTCCACTTATCTACTATAAGACCCACTCCATTGGCTCAGCCATTAGCGCCACCATGCTCTACCAGAGGCAAAAAAAGTATCACAGTAGAGAAAGTTATCCCTGCTATCCTGTCTACCCTTAATGCACTGCCAGAAAATCTTGATCATAGCATCCTAGTTCAGGAATACAACAATATTATGCTCACCACCCTGGACAAAATTGCCCCTGTTAAACTTAGACCTAGTAAACCAATAGCCCATTTAAACAAATGTTTCACACCACAACTTAAAGACCGTCGTATCTTTAAAAAAAAAAGTGAAACCAACTGGAGACTTTGCCCTTCCAGCGAGAGCAAAGCTAAATTAACTTCACTTTCCTCACATTAAAAGAAGGAAATCTGCCGGGCAAAACGCAACTCCTATGACAAGCGTATTGCTAAATCCAACTCTAGTATGAAAGAACTTTTCTCCATACTCAAAGAACTAGAGTCCCCAATAGCTATACCCAATGTTTGTACAAAAGAGAAATCTTGGTGCACAGACATCCAACATGCTCTAGCAAACAAAATTAACACGCTCCAAAATAAAATTCAGCAAAAAAAATAAGTACTGAACCTACAGTATTTGCCCAATATTCTCTTGCCAAGTGTCTCACCACTGGCACACAATACTACTTTCCATTTCTCCAAAATGTCTACCCTGGAAGTAGAAAAAACTATCCTGTCACTGAAGCCTTCGAACTGCAAAGGCGATATTTGCACAGCACAACTAATAAAAGATGCTGCCAGAGAACTATCCCCATTTATCACCAAACTGATAAATGCCTCCTTTGCCACAGGCACCATCCCTGCTAATCTTAAACAGTCATGGGTGCCCCCCCTTCTCAAGAAATAGACCCTAGATCCTCTTATCCCTACTAACTACCTGCCTATCACCACGGTCCCATTTCTACCTAAAATACTGAATAAAGCTGCATATGCACAAACTCCTACGTAATAGACAATCTGGCTTGCGTCCACTACACGGAACAGAGACAGCATTAATAAACCTTAAGTCCCAAATAGACGAGCAGAGAGACAAAGGTAAGACAGTACTCCTGCTCCTACTTGATCTCTCTGCCGCATTTGATCTGGTCAATCACAAGGTCCTATGCTGACACCTTGATTCTGCGGCCCACTTCTCCCCGGAAGCCATCAAATGGATTGAGTCCTTCCTGAGTGAGAGAAATATGAGAGTCTTCTCTCCGTCGGCAGCCGCAGACCCGACACCTATCCTGCGGGGTTCCTCAAGGCTCCTCCATCTTGCCAACCCTCTACAACATCTTCACTAAACCCTTGTTCGATGTTTTGGACCATCTGGGTATCACCTACACTAATTACGCAGATGATACTCAGATTCTCCTCCCGCTTTCTGGAGATCACAGTAAGGACACGGGATTGGTGAACCAAGTATATCTTATCATCCAAGCATGGATGGCCACTAATGGCCTGTGCTTGAACGATGATAAGACTGAGTTGATAATTCTGGGCTCACACGCTAACATTATAAAATTAGGCCAAGAATTCCCCTCATTTAATATTGACGGGAATACTATCAAAGTCTCCAAAGAGGTGAAACCCTTGGATTCTACCTGGAATCGACACTGTCTTTTGATAAACAGGTAAAATCCCTTAGCTCCTCCACGGCTTACACTTGCAAGCTACTCAGAGCTGGTAAGCCATTCCTCTCTGATGATAGCTGCCTGATCCTAGCCAGAGCCTTAATACTCTCTAGAGTTGATTACTGTAATACCCTATACAGTGGTGCTACCATCCAAAAGCTCCAAACATTACAGAACAACGCCCTTAGAGCAGCCCTTGGCATAAATAAAAAAACATATCTCCTCCCTTAGACGCCATCATAAATGGTTATCCACGTCTAATAAAATACAATTAAAAATGCTTTCTTTGACTCATAAATCCCTCAATAACGCGGTGCCGAGCTACCTTACAGATAAACTCCAGAGAAGAGTTTCCCCTCAGACCTCCTAGAAGTGGGAATGTTAACTGTCTTACCATACCTAAATATAAGCTCACCACTAACGGTGGTAATAGCTTCCCTGTAAAGGCAGCTAAATTCTGGAACTCACTGCCACAAGATTTGAGAGCTGACCAACCCCACCTACACTTCAGAAAAAATTTAATAAAACACATCATCGCTACTGAACCCTAGTCTCCCAGTACCCGACTTGGCTTTGCCCGCTACTGAAGTGACCTACTCACCCTGCATTAATATTGTAATATTGTGTTAATACTTGAAGACCATGTGTAATCTAGCCTATCTGTGAGCCCCAGTGATTCACGGCGGGCATCACTTTTGCAACCCATATTTGTGTACATTGTTTACTATTTCTTTCTGTAATTGCATAGGCCATCCCTAGTTTTTGTTCTTATCTTGTACATTGTGTATTGTGTATATTTTGTAAGCATGTAAGCATTGTATCTGGTGTATATTTCGCAACTTCGTAAGCTTTGCATTCTCCTACTGCTGCGCCCTTTTACTTACGAGTCTGATGCGCATAACTAATGAATAAACAAAAATAAATAAACAAACAAATACATGTCATGATAAAATTAAAATCAAGATCAACGGCCAAAGAAGCAACACGAGAAGCAACCCTTGAGGTTCTGGGCCTGGGGGTGCTTCCAGGAGGAGATGATGAGAGATTGGCACCACCGTTACTGCCCAGCACAAAGATAGAATTCACAGAGACACCTACTCCTACCAGAGAGGGCCTAGTGGTCATTGAAGTCCCTTATGTGGTAGCACCAGATTCAGTGAGCTCAGGTTTGCCTATTGGTATTGAACCACAACCTGGGATGAAGGACACAGTGGTTTCCAGCCTCACATGCCTACAAGAACTGAATGACTTGTCCTCAGGTCAAGGTCCCAGTCAGGCTTCCTTTTGCCAAGCACAGCATGACTGCCCTTCTCTGGCAGATCTGCATGAATAGGCAGAGAAACAGTCACAAGGGTAAACACCTGGGATGTACATGTTGGTTTTGAAATATGGTCTGATGTACAGTGAACTCACACATGCCGACACAGGGCCAACCAATTGCACAGGTGGATCCTACTGTACTTGGCTTGTGACATTACTTTGGCAGGTCACTTAGGAGTGGCCATGACAGCTGATAGGCTGTCTGCCCATTTTTATCTAACCACAGATGGAAGTAAAAATAAAAGAATTGGCCCATTTCTGTCATACTTGTCAAGCATCTGGTGAGTCTTGCGGAGCCAAAAATGCCCCCTTCCTACCAGTGGTTTGGAGGCTGGTTTGGAGGCTTTTGAAGAGAATAGGAATGGACATTTTTGGTTATTTGGCTCCTCGGACTACCCGGGGGAACTGGTACATTTTCATAGTGGTACCCTGAGGATGTACCCCTAGCAATCATCAAAGCACCTGTGATAGCGAAGGTCCAAATATTCATATTTTCTTCAGTGCAAGTCCGTAAGGGAGTTATTTCTGACAGGGGATCCAACTTCATATCTTTGTGTATATGCAGGCTATGCAGGATGAACTTTCATGTTCTCAACAGAACTTTCACCCAAAGACAAATACACTTGTTGAGCGTTTCAAGAAAGGGCATTATGGGTGGCTTGGATGAGCCCAGGAAGAGAAAGTACCATATTCTCCTGCCCTGCTTTCTGGGTACCCACAGGGAGGAGCCACAGAGGGGTGTAGGGGTGTAGGGTTCAGTGTCTTTGTGCTCCTGTTTGGCCACCCTGTTATGGGACCACTACATTTTTTTGTAAATTAAATTTGTATTGATTTTTAAGCACAGTCAAACATTCAGTAACACAATTCAGCATGAACCCTCTACCAACAAATCTGATGCTATAACTTTTCCCACTAAAACTCCTCCTCCCACCCCTATTCCCCTCCTCCCTGAGTGAACAGTTCTCGGTGCATCCAGGTTTTAAAACTACCAACAAATCGATCAAAGTCTGGGTGGTTTCAAGAGCATAAGTCCCAGCATAATGTACTTCGTGTTAGGCGTCTAATGTCTACCCACTACCGGTGCCGGACTGGGTTTTGCTATAAGTGTCATCCACCCTCTATCCCCTCACCTGAAGGTGGGACCTCTAATTTTAGTTCAGGAAGGAGGGGAGGGAAATCCCCAAACTCCTTCTCACAACATAGCAAACTATCTTATTGGCCTTAAATCCCAAATGGTCAAGTACAGGTAATAGAGTACCAAAAATCTGAAAGTCAGTGAGGAGCTCATGAAGCACTGGCATGACCAGAAAGCCACCATGACTGACTACACTCCAGGAAGATGGTCTGGATCATGGAACCAGTCAAGCCCAGCTCCCTTCATGATAAGCGAATTGAGCCCTATGTCATGCTGGAGAAGATAGGACAAATCAGGTCTTCCCTGTAAAGTGGCTGAGACCCTATTACATGAAGGAGGATTTTGTGATGGTTCTTGCCAATGATGAAGAGACAGATGCCCTCACAGACATGTTACATACATAGTCCACTGATGGGTCTCGCCAGAACTTACTGAGCAGCAATTGCAATAGGATCATTTCAGACCCAGCAGGTCTGGATTCTGTATGTTCCAAACTTATAGACCGCTTCGAAGCCAGGGGCTACCCAGAGGAGACACTGGAAGTAGCAGTGGAAAGAGTGACCAAATTGAGCAGGGGGCAACTCCTCACACCTAAGGTGAAAGAGAAATCTACACCCCTCCTTTACATTTCCAAATTCTCTCACCAGAGCTTTCAAATTAGCAGAATCATCCGAATAAACTGGGACCTACTGCACAACGACCCAGCGTTACTGAAGCTATTCCCAAAAGCACCCATGATGGCCTTTAAAAGAGGGCGTAACTTGAAAGATAGACTAGATAGAGCCGAAAGACCGGCCAAAGACAAACAGCTGTTACTAAAAACAAGAAAGAAGGGTACCTTCCGTTGCCTTAATTGCAAACATTGCAATAACATAACAAAGGGCGATACTATCTCTCATCCTCAGACAGGGAAGAAATTTAAAATACATGATTTTGCAAGTTGTCTCTCAGCTGGATTGATATACCCGATCAAATGCCCACGTGGCAAACTGTATATTGGCCAAACAACTAGACCAGTAAAGGACAGGTGGACGGAACACAAGTCCACAATTAGATGTAAAAATACGAAGTCGCCTGTAGCACGTCACTTTCTTGAACAACATCATACAATTGCTCAAATGAAATTCAAGGTCATAGAGATTGTGAAAAAACCACAAAGGGGAGGTGACTATCAGTCCCTCCTCTCTAGAAGGGAAACATTCTGGATTTGTTGGACACTCTACAACCGAAAGGGCTGAATGATGAGTTCTCACTCAAATGCTTTATCTGATAATACACTATATTCACTTGGTCTAAATGGTCTATATTGACTGTATACGACTTACCTGTTCATTTGGTTCATAGATAGATTTTATGCAACAGCTACTCTGCTTCACATCTGAAGATGCCTAATGTTTGAAAATGTTAAAATACGTCATATGATATTTACTGTTGGAATATATCACAAAATTGGTCTTTGTTTGATATTTGGAAGCTAAATCATGTAACATACTTCAGGAATGCATGAAAATTCGGCTCCCAGAGAGTATTTCTGATGGGGAACACTGTGTATACTGGATCATGTGGAAAATCGGGCATACACCATCTGATGTTGAAACATCAGATGTGTGATGTTGAAACATCACAGATATGTGCTTTCATATCGTATGATAATAATGCTTCAAAGCCCTCCTTGGTCTTTACTGCCTCCTGCTTGCCGGAACATAAGAATAGTCCACTTGGTTTCTTTTGGTTCTTGCCAGCTACTTCTTTATGACTGTACATAACAGTAATAATAGTCAATGGATGAGATGCACTTTCTGTACATATTTGTGTTTGTATTCACTGCTCCTTTGGAAGGTACATAGTTCAGCATCTAAAGGAAACAGCATATAGCATATTGGGTATTCTTCCCCGTTACATTTTTCTATCGGTACTGTGGAGCCTTGTAAGAGATATTTTATTAATTTGTTTATCCGTTCACTTCCTGTGGTAACAACTGTAGCATTTCAAAGTTTAACTTTGTCCTCCCCCACTGAGGACAAGGCCGTTTAAAATATTTGCTCTCTTATATCCAAATTAAAATTTCTATTTCAGTCGAGGCAAATATACTTTATACTCATCTTTATAACATCTTAATATGGCCGACCGATTTGTAGTCTGGGACTATCTTGTCTGCTTTCAGTTTCTATGTATACGACTCCATTAGAGTTGGCGTACGTGGCAGCTCGGAATCCTTGGTTACCATACCCAACATCGGATCTTCACAGGTATGCTCAGTAGGATTATCTATTACTCCGCATAGTAGAAATTTATCTCGCAGCACACGAGCAACAGTGTTATTCTGCTTTATATCTACAGTTTATCTGCATCCCAAATTGTGTGACTCAGCATCTCGGATTTTCTACACAAACCACGTGGGACTGTCCCCATGACAGCATCCTGCACAGACCGCGTTCGATTGTCCCCATGACAGCAGCCTCTACACCGTCTGCTAGGTGCTTCTAGCCCATTAGCAGTAACTAGTCTGCAGGTAAGCGTCCATAATGATATCTTCACTTACCCTTTAGTCACATAATACAAGAGCTACATGTAGACTCTTTCCACAGCTTATGTTGCCTTTCTCCCTTCTTTTTCAAATAGCTGTTTAAATCACGTATCTATCAGAGGGTTTTTACTTATGGCGTTCCAACAGATGACTTATGAATGCCTTGGACACGGTTCTGAGAAACTCGTGTAATTAACCCGGGGACTCTTTGAAGGTATATTTAACATCTTTTTTGTTAAATCTCGGTTTGGGATCTAGATTTCTCGTCTTTCAATCACTTTTCTTTTACATTCTTTTTTTTCCCCACAGAGGGCCTCATTACGACCCTGGCGCTAAGTGAAAAACGATGGCGGTAAATGGTTACCGCCATCGTTTTCCGCCAGGTCCGATCATGACCCGTGACCGTTAACTACGAAGCCAATAGCGGCATCGTAGTTAACGCTGCCGCTAACTGCGCTAAGGGTGCGCGCACGCGACCGCCCACACCGTACTTAGCGCCATGGCGGAAAGGTACGCAAATGCCGACCCAAGCGGACATGCACCTAACGCCATCACCCAGGCCGTTAAGTACCTTACCGCCATGGTGCAAATAACGCCATCGCGAACCAACCGTAAAGGGCCATGTTAAGTGAATGCAGCTGCCACAGGTGCACAGAAACAGCACAGGTGAAGGCAATACAGACTCAGGGGAGTACAAAAAGAGCACACCCCACCCCTTCCCACACCCAGTCACACTCCACAATGATACCAATACGACTAGCAATGTTGGGGCTGGAGGACCTGATAGCAATGCATGTGCTACAACAGCAACAACAACAACAGGCAGCACAGAGGAGACGCAGGAGGAGAAGGAGGGCAAGGCAGGCCCAGCAAGCCCCACCAGCACAGCCAGTGCCACCACGCAGGCAGCCCCCAATCCCACGCATCAGAGCCAATCCATTCAACCTCACTGCTGAGCAGATCCACACCCTGTACCGTTTGGACCGGGACACCATCACCGCCATCGTAGACATGACACACAACGACATCGTCAGCATGATAGAAAGTCCAACCGCCATCCCCCCCCTACTGAAGGTAGTGGCCGTACTCCACTTCCTGGCCACAGGCACCTACCAGCACACAGTGGGGCACCTGCATGGCTCTCACAACCATTATTCTCACGAACACTCATCCAAGTGCTCGATGCCCTCCTCAAGCACACAGACGACCACATCTCATTACCATGGACTGCCCAGGAGATTGCAAACACCAAAGTGGGTTTCCATGCACTAGCCAGCATACCCGGTTGCATTGGTGCCATCGACTGCACCCATGTGGAATTGGTGGTTCCACGTGCCATGGAGGTACCGTACCGCAACCGGAAACAGTTCCACTCAATCAACGTGCAAATGGTCTGTGACTCCAACAAGATCATCACACATTGTTGTGCCCGATTCCCCGGATCAACCCATGATTCCATGGTCCTGAGGAACTCCACAATACCACGCTACATGGAGCGACATGCAGGGCCAAGATCCTGGTTACTCGGTGAGTGCAATGTCATGGAAGTGGGCAGGTGAATGACGTACCAATGCATACTCCACCTGGCAGAAAGGGGGGTGGATGATGCATACTCCACCTGGCAGAAAGGGGAGGGTGATGCATACTCCACCCGGCAGAAAGGGGGGGGGGGTGATGCATACTCCACCTGGCAGAAAGGGGGGGGGGATGATGCATACTCCACCTGGCAGAAAGGGGGGGGGATGATGCATACTCCACCTGGCAGAAAGGGGGGGGCGGATGATGCATACTCCACCTGGCTGTGAGTAACACAGGGAACGGAGACAGAGGAAGGGCACTCACAATGCACACAACCCCTCTGCATACATTGGGTGATGGCATGCAAAACAGGCCATGGGAGCCATGAACACATACTGGTTGCATTGTGTGAATCAATTAGTGCATGTAGAAGTGAGCCAAAGTAACAGTTGGATGCGAGCCATGGTGGAACATCATGTTCCTGATCAGACAACATGACTGACACATACATTCTCGCCTACATACAGGTGATGCAGCCTATCCCCTGAAGAGGTGGCTCCTCACACCAGTCCGGAACCCGCAGAACCAGCACGAGGAGGACTTCAACCGTGCACATACACGTACTCGTGTGGTCATAGAGCAGACATTCGGCCTCTTGAAGGCACGGTTCCGAAGCCTCAGCAGGTCTGGTGGGGCACTCCTGTATGGCCATGAGAAGGTGGCAAAGATCGTCATGGCATGTGTCATGCTACACAATATGTGCGTCAGACGGAATGTGCCCCTGCCCCCTGACGCAGAACTGCAACCACCTGACGATGAGGATGAGGAGGGTGCAGATGGGGCGGCACCCCATGGAGGAGGCGAAGCACAGGAGGGGCGTGCCATGCGCCAAAGTATCATCGACCACTGCTTCTAGCACACACGGCTGGTGTTTATCGCATGGAGACTGCACTTGGGGCACTGTGTGTCCCTGGGACATGCACACTGTGGACTGTACACCAATAAAGCACACATACGCAATGAAAATGTCCACACATTTCTTTTTTGGAAAGAAAAAAGTGTATTGAAACTATGAACTGTCGTGTCACACCCCCTCCCACCTCCCCCCTGCACACCCCAACACACCCCCTCCCACCTCCCCCCTGCACACCCCAACACACCCCCTCCCACCTCCCCCCTGCACACCCCAACACACCCCCTCCCACCTCCCCCCTGCACACCCCAACACACCCCCTCCCACCTCCCCCCTGCACACCCCAACACACCCCATGCAGGTGTCAACAGATGCCTGTGACAGTGGCCACAGGCCGTCACAAGCCCCCTCTCCCGGCCCCCGGGGCACCCCTGGCTGTGGAGCGCAGGTTACGACCGGAACGTCGCACGGGGCTGCTCTGCGCAGAACTGGCAGTGGAGGATGTCCCTGACTGCCCCTGTGCATGCACGTCCTGTTGTGTGTGGGTGAGGCCAGTGACCGCACGACGCAAGGCCGCAAGTTCTGCACAGATGTCCCTGGACATGGCCTGCATGGCATCCCTCAGGGTGGCAGTGCTCTGCGCCACTTCGGCCCTTAGGGTCTCCGTGGCCTGTTCAATGCTAGACCTAGCCCCCACACATTCCGCGGCATGCTCATCCAGCATTGCGGACAGTTGATGCTGCCGTTGAGTGATGTCCTGGAGGGACTGCTGGCCGTGCTGGCCCATGGCCAGTGCTGGTGGAGTGATGGAGGGGCTGCTCCCCTCCTGTGGAGTGTGGACAGGGCATGGGGTGGATGGCCACTCCTCTACCTCTGTATGCCCCTGTGAGTGACCCTCATGGGGACTGGCGTGTGAGAAACAGGGGGAATGTAGCAGGTCAGTGGGGCTTCTGACCTCGTGCTCCATGTCCGAGTCTGAACATGCAGCTGTTGCAGCTGTCTCCCCGATGTTGCTGCTGGCCGCTGACCCCCTGCCTCCTGTGGCAGGCAATGTCGGTGGAGCAGCTGCTGCTGGCCTGCTGCCGACAGGGGTGCTTGCCGGTGGGACCTCCGGTATGCCTGCAGTGGGACCTGCTTGTTGTGGGGTCTGCCTCACTGCAGCTGAGGATGAGGGTGCAGGGACGTTGTTGATGGCCTTCTTGGGCCTCTTTGGCGCAGGGGTGTCCTGGTCCTCTGGGTGTGAATCTGTGCCTGTGGTGGAGCAAAGGAGGGAGGGCGTTATTGATGGGTCTGCGGACTTTGGAATGAAATGTTTGACATTATTGTGGTCAGTGGATGAGGAAGATTTCAGGCAGTGCCATGCAGGTTGTCTCCTTTTAGTGTGGAATGTGGATGCAGGTATGCGGGTGCCAGCAGTGTATGCAGGGTGGTGCTCGCATGTGGCTATGGGCAGTGTTGATATGTGTTGCATTTACACTCTAGGGCACCCTTGTGCTACACATGATTGGACTGCTGTGACTATGGCATGTCTTGTTTGAGGCACCTACCTTCATCGCCTGATGTCGGAGCTCCCCTTTCCATCCCTCCGACGCCTTCAATGGACTCCATGCCAATCGTGGTTGCACAGATCTCCTCCCACGGTTGGAGTTTCAGGGGGGATTCCGACCCTCCACCGGTACCCAGGGCAAGGTTGCGGTTTGCTGAGATGACGGCTCTGACCCGTATGCGTAGGTCATCCCAGCGCTTCCTGCACTGCTGTGGGGTGCGGGGTACGGTCCCCACCGCGCTGACGCGCTCAGCCACCAGGGCCCAGATGGCCTTCTTTTTCCCGATCGCTGTCCTGGTCATGTCCGGGGAGAAAACGACACCTGCGTTGTCTTGCAGGGTTTCCGCAAGCTTGCAGAGTTCCTCCCGGCTGAATCTCTCCTGGCGCTGGCGGTCACATGCCTTTTTCACACATTTAGGCATTTTCGGGTACTTGGTAGGGTGGGTGATTGGTTGGGACAGGTGTCAGGGTTGGGTCTGGTGTTGTTTGGTAGGATGGCGATGGATTGTGTTTTTCAAGATGGCCGACGGGCTGTTTCCCGTTCCGGCGCGATGACGCTATTTCCGGTTCGACTTTTTACGGCCGCCGCTAATTACGGCCGCCGCTACTTACGGTGGCCGCTACTTACGGTGGCGTAAGTGCACCTTGCTCGCTTAACGATGCCGGTAGGGGCCTTTTCCGCCATGGCGTTAATTGCATTACCGCCATGGCGTAATGCTCGTGCGCGATGGGTCGTAATATGGCGCTCTTTACGCCATCGTCCCACGGCGTAAACGCTCATTACGCCATGGCGGTAATGACGGGCGATTACCGCCAGGGTCGTAATGAGGCCCAGAGACTCTTGTTCGAGACATTCCCCCATGCTTTTTAATTTGCAAGACGACTTAGGCAATATTTACGCCTGATATGAGAAGGAATAGACAGACTTGTGTGATAGTTTGTGGGCTTGGGCTGACCCGCTATTTAGATATATTCATGTCATTCTGATCTATACCTACTGTCTTCTTCTACCTGGATTAAATGCTTTCCTTCCAATCTCTTTTTTTCGTTAGGTCCTGGTTGTTATTAAGCAACTGGCTATGGAACGGCGCCAGGGCCGGTCTTTGCATCAGGCAGTACAGGCAGCTGCCTGAGGTGCCAGCAGCTTCTAGGGGCGCCAGAACGACTGCTATCATGCCTCATTTATTTGTAATTGTACAAAGTGCAATGAAACCTCTCACTTTGGGCACTGGAGCAGTGACCAGTAGCACCAAAGGCCAGCTAAGGTGCTGCTGCCGCCGTCAGCAGCGGTGCGTGCAATGCCTAGCACCTGGGGTTTCTGCAAGCTTCTAGCGGCTTTTTTCTGAGCCAGCGCAAATGAGCAGCCCCTTCTCAGTGCCTTTAAGATGCTCCTCTTGAAGTCTACACCAGCTACCCCTTTCCAAGTTTACACACAATTTCCCTTATGAATCCGATTAATGTATTTTAAAAGTGTATGTACCCTCATTCTGTTGCTCCATTAGCAACATAAATGCACCTATTTAGGAGCTTTTGCTGCCATGTTTTATGTTGCATACTATGTACAGTCCCTTGAATATTTCTGTGATTTCCAAAGGGTTAGATCTATTATGTTTGCTCTCTTCTGTTTGGGAAAGGTACTATTTGAGTTTAATTTTAATCAAACTGCTCTGCTCATATGGCAGATGTATTTTATTTATTGTGATTTAAATAAGGTTACTTGTGAATCCATATTCCCTCTGAAGCACTTGCTGATCGATTATCCTGCTACCATTTTGCTACACAATACTCATCTCATTGTTTTTCATAACACTCGGGACTTGTCGCCTGAATGGCCATTAATGTTAGGCTGGCCTCCCTGTCTCTGCCTTACCCCATCTCCCCCTATTGCTGGGCACAAACAGCGAGCGAGGGATTTGTTTGCGAAGCCAACTGTGACAAAATGGCAATTTGTCAGTCTCCTGCTATGGGATTGTGCATAAATACTGCCTCCTTGCAGTGAAGGGAGTGATCTGCAGGCGAAAGGACTGGCCTTGCCTGCACCAGTGGCAGTCAGGTAAGGGGATTCTTCAAACATGGTTTGAGGGCATGCCAGTTTGGGATTTCATGGGAGATGCCAGTGTTGGCTTGAGATTGGGGAGGGAGGCAGGCAACTCAACTTGTATCCCAGTGCCTGTAACGTAGCCAAAGTAGAACTATAAGTGCCGGAATGCAATTCAATAGCAGTGCTGCTACGAGTGGCGCAAAGGCCACTGGGCAGGTCGGTCTCCCCACCCTGAAATGTTGGGTTATGTTGACTTAACCTGTCTCACCTACAGACCATTGGTAGGACAGAACACAGGCATTAACCGGTCTCAGGAGGATAGCTCAGGCACAACGTGCTCGCCTTGGAAGCAATATGAAACAGAGCAACACAGGTTCGATCCATGGGTCCACGCTTAGAAGCCTCTGGGTATTAAGTGCATTATAAATAACCAATTACAATGACAGTACCTGCAGCTGCACAGTTAACAAAGGCCCGGCAATTACTACTGTAAAGTGTTTCATTGTTAGCAACTGAATGTGTATGCATACTTTGTTAGGCATTTGAAATGGTGATGCGGTGTTAGTACTTCTTGCATGTCAAGGTAGCGGAGGCGGAACAGTGCACAGCTCATTCTCACAACACTTCTTAAGTGGCTGGTTTCAGACTTGAAGGAGAGCGTTAACTGCTTGTAACATCAAAGCTGCACTAAAATAGTCTCATTAGTATGTGTAAAGAAGTAAGATACCCCCACACAAGTAAGTTTTCACCTCCTCTACAGTCTCTGAAGTTATCCCCTCACACCATTTTAAGGGTTGGTCCCCCGGAAATCTTAGTCTAGTTGCCCGCCTGGCTCTAACTGCAAACCTAAACCCCACTCACTGCCTCTGGAGGGGAGGGCTGGCTGGGAGGCGCAAGGTGTGTAATGCTGAGCCAGGGTTTACATATGGTTCAACCGTTTGAAGGAGACGTGGCGTAGCCTTACATTACTCACCGACTGCATCTAGGCGCATCACATTGTCACAAAAACCCATCTTTATCTAGCGCTGCTTGTTTATTAGTGCAATTTGCTAGTTGTTACTCTTTTTTGAAAATCAAACCTATACGTGTGTGTTTCTTAGATTTTTTCACACGCACATATACATGTGCGTATGTCGATTTGATTTTCCAAAAAGTGTAATAACTAGAAAATGGCAATGCCATAGAAAGCAAAATACCAGATATAGATATATATATATATATATATATATAGCAAAGTCCATTTGAGCCAAGTAACATATTCCACAACGCACTCTAGTAGCCATCGCTGGAAGTTCACCTCCAGTTCAGCCACAACCGCAAGGCATTGCGGGTATGCAAATTAGATAAAATGCAAACCTTCTGGTTAGAGCATTTGGCCATGTTCTGTTGTGGCTCAGAACTGGAGGTGAACTTCCAGCGATGGCTACTGGGTGGATTTGTGGAATGCATGACTTGGCTCCAATGGACTTTCCTACTTTCACATTTCAGGTGGAAGGGTTTTTATATATATATATATATAGAGAGAGAGGTTTTCAACCCTTTGTGAATATTCACGAGGATAGCATAAATACTTAAGGTGCTCTTCTTTCTTAGTAGAAACCAGGGCCAGGAAGAGCCTGTGTAATTATAAGGGAAGGGGGCAGTAGTTAACTGAAGAGGACCTGTGCTGAGCATCATGCAGGTGTGGCCATTTCAGAAAAAAACATTTTGTTCACAGAACGTTTTGTACGTAGGAAATGAGAATCTCACAAAATGCTTTTAGCATTTGAAAAAATGCATTTGTGCCTGCTGTGATGCGAACTGCGTAAAATGTTTGCTGCTTTTAACCTGAAATAAACTCACAGAAGGGTCAGAAATTACTATTGTTTGGTGCATTGTGCATATTCAGTCCCATGGAAATTAAACATTGCCATCCATCACGCACAACTGGTTTTATGGGTGCCATTTCTGGCACTACAAAAATAAAGTATGTCACCTTTGCCAGGAGAGTGGAGTCACCACATTGATACTTTCTCCAACCTGTAATATAAAAACTCACTGACCTTTCTTTCTTTATGGTTGGTGTCCTGTTGTGCACTTATTAAAATAACACCATGAAAGTGCAGTGATTTCGGTTTCAGATAGTTTGTAGTACACTGAATGGTATTGAATGTGGATTTTAAAGATTGCTTTGCTTTAGGTGAGCAAGCTGTTACTACTAGTTTAAGGTTAACAAACAATGTCAATTTCCACTGAAATACGCAGAGATGGTTCTAGGGATTGTAAGGTGCTGTGCGGTAAAGGACATCTAGGGTGCCCTATGTTGCATATGTATTGACATCATAGAAAATTATCTTACAGTGAGTGACCTCATTCTTTGATACTAGAGGCAACAGAGGAAGTCAGTCAAATTGCATGCAAGATGCCATCAGTAAACCAAGATGCACATAACGTTTTGATGTGCATTTATAAATGGTCACTGATATATACATGAAACAAAATACCACAAATAAGCCTTTATTTTTAATCGTGTACTCCATGCATGCCAACATATCTCTTCCATTCAACAGATGCTAGCCCAGTCCTGGTAATATTTGCATTCTCGGACTTTTAGTCCTGGTTTTCCCCATTATGAATCCAGGACTACACGTCCCAGAATGTAAAGTTAAAACCAGGAATGGACTAGCATCTCCCTAATATAATGTATAATCTTGGCATGTATTTCATTTATTGTTCATTTGTAATGTGCCTATACACAAGTGTTTCAAGGTGCACTATATGGTGCAGTGTGAAAATAATAATCTCTAGGCTCTTCTAATATTAGCAAATAAACCACAGTGAGATATAATCATGTGTCCAGGATCACACACTTTGTAGGGAAGCTGGCATTTGAGACCAGTCTTTAACTTTGTCACTTAAGTACATATCTTCTCATGTCTAATTGGCAGAAATGTGTGTGTATGCCTGGCTTTTAAGAATACTCTGTTTTATAGAAATTAATTGAAAAGTGCAACACGACAAATCCATGCAGACGAATTGCCCATCACATTTATAAGTGATGAGCGCAGCTTCTCCAAACTGAAGCTCATTAAAAAGTACCTCTGATCAACAATGGCCAATGGAAGCCTGACATAGCTGGCTATTTGATCAATTGAAAATGACATTGGTCAGTCTCTCGATCTATCCGACGCTGTGCTTCATTTACAAGGGCAAAGTCAAGAAGAAATTCTTTGAACACATAATACACGTAACATTTTAAGACTGTTACCTAGTATCTAATGTATCCATTTTGTATAGCATGTTCATCTAGTTATTCGAGTGTCCTATTTAAAAAAAATTTAACATGCAATTTTTGTTCTCATTTTTGGGGTAGGGGCACCAAGGATGCTTCCTGCCTGGGGTGGAATCTGGTCTAAGACCGGCCCTGAACGGCGCTCATGCTTGAGCGTACTTGCTACTCTGGTAAAGCACCCTGAAGGTTGCCTTTTTACAACTGCACGAGGGTTTTACACACCTAGGTGAGTTACCATTAGATATTTAAATATTTTGACCGATGGGTCTCCTTGGATTCTTGGATAGCCTGATACACTACGATTGCACTTTAAGATTTTCTTGTCTTCACATATATGCAGCTGCTTTAACCGCCTGTTAATGTACTTACTGCACATAGATTCCTAACTAAAAGTCGAGATCGCAATAATATATATGCACATATATGCATCCTCTCTAACCGCCTGTTAATACACTTACTGCATATATATTCCTATCTTGCAAAGTTGAGATCACATAAATGAGCACCACACCAGTGCATCCCCGTTAGCCAACCTTTAGTGGTTATTGATGCATGTCACCCCCTCCTGGGGAGCATGGTAGCTCCCAGGAACTGCATCATGGTCACATGGTGGTAACCATGTGACCAGGTTAATAAAAGAGACAAGCCGGAGACGAGCCGCTTTTGGCTCGTCAGTCGATCCAGAACTGACTCATGTGTCTTTGTGCACCATGCTGGTGTGGCAGAGGGTGACCTGGGCCTGCCACGTGGCCCGGCATGAAGACGGTGCCCCTGCTGGGCAACACCATCTATGGTGATTGTTGATGTTGTATGACCACAGCGACTGCAGTGCCCCAGCCTGGGAGCCCCCAGGACCGGGGCTGTTGGGGATGCAGTTCCAGTGCTCTGGAGGCCGAGGAGTGCCCCTTGCGGTTCGCCTACAGTGTAATTTAGCATCCAGTGATCCTGATGCTGGAGGGTGCTCCCTCTGGTCTGCCGCTGCATGGGTGCAGAGCGGGTAGGGGGCTTGGTGATCCAGCCCCCCCACAACAGTTATCATTTAACTTACCTTTGCATCCAAACGATTATGTTTTAAACTGTATTTCCGAACTTAATTGAGCAATGAGGGCTTTGGCATTTGCATTCTCTATAGAATTACTGTTTACGAATATACGTGAATAAGATCCATAAGAAATTCAAATTGTCTAACCATCACATTTACTCACCATTCATACATTTTGCTGCAATGTATAAAACCTTCATTCAAATGAGGTTGTTTGCTTTTACATATATATGAACCATGATTTAACATATTGACAGGTTTGCTTCTGTATTTGAGCAAGATCAATAGGCATCTCTTGATATCATGTCATTTTTGGTCCTTTTTTTCTTTTCAACGTTACCTACAATCTACTATCAACAGTTCAACTTAGGCTTCTGACAACGAGGGATCTCCCTTGAAACGCATAAAGCCACGTTATATTGAACTGGAGAAATGTGTGTTTGCTTGTTGTCACATCTTTTGTGATTAAATGACCTTTTTGGTACTTAAGACCTATTCTGAAGGTGGCACATTCCTCTGAAGTCGGAAGCAATGCGCCACAAACCAGGACTATAACTTACTTCTCCAAGAACTTAGCGCCACCTTCACAACCAACCTCAACTGCCGTGAAACCACATTCCCTCAAGTCGAAACCTTCTGCATCTTGGTACACCCAAGAACTCAACTTCAAGAAATGAACCATCAGAAAACAAGAATACGCATGCCAGAAACCTGCCCTGCTCAGGATCATGCAGATGCCTGGTCACCACTTCCAACTACTACCAAAACGCCATACCCAGGGCCAACAAATAAAGCCAAGCCCTTTTCAAAGCCATCAAGCACTGCATCAACCTTCTGTCAGACCCAACCATACCACACATAATTGAAAAACCACCACTATCAACTCTTTCTCCATTAACAAGATCAGCATTATCCACCAACACATAGATGCCAACGCCACAACTGAGAGCACTGTACACATCCCATCTCGCAAAACTATAGCATCCCTCAAGGTCACATCATACGGAATGACATCCTCCCTGCCTCCGTACTCGACACCCAATCAACTGAAGCACTCCTGCCTTTTTTTTTGATTGATATTTTATTTCTATCGCGCTCGTACACAAGTGTTTCAGAGCGCAACAAGGCAAGGGAGGGGAATAGGGGAGAACAAAACAGCGATCTTACTAGGCCCAGTGACATTGAGAACGCGCAAGTGCATGGGAGAGGGGTAGGGGAAAGGTGCATGGAAGGGGGGAGAGGTGGAAAGTGCGAAGCAGAGGAGAAACAGATAAATAACAATAAATAAATAATAAAGGCAACAAACAGTGGTAATGCAGCCAGCAATCTGCAAGTGCTAGGTTTAAGGCAGCAGACACGGTAGGTCTGATAAGTGCAGGAAGAAAAAGGGGGGGCTGTATGGGTACAGATACAGACCCCAGAGCAAGGGGTGGCCCGAAGGCAGTGCGGGAGGGTGGCAGGATGAGCAGGTACCTGGGCCCAAAAGACAGAGGTTGGCCAGGTGCACGGTGCCAAGAGAGAACAGATCAGCAGGGGAGAGAGGGAGTGAAGGCAGAAGAAAAGAGGAAGGTCTTGAGGTGCTTCCGGAACCGGAGATGGTTCTCCTCAAGTTTTAGAGTGGCAGGGAGGCTGTTCCAGAGGGAGGCCCCAGCCGAAGACAGAGAACTACCCCCAGCTCGTTTCTTAGAAAAACGACAGACCCTGAGTGAGTTGGAGGTAGAGGAGCGAAGAGCTTGAGAGGGGAGGTATTTGCAGAGGGATAGCTGAAGGTATTTTGGTCCCAGGCCCCAGAAAGCCTTGTGGACAATGCAGAGGGTTTTGAATTTAATCCTTGCATCCACTGGGAGCCATTGGAGAGATTTCAGAGCTGGAGAGATACGATCCCAGGGCTTGAGGCCAAGGATAAGTCACGCAGTCCTGTTCTGGATTAGTTGCAGAGGGCAGAGAGTAGAGGCAGGTAGATTTAGAAAGAGGCTGTTACAATAGTGCAAGCTAGAGAGCACCAGAGCTTGAGATACCATGAGGTTCTGGAGGAAGGAGAGGAAAGGCAGAGTATCTCTGAGGAGGTGCAGTCGGAAGTTTGACTTTTTAGAGACTTCAGAGATGTGGGCGGAGAAGGAAAGGGTGGAGTCAAAGATGACCCCGAGGTTCTTAGCCTCGCAGGTGGGGGTAGGAGGAGGGCCAAGGGAGGCCGGCCAGAGAGTGAGGGGAAAGGATGGTGAAGGCGTGGCGATGAGGAGGATCTCCGTCTTGCAGGCATTCAGACAAAGATCATTGGCGGCACATCAATCTTGAATGGCAGTTAGGCAATCAGAGATGAGAGAGGGAGAGGAGGTGGCAGAGGGCAGCCTGAAAATGAGTTGAGTGGCGTCAACGTAGCACTGTAAATTTGAGCAGAAAATGGCAATGCAGTGGACGAGAGTTGCCAGGTATTGGTTGAAAAGCCAGGCGAGATGTTAGACCCCTGGGGAACACTACAGGTAGAGAGGAAGATAGATGAAAGGAAGGACCCAAGTTGGACCTGGGAGGGTCGATCTGAGAGGAAAGAGGTCAGCCAGGCCAGAGCCTGATCAGTGATACCCAGGTTTTCACGGAGACGGTTGAGCAGGATGGTATGGTTGACCGTGTCGAAGGCAGAAGAGAGATCGAGGAGGATGAGGACAGATGGAATGTTAGAGTCAAGGTTGGTGAGCAGATCTTCACGGATGTTTAGGAGAGCAGTTTCCGTGCTTCTGGCAGCTCTGAAGCCAGACTGGTGGTCATGGAGACAGAATTGGAATGGTTAAGCTGAGAGATGGCCAACTTTTTCTGGAGTTTGCCAAGAAAGGGAGTAATGGAAATTGGGCGATAGTTAGCTGGACAAGAAGGATCAGCTGTGGGTTTCTTGAGAAGAGGATGCACAAAGGAGTGCTTCAGAGGGGAGGGGAAGGATCCAGAGGCAAAGGAGCGGTTGCAAAAATCAGCAAGGGCCGGAGCAAGGGTGTCAATGTGGTCCTTGATGGTTTTAGAGGAACAGGGATGAACCTGCTTTGAAGAGGCTTTCATAGATTGGACTTGTCTAGCAACCTTGTCAGGGGTGAAAAGAGGAAAGGACGAGAAGGATGACAATCGTGAATAGCTCTCTTATTCAAGGCACCTTCCCCTTGACCCTCAAGCCTGAGCACATCCTCCCACTTCTCAAGAAACCAACACGGACCCAGATGCCCTCAGCAACTACCTCCCCATCACCCATGTTCCCTTCCTAGGTAAGATCCTTGAGAAAGCAGTAGCCACACAACTCCTCCAACTCATTGAGGCCAACACCCTCCTTCAGTCATACCAATCTGGCTTCAGACCCATATGCAACAGAGAAATGGCTAATATCAAGATGATCGACAATAGATCGAAATACATGTCTGGGATTGCTGATGGTACTCTTGTCAGAGGAGAATTACCTAAAATTTCAATGCCGGACTGCCCTTGAGGGTGGGACCAGACTGAAATGCAAATTAATATTTCTCCTCTGTGAAGGGTCAGTGAGCTAACACATGGTTCTAGACCCACCCGAGTAGGTTTCTTCCAACAGAACAGGTTATTTGACTGTGTTTGTTCCCAGTAGAGGGGCACTTAGATCTTCTTGCTAATTTTTAGGGACTCTGGGTTATACCCTTAGTTACCAAGGGTAATACAGTAATGAACCCCTTGCTCACTGTGCCTAGAGAGACACTGCTTTACTTCACTGATGAGGACCTACAAGACTGAAACATGGTATCTGGGGTTGGTGTTGGTACTCTTGTTCAGAGGAAAATTGCATAACATTTCAGTTCTGGACTGTAATGCAAATTAAGCTAAAACGTGGTTGTGGACCCTCCCATGCGAGTACCTTCACATACAACATATTATTTGGCCATGTTTTTTCTTGGTAGAGAAGCTCCCCAGGCCTTCTTGTGCTCCGTCAAATTCATATTTGTATGCATGTGAAAATTGGATGAACTTAACAATGGGCCTCATTAGGTGGCTGCCGCCGGTACTATTATTTTTTCCAGTGCCCATGAATGAGCAATTACCGGGTCATTACGGCATTGCCGGGCCCTGTAATTGCCCATTCCTGGGTTCCAGAAAATATTCTTCCCCATTCCCATTTGAGCCCCATAGGGGCATCTGTTATGGCCATCCTTCCTTCCCAGGGGCCACCATCGCCACCTGCAGGGCCTGGACAGGGAAATAGGTGCGATGATGTGGAGAGGAACAAGAGGACTAAGAAGATGAGATAGACGAAGTTCCTAGGTCCAGCACCCAGAGAAAGTCATGGGTGTGGTGGTTTATTACCACTGTTGGGGGGGGGTACCAAAGGCTTGGTTAAATGCAGTGTGGAGTCATACTCAGTTGTGGACAACCTGGGCATTAATCTTTTGGTACCTCCTCCATGTGCTGATGTGATGCTGGAAATGCATCGGAGGGACAGGGCCTCTGTATCCTTGTCCTTTACTGCTTTTTATTGTGTGTTCTGTCGTGTTTTCTGCACTGGAGTTCTTGTGGGACTTCTGGTGGTGCAGCTCTCTCTCTTGGTTTGGTGTACAGACCCATGGGATACCCTTATGGCACCCATGGGTGGGGGTACCACCCTGTGCCCCTAGTGTATGTTTTTGGGCACCTGTGGGTGGCCCACAGAGCATGGTACGGGCTGGTGGCAGCTCCGTGCTGAATTGACTGGTGCCCTGAGCGTCCTTCATGTTGGGATGCCCACGCCCTGTCATTGGATTCAGTAGATTGCTGATGGAGACAAGATGGCCCCCTCTTGCATTCCAAGCCTGTTACCTTGATCTTCCTGAAGTCCTGGGAAGCCCTGACTCTGTCCCTTCCCCCTGACTGGCTGTTGGGTGGAAGTTCCATATATAGTAGTATGGGGAAGTGCCGGCCAGACTGGCTGGAGCCTTCCCAACAACCGTATGTTGTGGGTACACCTGTGGGTGGGACCAGGGTGAATGGAGTGTGTGACAAATCTACACTTCTTGTTGTGGATGTTTGATATCTGGTATTTGACACAATGACTTAGACAGCCCTGCCCGAAACTGGAATGAATGCAGTATGTAGTGGTGAATGGCGTGGTACTTGTCTGAATCCACATTCTGTGTTATGAGTGTCTGGATGGAGAGGAATGGCCTGAATGCACTGTGTGCATGATTGGCTGACTGACTGCTGAATGCTTGCTGAATGCTCTTCAAAGTGATTGGCTGACTGAGTGTGACCCAGCAGAATGAATGGGAGATCAACAGTATATCTGGAGACCTCTCACTGCTAGGAATCGTGTTCAGAAGCTGAAGTTGAAACTACAAAGAGTAACTGGAGTGAAACTGAAGCTTGACCTTGAATCCCTGCTGGAGGAGAAGAATTGCTGTTGGTCTTCTTCATCAATCTGAAAGCTGCTGTGTCTCCAAGGACTGACCCAGAGAGGACATGGTAAGGTGCCCTCTTCCCGAGCTAGGAGGGACCATCGTGCACCAGCTGATCTTTGCCAAAGCTCCCTGGTAGACTTATCTACGAAAGGCTGCCGACCGGAGACAGGCACTGCCACGGAATCCCAAAGAGAAGCACCCGTACTGTTGTCCGCCACCATCGACGACCGCCGTCGCCGACCGGAGCCATCGTGCTCCTGTTGCCTAAGAACCTTCGATTCACGGACAAGCTCGTCCGCACCACCGCCCGCCTTATCCCGTCAAAGAAGGCCAGGCCGTCAATGCGCCGAGGAGCATCTGCCGGTGGGTTTCCCACCACCCAAAGACCACAGAGACGCCGAAGACTCAACGCCCTTGCAGGGCCACAGATCTTCAAACTCTTTGCGGTCCAGAACTATCAACATCGAAGATCCCCACATGCCTCTTCCTTGCAGGATGTTTACGCTTCCCCGTCGAGGAGCACTGCTAGGAAAGAAGCTGCCACTTCACTGCCGTAGTTCACCCTGTTCTTTGCTGGACGTTCAATGACCCGTGACTCATACCTTAAAGGGAGGGCACTCAAGAAGGGCCATCGATTCCCCGACGGCACGTACTTTGGGGTTACTGAACTATTGGAAAGACTCACAATATATGGACTGGGCTTGTGATATATCTTTATTCTACAGGTTGCCCAGGTGGGGGGATCTCCATACAGAACTGTGTCTAGGTAAACGCGGCCAGTATTCTGCCAATTGTTCTAACCAACTGCTTTCCTCTTATATCTATTGTTGGTTTCCCTTACAAACTGATTTGTGTGCCAGTTAATCGTACAGGTGATGCATTTTAAAGAGATCTAATAGTCATTGTGGTACCACGTAGAACTGTATAGATTTGCCATTATAGATAACCGAGTACAAAGTGAGTTATTGTGATACATAACCTTGAATATTAATTATATAAAGACTGTTTTAACTAATACAGTGTGCGGACATTCCTTTGGGTGAGATTGGGGACTACACTGTACTTAAGAAGCAGCCCGCATCATCTCCTGAGAAGCTATGCCTTGATTGCTCGACCACATCTACCAATAATAGAGCATCTTTGCTGGGGTCCTCTGTGCCTCTCCTCTGCCATATAGAGAGCAGAAGTACAGACCCCCCACCCCCTCCGGTCTTTACAGCTGCCACACTCAATCCAACCATCCAGGTGCTATGAGAATGGATGTTCCTTTCTCAGGGAACGGTAGGTTATCTTCCTCTACCCCATCATCCTCAACAGATCCTGCCACCACACAAACTACTCATGTGGGGCAGAGGATCCCACTGGCTGCCTCGCAGGCCATACGGGAGGCTGTTGATCCTTACCTTTCGAGTGTCAGTCATCTGTATGTACTGCGCTACACCTCTCTGCAGGGGGAACAGTTTTGGAGTACTTTCGAGGCTTCAGTCAAGGTTCATGGGAAACACTGCCCCCTATATTAGATATAAGGCACACCCAACATATTTCCATGTCTACCTGCCCCTCCGTATCTGTGGTTGGTGCCCCTTCCTTCCCTCCCCACCATATGTCCTCACCTCTCCTACAAAAAAATCCCCCAAAAATATAAAAGCCAGAAATATTTTTTAAAAAGGTCCTTTTGGAGCCACCTTTCACAGTTGAACAATAATACTAAGCTAAAATCACAGGACCTTTTGTAGCCTACATTGTCTGCACACAGTATAATAGTCTGTGGACACCTGGAAAATTCCAGGCGCGGGTTGGGGGAATTAAAATCAATTAACTTGTTTTTCATTAAAAAATGGTGGCTCTTAAAAGAACCTATTTTAAAAGAAAATGTGGGGGTTTTATATACTGAACTAACAAATGCTCTACTGAACTTAATAATTTTTTCTAACTTTCACAAAAACTGCTTCTAATTTCTTTTTCTGTTTTTGCTTTGTATTAACTACAATTACTAAAAAATACTTCACACATATTTCATGTGTTCATAAAAACTGTTTCAATGCAATTTGGATATTCGAAATGAAAAAATCTGATTTCCAACATTAGTCAAATACACTCCATCTCTTAAAAACATATTCACAATATCAAACTTGATATTTTCATTGTCAAAAGATGTCATTCCAACATCCTGCAAAAAAAGCAAATACAGCTTTGTTTACATTGCACGTTCTCGATGTGTGGACAAAATAAATTCAACCTTTTCCACATTTGTCTTTGAGCTATCCGAGAAAAACCATCTTCGAATTTGGAAATAGTTCCATTAACTTTGCAAATGTATCCTTCATGGCAAACTGTAAGGACATTCAGGTGACATATCCTGAACTGTTACCTCCACAGTCAACTACAATGATGTCCGGATGCTTTAAAGTAACCATACTGTTGTAAAATGGGAGTAATTCCACCCACTTCACTTCTCAAACTCAATAGCAGGAAACTTCAGATTCTTCAAATCCAAGATTCACAGGTAATCCACACTGCTCACAGTACACCATTAGCCAATGGATCAAAAAATTGCCCACTATCTAGACACTCTGCTTCCTCAAAGCCATAGCCATAGCAATCGTCACTGCACACAAGAAAGATAACTCTTGCTACCCAGCCTTATTGTACACCACAACCACAAAACCTTATTGGCTAATCCCCTGATGTCTGCGGACACCATAGCACAAGGCATCCCTTCTACACTTTTTACTTTTATGTTTCTAACACTCCCTTATTGGGTGCTTTCAAACAGTCACACATCCATCCACCAATCGCATCCAAAAACTCTACATGTAACCCTGTCTCTCAGTTCAACACTTCATATGTACTCTTGAACTTCCAGAGTACATTTCTCCTGTTGCTCACAGCCACCTGCATCAAAAACTATTGTGATTTCTATTTGCAGATTCAACAACATCTGCATCTAACAAGACATAGTACAGGTATGCTTATATTTCTTTAAGTATGTTTTCAACATTTTTACAAATATATTTACACAGGGTTGCTGCCACTTACCCTTTAATACGCTTCTCAATAAGCATATTCTCTTTTTTAACCAATCTTTCAGATTCCAAGTATTGCAGCATTCTGCACCTGGTCACATCAAGTGGCAGTTACTTACATGTACAGCCAACATATTAAACTTCCATACCCTGCTCTCGGGCCCTGGTCCCCCCCCCGCTAGTCGCACACCTGCACTGCCTTACCCCACACTTAGGGACTCTTTCTGTATCCCTACAGTTCCACTACCAGCACTTCACACCTGATGTCTGCGCTTACCCTTGCACTTGCCACCAGCTGGTCATACGTTACTTATTGTTTATTATTCTTTATCCCAAGTACTGCACTTCCCCCTACCACTTCCCATGCACTTGCACAATCTGATAGACACCGACCCTACTAGGCCAGGTGTCAGTCTTCCCTCTGTTCCCCCTCCTTTGCTGCGTCGTGCCTTGAAACACCTGTGTATATGCACATTATAAATGCCATATCATATCACCAAGTGCCACTTGAACATGTTCCACAAATCCTTTTCATCTGCTTTTCATTTCTTTTTTATTTACACACAGTGCTGCTGTAAATGCACATATGCCTTTTTTTACTTTCAACAAAATGCTCCTAAAAAGAAACTTTTCAAAACGCATAGCATTTTCCATTTCTCATTACATACAAATGTTATACTTTTCAACCTTTCTCATTACATCACTTATGTGCCACCATTCTCCACCTGCTCATTCATATGTGTATACAGGCAAAGTATTCATATAGAATACTTCACCTTACAAATAAAGTACTGTTCTTTGCCAACGACTACTATAAGACTGTAAAGCACTGAAGGGGGGTGTGTGTACTCCTGCTCTCTATATGGCGGAGGAGAGGCACAGAGCACCCCAGCCAAGATTCTCCATGTGGTAGCTAAGGTTGAGCAATCAAGGCTTAAGCTCTCTGGAGGTGATGTGGCCTAGTTGCTAATTATAGTGTAGTCCCCAAGCACCCACAAAGGAATGTCCACACACTATGTTAAAGAAAATACAGTCTTTATAAGGTTCACATTATATACACAATCACAATAATACACTTTGTACTCTGGCAATACTATAATGGCAAGTATATACAGGTCTACGTGGTACCACTCTTAGCTATCGATTCCTTTAAAATGTGCCCATGGCTAACAGCCCCAATAACATACTAATCAGATCGTAAATGAATCGACGATAGACCACAGAAAGAATGCAAGTTAAATCAAGCAATGGAAGAATACTGACTCCCGTTACCTGGAGACAGTTCTGTGCAAGGATCCCCCCACCTGGGCAACCTGTAAATTAAGCGTATTGACAAGCCCAGTCCAATTATGCTCAATATAGTCTTGAGTCCTTCTAAAAGGTTGCCTGGTTTTGTGGAGTTCTTCAGTGAGTTGTTGACGGGCCTTTCTTAAGTGCACTCCTTTTCAGGCAGGAGCCACGTGTCATCGAGCGTCGGGGAAGAAAAGGGTGAACACTGTTGTTGTGGCAGCAGCTTCGATTCTTGCAGTGCTCATTGACGATCGGCAGTTCTTCTTCTTCCAGTGGGCTTCAAGGTTAAGCATCAAGTATCAACTTCAGCTTCTGAACGATTTCCATCAATGAGAGGCCATTAGATAAACTTTTGATCTCTCATTCACTTTGCTGGGTCACACTCAGGTAACCAATCATTCAGAAGGGCATTCAGGCAGCCAATCAGGCTCACTGTGCATTCAGGCCATTCTTCTCCATCCAGACACTCACAACACGGAATGCGGATTCAGACAAACACTCTGCCATTTAGCACTCCACCCCACGGGTGTACCCACAACATACAGTCATTGGGAATGCTCCAGCCAGTCTGGCCTGGACTTTCCCACAACACCATATATGGAACTTCCACCCAACAGCCAGTCAGTGGGAAGGGGCAGAGTCAAGGCTTCCTGGGACTTTGGGAATACAAGGTAACAGGCAATAGAAAGCAAGAGGCCACCAGGGCCATATTGTTTCCTATAAGGAATCAACTGATTCCAATGGCAGAGCCTGGGTATACGAAAATGGAGGATACACGGAGCACCTGTCAAATTCAGCATGGAGCTCCAACCAGCCCATACCCTGCTCCATGGGCCACCCACACACAGGTGCCCAAAAACATACACTAGGAGTACAGGGTTGTACTCCCACCCATGGGTACCATAATAGTATCCCAAGGGTCTGTTCACCAAACCAAAAAGAGGAAGAGCCACACCACCAGGTGTCCCAATGAACCCCTGCATGGAAAACAAGATGGAACACACATGATAAAGCAATGAACGACAAGGATATGGAGGCCCTGTCCCTCCAATGCATTTCCAGCAGCACAAAGACACTACACACAGCGAAGAGCAGAGGTTTATAATGTTTACAGCTACAAGTTTTAGTTCAATGTTTCACTCCATGTTCAATTTCATCAGTGACTTCTCGGTAAATAGGGAGCAGTTCATCATTTAGCTATGATTTGAGCACTGACACATCTTCTTCAGATTGTTTAGATTGATACATGGTGTTTTCTACCTCAGTCATGGCTATTTCTGCTTCATTTTGAATGAGTGGATCCACAAGTGGTTCTTGGTTTCCTGTAAGAGCGTTTTAACTGCCTTTAGGAGTGTCTTTATCTAGTAGAGTTTCAAAGTCTTCCCCTTGTTGGGGTTCATTGTCCAACATTTGTTTGCATTGTTTAAAATTGAGATTTGCTATTCTGCTTTCATTTTCCTTGAATGCACCTTCAAATGGTTTAGGGTCACCTAATAATTCTTCTTTTCTCCGAGGTTTAAAAAGTTGCATTAGGGCCATGTAATAAAGTTCTCTATTTTGTGCAGATTTAAACGATAAATGTACATGATTAATTAGGCATGGTAAGTTTTACTAGGCTCCCCGTTGAGACAAAATATATGCCAGTTCTCTCATCTGGCATAACATTATTTTTGTAGGAGAAGTTTTGGGTGATGTCATACAGGTACATGTTTTCCAAACCAGTACTTCTGTTTGGATAGTATGTGTCAATTACATTGCTTTTAAAATGTCCTGGCTGTTGGGCTCATTTGTGGCTTTTGTTTCTATCTCTTGGTAGAATTTGAGTACCCCTTTTCACGATGAAGCTAGACCAAGTTTAGCCAGCTATGCTTTCAGATTTCCCATCAAAGGGTGTACATGTTAAAAGAAATGCAGCTACATAGTGCCCACATTCTCCATGTCAGAGGAATGTTGATACCTAAACTGTACAGTTTTTGTGACAGGGTTTTGTCAGATGAAATGTATACCCAGAGGTCTTTTAGCTCTGTCTCCCCAGCTTTGATTAGATAGGTTATGCCATGTCTTGCAACTGCAGTGGAATTGTCTGCAATGTAAAGAATGTCTATTTTGCCACAAGAGGGTAATGATCGCATTGTAATAATTAATGTATTTGGATGCCTCATCTTTTTTAATGTTCTTTGTGTTCTTAGAGGATTCCCCTTTTACCCTGTTTCTAGCAGACGACATCAAGCTATGTACTCGCCCTTTGGTGGAAAATGATCTGAGCCAAAGTGACATTTGGTATAGGATTTGCCTTTGTTTTAATATCAATGTCAGCAGTATTTGTCACACTTATGTTTTTGGAAGCGTGCGATTTGTGAATGTAGGTCACTATGTGTGGTTTTGGAGGGGATGTCACAGGTAATCTATTTCTGAATAAATTGCAAAATAGCAGCATCACTATCTTGGCCAAATTTGGGAGCATCTTTTGCAGATGAAGTATGGCATGGCAATGAAACGATGGTGATAGAATCTTGAAACATTGTCAGGGTCAAGAAAACGGAGTTCTCCTGGAGTTTTTATGCCTATTCCCTCTTTATTTTGGTTTGCAGTGCGTAAGAAGTCATGCAAGTCATCCCATGCATATTCTACACAACTTAAAGTAACAAACCATGTGAGTGGGCTTAGGTTCCATAGCATACAATGTACATCAGCGTGATGATGGAATCAGTATTATTGTTCACCACACATGTTTGCCAAGAGATTTGTGTTACTTGAATGCAAATTGTGGTCTTTTATCATTTGAAGGAGTTGGGTAGCTGACATGCTTAAGAAGTGAGACCCTGTTTTGAAAGTGTGTGCAACTCCATAATGTAGAGTTGCTAGTTCGCTTTTGAACCAGAAGTGGAACATGTATCCTGATGCACTAATTTGTGGTGCTCTTGCATCATTTCTTCCTCCTTTTCCTGTGGGAAAGAGGAGACAAAAGAACGTGCTTCTGCACCTTTCTCCCATATGCTCATGGAAGATCTTTTGTCTTGACACATTTTTGATATGTTTCTAATGCATCATCTATGCTGTCTTTGAAATTTAGTGGGTGAATTGTATACTGGTCTAAAATGTTGACTGCAGTAACAGGATCCACATGCTCAAAATGGCAGTTTGTGATGAATCTTCAATTATTTTGGTTGTTTCTCTTAGGTTTTCTTCTATGTGGATATCTCTGTAGTATTCATTGTTTTGGTTAAGATATTCTAGGGCTTGTCTAACTTTGTTTAAGTCAATGAGTTGTTCCCAAATAGTTGTGTCTTTTGTAAGTACATCATTAACTAATAGAATCAAAGATTCTCTATTTGCTGCCCTACTCCTAGATTTCTACATTTTCTTTAAGATCTAATGGCAAATATACTATTTTACCACAAATGCCTTTTAGTTACTCGGATGAAGGCAATTTGGCAGTTTTGGGTTGAAGGCGGATTATAGCTTGACATGAGTGTACTGTTTGAATGATGATGTTCTCATGCAATTTAAGTTGTTGGAGAGCTTTTGCAAGTCTGAAGTTATTAGTGATAGCCTGTGATAGTATTTAGTTATTGTCAAGCTTTGTATTGCAGTATGTGCAAATTATTGAGGGTCAGTTCTTTTGTATTTATTTTCTGCTGTTAGTTATAAAGTTAATTGGAACCATTGGAATTCCTCATTGTCCTGTATTATGTAAGCCATATCTACTCTTTTTGAACTCTTTTCGACAACAGACACATACTTTATCTAGTATTTCAGTAGATGTGCTTTGAAAATGTTCTATTTCGTTTTTGTTTTTGATCTCACATAGATTGGTGTTTGCTAATGTTTTCTGAACCAAATGAAATTTGTAATTTAACTTCAGTTCTAAAATATTTACCTTGGATGTGTTCTATTTGTCGAAGGAGTTCTTTGACTGTTCCATGTAGGAGAAAGTTATTTTATGTTTGCAGTTCTAGATCAGGACTTTTTGCATAATACAATCTATGGACAAGGTTTCGCATAGCCAAATGGTATGTTGCTAACATTTTGATGTGGTGGAAGGTGCTTTTGCCAGCAATCCCAGAAATGCAGGCTAATGAATGTCCTTGCATTCCAGTGTGGATGTGTACTGGGCAGGAGTCCATGGTTTGTAAAGTTTTTAATTCTACACTTGTATTTTAGTTTCACATAATGATTGAGGAATTGTCGTAAACATTTGAACGATTGTTGGTGTGCGTTACATATTGAGCTGCAGGTCCATTTGTACACTCGATGACTTGATTGAACAAAAGCAACATTTGGTTGAAAATGGGTTGGGAAAGATTTCTCCGTAAGGGTTTCTTCTTCCATAATGGTGTCTGCTACCCCTTCATAAGCCTTGCCCATTATTGTCTATGATAATTGGGTTTATTTTTTTCTTTTTTATACACCTCTTCATTGAAATATGGTTCTGTGCTGCTTGTGTGAAACCATTCACCTTCACAGAAGTTGGAAAAGGTATGTATATTGACATTGGGCATATATAGAAGTAGTTTTTTGTAGTTTATTGGTTAACTTAATTAGTGGTTTCATTCGGTTTATCAATATAAATAGGGTTTTTCTTTAGCTGTCAATCAGAGCATCCAGGATTAGTTTCATTTGTACATCTTTTTTTACTTTTATTTTTTGAAAGAGGGTCTTTACTCTTTTTAGTGCTGACTAGTTTCGTTGAGTAAGGTTACTATCTGTTCTGTTTGAATGTTTTCTATACATTTATTTAGTGGCGGGTGACTATATGGCGTGTTCTTATTTTTATGTGCTCTATATTTTCAGTTTTTTCTATGGCATTGATATTTAATAGGCATTTTGTTGTGTCTGTTTGAAGAAAAGAAAGTGTGTGTTTGAAAGTTGTGGAATGTTTATGCATGTGTCATTGTACAAAAGTGATGAGAATGCAGTGAAGGTGCTGACTTAGTGCTGTCAGGGGGGCGCTCATCCCAGTTGCAGGAATGATGGGCACAGTTACCGGGTATTCCTAGATGGGGAAGGGACATATTGACAGCTGCAATGGGTAATATATGCACCAAGGACACACATGCCTGCTCAAGTCTGGGGGTAAAATAGGGGTGGGGGTGCTCAAGGGAGGACAGATGGGGATCTAAGGGGATTAGGGGAAGGAGCACAGGGTAGAAATGGTAGTATAGTACAATATGACAGCCATTCTGGGGTGAAAACCACAGGTAAGTTATCCCCTTGGGTTTCACGATGAGACACCCTGCATAGTGGGTGGACATGAATTTCAAGAGTGCCTTGCAACAGCAGTGTGCTGGAGAAATGTTGCAAGCTGGCTGCTCCCATGAGACAGCAGTCACTAGGCCCGAAAGATACATACAAGTCAGGCTCTCGGGTGCTCGCTGGGAAAGTAGAACATTAAAACACATAAGTGCATGCTATTAGAGACAAATTCACAGTGGGGCCAGCAGTTTCAAATTGCCCCTTGTCAGGCGGGCCTGGGAAGAAGGCAATTGGGTGAGGGTAGAGACGGGAGGGAGCCAATCAGCAGATGAGTTTTGTGTCCTCGCAGATGCCCGCAAATCAACTCATTGTCCAGATGCCATGTGAATGTCTCCCTTCCCACAAGATCAGGGTGACTCGTGTTTCTCATGTGTGCTGATCAACAGCCTGAAAATAAAATTAGAGAGGTCAGCATCATTACATATTGCTAATAAAAAGTAACCTCTGCAGTGGAGCGGGAAGGTATGTGATGTCACAGGGGTGGTGAACAGAGGGGTCAAGATTGTTTGTTCCAATAATTTTTCATTAACATATGTCCAGATATAGGGAACTGGTGTATTCGAATCAGTATCATTGGATGTCTAATATTTACAACAAAGGTTGCAACTGTTTCTGCCTATGCAAATAACATGTAACTCTATAAAAGCTTTGACCGCAGTGGGCTTTTTTTCATCTCCTATCAACCAGTTCTATTTCACTGTACTGTTTGATTTGTGCTTGCCCATGTTTAATAAATAATAAACAGAATTACTTCTTGCTTGGTGTACTCTCCTTTTTAGATTACTTTTTGATGTTCGAGTTAGCACCTTTCTGGAGAGGGGTGTGTGGGTGGGATTGTAGTAGGATTTTTATTTTATTTTATTGATCATTTGTAAGGCACTTTATACAACAAAATTGTGTTTCAAATCACCACAAGGCTAAATGGGAAGGGAACACGGGAAATAATAACAGTGGAAAGGTAATAAAAAAGCAATAATAATATAAATACAGCCCTGGTCCTACTAGGCCTTGTGACATTCGGCTGTGGAAGTGTATTGAGAAGAAGTGCAGGGGAGGGGGATGGAAAGGACGAGCAGAGGAGTGAACAAGTGCTGGAGGAGGGCCCAAGAACGAAGTGCCTAAAAGGAGCCAGGAGGAGCACCTCAGACTAAGTGTGGTACAGGCAGCCCTCAAGGGTGATAGGTGGAGCCGCCAGGCAGTGGCCTGCAGGGCAAGCAGTGGGGGGGATACTGGTAATGACTGGGACGAAGGGCCCGAGTTCATGTAAGGTTTATGATCCGGTCACAGCGGCAGTGGGGTGATTAGCAAGGAAGGGAAAGAGGGAAATAGGAAGAAAAGAGCAGAGTTTTGAGCAGTTTCTGGAACGTAAGGATGCCCGGCTCAAATCTGCGAGGGGCAGGGAGTCTGTTCCAAAGGAAGGCACCAGCCACAGAGAGAGATATGCCCTCCACTCTCTGCTTATCGAAGCGTTTGACAGTCAGAGAGTTGGAATTAGAGGAGCGTAGGACTCTATCAGGGGAGTATTTAGGGAGGGAAAATTGGAGATAGTGTGGTCCCAAGCCTCAGAAGGTCTTGTGGATGATGCAGAGGGTCTTGAATTTGAGGCTTGCAGGCACCGAGAGCCAGTGGAGAGATTTTAGGGCTATAGAGCTATGGTCCCTGAGCTTGAAGCCAAGGATAAGTCTTGCAGCCTTATTCTGGATTAGCAGGCGGGTCGAAGAGAGGAGAGAGGGAGATTAATAAAGAGGCTGTTGCAGTAGTCCACCCTGGAAAGGACCAGAGCTCTGGAGACATAGAGCTTCTTGGGGAAGGTGAGAAAAGGAAGAATGCCTCTGAGGAGGTGGAGATGTAAGTAGGACTTTTTGGTAAGGTTCATGATGTGAGGGGTGAAGGAGAGAGTGGAGTCCAAGATGACCCCAATGTTTTTGGCTTCAAATGATGGTGGTAGAGGGCCCAAAGAGGGTGGCCAAAGGGTAGGAGGAAAAGAGGGCAAGGTGTCCCAATGAGGGGGTTCTCCATATTACTGGCATTTAGACACGGATTGTTTGCTACACACCATGCCTGAATGGCAGACGGACAGTTGGTGATGAGACAGGAGGATGAAGGGGAGGTAGAGGAAAGTTTGAACGAAAGCTGTGTGTCATCGGTATAACACTGCAAATGAGAAGAGGAGGAGGAGATCAGGTGAGCAAGAGGGGCGAGATAGATATTGGAGATTCAAGATGATAGGATAGAGCCCTGGGGGACACCAAAGGTAGAGAGGGTGATGGAGGAGGAGAAAGGGCCCAATTGCATTTGGGAAGAGTGCTTAGTGAGGAAAGAGGTCAACCAGTCCAGTGCCCAGTCAGTGATCCCGAAGGTGTCACAGAGTCATTTAATGAGAATGGAATTGTTGACCCTGTAGAAGGCAGAAGAGAGATGAAGGCGAATGAGAACAGCAGGAGAGTTAGAGTCGAATTATTTAAGCATGGTTTCACAGGTGTTCAGGAGAGTAGTTTCCATGATGGAAACAGGGACCCACTCAGGGAAGATCAGGGCCACTCCACCTCCAGTTCTGTTGGGACTGGGTTTGGAGAGGATGTTGTAGCCCTCAGAAAGGAGAATGTCAAGAACAGTGACAGAGCTGTCTTGGGGAGGCATGCTATCACAAGTATGACACTGACCCACAAGCTTCACTTTATAAAACCTCTTTGTAATACCTTTAATAAAGTTTCTGGGTTTGGAAAAACTCCCTTTCTGCCCTATAACTAAGATGGGAGTAGTCTCGACCAGCACAAAATAAATAAACAATCCTAGTGAAGTCCATCAAATCAAAATGGCCCATGCTAACCAAACCTAATGACTGCCTTACCTCCTGTACAACAAGTGTATAAAGGAGACATGTATGTAAAGGAAAAATCAGTGTTCAAAAGAAGAAATGTGGCTGAATCAGCGCTCTACGCACGTTAGATAACACGGAGAAAGGTGGCCCCCGCAGGCAGGATGACGCACTATGGCTCAGGTTTCTAACACAAAAACAGTACAAAACGTGGATCGAAGCCCGCCTGGCCTTCCATATTAAAGCCTCTCATTCCAGCCTTTCAAACAATGTTCAACAAAAGATTTACGTTGGTCCCCCTCTGTTGGACTCAGACCGTGGACAACCAATTTCAAGAATACTTGCAGGGGGCTCCCTTCCCCAAAGATATTACAACTTCGGGTCTCCTTCAATCAGACTCAGACCGTTTTCGGACATCAAAGACTTTCGAATGTGTGTGGCTTTCATTACAGACCACTGCAGGACCACTTTGACTCCAAGTACAAAATAACAAACTATTTAATGGGGTGTTTGTTTACTCACGGGTATACAGCATGACAACAGATGTACATAGTCACGTTAACATATCACATCAGTTCATTGGTTTCTGCTGTACACACTGCTATTCAGAATAGCCGTGGGTATTAAGCTGTGCATTTATGTGCAATAATCATATTATTCTGTGGCTGTTAGACCACACAATTTTACCTGTGTTTCTGATTCTATGCTCTCACCTCTACCCTTGTTTGATTTCAAGTTTAAAAGTTTGGCAAAGGGTATTTTTTAGTTTGTCCAAAATATAAGGGTCTCTGCGGCTACAAGAGGGTGTGCTTATAGACAAGGGTATAATAGCCTTGGCTATAAAGATAGTTTAAAATAGTTTTGTATGTTTTTTGGTGTTTGCAATTGGTTGGTGTTAGTGTTGCAATTGTGTACTTGTCTGTGGTAGGCGGCAGTGAAAATGCGTTGGTCATTTTAATAGTTTGCTTACTACAGTCCACTTTTTGTGGCATTGATCTTGTAATGTATTTTAGGCACCATTTTGTAGACTTTTTGCCATTCTCATTGCAGAACTCAGTGTGCACATGCTGAGTCTATGGCTGATGTGAATGTAAGCATTAGTAAATATTCACATATTTAAAGGTTCATTTGCAGTGTGGTGTGTGTCAGCTATAGTACATCATTGTTTTTTTTTAATGCAAAAGATTACAACTAAGATTGTATTCTGTGCTGCCTGCTCATTTTATTTTTGAAAGGATAACTTTTAAGATAATAAGTGTCCGTATATGTTAATGGGTTTATTTGCAGAGGAAATTCAGAGCGTGCATTTGTCCTGTGATTCAGAGCTTGCGGTATCTTAAACTATTGTTAACCTTCTGACAGATTTCTTTTTGAAGATTCAAGAAGATGTGTATGAATTCTTGCCTTGTGGTCCACTGCAAATATGATCCATGTAAAACGTTTGTCTTGTTTAGGGACTGAGGTTGATTTGAGGTTAAAGGTTTATTTCCTTGCACGTGTTATAACCTTTCTCTGCACCTCCACCATGAAGTATCTTCAGCTGTCTGTAACGAAAATTGAAAGACGTGTGAAAAAGCACTATGCTACTGAAAATAAAAACAAGTTTTTAAAAAAGAGCAAATAATTAACTGAAATAATGATTTGCCAACTTCCTCTGAGGCTAAAGGTTTATTTACTTGATCTTCAAATTGTGACATTTGCAGCACAGAACATTTCACTGCTTCAGATCCGGTCTGGGCAGCACTAGGGGATGTTGGGTCCCACTTGAGGTTGTGGAAGGGAGTTTGCCATGGTGGTAGCTGGTGCAGAGGTTGTCCTCAAGGCAGCTGTTGGCAGTAGTCGGAAGAAAAAGCAACGAGGAAAAGTAAAGGCGTTGTCTCACACACGTATGGGTTTATCTAATCCACCATGGATTTTTTCCAATGAGTCAATGATTATAATATGTGAAACAACAACAGTGTACCACACACAAATACTGTATCAAAGATAGTGAATGTGATGCACTAATTATAAACATAAAACACTTTTGAGATATGTGTACAACTGTAACTGATTGTATTTCATAAATTATGTCCTCTAATTATAGTTTCTTTTTTGACAGAAAAGCACAAATGATACCCTTCTCATTATACCTAAGAGTCCATACCTAATATGATGCTTTTTGAAAATTGTAAATTATTTTATTTACAATGTTCATATTCATTACATAATCACTGTGCACATATCACTGTGGCCATGGCTATTTTCTCTACCTCACACCTACTGTATCCCACCTTCTCTACATCCACCCACCTTACCCTCATCCTCTCTACCCCAACCACCATACTCTTCCCTCTTTATCCTCACCCACCTTATTTAATGCTTACTATCCCCACACGCTCACCCTACTTACATAATTTCTGTCACCATTGTAACCCTAACGTCTCTTCCCTCATCCATACAGGCTACATTCACCCTCTCTACTCCTTCCCCACCTACTCACACCCTACGGCTACAGAATCTATTCATGCTTCTGCACCCTTCTCCCACCATATTTCACACTGTAAATATCTCAAAACACAACTTACAAGGATTGTAGAATACACGCATACATACATACATACATATGTAAACAAATGTTGTTTAAAAAAAGAAAATCATAACCACGACTACCGTAGCCTCCAACGAGATGGCGAACATTGGAGGCACAGTTATTTTGCAGCAAAGACTGGAGGTTGTTTCCTCGGCTTGCGCAATCGCTAATCACATCACGGCACACCCAGTCACAGCTATCTTCCGGGGGCACATTTATTTGCTGCAATCTGCGGGTCAATGGGACATTGTGTATTTTGGCAGGCTTATGTAGCTATGGCTATAACGGCCTCTTGGGTAGCCGGTGCTATGAGGTCGGTCTTCTGTATCCGCAGCTACGAAAGCGGTGTAAACTAATGTGTGATTGGTCGAATGAAGATACATGATGAACATGTTTTTGTATTGGAGGGTGGTGTTTACTCTGCATTATACTTAGAGTGACCAATGCCATAATCAGTTCTGATGTTGAAGAGTGCATATTTGATATTTGAGTGGATATATGTGGAACATTTGTACACACCAAAAGTTGATAGAAAAACTGAAGATGCTGACAACTCTTCCACTGATTTCTATGGTCCTAAATCTCTTTCAGATGATTGCGGAGGAATAGGTGATTTTGGCCCAACATCAAATAGTAATGTGGAAGAAATTCAGAATATTTTGAGAATCATTGGCTAAGTTAAGTCTTTTGGTTTGAGTTTGGCGATGCAGGAAAATTAGGAGGATGTATGATTTGTGGAGGGTGATTTTTAGTAGGGAGTAGAAGATATTTTATTTTTTGGAGAATCATCTAAGGAAAGTGCACAAAGACACATTGAATTTGTTTTTGAAACTTTCAAATGGACCACAAAAAGGAATTGCAGAGTTTGATACATTGTCAGAATAAAGAAAGTATAACATAAAAGAAGCACTCCGAATGTGCTGAAATACTACAATAAGTGTACCCCAAACTGTCCTTTTAAGGACTACCTATTACATAAATATGTATATTCAGTTAAAAACCTTTGATAAAGGGACGTTATGGTTAAGTTGCGCTATTAAAAACCTATAAAATTCAGTGAAAAAAAACGTTGTTACAGGGACGTTATGGTTCCAAGTAAAACTGAAAAACCACTGACATTCTCCAGTTATGGTAAGCTAAGCAACCATAACTCGTGCCAGCACTGTGCACTGCTAATACTAACACCCAGGACATCAAAGGTGACATCACAAATGTCATTGATCCCTACTACCAGCACTTGCCATGAGTCTTGGGTGTGGCGGATGTTTACCACTCTTGGTGGAGTGCCAAAAGCTCACGCGAATAAGGTCACCTCTAATCGGTGCCACATGGTGCTGAGTCATGGAAGGCCTGGTTCGTAAAGCTTTGGTATGACATTAATGAAGCGACACCTGAGGTCGTTCCACATTGGGGCTATTTGCAAGGTTGTACCTTGTGATAAATGTAGTGGGTTGAGTTCCTCTACAGCATCCTTCGTTTCCACTACGGTCACCGCAAGAGACACTGCTGTGGGACAGCGCATCCCTCCAGCTGCCTCACAGGCTATCAATGACGCTGTTGACCCTTACCTTTCGAGGGTCACAATATTGTGTATGTACTGCAATGCAGTACTCTGCAGGGGGGAGATTCTTTGGAGTGCTTTTGAGACTGCGGTCAAGGAGCACAAGAAGTTCTGCCCACTACCTGAATAACCCTACATATTCCTCTCTCTACCTGCCCTTTCTTATCGCTGTGGTTGGTGTCCCTTCCTTACCCTCCTTTCCTATACAAATACAAAACAACAAAAAACAAAAAAAAGGCTCTTTTCCGATGGTTCACAGACATTTAATTTTTGGTGGTGCTGCTCTATCATAACCATTGCACTTTTCTATGGGAAGAAATGGTGGCTCTCAAAAGAGCCTTTTGGTGGTGTTTTTTTTTTGTTTCAAAAACTTCAAATGATTAACACCGACTGCAAAATGTATTAATGTAATTCCCAAAAAAGTTGCAATGCATTTTGTATTTTTTGCAGAAAAATCTGATTGCCAGCATAAGTAAGATGTACTCCATCTCTGCGAAAAATGCATGTGCTACGAAACATCATATTTTCATAGTGAAAAGAGTACATACCAACATCTCTTAAAAAGGCACAAACAGCCTTATTGACATTGCACCTCACTTTCTCCATTTGTGGACCAAATAAAGAAGAATGCGGCCACATTTGTCTCTGCACAATACGAGAAACAATTACTTGAGCATTTGGAAACATGTCATTAACCTTCCCAAGTCCTCTTTCATTGCAAATTGCAAAGAAATTCCAGACATGTGTCCTAAACTGTTCCCTCCACAATGAATAATAATTATTTCTGAATGGCGCTGTGTCACCAAAGTAGCACAGAGAGGTACCAAATCCAGCCACTTCATTCCAAATACTCCATGCCAGTGCACTTCCACATGAGGGAATCCAAGATGTGCAGCAACTCCAGTGTTCTGCATGCACCTCCAACCAATGTATCCATGAGTCTCCCAAAATCCAGATAATCTGTTTTCTAAAACACACAGCCATAGCTATCTGTTCTTCTCTCCGGAAAAAAGACTTTCTGACAAACTCTCTCCGTACACAACACACCCAGTAAACTTTATTGACCAATACCTTGCTTTGCTCAGTCTCATTTGCATGCAGCAGCATATGAACTACAAACAACAACTCACAAGAAACCTACTCGTTCCGTATAAAAAAGTAAGTACAACACTACCATAATGTTCAAAGTGTTACTCAAACACACTGTGGGACTGATTCATGGAATTTCTGCGCTGATTTGCATTTGTTAAACAGGGATTTGCGGACAGAATGGCACACAAATCCCCATTTTTTTGGCACACAACTTCCATAAATCAGCCCAAAGATTGTTAGTATTGCAGAACAAAGAACTGTTTCAAAGCTATACCATTAGATTTAGTATTAGTGCTTCTCCTCACTGCTAGCTTACTTTGTATTGTCATCTGAACCCCAGTATAGTAACACACAAATACAAGAATAGCCTTCCGATCGTGTTGTAACTGGCCATTGCACAATCACACACCTCCACACCATCATACTCAGACACTTGTGCAGACAGCACAAATACATTGCACAACAACCAACCCATACCTTCTTTTTTTCCACCAGACCCTGAAGAATGCCTACCAAATAGCAAGTCCGTAGAAAGCAACGCAGAAATAGAGCAAATCAAAATAAGTGTCAAAAATAAGCATCGCTCTTTAGCAGAATTTGTGCAAAGAGTTCAAACAAAACAGCTAATGCAGTCATTAAGCAAAACAAAACAAGCTTCCAGTACAGAAACGTTGCCTCCTCTTTCAAAATGTAAAACAAAACAGAAAGTGATTAACAAGAATTTAGCTACCAGTAGTACTAAACCTGCTCCTATTAATCTTGATGTAGTGACAAGTAACCATACCAAAAAAAGTATTTTACAAAAATGTTCTGCCATAGAGTCCTTCAGAATCTTATAAAACAGGAGGGAAATCACGCACAACCCTTAAAACATGCCATAGAAAATTAATCTTAGAAGCTCTCATAGACAGTGCAATCATTCTCAGAAGGCAGTTATGTATTTTAGTTTTAAACAGAATGAAACCACTAACAAAACTAACTATTAAACTACAGAAAAGACTTCTCAATAAAGGAAATGTCAACAAAAATAACTTCTTAAATATCTGTGGAGGTGAATGGAGTCACACCACGATCACAGAACCATATTTTAATGAAGAAGCATACAAACAAAGCAAACAAACACAATTGCCATTCATAGCAGTGGATGAGGGTAAGAAAAACGTAATAATACCATTATAGAACAAGAAACGCTGTTCACAAAAATATCTCCAGAAAACTCAGTATCACCTCTCGAACATTCTGAACCAAAACGTCCAGTATACAAATGGCCGTGCACGTCAATGTGTAACATTGACAACAAATATTTAAAATCTTTATGCCACTTCCTCAATCAATATGTAAAAGGCAAAGACAAATTCAATATGAAACTTCTACAAAATATGGATACCTGCCCAGTGCGCAAACACACAGGACTACAAGGACATTCATTAGCCTGCATTTCAGGACCTAATTGCAAAAGCACCTTCCATCATATCAAAATGATATCAACACATAATTCAACTATAAGAAATCTAGTCCATAAACTGTACTATGCTAAAAGTCCTGCTTTAGAACTAGCCAATTTAAATAACAATCTTCTACATGGTACAGCCAAAGACCTACTCGGAGAAATAGAGCATATCCAGAGAAAATATTTTGGAAGTGAAAGCCACTTACAAAATGCAACAGCCTTACAACAGGCTAGCAAAAATTGTACAGATGGCAAACTTCTACTACACACATACAAAAAAGAAATGCACAAATTTAAAAGTACATCTGCTGAAGTACCAAACCATGTATGTGTGTGTTGCCGCAGAACTTTTTATAAAAGTAGCACAAAAACTATAGACATAACATACAAAATAGAAGACAATGAAGATTCCAAATGGTTTGAATTAGCTCTCTACCTTATAGCAGAAAACAAATATAAAATAACTGACCCCTTAATACTTTGCAGTTACTGCACTGCAAAACTTAACAGCCAAACTCCTTCACGTGCTATCACTAATAACTTGGAATTATTCCCACTACCAAAACCCCTGCAACAACTCAATTTATATGAGAGCATCATAATTCAAACAGTGCATCCATTTCAAGCAATAATACACCTTCATCCAAAAACAGCAAACATACCTCCCTCTGAATTAGTCAAAGGCATTCAGGGCAAATTAGTTTATTTGCCATTACGTTTGAAAGAAAATGTACCCACTCTGGGAGTGCAATGTCCAATAGATCCATCTTTAATTGTCTTAGTAAATGGTGTACCTACAAAAGACTAAAGAATTTGGCAACAACACGTAGACTTACATAAAGTTAGACAAGCCTTGCAATATCTAAAAGACCATAATGAATACTACAAAGAAATTAATATTGAAGAAAACCTGAAGGAAACCACTGAAATAATTGAAGAGTCACCAGAAACTGGTCAATTTCAACTTCTAGATCCTGCTACCGTTTCCAATATTTTGGATCATTATACAATTCATCCATTACACTCTAAAGACTCCATAAACGATGCACTGGAAATGTACCAAATGCGACAAACCAAAGGATCACCAATCAGCATATGGGAAAAAAGTATAGAAGCACATGCTTTTCCTCTACTCTTTCCTACGGGGAAAGGAGGAAGGTACGATGCTAGACCCACTCAGATAACAGCATTAGAATACCGCTGTTTACAAATGTATTCTGAAGATCCCAGATTTAGACAACATTTGGAATACATATTCCACCTACTCTTTGAAAGTGAATTAACAACTGTGTGCTACGGAGTTGCACACACATTTTTTTCAGAATATGTCAGCTACACAATTACTACAAAAATTACAAGAAAAAGATGAGATTCTACAATCAAGCATTACAAATCTGTTAGCAAACATGCGTGGTACAAAAGAATACTGGTTCCGATGTCACAGAGATGTATGTTGTATGATAAGAAACCTTGGCCCAACCACTTGGTTTGTTACATTAAGTTGTGTGGAACATGCATGGGAAGATTTACATGATTTCCTACGCATGGCAAACAGAACCAAAGCAAACACAGATATACTAACACCTGGAGAACTCTGCTCTCTGGATCCTGTTAATGTTTCAAGATATTTCCATCATCGCTTCATTGCTATGCTACACTTTATTTGTAATAAAACTGCTCCTCCTCTCAGAGAAGTGCAACACTTCTTTTGGGGAAAAGAATACCAAGCCAGAGGAGCACCACAAATCCGGATGCTTTTGTGGATTAAAAATGCTGCTAAATTTGGTCAAGACAGTGATGCCACTGTTCTACAGTTTATCGAAAAATATGTCACTTGTGAAATTCCTTCACAAACAACAAATAGTGACCTTCATGCACACATTTTACAATTTCAAAGACACAAATGTGGGAAATATTATCGTCACAAACATAAAAACAAAGGGAAATACTATACCAAATGCTATTTTGTTTTCCCTAGACCAGTGACAGCAACAGGTCAAGTCAACAACTTCATATCTTCAGTTAAACATAGTGTCAAAGGTAAATCACCTAAGAACACATATTACATAAAAAGAACAGAAGAAGCTAAATATATCAATGATTACAATGCAATCATTGCCCTCTTATTGAATGCAAACATAGATGTGCAGTACATTGCAGACAATTCCACTTCCGTTGCAAGATATGTTACAGGCTACTTAACCAAAGCGGAAAAAACAGAGCTTCAAGACCTCGGGATGACCTATCATCTGACAAATCACTGTAACAGAAATTGTACAGCTTCTATCTCTCATAGAGAGTGTGGCTGCTATGAAGCTGCAGACCATTTAACTGGTACTACTCTGTATGGAAAATCTGAAAATATAGTATGGCTAAGTCTTGGTCCTGCTAAATCTAGAAAAAGAGTTCTCAAATCATATGAGGACATAGAAACAATAGCCACAAATGATCCCAACAGCCAAAATATTTTGTAAAACAGTTTACTAGACATATACAACCCAAACAGGAGTACCACTTTGGAAACCATGTGTCTCTACCACATAGCCCAAAACTTCACATACAAAAATTATATAAAACCAGATTAAAAGAAAGGTAGATATAGAGTGACAAATTGTGAAGGCAGCTTAGTGAAACTTACCAAACGAAGCTTAATTAATCATATCAAATTGTCATTAAAAACTCCTCCACATAAAGAACTATATTACATGTCCCTGCTTCAACTTTTTAAACCATGAAGAAAAGAAGAAGAGTTACAAGGTATCTATGACTTCTATGAAGAGGCTTTCAAAGCAAATGAAAGCACTATAATAGATGTCAACTTTACACAGTACAAAACAATGTTGCACAATGAACAGCAACACAAAGAACTTCAGGCCTAACTAGATGAGGACACGCCCGACAGTAGTCAACCTTCTGTAACAGGAAGCCAAGAACCAATGGGACAACCACTAATAGCAAATGAGGCAGAATTAGCTATGACAGAAGTAGAAAACAGCATATGTCACTATGAAGAAAATACAGATGACTTCACTCTACTGAAATCCAAACTGAACAATGAGCAGCGTAGCATTTTCCAAGAAGTAACAAAACAAATTGAACGTGGTGTACAACATGAAAATAAAAACTGTACCTGCCAAAACTACAAACCTATACAGCTATATGTCAGTGGTGAAGCTGGTTCAGGAAAAACATTCTTAATCAAAATATTCAGCAAGTTCCTTCAACAATTCACAAACCACAAAATGTCAGCTGTTGTAACTGCCCCCCACAGGTTTAGCTGCCTACAACATAGGCAGTGTCACTTTACACTGATTACTACCCCTTCCAGTAGAACGCCAAAACAAATTAGAATATTATAAACTTTCTACAGAAGCTGCAATGGAACTACGCAGAATTTTGAAACAAATGAAAATGCTACTAATAGATGAAGTGAGCATGGTCTCCAACCTAATGTTGGCTTTGATTCACCTCAGATTACAAGAGGTACTCAAAACAGACTACGATGAGCTATTTGGAGGAAAACACATTATCGTTGTCGGAGATCTTCTTCAATTGACACCAGTGAAAGGTGAAGCTATTTTTAAAACCTTAGGGCACAAACTTTGCCATAAAACTCTTGGCAGCATAGGAAATGTCAACCTTTAGCAACATTTCCAATAAGAGAATTAACAGAAAACATGTGTCAGTCTGCAGATGTCACATACACCAACATTTTTAAAAGTATTAGAGTTGGTGTACTATCTCAAGAAGCACAATCAATATTAAAAACCCTGCGCATCCATCCACTCTATAGCCATAGCTAATGTGTTACTGATGTCATGGAAAAATTAGCACACAAAAATGTAAATTGTATGTCCGTGATGCCAACTCTTGCAAGCTGTTCCAAATTCAATGAAACAATGTTAAAAAAAGAAATGCAACCACTTATTTAAATTTGCTACACAGACAAACTGGACGTACATGGTATGACACTACCCATGTGTCAACAAGCCACAAGACTAAAAACTCTATATCCAACACAGCTGGTCTAGAAAAAAATGCTAAAATTATCTTTAAACTGTAGAGTAATGCTTAAATGTAACCTTGACGTGGAACAAGGACTAGTTAATGGAGCACTTGGTACAGTTGTTGGCTTTCAAACATACCCACATGACAACAACATTCAGTTTGTCAATATTCTCTTTGACAAACTATCAGAAGTTAAAAGTATAGGATGCTCAACAGCCCGATTTCCTTCTTTTCAAAGCATATATGTACTCAGAGAACATTTTTCTCTAACTCTAGCATACGCAGTCACCATTCACAAATCACAAGGTCTTACCCTAGATAAAGCATTAATAGATATTGGGAACACAGTCTTTAAAGAAGGCATGAGCTACGTAGCACTATCACGCTTACGTACACTTGAGAGACTATTTCTAATAAACTTTCATACAAGTAAAGTAAATGCTGATTTTCCTTGCATTCTAGAATACAATAGACTACGTTCACTGTACACCCCCATCTAAAAACCTATCCTGTTCCACAAAAAGCTAAACATTGTAAAATAAAACTACTTCAAATAGAAACGCAACAGGATCTCACTGCAAATCCTCCAAAGAGAGTAAAAGAAGCTAATACTTCATCAATTACTACAACCAAAGAAGAATCTACTGCTCAAAGTAACTCAAGTACTTCTTCAAAGAAGCAACACACACTCTGAAAACATGACTTGGACACAGAACTATCAGGTCCATTCAAATTTTCAAATATAACTGGTGTAAATTGCTATGCAAATGTAGCAATAAATATTCTATTCCAATTATTGACAACATTTAATTGCACAATACAGTCCTTCGTAGAAATGCAACCAACAATCCTGAAAATACCTACAGTGTTCAGGGAATAAGACAAGAATTAGACTACTGTGCTGGAACAGTAAAATTCACTATAAACTCACAAGAAGATCCACAAGAATGTCTAATGTACTTACTACTGGAAAACAAAAACATACCTATAAATGAAATCTTTCAGATGTTATACATGTGGAAACATACATGCACTCTCTGCAACCCTGTAGCACAGGAACAATACCCAAATGAACGCTTTGTGTATGTATCAATACCTAACTGTGAATCCATTCCATTTCAGCAACTTGTACAATATACAAACCATGGCAGATTATGTAATACCTGCAATTCAGATATACGCTCCAACTTACAAATACAGACACATAGTAAATACGTAATACTAATGCTTTTACGTTACAATGCAGATGGTACCAAAAACAACTGCAAGCTGAATGGCTTTACACATGGTCAAGTATCACTTGGTAAGAAAACCTTCACAACAATAGGCATAATCTACCACGCAGGAGCCACAACCAATTCAGGTCACTACACTGCATACATAAAAAAGAATTGCGGATGGTTCAAATGTAATGATAGTACCATTACTTTAAAGCGGAGATTACCAGCAAATCTTATAAACGCTTTTTTAATATTCTTAAAACCAAAATTTAATAACTAATCTGTGCATAAACATTAACAAAACTTAAATTAGAAAACTATAAACAGTTAAACTATGCCAACAGGTATCTAACTGCCCCTAAATTCTGCAACAACCCAACAGATAGATGAATAACTTGAAGATATAAATAAAAAACTATAACCAGTTAGAATATGCCAACAGGTATCTAACTGCCCCAAAAAATCTTCAACAAGCGAACAGATAAAAGATTAGCCACACAACAAATAAGCACTGAAAACAAAGAAAGAAATATATTGTACCATAAGAAAAAAGGTATTTTTTTTTCCCACAGACCCAATGATTTAGAAAACAAACACAGAAACTGAGCAAATTGCACAGTACACTGGTTTGAAATATAGTACTTCTAAAGGACTAAATACAAGGGTTGAAATAATCCAGAAATGTCTATTATGCAATGCAATAACTCATTCTGAACTACCTACACTAACATGTGATATTTTCTTTTATCACAGAAATTGAAAAAGAAAATCTGCTCCAGTTACCCAAGTCATGAAAAAAAAATATAATCACAAAAGGTTAAACAGTAAGTATATAATAATTCAACTCACAAATACTGCTGCATAACACAACCATTCAAGCAAACATCGAACCATACACCACAATCCAAAAATGTTTACTTCCATGGATATGTTATACTGCAGTGCTTGTTACCAAACTCTACAATCTTAATTGCATGACTTAGCCAAAACTTCAAATACAAATTCTGCAAATCAAACAGTACACAAACTTTTGATTTGTGGATATTTGATGGATGTTTGATTGTATGGGTGTGTTATGCTGCAGTGGTTGTGGCCAGGGCCTAGAGTCTTGGGTGCATAGCCGAAGGCTAGCCTTCGCCATGCACCCAAGACTCTAGGCCCTGGCCACAACCACCGCAGCATAACACACCCATACAATTAAAAACTTAAACTGTGCTATTGTCAGGTTTGGCATTGTGATGACTGTGAAAGTGTTGGGGATTTGTTTTTAAGGGTTATTGAATTTGTTATCTTGTAGGAGTTTTATTTCTGCCTTAACTATAGTATTCAGAGTGAGAGTAACCCAATCAAACATGAAGGAGAGGGGCAGAGTTCTGATTGGTCCAGGTAGTCACCTGGTGGACTTGGCAAAATTCTAAACTGCCTTTCATCGTCCAGTCTTAATCAGGAAGGTCTTGTTTCTCAATAGTGCCCTTAAGAAGAAAGAAAATCCTGTAAAAAAAAAAAAATTTTCCTGAACCTCCAAGAAGAAGATACTGTTCAATCGTGCGTGGGACTTGACAACCAGTTACACCCGGTGGGAGCGTTTAATTACTTTGGAATTTTCTGTAGATATTCTCTCTTGCAAAAGGAATTCACTGTGCCAGCCATCTTATGTAAATTGCCCTTAAAAGAACAAGTTAGTTTAGGTATTTAGCTAGGTAAGGCAAGTGTTCTGAAGAAAATAACTTTGTGAGACAATTGATCTTGAGTTAAAGCTTACGAAGCTCAAAACTGTTTCAGCACGTGAAATTAGAATGTTAAAGTTTACCGATGTTTTGTCTGTTGACACAGGAAGGGCAACGTTATTATTAGTTTTCACGCTTGTATAGTGAAAGGAGTTAGGAAGTCATTTTATTGTAAACTTACACTTGTGCTTGTTTGCGACAGCATAGTTTTGATGCGCCTCGATTATTTGTTATCCAACATTTGAAAGTCTACGTGCGTCAGGCAGGCGCATGCATAGTTAGATTGGCTTTGTGTACGTATGCGTGTATTGAGTTGGTTATCAATGTTCAGAAGCTGAAGCATGTGTATTGTTGTTTGCAGAGGTCGTCTATTAGAGTACTTGAGGCGCATAAGCATATTTATTGAATGTCTGTAAACCGGAAGTCAGATTCTGTAACGCTTACCTGACTCTGCGGGGACACCACTCTTAGAATGTATCTTTCTTCTCTGAGAGCGTTGTTCTAACCTTTAGTTTTATTCCTCAAAACCTTAAGCTCCAATAGACTAGAAATCTATGAGGAAACACAAGAACATAAAAAATGTAACCTTCCCAAAGGTAACTTGCACCAACTAATCTCCCAATCTATCTTCCTTTTCAATCTCTTCCTACTCTTACCTTTGATTAGTATATTGTGGGCTATCCATCCTGCTTCTGCGCAGGGGCGCTTGTCCTGAAGATGGAAGGGGTGGCTATTAGGAAGGCACTGCGGAAGGGTGATTGGAGGGAAGGCAAAAGGGCACGGGAAGGAACCAAACTAGCCACAGTATAATACCCCCTATCACACTGGAGTGACTCCCAAACCCTAGGACTGGATAGAAACAGGACCCTGAGGTAAATGAGCGCTAATGACAATAAAACCTGAGGAGCACTGTAACAGGGTTTTCAATATGGAATGCCACAGAATATCCTAAACGACGTTGTCCAAAATATAAACAACGACTAAATGAACGGAGAGAATTATTTTACTATTGCGAGTTCAATGAAAAAGGCACAAGTTAAGATACTTCACAGAGAAAACATAGCAACAGGAAAACCTGAGGCAAGCGTTTGCGTGTCACTCGTGACAGACTCCTCACACAAGCTTCGAGTGCCGGAGCCCCGACACTCGACACCTGACTGGAACTGTTCAAGCGCAATGCGCACTATCCACCACAATAAACATACCAGAAAAGATACTGGTGGAAGGCGCGAGCACAGCTGAGCGTTGCCGCTAACTTACTTCGATTAGAAAGATTAGCCCCCAAACGTGTAACGAACACCAAAACCAAGGAGCGTAAGGGGCAAGGGAAGACTGCTAGGAATATCGGAAGCAGGTAACAGGAACTATGAAAGAACGGGGTTCTGAGGAGAATCTTGACAGGATCCGCGGTAAGCGTCCTCTGAAAACAAACAGACGTGAAGCGCGGAACGCTAAGGGGGAGGGGCTTAAATACTGAAGGTGTAACAACAACTAGACTGCACAGCCCCCATACCAGGAATTTCACCGGGGGCCATGTTTGCAGGATAAGGAAGTGTCAAAACTACATAGCCAAGGTTCTACCTTCCCAGAGCCCAGGATCTATATGCAGTTCGCCAAGACATTTTAGTAGGTTTTGTGAGGGGAAACCCGGTGGTCATGACAGTACTCCCCCCCCAAAGCCCCTCCAAGAGTGGAACTCCCCCTCCCTGGTTTGCACGGGTTATTTACGTGAAAGGCCTTTAGCAATCTAGGGGCGTGAAGGTTTTCAGCAGGTTCCCATGTTCTGTCCTGAGGACCATAGCCCTTCCAATCCACCAAGTAGTACAGTTTATTACGCACAATCTTAGAGTCCAGGATGGCCTTGACCTCATACTCCAACTGATCCTTCTCCACTTCCACGGGAGCTGGCGCCTCTTGGATTCGGGTGTTTGGGTAGACTGGTTTCAAAAGGGACACGTGAAACACTGAGTGGATCTTCATGGTTTTTGGAAGGACGAGCTTCATGGCTACAGGATTGATTATCTTCTCAATGGCGAAAGGTCCCAGGAATCGCGGAAGGAATTTTCGTGATCCTTTTAAGGCCAAATTCCGAGTGGATAACCACACCAAATTCCCCACTTTATACTCTGGAGCATCGCATCTTTTGCTGTCCGCAAATTTCTTCTGGGACTCTTTAGCCAAAGATAAGTGTTCCTTTGCTTGAGCAATGGATGTTGTGATTTTTTCATGCAGACATTTAACCGCTGGCATTTCCAAAGGTTTTGGTGGGTCGTAGGCTGATGTACGAGGATGCCGGCCGTGTAGGGTATAAAAAGGACTCAATCCAGTGGAGGCATGCACTGAGTTATTATATGCATATTCCGCAACCCATAAAACATTTAACCAGGTGTCTTCGAGTTGATGTAGCATGCATCTGATATACTGTTCCAAGGTTTGGTTGGTTCGCTCAGTTTGGCCATCAGTTTGGGGATGATGGCTCGTGGACAGACGTACATCAATCTTTGCCAATTCACAACACTTTTTCCAAAATTTAGAAACAAATTGACTTCCCCGATCAGAAACCACTATTGTGGGGAAACCATGCAATTTTACAATATTCTCCAGAAAGGTTCTTGCCAGAACAGCCGCTGTGGGAAGACCCTTCAATGCGATGAAATGCGCCATTTTTGAGAATAAGTCCACTACCACTAAAATGGTATCACAACCTCCACAATTTGGTAAATCTGTGATGAAGTCCATTGAAATTGTGTGCCAGGGAACGGGGGAAACACTCAGAGGTTGGAGAAGACCCGCTGGTTTCCTTTTTTGAGTCTTATTTTGAGCACAGTTTCCACATGTTCTCAAATACTGAATGACATCTTTTCTCCAAGTTGGCCACCAATACGATCTCTTCACTTTTTCCAAAGTTTTCGTGATTCCGGGATGACCTTCCAACAGGGCTCCATGATAATTAGCCATTACTTGTTCTTGCAGTTTTGGTGTGGGTAAGTACAGACGATCCTGATAGAAAGGTAAGTCATCCAAAATCGTGAAACATTCCCCCTTCGATTCCCATCTCGCCAACTCATCTCTAGTCATGCTGGTTTTAATCTCATTTCGTAGTTCTTCAAAAGTCGAATCGGCAGTGTCCACTACTCCAAGTACCTTCTCTCCCGGAACGATTTCCACTGGGTTCACAGGCACATAAGCTCCATCACCTTTTCCGATACGGGATAAGGCACCCGCCTTACCATTTCGTACTCCTGGTCTGAAGGTAATGATGAAATCATATTCGGCAAAAAAGAGGGCCCATCGCAACTGCCTCGAGGATTGTGCCTTTGCAGAGCGCAAATATTGCAAGTTGCGATGGTCAGTGAAAATGGTCACAGTGTGTCTTGCTCCGAGCAGATGGTGCCTCCATTCTTTGAGTGCGCTCTTTATAGCCAAAAGCTCTTTATCTGTGATGGTATAATTCAGTTCAGCAGCAGAGAATTTCTTAGACCAAAAGGCCACTGGGTGCAGTTCTTGAGTGTTAGGATTACGCTGAGACAAAACTGCTCCCATGGCAACTTTTGAGGCATCCGTTTCAACCACAAATGGAAGGTCAGGTCTTGGATGTTGGAGAACTGGTGCGGTGGTGAATCTCTCTTTCAATTTTTTAAAGGCTTCATCAGCTTCCTGAGTCCAATCAAATTTTCTATTTTTCCTGAGTAACAAGGTAATGGGATGAACTAGGCGAGAAAAATCAGAAACAAAACGCCTATAAAAATTGGCAAATCCAAGAAAGCTCTGAATTCCTTTGACTGAAGTAGGGGCGGGCCAAGACGTGATGGCATCAACCTTCCTGTTATCCATCTGAATGCCTCGTGCCGACAGGATAAAACCCAAAAACTCCACTTCCGGGACATGGAACTGACATTTCTCTAATTTAACGTACAAAGAGTTATCCTTCAGAATTTGCAGCACTGATGTTACATTTTTCACATGATCCGAATGGTTTGTGGAGAAGATGAGAATGTCATCCACATAAACCACCACACAAATGTCCAAATATTCTCTAAGGATATCATTCATAAATGACTGAAAGGCTGCTGGAGCATTACAAAGCCCAAAAGGCATGACCTGATATTCAAAGAGCCCAAACCGCGTTCGAAAGGCAGTTTTCCACTCCTCCCCCTCTTTGATACGGATAAGATGATAGGCGCCTCTCAAATCAAGCTTGGTGAATACTCGTGCCTGTTTCACCTGTTCCAGTAAAGTTGAAATAAGGGGAAGAGGATATCGATTCTTCACAGTAATTTGGTTTAGGGCTCTGTAATCTATACATGTTCTTAAATCACCTTCTTTCTTGGGCACAAAAAAAAGAGGGGATGCCACTGGTGACTTGGATGGCCTGATAAAACCATTAGCTAAATACTGGTCCAAATAAGACTTCAAGTGCGCATTCTCTTTTTCTGTGAGAGCATAAATTCTACTGCACGGAAGCTGAGCTCCTGGGAGGAGGTCAATATGGCAGTCATAAGGTCTATGTGGAGGTAATACTTCAGCCTGTTTTTCTTCTTGAAATATTTCCTGGAATCTTTGATATTCTCCTGGCAATGAACCCATTAGACCCAAGGTAGATTGAGTAGATGCATCAGGCTGTTTAGTAATCTTGGAACCTTCAGTTGAGAAACACACGCTCAGACACTTGGTGGGGAAGGTCAGGGTCCGGGCGCACCAATCGATGATCGGGTTATGCTTCTCCAGCCAGGGTATTCCCAAGAGGATTCGGAATTGTGGAGCTCGAATTAGGTCAAAAGAGATCCTCTCCTTGTGTCCTTCCTGGCACAGCATTGTGAGTGGGTTGGTGCACTGTGTAACAGGTCCTGACACCAATGGTGTGCCATCGACTCCGGAAACATTCTCGGCTTCCAACTTGTTCCTCAAAGAGAATCCCAATTTGCTTGCCAGATGCTGATCCATATAATTGCCAACTGCCCCACAGTCAATGTATGCCATTAAGGCATGTCTTTCGGTGGGAGTTTCAGGATTAAAAAGGACTATAGGAAACACGAAGTGTGAGGTCGCTGCAACCCTTTCCATGCTCGACAAGCGGACCTCTAGACTTGTCGGGCACTGGAGTTTTCCGCCATCTGTTCTTTTTTGTCCGGATTAACTCCTCCTAGGGGTTTCCGAGCAGGTTTCACAGGGCACTCTTTCAAAAAATGACCAGCCTTGCCACAATAAAGACACAACTGCAATTGTCGTCTCTTTTCTCGCTCAGCTTGAGATATTGGGCCTCGGATTCCACCCAACTGCATTGGTTCTGAATAAGCATCCACTCCAGGCTTAACCACTGGTTCTCTGGGACGGATCAGAAGGGGCCGATTGTCTTGGCGAGCACGATCTGTTCTCCTGTCCTGAAGACGATGATCCAATTGGATTGTTAAATCTATGAAATCTGTAATACCTTCTGGTGGGTTTACAACTTGAGCCAAAACATCTTTCAGTTCACTGCGTAGACCACGATAAAACAGTGTTGTTCTCTTTTCTGCAGGCCAATTGGTTTCTGCCACCAGTCTATTAAACGTAGCAACGTATGCAAGGAGCTCCTGGTTACCTTGCCTTAAGGACAGCAACTCATTGTCCAGAGCTTGTCCCTGCGTGTGACCAGCAAATAGTTTCTCTAATTCTCGCTGAAAATCTGTGAAGTTTTGTAATACTGGATCATCCCTATTTACCAAGGGAATGGACCAATCTGCAGCTACACCTCCCAGATAGGACAACACAAAGGCTACCTTAGATTGGTCATTAGGAAAAACTCCCGGTCTACATAGAAAGTGTAACCTGCACTGATTTAGGAACACTGCGAACCTTTTTGGGTCCCCTGTAAAGCGCTCCGGAGGAGCCAAAGGTATATTCCCTGGAATGACCACTTGAACAGGAACTGAGGGCGACACAGAGGAAGAAGCCTGACCACTTCCATGGGGTAAAGGCAACTGCCCTGCTTGCTTCTGCAGCAGTTGACGAGCCAGTTCTTCAGTTCTTTCTCTATTTATTCCTAATTCTCTTCTAAGAGCACTAGTTTCTGACCTAGCTGCAAGGACTTCAGTTCTTAATTCACCCAATAATTGAGTGAGCTGATCTATCTCAGAAGACCCCATGATGTCCAGGCAGAGTACTTTTCAGTATTGCGGCTTCGCGTTCTGTAACGCTTACCTGACTCTGCTGGGACACCACTCTTAGAATGTATCTTTCTTCTCTGAGAGCGTTGTTCTAACCTTCAGTTTTATTCCTCAAAACCTTAAGCTCCAATGGACTAGAAATCTATGAGGAAACACAAGAACATAAAAAATGTAACCTTCCCAAAGGTAACTTGCACCAACTAATCTCCCAATCTATCTTCCTTTTCAATCTCTTCCTACTCTTACCTTTGATTAGTATATTGTGGGCTATCCATCCTGCTTCTGCGCAGGGGCGCTTGTCCTGAAGATGGAAGGGGTGGCTATTAGGAAGGCACTGCGGAAGGGTGATTGGAGGGAAGGCAAAAGGGCACGGGAAGGAACCAAACTAGCCACAGTATAATACCCCCTATCACACTGGAGTGACTCCCAAACCCTAGGACTGGATAGAAACAGGACCCTGAGGTAAATGAGCGCTAATGACAATAAAACCTGAGGAGCACTGTAACAGGGTTTTCAATATGGAATGCCACAGAATATCCTAAACGACGTTGTCCAAAATATAAACAACGACTAAATGAACGGAGAGAATTATTTTACTATTGCGAGTTCAATGAAAAAGGCACAAGTTAAGATACTTCACAGAGAAAACATAGCAACAGGAAAACCTGAGGCAAGCGTTTGCGTGTCACTCGTGACAGACTCCTCACACAAGCTTCGAGTGCCGGAGCCCCGACACTCGACACCTGACTGGAACTGTTCAAGCGCAATGCGCACTATCCACCACAATAAACATACCAGAAAAGATACTGGTGGAAGGCGCGAGCACAGCTGAGCGTTGCCGCTAACTTACTTCGATTAGAAAGATTAGCCCCCAAACGTGTAACGAACACCAAAACCAAGGAGCGTAAGGGGCAAGGGAAGACTGCTAGGAATATCGGAAGCAGGTAACAGGAACTATGAAAGAACGGGGTTCTGAGGAGAATCTTGACAGGATCCGCGGTAAGCGTCCTCTGAAAACAAACAGACGCGAAGCGCGGAACGCTAAGGGGGAGGGGCTTAAATACTGAAGGTGTGACAACTAGACTGCACAGCCCCCATACCAGGAATTTCACCGGGGGCCATGTTTGCAGGATAAGGAAGTGTCAAAACTACATAGCCAAGGTTCTACCTTCCCAGAGCCCAGGATCTATATGCAGTTCGCCAAGACATTTTAGTAGGTTTTGTGAGGGGAAACCCGGTGGTCATGACAGATACACGCGCAAAGGAGCTTAGTAGTTTATAAGATTAGTATTCTTCAGATTTTATTGCAAATCAGAAACACGCTGTTTTCAGACCATATTAATTCTATCTGATGTTAAAGGAACAGTAGAGTTTTAAACTAGTAAGAAGTTATTTCTATAAACTCGTGAAGTTTTAAAAGTGTTTTTCAACTAAAGAAAATCCTGCTAAAGACTGTTATGTTTATTTAACCAACTTGACTTTCAATTTAAATCCAAACAATCTTAAAAATAAACAATTCAAAAAGAAAGTAACTACAAAGCTCGGAAATCTACTTTCCATTCATGAATTATGTGTAGAGAAATGCATTGAAGTTAAAAAGAGAAACTGGAGAGTATTCGAAACTTTTTAAATCAGAAATAACAAGAATACTGAAAAACATTCGATAGTTTCTCTGAACTGTGAAGATTCTTTATGGGTAAAAATTGAAGTTAAGACAAAGTCAAAAGAACAGCAACCAAAAAACCCTGTAAGCCGATTGCAGAGGTAACACAGGTATGAGAGATCACAGTGAGAGTTTATTAGAATGCATGCAGGATTGAAAGCAGGGATGAGAAACAATAATTAATTTATTTCTTTTTACAGATTGATGGCAGTCTGGAGATAAATATCTGTCGTTCTTTTTGTATTTTCTCCATTTCCCCCTTCCCTTACGAGGGTTGGAACTTCAGCTGTTTAATTTGACCAGTTGTTGCTCAGACCTTCTTGGGAGACTGTGGGACTCAGCAGCTTCCGCGGACAGAAGAATACAGGACCAGACAGCTATATAGGCTACTTATACTGAATATTAATTACAATCAACGTTCTACTAACAATCCAAAACCAATACCATACTAAAGTAAAATAGCCAGTAGTGCATTTGTTATGGCCGCGGACAGCCGTGAAGACCGCGGACATGACAAACACATCAGGAGCACCTACCATCTCAACAAATGCAGCATTTGACCCATCTATTACTTCCCCACCCTCCCCAAGCACTCTTACACACCAACACACTCCCCGAAATTGTATTTTTTCCCGTTCATCACCGCGCTGTCTGCGGATTAAAGATGGCGGGCGCATCAAAACAATGAGACGCACCTCACGCTTCATCCCAGCCAATCAGCAAACACGTTGCATGTCCGCGGACATGATGCAAGCCGATTAGCCAATCGCTGTCCTGTCTGTGGAGCGAACAGGGAAATGTGTCGGCAGAGTCTGGAGATAAAGATCTGTCGTTTTTTTATTTTCTCCATTTCCCTCTTCCCTTAGGAGGGTTGGAACTTCAGCTGTTTAATTTGACCAGTTGTTGCTCAGACCGTCTTGGGAGACTATGGGACTCAGCAGCTTCCGCGGATAGAAGAATACTGGACCGGACAGCTCTATAGGCTACTTATACGGAATATTATTTACAATCAATCATCTACTAACAACCCAAAACCAATACCATACTAAAGTAAAATAGCCAGTAGTGCATTTGTTATGTCTCCGGACAGCCGTGAAGAACGCGGACATGACGAACACATCAGGGGCACCTACCATCTCAACAAATACAGCATTTGACACATCTATTACTTCCCCACCGTCCCCAAGCACTCTTACATACCACACATTCCCCGAAATTGTATTTTTTTCCCGTTCATCGCCATGCTGTCTGCGGATTAAAGATGGCGGGCGCATCAAAACAATGCGACGCACCTCACGCTTCATCCCAGCCAATCAGCGAACATGTCGCATGTCTGCGGACATGATGCAAGCCGATTAGCCAATCGCTGTCCTGTCTGTGGAGCGAACAGGAAAATGTGTCCGCAGAGCGGACATAGATATCACTAATTTTTTTAGACCTACCTTTTGGTCATTTAAAAAAAAATAAAACTACTGGATGGATTTCCACCAAATTAACAAAAGCATGCTTTCGGGACCAAGCCGCTACTCCTGCCGCAAATTTGGTGCAAATCCGTCCAGCGGTTTGAGCTGTAGGCATGAGCAAAGTTTTTTCCCCATTCACTCTATGGGAAAAAATACATTTTGGGACCCCCCTTATAACTTTGCCCCCCCTGCACCAAACCTCACTAAACTTTGCAAAAGAAATTCAGAGTTGGCCATATATTTGTTTTTTGCAAAGTTTTGTGTGGATTCGTCCAGGAGGAGTGAAGTTATAAACCGCCCAAAAAGTGTTCTTCCTATGGGATTAGCAATTTAACCATAACTACACGGCCACTACCATGAGCCATGTAATATGTATAATAACATATAACACTTTCTTTTTTTAAACATCATCCTATAACCGCAGCTATTAAAAAGTCAATGAACACCCACAACTACAGAGAAAAATTCTGAAGAATACATTTCAGCAGCATAAACTGCATAAAATAAGATCACCTAAGATACTGTAGTGATTTATTATTTGAGTATCTGTTTTATTTAGTCTATTTTTATAACTTAGATGGGGGCCGTGAAAAGGGCTGTTTTGGGGAAAAGGGAAGGAGGAGAGTGGAATTGGGAACGTAAGAATATTAGGGTTTACACATGTATTTTGATTTTATTGTTTTTTGTGTTTTTTTGGGGGTTAATTCTTTTACAGCAGGGGGAAAAATGTCCACTTAAAAAAAGTTATATAGTCCTAGTGACAGTGGGCCTGGTGTTTTGAAATGGTCCTTGACCAGCCATCTAGGGTGGCATCTCCCACTTGGACCCAATTGTGACATCGGCAGCACACAGCTTTGCCATCAATTAGGTCTGGTGTGGGCAGCAGTAGGGGTGGTTGGGTCCCGGTAGAGGTTGCAGTAGGTATGGTGGTTGAGGTAGATGGTGCAGAGGTTACTATGGTGGTTGCTGGTGTAGAGGTTGATGCCACAGCAGTTTATTTATTTTATTTTATTTATTTTCATTTTTGTAACGCGCCAACATGCCCGTGGCCCTCAGGGCGCGTAAAGAACAAGAACAAGACAAACAAGCATAAGAGGCAGATAGAGAAGCGAGTCAAGAGATTATTCCAAGTTAAATAAGTGAGCCTTTACGGCACGTTTGAACGCTGTATAGCTCTGTATCTGCCGTATACCAGCTGGAAGTGTGTTCCATAAAAGGGGACCCTGAGCATCCAATGTAGTACCTCCAAATTTGGCTGTCCTAAATTTAGGATAATTGAGAGTGACCGCAGAAGAAGAGCGAAGGTTCCTCACGTTAGGTTTGATGCCTATACGGGATGGCAGATAGGTTGGGCCGGTGAGACTGAGGCATTTATGGGTCGTAGTAAGCATCTTATGCGTTATGCGGTGTTTGACGGGTAGCCAGTGGAGTTTTTTCCTAAAAGTAGAGATGTGTGTGCGACGTGACTGAATGAAAATATTACGCACAACATTGTTCTGTGCCACTTGTAAGGATTGGATGTTAGAGGCTGTGGTGCCCGCCAGGAGGCTGTTACAATAGTCCAATCTTGTATTTATCAATGCAGTGCACAATAGAGCACAGTTCTCTTCCGATATGAATGATCAAATATATCTAATTCTCTTGTTTATAGCACCACAACTAGATTTAATGCTAGAAATATGGGATTTCATGGAGAATTCTTCATCAAGTACTACTCCTAAGGTTTTGACTTTCTTTTGAACTATGATGGTGTTATTGGCAATATGGAAAGAGGCGTAGTTAGGATCAAGTTTTGCCCGGATGTTTTTAGATGCCACAATAAGGAGTTCAATCTTTTTATCATTAAGAGCAAGAGAATTAGAAGCCATCCAATCTTGTATGGCCTTGTATATTCGGTTAATGGTTTCCGAATCGCTGCTGTATGAGCCACTCAACTGAATAACAACCTGAGTGTCATCAGCGTAATTCGTATATTGCACTCCTAGTTTGTTCAAAAGATCGAGAAGGGGCCGGATGTAAAGGTTGAAGAGCAGCGGCGACAGTCGGGAGCCCTGAGGGACTCCACATGTATGAGAGATAGGAGAAGATTGTTTATCACCCACGCAAACCCTTACAATTCTGGGACCCAGAAAGGAAGTGATCCATTTGGATGCAATTGCAGAGCAATTGGCGACCTCTCCGAGCCTCGACACTAGTAAGCTATGATCAACTAGGTCAAAGGCTGCAGAGAGGTCCAAAAGCATGAGCAGAGCAGCTTGGTTTTTGTCAGCTATGCTAGCAAGTGTAGATTTGAGATCCAGCATAGCTGTCTCAGTTCCGTGACAAGCTCTATATCCCGACTGACGGGTATGCAAGATGTCATATTTTAAAAATGGGCCTGTAGCAGTAAGTAGGCCAGTTTGTCAAGTATCTTGAGAACATAGGGCATGTTAGTTATGGGTCTGTAATTGTCACTGTTGGCTGGGTCAAGGTCTTCTTTTTTCAGTAGAGGAGTGATCCATACTGACTTTAGCAGGTCCGGCACCAGACACTCATCAAAGGAGAGGTTAACCAGTTTGGTAATCCGTGGGACCAGGGTCTCTAAGGACTCCTTAAGAATGCTGGTGGGGCAGTCATCTGCTGAACAAGATGTGGCTTTGAGGTCCTGAATGATTTTGAATACTTCATCTTCAGTATAGTGCGTGAAAGAGAATGGAGGGATAGTATTTTCACACGTGTTGGGTGAAGTTGGGTGAAGTGGTATCAGTAGTGTATTGTGTAATGGCTACGTTGCCAAGGGCTTTACTGATTTTTTCTTTATGAGAATCAATCTTAAGTAGAAAGGCATCATGAATGCCCTGACACCACTTATCATCCAATATTGTTTGTGGGAGGAGGCTGATTTTGGAATTCCGCTAAGATTTTAAATAGCTCCCCAGTGTTAGATTTAGCATTCACTATTCTTTCGTTATAGCGTGTGGCCTTTGCTTCTGTAATGAGCTTTTATAGTTGAGGATCGATTTTTTATATTTTGTCAGGGTATTATCGTTGGGGTCTTTCCTCTAGGCTCTTTCAAGAGCTCTTTTTTCTTGTCTGGCTGTAAGAATTTCATTATTGAACCACGTGTTCTTTGCAGTTTCAGTCTTTATTGTCTTCACCTTCAGAGGGGCAAGATCGTTAACTGCTTCTTTGATGTTGGTTGACAGATGGTTAATCAATTTTGTGGGATCATCAAAGTAGTCTAGGGATTGAAGCTTAGTTGACAGTAGTTCAGTACGTTTCGGAGCTGTTAGATTCTTTAGGTTGCGAGACATTTTTTGAATACGTGGGTTCGTATTAAGTTTGGGAGGAGGAGGCAGTAGTGAAATCTTGGCTTGGATGAGAAAATGGTCCGACCAAATACACGGTGTGACCAAGATATCGGAAATGTTGGTATTTTAGGACAAAAGCCAGTCCAAGGTGTGTCCCTTGCTTTGCGTGGGAGACTCCATCCACTGGGTGAGGCCAAAGGAGGTGATGGTATCCATAAGGCTGGTACCTGCTTTGTCCTGCTGGTCATTAGCCCAATAGTTGAAATCACCCATGACAATAACAGGGCCTTTGGTGGCACAGATCTGGGCTAGGAGATCACTAAACTGTTCTTCAAAAAGGGGCATGATTTTAGGGGGACGATAAATCGTGAGTGTGTTTAGTGTAGTGTGTGGGGAAGTTTTTATTTTCACCCATAGACTCTCACAGCCCTCTGGAGAAGTGTGGGGAATTTCATGACATTCAAGGCTTGACTTACACATCATTTCAACTTCACCACCTTTGCCCAGCAAACAGTCTGCTCTGAAGAGAGTGTAGTTGTCAGGCAAGGAGAGTGTAGCCTGGGTGGGAAGGTCAGGGTTGAGCCAGGTTTCGGTTATACCAAAAAAATCAGGCTTCAGATCATTGGAAAGGTCGGAGATTTCCACACCATACTCGTATAGCGAGCGTGTGTTAAGAAGAGAGAGATACAAAACTAGCAACGGCGCAATCTTGGGTCTATTCATGTTGGACTGGCTCTGTGTTTTCTTTAAACACATGAATAAGCAGGAGCAGAAAGTATCTAAAACTTACTTTGTGGGAGAGACGATGTGCGAACCAGCTAGTCACTGGCCCTGTAAACGCAAGAATTGCCAGTAAGCCGGCGAGCTGCGGCGATGACCGGTGAAGACCGGCACGACCCAGAAGCGCCTGCACTGAAGCACCTGAACACAGAAAATATACCCAAAGGGTTCTGGGAAATGTAGTTCAGAGAAAACTACTTTCGGTTTTTGCAATCCTTAACATCACAAAACGAGAGAGCTTTGCTCTCTGCCACTCACACAACCATTCATGCAAGTAAGTGCCTGGATACACGTATTTAGCAGTCAAAGAAATGCTTCAAAAGTGAAAGTTCAATGGGGCTAAATGAAAGTACAGCTTGCGATTGTGCACTTTGTGTCTACACGTGCAAAAACGAAAATGCTTTCCTAGAACAAACAGCAGAGCAGCAGTACCTGTAAGGAAATAGATGAACTGGTTATATGCAGCATGCAGCGTGACCGGTGAAGACCGGCACGACCCAGAAGCGCCGGCGCTGAAGCGCCTGAACACAGGAAATATACCCAAAGGGTTCTGGGAAATGTAGTTCAGAGAAAACTACTTTCGGTTTTTGCAATCCTTAACATCACAAAACGAGAGTGCTTTGCTCTCTGCCACTCACACAACCATTCATGCAAGTAAGTGCCTGGATACACGTATTTAGCAGTCAAAGAAATGCTTCAAAAGTGAAAGTTCAATGGGGCTAAATGAAAGTACAGCTTGCGTTCGTGCACTGTGTGTCTACACGTGCAAAAACGAAAATGCTTTTCTAGAACAAACAGCAGAGCAGCAGTACCTGTAAGGAAATAGATGTTGTTTGACAATGTACAGAGTTTGCCCAATGTGCTTTTATTTTGTGCTTCTCATGGGCCTCTTGGTAGTCCTCATCAACGTCGCCCCAGTGCACTCGGACTAAGTATTCAATGAGGACGGATGGCCTCAAGCTCTGTGATGGCACATTAGAAGGTCCACAGTGTAGCTTTTTATTAGCAGAACTTTCACTGTACATGTTCTATCTATTTTAGGAAGTGGTGCTCCTCCACCAAGAAGTACCTCCAGCTGTCTGCAATTTTTTTCATGCCACACAATTTTGTACATTAGGGAGATGGATTCGAAACCCAAATGACCTCATCACTGCTACTGCATTGGTCAGACATATTGTGCAATGTCTGACATAGCAGAAATATTTAATAAAATAAAAGACACAATAAAAATGACTGTGTAACAAATAGAAATATTTTCTAATTACCTATATTACTAACTAAAATTATGATTTGACAAACAGAACATATGACAGGACAAAGGAAAGAGGTAAATGGACAAAGAAGGGTAAAAAACAATTGGAAAAAATTAGGAGTTTTCTCAAAACCTTCTTATACCTTACAGACACCTTGCTCAGTAGTGAAAAGAAAAAACAATGAGGAAGAGTAAAGGAGTTTTCTTTGGGTGTGGTGAAAAGCCGTGGCTATGTCCACCAACCAATCGGATTGCAAGTATTCTCTTCACGTCAACACAAAAGAGTGCCACCTGTAACCGCACTTACGGCATCAACCAATATAAATCAGGATGTGTGTCATGTGTAGGCATGTAAGTGCAGTGCTCAATTCACTTGGCCAATGGTGGAAGTGCAGGTACCACATAGCAGTGTTAATGAACTGTGCTGCCTGATTGGCTCTTCTCATTGATGTGACTATATAGTGGGCGCAATCCGATTGGTCAGTGCAACGTCGCGTTAGTGAACTGTCAGCATTGCCACTTAGCAGTACTATTTCCTGTTTTTCTCGAATGATGAAACTTTTCTTGTGTTAACTCAGGCTCATCCCAGTGCCTCTCTGCTCAAACCCATTCCATCAGTGCTTATCCCTAAAATCTACCTATCTCTAGGATCTTATCTAACCTCTTTTTGTCAAAATGTGCCTTTTGACGTCTGTCTGTCCTGCCTCATTTAAACATGCCTCTATCCTCCCTATTCTAAAAAACCTTCTTCTGATCCTTCTCTGGTTCTAATTTTCATCCTATTTCCCTTTTGCCGTATCTTTCTAAATTACTCAAATGTTTGGTTTACTCTCAAGTATCCAATTTTGTTTCAGATAATTCTATTCTTCCATGCTTTCAGTCAAGGTTCTGGCATTTTCATTCCACTGAAACTCCTCTTCTTTCTGTTTCTAACTTTATGCATGTTGCTTATTATTTTAGACCTGTCTGCTACTTTTGATATTGTCGATCACCCTCTCTTACTTTCTTCTCTATCTTCTTTTGGGTTATCTGGGTCTGTTCTTTCTTGGTTTCGGTCATATCTATCCTGAAGGACATTCTCGGTCTCTTGGGCTGGATCAACTTCTGATACTCTACCGATTGTACATGATGTTCCCCAAGGCTCTGTCCTGTGCCTGTTTCTCTTTTCCCTCTATACTTCCCTTTGGCTGAAGTTATTTCATCATTCAGTCTTTTTCACCACTTTTTTGCCGATGATACTCAACTTTTCTTGTCTTTCTCCTCTTTCACTCCTGAAGTTCACAATACTCTTTTGACATATCTCGTAGCCAACAACTCTTGGATGACGGAACATTTTCTGATATTAAATGCTGCCAAACTGAAGTACTCTTTTTGCCTACAAACACAATTCCATCTCCTCTTCCTCGCTCCTCAATTTCCTTCCCTCCCTCTCAGCTTCCTATCTCTTCCAGAGCTCATAACTGGGACTTTACTTTGATTCTGATCGATCTTGTGTGCATCACATTTCCCTATTTTACTGTGCCTTTCGTTATTACTTGTATAACATTCGTAAGGTAATCTTTTCTTAACCTTTGACGCCACTAAACCTCTGATTTCTTCATTCATTTTTTGTCAACTTTTCTATTTTTCAGTTTCTCAATTTAGTCTTGTCTTGCCCCACTGAAATTTGTCTTCTCTATCTTTCTCTGGTTGATTCTATTGTCTCTTTACTCTTAGTTGGCTCTCTTTTTATTCCCATCTCGAGTTTATTTTTCTGTCTCTAGTCTTTAAATCTCTTTACATTCTTGCACCGACCTACCGGCGGATTACTTTTATATTGTAACTTGAATTCCCATTTTATTGTACTGTTTTTATGATATGATCTATGTGTAGTGCTTTGGTTTAAAACACCTTATAAATTCCAAATAAAATACAAAATACTTGATGGGCCCTTCTTGTTGACGTGGCTATATGATATGATATGATAGTTTATTTATATAGCGCCTACACACTGTGTTTCAAAGCGTTTCATGGCATGGGAGGGAACATGGGGAAAATACACTGACATTCTTACAGGCCATGAACTATAAGGATGTACAATTCACTATTTGGCATGATTCCTGCCCCTCATGTCCCCAGCCCTCCTTGATGTCAGGCTGGAGCCAGGCCACGATCACCTACATGGCCCTAAAGGGCCTCTCCATCCCTCCAAAGACCCACTTGGAGTCAGACTTGGCGCTTGTGGCACCAGACTCACTCATTCCGATAGGATAACATTGGGGATTGGACTTGTAGTGCATTGATGGGGACAAGATGGATGCCCCCACATATTTCGGTACCCAGAACTGCATGTGCAGTCTATTCGTTTGGGTGTGGTTCGGCCCAGAGACACCTGGGATACCCAGAGACTATTTAAGCCACTTCCAGGCTGAGAAACATGCTTTGTGTTTTCTGCACCTGCAGCGTGACACTCACCGTGTTCGGATCGGTCTGCAGTAGGCCTGCATCTTTCTTCTGCGCTCAGCTCCTGCAAGAACACCGTTAGGAACAGCCATACCTTGCAGAGCTTCTGCCCATCATTCATCGCTTCTTCTGTTCTGCGGGCATCTTCGGTGGTGTCATTCCCATCCCGGCACGCCGCTTCCTAAGAAAAAGGGAAAAGAACAAAAAAAAGGCATTAGTAAGCATTCAGCAAATCTTCGCTTATTTTTAAAGACTGTACGAGCTTCAAACGCTTACCTGAATCCCAGCCGCTCTGGGGTAACTCTGTCTCCGGAACTTCTCATCCATCTGCAAGAGGCAAAAGACACTCTAGGTTAGCGCGGAAACATCTAGAGGCGCTGCATACCGTGCTTACTCACCGCATTTCTTCTTCATAACCGGCATCCACGCTGAAAACGTCCCGGCACCTTAAAGAAAAACTCAGTTCAATACAATTACGAAAGGGTTGCATCATGCGCTCACTCACCTTCAGTGCTACTTATCTCAGCAGCACATCGCCATCCCCGGACGCCGGCCATCATCTCAGGAAGGAAAGGAATGAAGTTAGAGAACTGTTCAAAAGACTCATAAAACTTACCTGTCGGATCTTGCCAGTGAAGTAACTAGGCAGCAACAACAATCCTGCATCAATCAATGCACTCCTGCGCTGAAAGCAGAACGGAGAGCACACTTTCCAAGAAAACAAGGTGAGCTGTCGATCAAAGGGAAGGGTTGGACCCCGGGGAAGAAGGGGTTCAAGCACACAGAGACAATAGGGAGTTAAACTCTACCAATCCTGTGTTTCTGGTCCAGTCACCAGTCAAGTAGACTCCAGGGAACGGTTCAAGGTTGTAACAGGTCAGAACAGGCTGAGTGACGTCCCCGTGGATACCAGGTGAGTGTTACACTATTGGTCTCAGCCTGATGACATTTCAGATGGTGCAAGAGCTAAGACATAGATAAGGAAGGGAGGGGGAGAGTGGGAAGGAAATGGAAACAGACAGGCGACTACCGTTCTAGGCATTACGACATTTCTGGTAGAGCTGGAGAAAACAAAAGGTGAGGGAGAGGGGTGCAGAAAGGGAGGGGAGGAACAAAACAAGCGACCATCGTACTAGGCCTGACAACATTTCATAGTGCTGGAGGGGGGACAATTAAGGGGAGGGGGGAGGAGACAGACAAGGTTGCTATCATACTAGGTCCAGGGACAATTTTCATAGAGCAAGTGCATGGAAGAAAGTAAGGGTAGGAGGGGAGGAGATAGGAAAAGGGAGAGGAGGAGAGAACAGAGAGTAAGCAGTCAAAAAGAGTGGAGAAGCAAGAGGGGAGAGCAAATACAATTACAGAAATCAGTAGTAACACATAATGTTGCAAGCCTGGATACAAGATGAAGATGGGAACAGCATGATTCAGGGCCACCATGAGAAAGGGTGACGCACCGTGAATCAATGAAGTCCATAAAAGTCGACCAATAGTGCAACTAATCAGATTGGTCAGTGTGGAAGGCATGAAAGCACGTATCCACATTAATGAACCATGCTGCCTGATTGGCCCTTCTCATTGATGTAGTTATATAGTGGTACAATCTGATTGGTCAGCATGGAAGCAAAAATGTGTACAGCTGCATTAACAAATCATGCCACCTGATTGACCACATGATGCGGCTATGAGTCATGTGTAGGTGCCCAAGAGCAACACACAATCTGATTTGTGGATGTTGTATGTGTGAATACGTCACACTCTTAATGGCTTGTTGTTGTAGCAATGGCTATTCATCACACCCAAAGACACTTCTTGTTTTCTTTCTCATTGCTTTTTGTCTCTTGGTGGTGAACTGGCTTGTGAGCCTCCAGGAACCTTTAAAGAGCAGCAGCCACATTCGTCCATTCCTTTTTACCACTCTTGTTACTATACCTTTGTCCTTCATTCTGTCATTTGTACTTTGTTTTTTTATTTGAGCTTTTTGCATTTAAAAAGAGTCTTCCATTTTAAGTGGCAGAGTCCTTTTTGCGTTTTTACATTTTGTTTCTTCCTCCCTGGTCCCACATTTAAGTATGTCTGGGACCAGCATTGATAAGAGGTGGTGTGCTTTGGTACTGCCTTACTTCTGCAGAAGTGTGTCCTTAAAAGGGTCACTGATAGTTGGCTGTATTTTGGTGTGAAAGAGGATCGAAGTAAGAAGGTTGAGGAAGTTCAGTGTTTTTTCTGTGGGAAGGTGTTGCAGAGGGGACCTTCCAATAAACCATCAGAAAGTTTTGGGACCTCCACAATGATTCAGCACCTCGTCCATGTCCTTTGGGATGATGTGGAGGAACCCTACATGAAGACTAATTTCCATCATCAGGTGAGTGCCCATGGTAGACAATATGTGTGCAGATATCTGCTGGCCAAAAGCACCTCTGCACCACTGCTTTCCACTTCTGTTGCTTCCTCTGTTTCATGCACCACCACCAAACCTCATCCCATCCTGCCTGCACACGATCAGCAGGACTGCAAGGTAATGTGTTTGAAATACCACAACTGGATCGTGGTGGGTGATGTCACCCTAGATGGTTGGGGATTGGCCTTTTAGAACACCAGGCCAACTGCCCCTGCTAGGAATACATATTTTATTTGCTAGGAATATATCTTTTTTTTGAAGTACCAATTTCTTTAACCCACTTTTTTAAAAAAAGAAGAAAAACACAAAAATACCTTCTCTTTTTTTAATAAATGTTCTTTGTTTACCCTTTGTTACATGTGCAAATTCTAATATTTTTCCCTCCCTCCCAAAATGGTCTTTTCCAGAAGCAAATTTTCAGTTATAAAAGTAGACAATGAATAACACCGACTCTATAAATAGGCCAATAATCGTTAATTGGTCCTTTTAATGCAGTGTGTGTTAAACAAAAACAAAGACATGTCTTTATCTTTTTATTATACCCATTGCTATCCTTCATGGTAGCTATGTAATGACAGTAATGATAGTAGTCATGGCTTAAATAATTGTCCATGTATCCTGGAGTCTCGTAGTCACGGTACTGAAACAAGGCTTTTTAGAATTCTTTTTTACATATGTATATGTGTGCGGTAGGTAGTCCTTCTATTTTGAGATATAAAGTGTAGTGTTTGTGCAAAGTTAAAGTAACGCTTTAATGACTTTCTCTTCATCAAAAACATATACAACTGTAAATCATTTTTAAAAGTTAGATAAGTATGCAAAGATTTTTTTTAAAATATTTATTTGGGGAAAGTGCTTGTGGGATTTCATTTTCTTTTAGTATTTAGATGATAGACTTTCTTCATCAGCCTACTCGTCTGCATATTTACTATCTATTTTTCCTTCCAGGTTTTTTATGTCCTTTTTCAGTGATTCCACATCATTTTGGAGATTCATTAAAATGTCATTTATTTCTTTTAAAGAATCCATGATTGTATTTGTAGAAAATTCCTCAGGTGGCTGGTTCTTAATCCTTCTAGATACTTGAATCACTTCTTCATTAGTTTGAAAGTATTTAAAATATTTTTAAACAATTGAAGACATAATTGATTTTGAAGTACTTTTGCTGGTAGCAGACACATTTAAAAACATTATGTGTATATAGTTGGTGTTTCATTCATATCATGTTGGTGACTTTTTTTCTTCTTTTCCATGGAACACATATTAACGCATACATGCAGATTTAACCTAAGAGACAGTAAAGTACGTAATTACTTCTAATAACCTTAGTGACATATGTAACTTTCATTACTGTTTATTTTTAAAGAGAATGGCATAGTAAAAATCACAATGCTCTTTTTCATAGTTCGATTATTAAAAAGTCTGACCTAAGTGTAATGATTCTAATGGGACAAATGTCTTAAATTAATTCATGATATTATCAGACAGATTAATTTGTTCTGCCTTGCCATTGTACTACTATTATTGTGGTGGTATGTTTCTAAGTGCCAATTGTACCATTATTAAGAGTTATGTATAGCTTAAAAATAAGCTACAGTGCAAAACAATATGTCACCTAAACACCTCAGTGATATGTTTTACTTTGAACAGTATTTTGTTTGCAATGCTAAGGTATATTCTCTTCCCTGGCCCTCTTCCTGCTCCGACCTGTGAGGCCAAAAACCCCAGGGTCATCTTTGACTCCACACTCAGTATTCTTCCTTTCCTCTCCTTCCCCCTGAAGCTCACTGTCTCCAGAGCTCAGGTTCTCTCTTGGCTCGACTATTGCAACAGCCTTTTTCTAAATCTGCCTGCCTCTACTCTCTGCCTTCTGCAACTCATCCAAAACAGGACTACAAGACTTGTCCTTGGCCTCAAGCCCAGGTATTGTAATTCTCAGTGACTGAAATCTCTGTCCTGGCTCCCAGTGGTGGCGAGGATTAAGTTCAAAACTCTCTGCATTGTCCACAAGGCCTTCTGTTACCTTCAACTCTCTCTTCCTAAATATCCTACTTCTTGAGCTCTTCGCTCATTGCTCATCTGCCACCAACTCCCTCAGGGTCAGTCGTTTCTCCAAGCAACGATTTGGTGGTAGATCTCTTTCGTCTGCTGGGTCCTCCCTCTGGAACAGCCTCACTGCCTCTCTGAAACTTGAGGAGAACCATCTCCAGTTCCTGAATCACCTCAAGACGGTCCTCTTTGCTTCTGCCTTCTCTCCTCCTCTCCCTTTCTGATCTCCTGGCTGAAACGGAAACTGCACTGGTTACCTGGCTACCCTCTGATCTCGGGCCCACATCCCCTTCCTGCCAGTTGCACACCTGCACTGCCCCAATGGCAACCCTTGCACTCGGGCACTGCTTCTGTATCTCTAGAGCACCCAAGTAGAAAATAAGGACACCTGGCGGAGTCCTGATTTACCCAGGTGGGTACATGTATTCATATAAAAAATAATCAGGATGAAAGATCCTACAAGCAGTTTGTCGTTCTGAATGTTGATATTTATTTCAAAACAACATAGAGCATTTTTGGTGACTTAATGGTTACTTTACAATACTTTCGATAAGTATGAAAGTTTAGAGCAAAACGGACAAAGGTGATTGTATTCAGTGGTAACATAGGTAAGTGTCAACCTCAGAGATATTGAGGTCAAAACTTCACATAGAGGCACATTCAGAAATGAGGTAGGAATGACCTACAATTAGATTTAGAAGAGGGTGCGCATGGGACAAGACGTGGTCTCAGGCGTGCTTTACACAAGGTGTACACAACAGTTTTTACAAAAACATACACAAGAGGGGGATGGTACAGTTGTGTCACGAGGAATTGACACAGGTGCGTTTCGGCCAAATGGGGCTTGATTGGAGCCTGTCTGTGTGTTGGCCTTCATCAGGATGGACACCAGTTGTGGTGTATTCCGTGGTATCTGTGGGTAAGAGCAGTTCCCATTGAAATCACTTCCACCCTCACTCCTCAACAGGGCCAGCGCTCTGTCCAGGCTACGACAATCACGCTCTACGGATCAGTGCGGTCCCCGACCCCTGATGTATCTTTATTCATTTAGAGAATCCATTAAGCCCGATCACTCATTTAGGAATTGGACCGCCTCATGCTTCCTGGTCCATCTTTGTTTTTCTCTCAGAATTGGGACCCACTCTGGCCCTATCCGGCTCACTGAGGGACTTCAGCCTTCAGGAGACCACTCTTAGTGCAACACGCACCCGCAATCCAGCAACCAGTTGAGGGTTGCCCACAGCCGGCCTCTGCTACAGCAGCAGCAGGTAAGCTGGACTCTGATACACCATGTGATGAATCATCACGGCACCACTCAGCCATTATTAAGTAATCTCTTAAATTAGTCAAACACGTTCCAAGATCCTTACAGACTTCTCCTTACCCACAGATACCACAGACTACACCACAACTGGTGTCCATCCTGACGAAGGTTAGAATAAAGGGTAATCCCTATTTTTTGTTGACGGGGGGGTCTAATCTGAAGGAAGGGACGAACTGTGAAGGAAAATTATGAAATTCAGATTGACTACCTCTCTCTTTTAGTCTTGTATGGATCAGGATTCAGGGCAACCTGTGTATTTCATCCACTTAGGTAATCGCTTAGTTGAGAGAAATTGCACAATAACTGCAATTTATTACAAAATATCTATCTCTTTAATAGTCATAAAAATATCTTAAAAAACATTTCAGACATGATTATCAATCATACAATTCACTGAGGAAAAAACTTGTGCATAACAGTTAATCAATGTATGCAATTTAGACATTGGAAAAAGACATTAGATTTTCCTTAGGCAGTCGACATATGTTTCGGCCCATTATAGTGTACCACTTATGTCAACGGTGGTCACAACAGTAAGTATCGGGCCATCTTCAGGACAACAATTACTTAGTGGTAGATCAATCTTGTTCCCCATTATCCCATTATCACACAAACACATCTACAAAAAATACATAAGTGTACATGTATTAGTTATTTTAAACAGATTTGCTTAAAAAAAGAGAAGAAAGAGAAATTGTATATCTCAACTGAACTGAATTGATGGCTAGTTTTATTCTAGACACACACACTGAAAACACCTGGTCCATAAACTATAATTTAGACTACTGAGAAATGACAGACTTTTGGGTGTAGCAACAAGTTAGGCTGCCCTAGTCTAAAGTTTCTATATTAAATAAGAAACATTGAATTCAGAATGTTGTATTCTTATTAATTTAATTTACACAATGTTTTTATTTGTTGAAAAAAATTATTGAAAAAAGGGCCAAAGAGGACTTACACATATGCGTCTTCTGTTTGTGTGTCTTTGAATGCCGTCTTACTTTGGCTATAGCTAGCTCGATGTCTTACAGGTGTTCCTAAGTAAAACTCTCAGAAGTAGTATACAGTGGACATCTCTGATGTTCTTACCTGTAGTGAATTGGAAACAACTCCTTAGATGTGGTAATCTCATAAATGGCAGATTAATGTATACTGAACAAAAATAACTTACAGGTTGGTTGCTGCTATTTGTATATTAGAAGCTGATCTTGCTTTTGCTGCGTGCAGCAAGATTCCTTTTTACAGTTTATTTGGACATGTGTTCCAGTAGTTGGTTTATTACCTAAAGTGACAAAACATGGGAGCACATTAGTATGTAACTTCCCAGTTTAAAGCAGCGTGTCTATTTTCATTGAGTTTTCCTTTTAGGCCATGCAGTGCATCACGTTCTATGCGGTTCAATATAGCTGCTTATTTTAAATAAAAAACAAAAAATGTGTGTTATTTTGAGCCCGTTATGGTATATAGTAATGAAAAGCAAACCCCGGGATATTTTGAAAATTGCACTTATCGTTCAACGATATTACATGAAAGGCATGTATTTCTCATTCCACGTACAATAAACTAACAGAAGGGTATAGTTGTGCATTTTAATCCTCTAGAAGCAAGAGGCATCAGCCTCGCTTACCTTATTGTGCACCGTCCGTGCGCTGGAAAGGGAGCCTTTCTCCGCGAGTGGACGAGAACGCTCGTTCTGGAGGAAGACTGGTTTAAATGGAATCACGTGATTTATTGGAGCCATCTCGTGATGTCACTACGTGTTTCTACGTTTATGAGGGGATGTTGGGACTAGTTGTGTGGTGAAAAGAACTCACCTAATTTATTTTTTCTTATTTTGAAAAACACTTACACGCCCATTGTTCACGTGTGTGAAATAACAAAATGCATCTGCATGCCGCTAAATGAAATACTCATCTTGCTGGCTGAGATTTCACCCATTGTGGTTATGTATCTGATGGTGTTACACGCTTTGCTATGTACGCTGCCCGAGCCATTAAATGTGCTACCTTATTTCCATAGACTCATTTTAATGAACCTCTTTTGCTGTTGTTTTCGAAAATAATAGACATGTGTAGTTTCCTTTTCGGACGAATACTACCAAAAGATTGAGTATTATGAGTATTATGAGTATGCCACTATTGTTAGGTGACAATATTGAAAAGGCAGTCCCTGTATCACAATCAAATGATGCAGAACTCTTGTTGCAAAAAAAGAAAAAACGTATACGGACTGAATCCCATGGCCAACTAATGCTGGCTTACTTAAAAGCAGGTACGATACCAGAGGGATTGCAAATCAAAAATATTCCCAGAGTATTCACCAGTAACTCAAAGTTTAAATGCAAGTTCAGTGGGGTCAGCAATAAGTGCTCAAGAGATCTATTGATACTAATCATAGATACAGCAGAAGAAGAAGCAGACCTACAAAAAATAGAAATAACAGCCCTAGAGGAAAAAATCAAACAGGATAAAACTATCAAAGACATCAAGGATACCCTAGAAAAGATAGACGAAATAAGTAAATTCAAGAAATGAACTTTAGATGAAAAAATTTGGAAGCTTAAGAAAGATGTCGAACAATATAAGGAGACAAAAACATGCCCCTATCTTGTAGAAAGCTATTATGAAAATCTACAGAAGATCAATCAAGGCAGAGCATATAACGCAGGAAACAGGAAAAAACCATTTGTAAATGTTTCTAATTCCTCAAATGCATCTACAAGCAGCGGTTCTGACACCAGCCAACCAGGACCACCACCCCAATTTTTTCGGGGGCGGGGGCAACGGGGTCGAAACAAGAACCAAGGACCACCCAGAATGAACACCAGAAATTGGCAGGGGCCTCCCCCAACCTGGTAGTTCCTATTTTCAATCTAACTTCTTACATCCTTTCGGCTACTGAAATAAGCGTTCTTTCTAAGGGTTTGTCTTTTGTACCGACTGCAAGAGCAAAATCTTTTGAGACGGAAATAGAACTTCAAAAATTTTATAGAACAATACGTCTCAAGTATTTTTTCAGAAATCCTACTACCTCCAGGAAAGAATCGACAATCACAGGCCTAAAACCCCCTTCAAAATTCACTCCAACAAACGCAATGGTTAGCCCAGCAATAGTAGCGTTTGAACAAATGATTTCATATGAAATCCAAGGAACTATCAAGACCAAAAATAACTCCAGAGATAATCTCACAAGATCTGAGAGAGAGGCTCTAAAATCCCTACAGTCATGAAACATCTAAATGACACCACTTCCTATAGGGAACTGTTGCAGGACCCCACACCAAGGCTCCAAGATGAAATAATAAGTCTCATGAAGCATGCCACCGAGGAGGGATGGATAGATCCGGAGGAAAAAGACTTTCTAGTTAATATACATCCCACTACCCCGGCATTCTATATCATCCCCAAAATTCACAAAAATGATAAAACCCCCCCAGGGAGACCAATTGTGGCGGCCATAAATTCAATTCTTGAGCCCCTTTCAATTTATTCCGATTGGTTTCTTAGACCTTTTGTGTCCCAAATGACATCATATGTGAAAGACACAACAAGCATGTTAAAAACTTTGGAGACTCTGCAACTATATCCATCAGACATCTTGGTTACCTTGGACGTGGTGAGTCTATACACCAGTATCCCCCAACAAGACTGTTTGAGGGTGATGGCCAAGTATCTAGATAGACGCACTATAACACTCAATAGTGTCCCCACTGCATTTATTTTAGAATGCATACGATTAGCCCTCACAGAGAATTTCTTTCTATATAACGGTCGATACTACAATCAACTAAAAGGCACAAGCATGGGAGCAACTTTTGCCCCAGACTTGGCTAATTTATATATGGACGACCTTGAACAACAGTCAATCTTTGATTCCTCCAACCCATTTTCCAGGTCGATTATAACATGGCTATGATATATAGAGAACGTCTATATAATCTGGAGAGATACATCAGACAATCTGGTGAAGTTCCATGAATGTTTAAATACTCAAAACTCCAACATACAGTTTACTATTCATACAGATTCACATACAATCCCGTTTCTTGATCTCCAAATACAAAAAACAAATACAGGGGACATAGAAACGACCCTTTACAGAAAACCAACAGATAAAAACACGTTGCTTAACTATCATAGTTTCCATCCACTGAGTTTAAAAGAGGGCCTTCCATATGGGCAGTTTCTGCGCATTCGCAGGAATTGTACACAAGTCGAGATGTACAAACAACACAGCAAATCCTTAAAAAAAAGGTTACTAGATAGAGGGTATCCCAAAAAGACTGTCTATCAGGCATATAGAAGAACATTACATATCAACAGGACCACCTGTCTAGAACCTATGCAGCGGAACAAAGAAGAAAAAATAACATGTGTAAGTACATACAGCCCTATTAGTAGCCATCTCAGGAAAATCATCAAACGACACTGGCACATGATCAAAACGGAGGACTTTAATCCCTCTATGCCCCGTTTTGCATTCAAAAGACAACGCAATATTAATGATTCTTTAGGTCACACTTACCCTAGCCTTCCAAGAGCGCCGACCACCCAAACTCAACTCTGGGGTCTACCACCGGTGGTGGGTCACCTCCGCTGTGGCAACTGTTCGGTCTGTCCTCAAACAGCCACAATGAAAAGTATCCAAATAGGCAACAACATAATACAGTTGAAGATTTTCACCAACTGTCTTACTAAATGGGCTGAATATGCCATTAAATGTCCATGCAACCTAGTATATATAGGGAAAACTAAACGACAGGTTCGCCAAAGAATCTGCTAACACAAATCCTGTATTCGAAACAAAATTGAAAATAAACCTCTGGTTGCACACTACATTCAGAAACAACACAAATGTACTGAGTTACTATGGTGTGTCATTCAAGTTATTAAACCATCCCCTCGCGGTGGTAATATGGACCTGAACCTCACAAGATGTGAACAAAAATGGATATATACCCTTGATACTGTGAAACATGGCCTCAACATCGCCATAGAATGGAACACACTGTTATAAGGACATCTATAGTGTCCAAACACCCTATGTCCCTTTTAATAAATACGTCCTGAAATGGGATTTCTAACACATTACAATATTATGTAAGTGCCAGGTACTGTATGACATCAACATAGACTACTGCAAGTGCCCTTACCACCTTCAATAAACATGACCAACTCGTGATTTTTACTCTGTTGCAGTAACCGATCATTGATATGATGATATGATATGATGATATGATATGGCATTTGTAACGCGCCTATACACAAGTGTTTCATTTAGTTGAAAAGGTTTTCGAATGGAATATAAAGAGAGTGATACACCTGTCTATTATTTTCTAAAACAACAGCAAAAGAGGTTCATTAAAATGAGTCTATGGAAATAAGGTAGCACATTTAATGGCTCGGGCAGCGTACATAACAAAGCGTGTAACACCATCAGATACATAACCACAATGGGTGAAATCTCAGCCAGCAAGATGAGTATTTAATTTAGCGGCATGCAGATGCATTTTGTTATTTCACACACGTGAACAATGGGCGTGTAAGTGTTTTTCAAAATAAGAAAAAATAAATTAGGTGAGTTCTTTTCACCACACTACTAGTCCCAACAGCCCCTCATAAACGTAGAAACACGTAGTGACATCACGAGATGGCTGCAATAAATCACGTGATTCCATTTAAACCAGTCTTCCTCCAGAACGAGCGTTCTCGTCCACTCGCGGAGACAGGCTCCCTTTCCAGCGCACGGACGGTGCATAATAAGGTAAGCGAGGCTGATGCCTCTTGCTTCTAGAGGATTAAAATGCACAACTATACCCTTCTGTTAGTTTATCGTACGTGGAATGAGAAATACATGCCTTTCACGTAATATCGTTGAACGATAAGTGCAATTTTCAAAATATCCCGGGGCTTGCTTTTCATTACTAATGTTAAAGCTGGTTTATTGACGGCTTCATTTAGGATGCAGGAGCATAATCAAACGTTTTTAAGGCACTATACCATAACGGGATCAAAATAACACACATTTTTTGTTTTTTATTTAAAATAAGCGGCTATATTGAACCACATAAGAACGTGATGCACTGCATGGCCTAAAAGGAGAACTCAATGAAAATAGACACGTTGCTTTAAACTGGGAAGTTACATACTAATGTGCTCCCATGTTTTGTCACTTTAGGTAAAAAACCAACTACTGGAACACATGTCCAAATAAACTGTAAAAAGGAATCTGGCCGCACGCAGCAAAAGCAAGATCAGCTTCTAATATACAAATAGCAGCAACCAACCTGTAAGTTATTTTTGTTCAGTATACATTAATCTGCCATTTATGAGATTACCACATCTAAGGAGTTGTTTCCAATTCACTACAGGTATGAACATCAGAGATGTCCACTGTATACTACTTCTGAGAGTTTTACTTAGGAACACCTGTAAGACATCGAGCTAGCTATAGCCAAAGTAAGACGGCATTCAAAGACACACAAACAGAATAAGCATATGTGTAAGTCCTCTTTGGCCCTTTTTTCAATAATTTTCAACAAATAAAAACATTGTGTAAATTAAATTAATAAGAATACAACATTCTGAATTCAATGTTTCTTATTTAATATAGAAACTTTAGACTAGGGCAGCCTAACTTGTTGCTACACCCAAAAGTCTGTCATTTCTCAATAGTCTAAATTATAGTTTATGGACCAGGTGTTTTCAGTGTGTGTGTCTAGAATAAAACTAGCCATCATACTCAATTCAGTTCAGTTGAGATATACAATATCTCTTTCTTCTCTTTTTTTTAAGTAAATCTGTTTAAAATAACTAATATATGTACACTTATGTATTTTTTGTTGATGTGTTTGTGTGCTAATGGGGAACAAGATTGATCTACCACCAAGTAATTGTTGTCCTGAAGATGGCCGATACTTACTGTTGTGACCACCGTTGACATAAGTGGTACACTATAATGGGCCGAAACATATGTCGACTGCCTAAGGAAAATCTAATGTCTTTTTCCAGTGTCTAAATTGCATACATTGATTAACTGTTATGCACACGTTTTTTCCTCAGTTTTAGAACTCCCCTGTTAGAATATATGAATGATGACTGAATGGTATGATTGATAATCATGTCTGAAATGTTTTTTAAGATATTTTTATGACTATTAAAGAGATAGGTATTTTGTAATAAATTGCAGTTATTGTGCAATTTCTCTCAACTAAGCGATTACCTAAGTGGATGAAAAACACAGGTTGCCCTGAATCCTGATCCATACAAGACTAAAAGAGGGGTAGTCAATCTGAATTTCATAATTTTCCATCCTGACGAAGGCCAACACAGAGACAGGCTCCAATCAAGCCCCATTTGGCCGAAACACACCTGTGTCGATTCCCTGTGACACAACTGTACCATCCCCCTCTTGTGTATGTTTTTGTAAAAACTGTTGTGTACACCGTGTGTAATGCACGCCTGAGACCACGTCTTGTCCCAGGCACACCCTCTTCTAAATCTAATTGGCGGTCATTCCTACCTCATTTATGAATGTGCCTCTATGTGAAGTTTTGACCTCAATATGTCTGAGGTTGACACTTACCTGTGTTACCACTGAATACAATAACCTTTGTCCGTTTTGCTCTAAACTTTCGTGCTTATCAAAAGTATTGTAAAGTAACCATTCAGTCACCAAAAATGTTCTATGTTGTTTTGAAATAAATATCAACATTCAGAACGACAAACTGCTTGTAGGAGCTTTCATCCTGATTATTCTTGATATCTCTACAGCACCCTACCAGCAATTGACACTTGATGTCTGCACTTACCTTTGCACTTGCCACCTGTGATGGCTGCACATTGTATTTATTTTCTTTATTTATTTTACTATTGTCCTATGTACTGCACTGCCCCCTCCCACTCACCCCCCAAACTTCCCCGTCCCCCGCACTTGTGCGACAAAGGCTCTTTAAAGAGCCACCCATCGTGGGTATGAAATATTATTGAAAATGAAAATATTCTCTGTTGCCTATTTTTCTATAGGCGCATGTTTACCCACTCCTATAGCCATGGGTACCATGGAATTTTGACCAAATTAACGTATTCGATTTTGAATGTTGGAAGTCAGAATTTCACATATCATGATTTGTATGCCTCCTCGCCTCTAGCCTTATGTTATTTAAAGTTGTGAGACTCGACATATGTGTTTTCTGTTATGTTACAATTTCTGTTTACCCGTGGCTACAGAGGGATTTCTTTATGCTTGGGGCTAAAGACCAGCCAAGGAAATGCCACTCCCCTCAGAGGCTGCTATAGCTGCAGGTATCAGCAAGCCAACAGGACATTGTGTATTCTAATACAAATGTATGTGCAGTAATCATATTATTTCAGAGCACACAATTGGTAATATGTTTTTTTAGTATGTAAATAGTGTATGTGTAGCCACGGCTATATGTAGGCATTCATACCCACAGCTATCAGCAAGCCACAGGGCACTGTATATATTTTGGTGGGTTTGCATAGCCGATGGTATGCATGCCTGCTTGTAGCTGCAGCTATTAGTACACAATGTTCTGTGCAGTAATCATATTATTTTGTGGATGTTACACCACACAATTTTAAATGTCTTTATGATTCCATGTTCTCACCTCTACCCTTGTGTCATTTGAACTTTGAAACCTTTGCAATATGTGTTTGAGTGTAGACAAAATGTAGGTGTACCCTCGGCTATAAGGGTTTGTTCAGAGCCGGAGGTAGAATAGCTGTGGCTAAATAGAAATTATTTTAAAAAAAAGGTTTTGTATATTATTGAATATCTGCATATGTATGTAATAGGTAGGCCTTAAAATAACTATTTTGGGGTACACTGAGTGACGTATTTTAGCACATTTGGAGTACTGCTTTGATGTTACCAAGGAGCACCACATCTCCTTCATCAGTTAGGTGTATGCTGTCATGTCTATACAGGTTACACACGTAGAACTGGATGTTGTTGGTTTGGTCTCTATCATTTATTTTTTATGCTCTATGATGAAAGCTGCAAAATGAAAGGGGTACCTGTTTTAACGTGCCTAGTTCTACAGGTCAATCAATCAGAAAATACACAAGAACCAGAACTAGTAGACAGAGTGAGCAAGTCATTTTTAACTTGGTTTAAATTCCCAAGATTTTTTGTTTACTTTATTCCAGCAAAAATGCTATATCTAAAAGCATATTAAACATTTCTTACAACACTATGGCCCATTCACTTTACCGTTCATTCACATTCATACAGTTCTCATCGGTCTTTCATTCCACAATTCATTCTTTAGAAAAATGGTTTATAAAAAACAAGTTAACATCTGCTATATCGCCATATATTATAAGTGCAGCCTGTGGCTGTAGGGGCAATTACTACTGGTGGGCAATTAGAGAGCCCCTAATAATGGATAACGTACATGTCTTTTCATTCACCGATGAGCACTTTCGAAGGCTCATGGGAGTACCGGCATTAATAGCTGATGCCATTGCGGCAGTGCCCACAGTGGAAGTAAGAGATGACATTGATAAAATCACACAAAAAATGAAAAAGTTGACAAGGACTGACCTTCATGGGAAGTTCATGTTGCAATACTTGCAAGCGGGAATTATCCCCGAGGGACTCCAGGTAAGGAACATCCCGAGGATATTTGTTGACAACCCCAAGTTCCAGAAGAACTTCAGTGGGGTTGGCAACAAGTGTTCTCGGGAATGGATCATCCTAATAATCGAAAGAGTGGAGGAAGAAACTAAGAAGCAGGGAGATGAATTGCCCGCTCTGGAAAAAGCTTTTGTAGAAAGCAAAACAATCAAAGATGCCAAAAAACAGTTGGAAGATCTGGAGGTAGAAATTGTTAAGTCCAGAAAAATTAATTTTGATTGCAAAATCTTTAAATTCCAAAAAGATGTGGCAAACTATTCAGAAGAAAAGACTTATCCATACTTGAAAGATGGTTTTTTCACAACTCAAATAGGAGCAGCCAACTATAGGAGAAACAATAGGTTTGTGTCATTTTCTAATACATCTGGTTCATCAAGTGGTTCAAACCCATCACTGAATAACCAGGGACCCACTAACCCAGGAGGAAGAGGTCCACAGCAGAGGGGTTTTCCTCGAGGCAACCAGAGGGGGCGCTTCAGACAAATTCAGGGACGATACAATCAGGGACCAGGAATGAGAATACGACAATGGTATCAGAACCATTAGATAATGGAGACAAAATACCCATTGTCAATTTTTCAACAATGGTCCTTAACCCTGATGAATTACAAGTTTTGTCGAAGGGTTTATCCTTTGTTCCAACCACGAAGGCAGATCTTTTTACGATAGAACTGGAACTTCATCGTTGCTTTCGAAACATACGATTAAAACATTATTTTGAGATATTCCTTCCAAATTCAGACAGGATCCAACAAGGAACACCTGGAGAGAACGGAGACATACCTAATAGAACCGGTCTCAAAAATAAATCGAGCTTTAACCCTCCTCTACATGCCTGTCCGCCTGAGATCTTGGGTTTTGAAAATAAGGTTATAAAAGAAGTGAAAGAAGCCATTAAGAAGAAAAACTTTCAACCGGACAATTTAACCAGAGCTGAAAGAAACAGCCTAAAAAAACTATGTGACACAGATGGCATTACCATCAAACCCGCTGATAAGGGGAGCGGGATAGTTAATATGCAAACTAACAACTACGAAAAAGAATGCTATAGACTCCTGGGAGATACAAACTCCTACAAAATGCTTGGACAAGACCCAACGTCAAGATTACAAGAGGAAATAAAAAGTCTTACTGACCACGCCATGAGAGAAGAATGGATTAGTGAGGGTGAAAGACGGTTTCTGAACAAAAGTTACCCAAAAACAGCAGCATTTTATATACTGCCGAAAATTCATAAAGACAAAATAAATCCTCCTGGAAGGCCCATTGTCTCCGCCATAAACTCCCTACTTGAGCCACTGTCAGTATATGTAGAATTTTTCTTAAAACCTTTTGTGGAGAAGATGCCAAGCTACGTTAAGGATTCAACAAGCATGATTAAAATTACACAAGAAATTGAGTGTCCTCCGGGACTGATCCTGGCAACAATGGATGTTGAATCACTGTATACAGCAATACCTCAGCTTGAATGCCTGGATGTTCTAGGCACTTTTTTGAATACTCGGACTATACCTCACCAACCACCAACACCATTTATACTTGAGTGTGCTAGGCTGGCGATGACGGCAAACTTTTTTCCTGCACAAACAACAGTTGTATAAGCAGTGCAGGGGGGTTAGCATGGGGGCAACATTTGCCCCTGACGTGGCGAACCTATATATGGCAGATTTCGAGGACAAATTTGTATCAGGACCTTTGAATGCACTTCAAGCCATTCCAGACCTATGCCAACACCTGATGGGTTGGCATAGATATATTGATGACATTTTTATAACATGGACAGGCAATGCAGAATCCTTGAACACATTCCATCAATGGTTAAACAGACAGGATATCCATATTAGGTTCACCATGGAATCAAGTACGGTTGAGGTGAGCTTTCTAGATTTAATCATCAGGAAAGTAGGAGCCAAACTGGAGACAACACTCTACAGAAAGCCAACAGACCGCAACACTTTGTTGCATTACACCAGCTGTCATCCTGCAGGCCTGCGATACAACTTACCGTATGGGCAGTTTCTAAGAATACGCCGCAACTGCAGTACCAACCAGGAATGTATGCAACACTCAAAACAGTTACAAGACAGACTGGTGGAGAGGGGCTATCCAACAAGACTGGTTAAAAATAATCTAAAGAGGGCAAAAAATACTAATAGAGATCTATGTTTAACACATTGCCCAAAAGAAAAAGAAGAGTGACTTGTTTGTGTGACTACTTATAATCCAATCAGTAACCAGATTAAGAAGATAGACAACCACAATTGGGAACTTGTAAAACAAGAAGGGTCATTATATCGGAGACCTATGTTTGCCTTCAAAAGAAATCAAAATCTTGGGCAAAAATTAGTACACACATATGTGGAGCCAAAAAATAACCAGACGATACTAAACCAATGGGGGTTGCCCCCGGTGATAGGGCATCACAAATGAGGAGGATGTGTAGATTGTCCCATGGTAGAAGTAAGAACGGTTTTTGAATATAGACAAGTGAAATGGCAACTTAGAACACATACCGACTGTAAAACTAAGAATGCCATTTATGTAATTAGATGTCCCTGTGACTTATTATATATCGGTAAGACTACCAGGGAAGTACGACAGCGCAACTCGGAACACAGATCATGTATAAGGAATAAAGTGGCGGATAAGCCGCTTGTGGAACATTTTTAGAGATATGGGCACAAAGACACAGACCTAACCTGGTTTGTGTTACAAGTAATAAGGCCCTCCAAGAGAGGTGGTGACATGGGCACCCTCCTACACCAGAAGGAACAATGCTGGATACATACTCTAGATACAGTAAAACGAGGTTTGAATTTATCAGTGGAATGGAACCATCTAATCACAAATATGTAAAATATTCCTGCTGGTGGCACTGGATAAGGAATTAAGAATAAGGGGCTCAGTATGACACTCCCCAGGCAACGTTTTTTTGACATATACACGCCGCATCTCAGTGCATTTTATAGATGTGGTGTTGACTGTTACATTTTTGTTTTTTATATTTGTTTTTTACATTTGTCCGCATTCAGATTCAAACTAACTGTATTTCATGAGTGGAACGTTTGTGTCCACAGTATGAAGGTTGTATGCAATGAAAATATTCGGCATTTGGCAGATGAATAGTCCTTTTTTGATCTCTATGACCAACATAGAGGCGTTGCAAATCTGAGCCCTGAGTGTTCTCGGCGACAAATAATTATTAGAGAATACCACAACATCAGAGCGGTACGGCCCAAGCAAAATAAAATAAAATAAAATAAATAAACGAAAAATGATGAGTTGATGTAAAACTTGGGAAGTGAGGAGGATCTCCCTCACGCACGCGTGTGCTCTTTAGTCCTCTTTCTATGAGCACTAACACGAGGAGTCGTGTTAATTGTATTGCGCGTGCTTGCCGGCTGCATTTTGAACGCTGCGGTGCACCCGGTAGAAAAATCCCCTGGACGGCGAGTGTCAGGTAAGCTGGAATGTATGTACCAGACTCTGGACATGATCATTTAAAATAGTGTAAGAGTGGAAATTATGCAGTTGTTAACACGAGAGGGTGTTTGCCCTAGTCACAAACTAAGAATGAGAGGAATTGACTCTCCAATGATCGAACAGGAGTAATGATGGGGACAACTAAATTATGATGTTCCCCAATTAATAACACAGACTGCTCTGTGATCGAAATATTAGAGACCCATGCGCTCTTTAAAATAGACAGTTTTTTGTGAGTGTGAGAATCAATTACTAGATGCTTGTGCTCACCTCCTACCCTGATCATTGGGAGCACCAGTGCGATTTTAAATACATTTAAAGGGACAGTGTGTAAACGTGAAGCTGGTCTGAATGAGCTTAAACAACTAATTAAGCTCTTTGTGTATATCTTTACAGACGCACGTGCCTGTGAACCGAAAGCAAATCTGTGGAAAGAAGGGAAGCCTTCTCATTATAAGCCACTTGCTCCAGTAAATACAAATCAACATTGCAAACTACGTCTGTTTCCATTTTTTGTGAGTGACAGAGCCCTCTTTACATCTATGGGTAGCAACCGTGATGTGCTAAATTATATAAACCACTTGGCTTTTGTGATCAAACGAATTGGGTATAATAGATGGTAATAGATATATGCCTTAACCCTTTAGATCAGAGGACAATCATCCTCCATATTCCAACTATGATGTATTGAAATTGAATACTACATCCTGAGATTCCAACTATGATGTATTGAAATTGGATAGGAGGTGAGTTGGATGATATTCTATAGCATACCATATTAATATGCAATCAAATAATTTGAAAAGGATTGACGATAGTGCACTATACTCATGCAGTGTTTTATATATTTTTATAGATGGTGTGGCCCGTGCCAATATTTGTGCCTGAAAAATGGGTTGTTTTGTCCTGAAGAAGGTTGCCGTACAGAGAGAGTATTAATGGTGACGCTCGCAGAGAGCAACTGAAACACGTGTCAAAGACGTGAATCTGGGTGAATAAGAGAACACAGACTGTTGTGATACCCCAAATGTGTGGGGATAGTTTACAATGAATTATAACCACATGGAGATATAGCAGATGTTAACTGTTTTTTTTATAAACCATTTTTCTAAAGAATGAATTGTGGAATGAAAGACCGATGAGAACTGTATGAATGTGAATGAACGGTAAAGTGAATGGGCCATAGTGTTGTAAGAAATGTTTAATATGCTTTTAGATATAGCATTTTTGCTGGAATAAATTAAACAAAAAATCTTGGGAATTTAAACCAAGTTAAAAATTACTTGCTCACTTCGTCATCCTTAACTCTGTCTACTAGTTCTGGTTCTTGTGTATTTTCTCTATGATGAAAGCTGAAACTATCTTATTAACATTTCTCAGTGATTTTTCCCAATTTCGGAATTCAATCTGGTGGTGCACTTCTATTTTTGCCTTTGAATCAGTTTGGAAAAGTTGAAGGAGGTGTGAGGGAAAATGTCCATTAGTTTTAGCAATTCCTGTTTCATCATTAAAGCAAGACGCATGCCTCGTACATTACCCAAATCATTGCCTCCTCGATGAGTCAGTATGACATCTGGCTACCCTGTACTTCTCAGACTGAAGAACTTTGGAAAAACATGGGATCACCACATTACCCTCAATCCAAACCATTTAATTCTTAAATCATTCAAACGAAGGTCCATGCTGATATTTTATTGTTCACAAAACGTTAGTAACCAAAAGAGCTAACTATCTCCAATAAGCCAAATAGTTTTACAACCAGCCATGATATCTGTTCTCCTTCTAAGTTTCTAGGACAATTTTTCTTAGTTTGAATTTTTACTAATAGTCGGAATGGGGCATGCATGATGTTTGTGTTCTAGTGTTTGCAATTGGTTGGTCTTACTGCTGGAATTGTGTACTTGCCTGTCATAGGTTGCAGTGAAAATGAAATGTGTCAGCCATTTTAGTAGTTTGCTTTCTACAGTCTTGTTTGTGTGCTGTAAAGAAACAGGAATGAGACATGGACGCAGAGTGTTTATAGTTTTGGCTATATATGTTTATTTCAAACAAAAAGGGGGTTGGGAAATGCATTGCTTTCCCTACTCTAAGAGGTATTTTCCCTATCTAAACCAAAAATAAGGGTCTGTCCGTTGTCAAGATGCCCAAAGCAAAATTTCCTGTGTGTAACCTTCTATTCTGGCCCTCATATTCTAAACATAATTTCCAAGGTTATGAGGATTATGTCTTGGCCTTGAAAAGTGAACACACATTTTTGAGTTCAAAAGGTAAGAAGCAATTCTAACACAAAAAGTTCCCACTTCAATGACTTTCATGTTCCAGGGGTTGGTTCCCTTGCCCAGGTTTTCCTCTTATAAATGTCCAAGCTCCTAAGGGAAGGAGCCATCCTTACACTTTTCTGTTCAGCAAAAACTATTTGTACTTTAAACAACTGGATACCCGGTGTATTCCCTTGCCAGGTTTCTTCTCCTCTTTAATGTAATTTCAACACAGTCTTCGGTTATAACTAATGTATTCTCATTTCAGATCTTCCTCAAGTGATCTACTTTACACACCTGCCTACTTGACTTCGCCTGGTATACTCTCCTGCCAGGGTTTTCTCATTTGCTTCACTTGACAAACCTGCAAAATTAAATCAGCCTGGTATACTCTCCTGCTAGGGCTTTCTCACGTGCTTGACTTGGCACACTTGCAAACCTGAATCTGCTGGGTTTACTCTCCAGCTAGGGCTTTCTCATGTGCTTCACTTGACACACTTGGAAATTTGACAATATCGTGTACCCATTCCATTATTCTCTTTTAGAAATATCGAGTCTCACATTCCGTTCTTATATGCTGAATTCATTCTTATTTGACTTTGTATGGGTTGCTGAAGTGCCCTGGGATCCCAGCTTCCCTCTTGTGGACTCACTGGTTCTCTATGGTGTACTTTGGGTCTCCCACGATAATCATGCAGCAGCTTTTCGTTGTCCGGTAGCTTCTCCTCGGAATCACCAACCTTGCTGTGTGACTTCTGCATCCCTCGTGACTCCCGTTTACCTGCTATGTGCCTCTCTTTGATTGGACTGTGTAGATGCTGCTCTCTGTTATCCACGAATGCCAGGAAGTCTTCTCTTCCTTTCGTGGTGTCCTCCCGATGGACCGGCTCATGCAGTTTTCTCTTCTTGGCCTTTTCCATGAGCCGGTTGGCTCCACTGTCTTGCCAGCACGACAATGGTCCCTCGGACAAGATCCTCCCCACCAGCATCTCCCACCTGTCAGCTTGTTTGGTGTTGTAAATGTCCTGGCACCAATTATGCGCTTGTAACCACTAGAGTGCAGCTTGTGCTTCTGGCCGTTATTGATCTTCATTACTCCACTCAGCTTTCCCATCACAGTACTTTTACATTCATTGAAGGAAGTCATGACAATATATAACACACACGGAATGTCTTGAGAAATACAGTGATTGGTATAATTCAGTAAGGCAATAAAAGATATTGTAAAAACAACTAATATTAGCCCTAATAAGAAGTACACACTGTGTCTTTCAGGGGATGCTATCCCTAGGTCTGCGGTGCTGCACCACCTATCTAAAAGAAAAGAAGAGGAGCACTGTCCCTCTCTTACATAAAGAAATCCTGTTATTGAATTCAATTAGAAAAAAACACTCAATAGCCCCAGAAAAAAGGAGGACTCAATTGGATTCTCCTGTTATTGCAATCTGAACATTGCAGGGAGTAGTTTTTCTATGATGTACAATCTCTTATTCACCCACAGAGCAATGTGTCTAAAAGATGCTGTTGATGATATGTGTTATTATAAATCCACAAAAGGGTAGCCCAGGATTTGGTGCTCAGTGTACCAGCCTCAAGGGCTATGTCCTAGTTTGCAAAAGGTATCCAGACTACTCGAAGAATATCAAAGCAGGATAAGGTCGACCAGTTTCGATGACGTGCATATTTTAAGTCATCATCTTCAGGACCAGCAAGTTCCGAAAATGATTATTCTCTGTGTCCATAATGAGCAATGTTGCAGATCAGTGCAGCGATCTCTTGACCTGCAAAGGAAAAGTACATATATTTAAGGGGTTTCTTTTAGTGATGGCCTGTTTCTGAAGGCGTGATTGACAAGGGGGTGAATGATTCATAACTGCCAAAATTGTAGCCGTAACATAAACTACATGCAACAGGGTTTGTAGATCACCCAAAATCCCATTAGACAGTGCCAATTGTAGGTGTATATATTACAAGGCATGGGGAAACGAGGGGGTAGCCCTAAAAGGAAAAGGGGATACTATGTCTCGTCTGATGATGTCATGTCACTTCCTTGTGGGTTACCTCCCCCATGTGATCCTCTCTCATATAGCCACCCACAGGGTTACGATCAGGCAGCAGCTGCTGTCCCCTGACCACCTGGGGAGAGGTCACCGCTGGAAAAGAAGTGATGACACCATCAGATTCATCACAGTGCCATTGTATCATAGGCATCATTTTGTAGACTTCTGCCACTCTGATTGCAGAACCAACATCATGCAGATGCTGAGTCTGTGGTTGATGTGAAGATCTGTGCATATTTTGGATTAGTTGAAGGTGACTGATAACACATTTTTATATATTTGATGCTTTATTTGCACTGTGGGTTAAATAAGGTATATTAAGTAAGTTTATGTTTTTGAATTAGTAAAGGTTCTAACTTTGATTTTTATTACAAGGTTTTCTGCTTTACTTGTGTGTTTTAAGAAGAGTGATCAAGCAGCAGTCCATGTTAAGCTATGGTTATCTGTGACAGAAAATTACTTGCATTCATCAAATGTTTCTTACTGTTTTGCTGAAGGTCTTATTTGATAATATGCTCTTAATCAGCTTTGTAAATGTCTTTTTCATATCTTACTGTGATTGTTAGAAATACACTGCTACTGCTGCATATTTAGAAATGTGTGGCAATAATTGCTAGACGTTGTTGATTAGGAAAGAACATGGATTTCAGTTTGGAGAACTAGGCTGTACAATGAGGTGCACGGTATACAAACACTGAGTATACTTGCCCCAGTGAAAATAAAAAAAAGCTCACAGAGCAGTAGAAATGTGATTGCTTTTTTAGAATGGTGTTAAAATCACTTTTGGTGTTTTTGAAAGAGTTTTGTGTGGTAATCTGAAAATGTGTCTGTTTTAAAAAGAGTTTTTATGCAGCAGTGTGTTACTGTATTGGTTATCTATGAGAGAATATAGATTGCATTAATTTGTTATTTGTTCTTGTTTTTGTAAGGAAGGCATGGTACCTACAGTAGACAATGACACAATGGATACACGTTTAAAAAACCTTTATTGGGTAATTTGGTTGGGTTGGTAGAATTTCTAACTGGCCCTAACTCTATAATGGAATAATCTCCACAATTAAATAAATAATAAACCGTTCCGGTCAGTCTAGTTAACATAAAAGGCCTATACTAAGAAAACCTAACCTTCTCCTCCTTCTAAAAATGACAAATGTGTTAAGGAAATTTGAAAGGAAAATAGTGTCTCAAAAGAAATGTCAGAATGGCTTCAACTTACAACTCCCTTCACCACGTTCAGCACCACAGGATCTAGAAAGTTTCCTGAAAGGTATAGATGGATGGCACAGTTCTTTCTTTCTTGCACACTTTGGCTTACTGGTAAAGTTTAACAGTTCAACAGTTCAGGCTTGGACTTCAAGCTTCTTGTAGTTCAATCACTTTCTTAGGTTTCGTCCACCTCGTCATAAATATACAGTTCCACTTTTGACCATTACTGTACAGGCTTCCCTCTGCCGGGCTCCAGCCTGTCTTTCACCTTTCACTTTATTCCACAGTTCAGTAAAGGCTTCCTTCTGCTGGGCTCAAGCCTGTCTTCCTCTTTTAACTTTATCAAACAGTTCTGCATGAGCTTCCCTCTGTCTTTCACTTTTTACTTTATCACACAGTTCTGTACAGGCTTCCCTCTGCCGGGCTCGAGCCTGTCTTTTGCCTTGTGGGGGTTCCCTTCCCCACGTTTTGTCTCGGGTGTCTTTTCACTGTCAAAGACTTTTGAAACTGCAAGGATTTTACAGAGACTTCTGCATGACTACTTCAACCTCACTTTCAATAATTTTACAATTCACAATCTCCCTTCTCTTACAACACCAATGCTTCTTGGTACTTGCAGTTTTTTATTCTCTTTGGTTTGCCTTTTTGGCCTTTTTCAGAATTCATATGTGACACCAGTATATCTTGGTCAATGATTCTACAATCCACAATCTTCCTCTTCTTACAACATCAATGCCTCTTGGTACTTGTAGTTTCTTATTCTCTTTGATTTGCCTTCTAGACCTCTTTCATAGTTCATATATTTGCCCTTTTGGCACATTCAGTGTTCACATACTATGCTTATATTTTGCCCTCTTGGCATATTCAGCATTCACATACTTTGTTTGCTTTTCATTCATTCAACTTTCCATCGGGATTGCAATTGCTTTCTTGCCTTGGATTCCCAATCAACTCAGAATGTTTCACAGAGACTTTCGAATGTGTGATTTCGCCTCGCAGGATTACTCTTTTACTTTGTATCCATTCCGTTTACTATTCAGCAATTGCCCTTTATTATTATGTGTTTTATCAGTATAGGCACAACCTTCAACTCTTGAATTACAGTTACTGTTGCTTTTAACATAAACCAGACTTTGGTTGCCTTTGATAACTCACTGGTTGTGGTAATCAGCCTTCATTCATTAACGCTCTTCATGCAGCAGTCAAGGTAATCGCCAGTGCCTACTCTGCTCCGCCCCAACTCTGCCATTCACCCGGGAGGGTCGTGGGCTGCTTTCAAGTATCATGAAGGTTCCTTTCATCCTCACACTTGGTTTCAGTTTTGGAACACTTACAGCTTCCCAAAGGTGAGGGAGTCTCACCTGGCTTTCTCTCGATCGTCTTAACTGCAGATCAGCCCCTTGGCCTTCTGACTTCCATCGCCTGGTTCCCTTCAGCTCCGAAAGCGCTGTTCTTTCTCGTATCCAGACTTGCTCTCTGCGTGCATGTGCCTTTGATTCCCAATCAACTCAGAACATGTCACAGAGACTTTCAAATGTATGTTTTTGCCTTTCAGGACCACTCTGTTACTTTGTATCCATTCCTTTTACAATTCAGCAATTGCCCTTTATTATGTGTTTTATCAGCATAGGCACAACCTTCAACTCTTGAATTACAGTTACTTTTGCTTTTAATGCAAACCAGACTTTTGTTGACTTCGATAACTCACCGGATGTTTTAATCAGCCTTCTTTCATCAACGCCCTTGATGCAGCAGTCAAGGCCGTCGCCAATGCCTTCTCCGCTCCTCCCCAACTCCATCATTCACCCAGAAGCGGCATGTGCTGCTTTCAAGTATCATGAGGGTTTCTTTCTTCTTATCACTTGGTTTAAGTTTTGGAACACTTACAGCTTCCGAAAGGCAAGGGATTCTCGCCTGGCTTTCTCTCAATCATCTTAACTGCAGATCAGCCCTTGGCCTTCTGACTTCTATCGCCTGGTTCCCTTCAGTTCTTAAGGAGCTGTTCCTTCTCGTACCCAGACTTGCTCTCCGCGTGCCTGTGTGTGCGCCACCATTTATTTGTCTCAATGTGAGTGTTAACAAGTGGCAGGCGTATACAGTTAAGGTTACGTGCCTGACTCTGCCTGGCTTCCTTACAGGGACAGAGCCATTGTAAGTTAGTGGAGGTGCCTTACCTTATTCCTCCTCTTCCTTGTCTCAGTAGTGTAGCCAATGTAACATGGGGAGGAATTATGGGCGCTGCAGTTCCCCATAAAATAAGTAGGGATAGAGGTTAGATGGGTTGTGGAAATAGGGGACTACCACACCCCCTACCCAGGTGATCCTCCCTCACTTGCCAACCCCAGAGTCACAATCCAAAAGCAATGGCCTTTCCCTGGTCATCTGAGTAGAGGATCCCCGGGGACTATGTTGTGAAACACCCTCTGGTTTTTCACATTTTGCTAAACCAACGGATTTTGTAAAAAATATATATATTTGCCAGGGTTAACATATTTCTTTGGCAGCCAGCAGTGCTTTAAAACATTCCCTCAGGCAGAAAAAGCCAGGTGGGCTGCAGTGGTGTAAGGCAACCTTCCCTCAACACAGAAAGCATGAGCCATGGAAGTGTAAGCATTAATTATATAGACTAGATTGAATCAGCAGTGTAAGCTTTCATCCAGTGTTCGAAGTGTACGAAAAGAAGTAGTGGAACTATGTTCCCTACTGGCCTGTACCGCTCCCCACAAACCCCACTGATGCACCCCCTCCCATGCACAATACAAACCCCAAAATACAAATGCGCCTGATATTTAAGGGAACATCCAGTGCAGTGCCCCGAAAGTGCAAGTTTCAATGTGTTCCTACACCTTTATTTTAAAACGAAACCGTTCCGGAACGGTTTCTTTTTAAAATAAAAGTATAGGAACAGTAAAACCTATTTAAAAGAAGTATAGGAGCACTGCTTCCCACCGCTCCCGCCCACTTCGACCACTGCTTTCATCAAATAAATGGTTGCCGCATGGGCCTCAGCAATTTTAAAAATGGGCAAGATGTGAAGAAGGGTTTGAATACTTTTTGGCTTAGAATCTTGTGAGTTTCGTGGGGTAGCAGAGCGAGCTTCATTATCACACACAGAACAAGGACATTGTGGCTGGCAGTGCTGCAACTTTCATTGACACAACAACCAGATAAAGCATGTACCACAGCACCATAAGCTTTGCATGTGCAGAACAACTATGCTTATCAGATTTTCACTCACACACAAACACATCACAGGTGAACATGAGCTTCTTTAATTGTGTAGGTTACAATAAGCCTCGGTAGAACAATATGTTCCCAAACAGATCAGGTACAGAATTGGACACAGTAGTGCAAGTTTGTCCAAATAGTGCACATCAACATGGGCAGTACAAATGAATGTTTCCCTCACAAACATGTCACTATTGACGCCACTATTGCAAGGCTCCCTCAAACAGAGCAAGTCACAGTGGTTCTCAGCATTACAACATTCCCCCAAGTAGAAAAGAGCCCTTTGGGCTGCACTGGTGTAAGGCAACCTTCCTTCAACACAGACTCTGTAAGCATGAGCCATGGAAGTGCAAGCATTAATCATATAGAATAGATGAATCAGCAGTGTAAGCTTCAATCGAATAGCATGGTTGCAGCATGGGCCTCAGCAGTGTTCACTTCCCTCACATACTATGTATATAGCATTTGCCCTAGCAGTTAAAACTCCACTCATAAACAACATCGGAATGGCCTCAGTAGTGCAAGCTCCCCCTATGTAAAAGTGACACAGTGCACATTTCCCCAAGAAAAACAGGGACAGAATGGGCCTAAGCAGTGCAATCTCAGCCCACATATAACAGTCGCATTACGGGCTTGGTTGTGCCTGATTCCCTCATGTAGAACAGGCACAGCGTGGGCATCAGCAGTTCAATTGAACCCTGCAGTATGGGCCTTCTCCAGTCACATAGCTCAGAAATAGCATGGGCTTTTGCAGTCCACACTTCAATCTATTAGAACATTAATATTGCTCCAAGCAGTGGCAGTGCATGCACCGATTTTCTTAATTAATGCACAAATCTCACAATAACAACCATATGTAAACCAAGGCAAATTAATTTCTTTTAACATTTCAATGTACATCACTGTGCAAAAAAACAAAAATTGCTCATTACATGTTATTCTACATATAATTGTGCACATCCTTGTGAAAATATGCATAGGATGATTGCTGGTATCATTACACATACATTGACTTTGCAATCATAGCTTATGATGAGCACACAGGAAGGCCCATGATGAGCATCTCAGTTGTTTAACATTGAAAACAAAAGTCAGAGGCCATAGAGCAGCTTCTTAACATAAGCCCAAAACAGAAGTGCAGACCTTTCTTTTGTCAGTGTGCACAGTAAGGCCTTGTGAATACATTCACAGATACTAAAATAGGAAAGGGCAAAGGTTCTTGTAAGCAGGATATATGCCAAGCGGGAGATAACAAAGCACGTACTACAGACCTCACACAATTCATAATTTAGAAGTGTCAGGAGTGCCGGTGCTCAGCATGCCTATAAATTAAGTGGTGGGGCTGGTCACCAAAACAAATTAAGCACTGGCTAAACTACTTGTTTTGTTATATGCTGATAATGTGGCTTTGGTAACTTCTTTTGTTCCCTTCCTTCAATGTACATGTACTAGTGATAATAATAATAATAATAATAATTAATAATAATAATTTGGCACTTATATAGCGCTACGAACCCTCAGGTATCTGAGCGCTGCTTATTATTACCCACAGTGTGTGGTGCTCATTTATTGACCTCGGAAGGATGAAAGGCTGAGTTTGGCCCCGCCGGGATTCGAACCTGCACAGATGTCAAAGCGAGCGCTCTACTCGCTGTGCCACTTGACCGGCTATGTTGCTATGATGTTTATACAGTTATACATGTCAATGATTTTGAATTGATACAGTGACTTCATTTAAAACCTGTATATATGATGCATGGGAAAATAATTCATGACAATAACAGTGAGCCTGCCTTCCCAGGAATCAGATTGGATGCCCTACATCTGACATTGCCATTCAGTGAGCCGGCAGGCAGAGAAGCCATCCTCCTTGAAAGCCCACACTTGGCACCCTTCCTTGGCCTTCCTCACTTCCTGCACAGGACCAGAGTCTCTGCTAGCACCGTAGTGCTGCAGGCTATAATCCACATGGTCATCATCCTGAACAAGGTAGACCCAGGGAGGCTGTGTGCGCTCTTTGTTTAATTTGAGTATTTTTTAAATTCATATTGCTCATGTAAAAATGGCTGCCACAATGCAACTGCTAATGGCCTCTCAGTAAACCCGCCTTCTCGGGAATCAGACTGGCAGCCCTACATCTGATATTGCCAATCAGGGAGCCGCCCCCCCTTGAAGGCCCACACTAAGGCCCCTGTCTGGCCCTGTCTGGCACTGTAGGGACCCCCTCCATGCTGCTTCACCTGTAACCCTCCCATCCCTCACTGCACACAGAACATACAAATCTGCATCCCTGCATTCAAGACCATGAATAATGTGCCACCACTCTCCACTGGTATGCAAACCCGATCACCTGCCTTGGGCCATAACAGTTCACCTGGTTGCCTACTGACTCTTGCCTCCCTTGTCTCACAGCCTCAAAGCTGTTTCCCCCTTCCCACTTGACATGCTTACTTACTGAAAAACTAATTCCTAACGTGCTTCAACTGCCTACCTGTTCCTAACCCTTCTTTTATGCTGCATCGGTGCTCTTTGGCAAAGTCAAAAGGTGTGCTTTTAAATTGCTGCATCCTCCACGTTGTGCTATTGTAGTGCTCTTGGCAAAGTCAAATCTAGGTGTGGTTTTTAAATTGTTGCATCCTCTATTTTGTGCTATTTTAGTGCTCTTTGGCAAAGCCAAATCTAGGTGTGTTTTATACATTGTTGCATCCTTCATGCTGTGCTATTGTAGTGTTCTTTGGCAAATTCCAATCTAGGTGAGCTTTTTAAATTGTTGCATCCTTCTTTTTGTGCTATTTTAGTGCTCTTTGGCAACCTCAAATCTAGGTGTGCTTGTAAACTGCAGATTACTCCTGGGTGCTAGGCCGCCTGGTGAAATGTCTTGTGCCTGTGCAGTATCTACTCTTGTCCCTTTACTCCCCTCTCTGTCTTCCTTTATGGTAGGACAAGGCCGCAGTGTTGAGCGATGCAGGTGTGCAGGAGATGCCACCCGACTTTCCACGTAACATGTTTATTACATCCACGCTACCGAGATTATATAATCCTAGGTTCGGGACCCTCTGCGGCAAAGCCCTCGCAGGACACGTCTGCGGTGTTGAGCGACGCAGGTCTTTGGCAACGAAGGGGTCTGCGGCGTAGACTGTGAGTGCGGATGTTTCACCCTCCTGTCTGCGGCTGGCAGGTAAGAAATTGGGAGTTTGCTTGCTTGCTGCTCTGCACTTCTTTGCCTTCTTTCCTCACGCTCAACCCTCACTTTGTGCATGTTCTAGCACCCTCACCTCTGCGGCCTCTCACACTCCCCCCCTTGCGCTGCCCATTGCTTCCGCATGTGCGCCGTAGCCCACCTGGTCCCTTGCAATCCTTGATTGTATGGCTCCTTGCTCCCCAGGGATTGCGTGTCCACGCTAGCCCCTCGCAATCCCTTGGACGCATGCTCAACACTTGCCTCGTGCACTAGCCCGCATGCTCCCTCACAATCCCTGATTGCCTGGTTCCTCGCCACCCTTTGTTCACGTGCCCTCACTTCCTCTTCACACCAACGACCACGTTATCCGCGCTTGCCTGGCTCCTAGCCTGTGTGGTTCCTCGCAATCCTTGATTGCGTAATTACACACAACTCCCTGATCGCATATCCTCATATCCTCCCACGATCCCCTGACCGCACACCCCATGCTTGCCTTGCGCCCTAGCCCGTGTGGTCCCTTCGCAATTCTTGATTGCATGCATCCTCGCAACTCTCTTATCGCGTGTCATCACAACTTCCTCACAATTTCCTGCCTCGCACCAGCCTGCGTGGTCCCTCGCAATCCGTGACTGTGTGGTACTTCCCAACTCCCTTATTGCATGTCCTCACAATGTACTCCTGTTTCCTGACTGTGTGCCCCACGCATTGCTTTGCACTGCCCGCTTGGTCCCTCACAATCCTTCACTGCTTGGTACCTTGCAATTCCCTTATGTGTCTTCACAACTTCCTCGCATTTCCCTGACTGTGTGCCCTGCGCATTGGCTCGCGCTGCTCGCGTAGTCCCTTGCAATCCTTGACTGTGCCATTTCTCACAACTCCCTAATGGCGTATCTTGCAACTTCCTTGCTGTCCCTGACCGCATTGTCTGCGCGCTTCCTCGCGCCCCCCCTCCTTTCCTCCCTGCTCCCACTCACCCTCTGGACTTCCCGGATCACTGTTTGTCCTAATGTTCTGTTTTCTGCCGTACCCTCGCCTATGTAAGTCATCACTCTTCATTGCTGTTGTTTTTCCTCACTGACTGGCCCGTTTTGCTTACACTGCCTGTATTTCTCCTTATATTCCTCCCTCATCTAGGTCCGCTTTCAACAATTTCTCCTGAGTTGTTTTATGTGTTTTTTGTATTTGCTTCACTGACTGCCCTGTCCTATATTGTACTGCTGTGTGTTCCATTGCACTCTTCCTTCCTCGAGGTTCTCATTTGCCAACTACTTTATCCTAGTTGTTTTTGGCTTGGTCTTCTTAGCAAATCGTTAATTTAGCAAACTGTTCTACTATTGCCTAAGCTCTTGTCGTATTGTTCAGTTGTCTACTATTGTCTTGTCCCGCTTTGTTTCATCTGCTTACACCCCTCCCTGTGTCCTTCCCTAGTGTCTGCATGCCTCCCCCGCTCCCAACCCCTTTCTTCTTCTGTCCTCTCCCTACCTACTCTATGGTGCTCTCTGTTTCTCTTATCTTTTCAAACGGCTTCTTTATTGACTATCCTACTCTCCTCACTAAATCTGGTAGGAAGAGGTTTAAAAAGGACGTCCTGGTCTCCAACCCAAGCCTCCCTATCGCTGACGCCTATACCAGAGCTTCATCCAGCAAACCCTCACCACCATTCTTTTTGTTGTTCCCTCACTAGACCTATGGCCCTTAATATGGTCTCTGTGCTTTCTCCTTTCTCTTCTTCTCCCATTAATGGTGTTACCCGGTGGGATGCCCTCCTGGCCCCCTTCCGCTCCCATGAGGTCATCATTAATGTTTACCTGAATGGTACCGTCTTGGTCCAAGGCCTTCGGGCCAACCTTCTCCTCTTTGATAGATGCTTCCCGTGCCTCAGCAATTTCCTTTCTTCTCCTGCTGTCCCCTCTCTTCCCTCCACAGCATCCTTACCTCCCCCTGCTGTCTCCTCCTTGGCTACCTTGCCCTCTCCTCCTTCCTCTTCTGCCCATCCCCCCTCAGGCTTCTTCTATACCTCCACAGGGTGTACCTCTGATTTGTACCCCTCCCCAGAAGTCTTTCAAGGAAGGCAACCTTCTCCATATTGCCACTCTCAACTCTCGCTCAGCTGTAACACTCCTCTGACATCTGTCGCCTCCTAGAAGAACTTGACCTCAATGTCCTCACTCTCAACAAGATATTGTTCACTGCCAACTCTGTCACGTGCTTTGACACTCTTCTCCCTGATGGCTACAAGATCCTCTCCACACCCAGATCCAACCGTTACGGAGGGGGTGTATCCCTGATCTTCCCGGAATGGATTCCTGTCTCTGTCATTCCTGCATTGACTTACTCCTCTTTCAAAATACCTTGTCTGCAGGCTCTATCTCTCTCCATGCCATTGCCTTCATGTGGCTACCATCTATCGGCCACCTGGTCAGATCTCCTCCTTCCTCTCTGAGTGCAGAGACGTCTCCTCTTCCCTCCTGGTCTCAACCACTCAACTCCTCCTTCTTGGATACTTTAACATCCACCTGGATGCTTCCTGTCCTTCCTATGGACTCATTTGCAACCTCTGCGACTCTCTCTCACTCTGTATCCGCTCCTCTGGCCCAACTCACTCTGCAGGGCACACTCTGGATGTTCTGATCTCTTCAGACCTTCCCCTTTCTCTCCCTAGAACCACTCCTCTCTCCTGGAGTTCTCATTTTCTCCTTTCCTCCCATCTCACCCTCTGTACCCCTCAGGCCAAGCCAAGTTGACCACTGCCACCTACCTTCTTGGTTATCTGACCCATGAAGCGTGTGTCAGTTGAGGCTTTCGCCATCACTTTCTCACCCTCCACTCCCTCTTCAGCTGACTCACACCCTGACATAGCCCTTTCCATGCTCCACTCTGCTATATCTGATTCTCTTGATGTTCTTACCCCTATCATGAAGATCCACTTGAAGCACAAAGCCAAGTGCAACTCTTGGTACGACTCAGACCTCCTCACCCGTAAATGCAAGTGCAGGCTGGCTGAGAAGAAATGGTGTGCTTCTGGTACATCCTCTGACAAATGGGCCTACTGCCTGCTCCAAAGGCAATACCGGCTCTCTGTCCGCAAAAAGAAGGGAGCCCACATCCAAGCGTGCATCTCTGTGGTGTCCAACAACTCTGCAAAACTCTTTACAATATGCAAGGAACTGGCCAATCCTGCTGCAGTCTCTACCTCTCCTGTCCCCTCCCAGGTCCACTGCACGGCACTGGCTTCTCATTTCATCTCTAAAACTCAGTACATACTTTCCTCTCTCTCTTGTTCTCTCCCTCCTCCCTCTACTCCCCGCTCTTCCTTTGGACCTTCTTTGGCCACCGCTCCTCCCTCCTTCTCTTGCTTTCCCTGTTCGCCCCAGACAAGGTTTCTAGACAAGTCCGATCTATGAAAGTCCTGTCAAAACAGGTTCTCACCTGTTCCTCCAAAACCATCAAGGACCACATTGACACCCTGGCTCCTGCTCTGGCTGACTTCTGCAACCACTCCTTCGCCACTGGAGTCTTCCTTTCCCCCCTGAAGCCCACCCTTGTGCACCATCTTCTTAAGAAACCCTTAGCCGACCCCTCCTGCCCGGCTAACTATCGCCCAATCTCCATGACTCCTTTCCTGGGCAAGCTCCTGGAAAAACTGGCTATCTTCCACCTTAGTCCTCATACTGAATCTGTTGGTTGTCTCCATGAACATGAGTCTGGCTTCAGAGCTGCCCGAAGCAAAGAAACTGCTCTCCTGAACATCCGTTAAGACCTGCTCTCCAACCTCGATTCCAATACCCCCCATGTCCTCATCTTACTGAATCTCTCTTCTGCCTTTGACACAGTCAACCATGCCATTCTGCTCAACCATCTGCGTGATAAATTGGGGATCACTGATCAGGCCCTGGCTTGGCTGACCGCTTTCCTCTCAGATGGACCCTCCAAGGTCCAACTTGGGTCCTTCCTCTCCTCTATCTCTATCTGTACCTGTGGTGTTCCCCAGGGGTCTAACCTCTCCCCCTGGCTGTTCAATCAATACTTGGCACTTCTTGCCTTCCGCATTGCTGCTCTCTGCCCCAACTCTCAGTGGTATGTGGATGACACTGAGCTGATTTTCAGGCCCCCTTCCACCACCTCTTCTCCTTCTCTCATTTCTGACTGTCTGTCTGCTATCCAGGATCGGTGTGCTGCCAATTATCTCTGCCTTAATGCCAGTAAGACTGAGATTCTCCTCATCGGCCCACCTGATCACTACTTTCCTGTCACTCTCTGGCCGGCCTCTCTTGGCTACCTTCTTGCTCCCACCTGTGAGGCCAAAAACATCTGGGTCATCTTCGACTCCACACACTCCTTCTCTCCTCACATCTCTGATGTCTCAAAGAAGTCACACTAATAGCTGCACCGCCTCATAGATATTCTTTCTTTCCTCTCCTTCCCCAAGAAGCTCACTATCTCCAGAGCTCTGGTTCTCTCTAGGCTGGACTATTGCAACAGCCTCTTTCTAAATCTGCCTGCCTCTACCCTCTGCCCTCTGCAACTCATCCAAAATAGGACTGCAATACTTGTTCTTGGCCTCAAGCATAGGGATCGTAATTCTCCAGGACTGAAATCTCTGTACTGGCTCCAAGTGGTGGCGAGGATTAAGATCAAAACCCTTTGCATTGTCCACAAGGCCTTCTGGGGCCTGTTGCCTCAATAACTTCAACTCTCTCTTCCTAAATATCTCCCTTCTCGAGCTCTTCTCTCATCCGCCTCCAACTCCCCCAGGGTCAGTCACTTCTCCAAGTAACAAGTTGGTGGTAGATCTCGTTCTTCAGCTGAGGCCTCCCTATGGAACATCCTACCTGCCTCTCTGAAACTTGAGAACTATGTCCGGTTCCGGAAGCACCTTAAGACCTTCCTCTTTGCTTCTGCTTTCTCTCCACCTCTGCCCTGCTCAACTCCTGGCTGAAACTGACACTGCACTGGTCACCTACCTATTCTTTATCTCGGGCCCAGGTCCCCTCCCCACCAGTTTCACACCTGCACTGCCACCCTGACAACCCTTCCACTCAGGAGTTGTTTCTGTATCCATAAAGTCCCCTACCAGCACTTGACACTTGAAGTCTGCACTTGTCCTTGCACTTGCCACTAGCTGGCTGCACTTTATTTATTGGTTGTATTTATTTTTAATGTTGATCCCATGTACTGCACTGCCCCCTCCATCTTTCCCCTCATACTTTTCCACTTCCCACACCCCTACACTTGTGTGATCTCAATGTCACCTGGCCTAGTAAGATTGTTGTCTCTGTCTTCCCTCTGTTCCGTCTCCCTTGCCTTGTCTCGCCTTGAAACACTTGTGTATAGGCATGTTATAAATGCCATATCATCATATCATTTCATATCATGGCTCTCTCCATCTCTCCTATCTTCTCTACCTGCTATTCTATCACCTATCCTCCCTCTCTCACTAAGTCTGGAAGGGAAACACTAAAAAAAGATCTCTCTGAACCTAATCACATTTAGCTGACCCTGTCCCCATCCAATGAGGAGTACCCCAAGGTTCTTGCATTTCACCCACGCTTTACAACATCTTTATAAGACTATGTGAAATATCAACTATACTCCATAGGTTGACAGAACAGAGACATAAAGGATGAACAACTCCTGAAGAAGGGGATCTCATTCCCGAAATGTGTTGAGTGTATAGACACACAAGAATCATCTAATGTGCATATGTTTTATGAACTTGCTACAATAACAAGGTGACGTCATCACGCTACTACGTGATGACATCACACTATATAAGATGGCCATTTTGTTCATATTCCATCACCGACCGTGGCTGCACACAGACTCTCGTTGGGAACTCGACTAAACATCCAGGTATGATATAGACAGCTAAATGGTTGGGAAGATGGGAATTGATTGAACTTATCGGCCCCAGAATTTCAGCAGACTTACACATAAGGATTTTGTTTGACATTCAGATAGACCTATTGAATAACTACAGGCAACACTGGAAGTTGCACCATCCGGGCACCTACTCAAACCTCAGGACTCCACTGGGGATTCCTAGAGAGAAGTAACAGATAAGTGGTAAGACATCTATGACTACTAATACCCACTGCCATAGAATTGACATAAAACCATAATTCTTGATACCGGTCAAACAACCCATTGATATATGATTGTCCTAAACAATGACCGAGACACATACATGGAATTGGAGAATGTGGCACTTTTTGATATACCATGTTTATTTTTCCATAGAAATCTCGTTTTAACACCATATTCACAAAACATGTTTTGATTTTAGGTTACCCTACACTCCAACATAGGGAATCAAACCAATAGAAGGTGATTGCATTTAACTGAACATCGACCCATACATCAACAGAAAATCGTATCTAACACATTGAACATCCAGGTGACTATTGCCCTGTGAAACATGACCGGTTGACGAATATAAGTCTATGTGAAATTAATATTGTATTATCAACTATACTCCAAAGGTTGACAGAACAGACACATAAAGAAAGGGTGAACAACTCCTGAAGAAGGGGATCTCATCCCCGAAAGGCGTTGAGTGTATAGACACACAAGAATCATCTAATGTGCATATGTTTTATGAACTTGCTAATAGATGTACAAAGGAATTCATGGGAATGAAGTTTGAAAAATTGTTAAACTGGTATACTTGTGATTACTAACATGTGAACGTGAAACAGGGCCGTCACGAGGGGGGGGACAGGAGGGGCAAACTGCCCCGGGCCTCCGGCCCCCTCTTGTACATAGAAGGCAGCACAGTCCACCCGTGTCTGTTATTCACACGCAGGACTGTGCTGTCTCCTATCTGCCCCGGACTGTGCTGTCTCCTATCTGCCCCTGGAATTATTTTGCTGTTTGTTGCGAAGCCGTTTGGCTCTGCAACAAACAGCAAAATAATGGGAGACAGCAGTGCTCAGAAGTGAGCTCTGCTGTCTCCTGTTATTCAGCTGACAACGTGGACATGCTGGCTAACAGGAGAGGACTCCTCTCATATCAGTCAAATGTGTTCACGTCGCTCATTGTGAACACACTGACTGATAGGAAAGGAGTTCTCTCCTGTCAGGCAGCATGTCTGTGTGTCAGAGTGAGTGCCATCCGGTCCCCCGTGGCTGCTCGGGGACTTTTCAAGTGTGCATGGAGGTAAGGTAAGTGTTTTTTATTTTAAGTTGAATGTTTATGTGTAGTATATATGTGTATTTAAATTAAATGAGTATGTATATGTGCATGAATGTGTGCGTGTATGTTGTTCATGTTGGTGTCAATGCTGTGTTTGGTTTTATGTATGCGTGCATGCAAGGAGTTGTGTGACTGGTGGATGAGTGCATGGGTGAAAGTGTTGTATGTGAGTGTGTGCGCCAGCCCCCACCCCTAAATTTAGCAGACCTGCGGACCACTTAATTAAGGGGTGGGGTCATGGCATCAGAGGTGCACCTAGGCAACATTTTCAGGGGGCGACTGAGTGGGACTAACACTTCAAATGTTGGGAGGGACGCTAACTTCAGAGCCAGTGGGGGAGGGGCAAATTTACTTGTTGGGCCCATATAATATCTTTCCACCTTCGAATGAGACTATTCTGATGAAGCTTTAATGTTACAAGCAGCTAACTCTCGCCCTCATTTCTGAAACGTTACACTTAGTGACTGCTGTGAGAATGAGATGTCTCATGTTACCACTTCCCTTCTAATCACTCCCCTGGCATGCAAGTGCTAATACCACATCACAATTTCAATTACCTAAAAATGTATGTTTATGAATGCAGGTGCTAACAATGAAATGTTTTATGTTAGTAATTTCAGGGCCTTTTAACAGCGAAGCCCAGGCCCCGTTTAATGTCTGTGTCTTGTTCCATCTGGCCACAGATCTGTTGGTCAGCCCGGCAGGGGCTGGATGACAGTTTTGAAAGCGGATAGTGAGTTGGGCCAATGTAGGGCCAATAAACCCATTGCGCTGTCGGTCTCCCCACTGAGGGATGGTGTCTGGGTCTTTCAGCTTTTGCAGTTGAAATGGGCCCCCAAGCAGATGCCCTCATGTCCTCAGTCTTATGACAGAGACACCTACTGACACTCTGCAGCTTTTAACCACGTCACTGTATTCTTTGGACTTAGTTATTGATTTAAGCACTCCCCAGGGGCCTTGGCCTATTTTTCCAATCTGTAAGGCATGGGGTGCAACAATAACATCGCAAAGAAATGGGTCTCCACCAGCCCTGACACATTTTCAACCAGACCTGCTCCCACTTCCCTCCCACCGCCCTGAGCCCAGCTAGGAAGATGAATAGCAATTTCACCTTCCCTTTGGCCACTAGTCGTACTTTTCAACCCAATTTAAAGGCTTGTTACTTTCATAATGCTATGCTTATCTCTGGAGAGGTGGGGCATCTAAAAGCTGAGACCAGAAGTTAAGACTTTGGCGTTATCAAAGTTAGTCTGTTGATATTGCATGGATAGGCATTTGTACTCTGCAGGTTTGATGCTGCTGCCACTCCATAACGAGAACTACAGGCTGCCGACACTTTGAGAGAAGCCTTCTGCCTCAAAGTGGGAGTGCTTCAGCCCTCCCTAGCCAGGGGGTGGCTCCGCCCAAGTAGCCAGGTAGAGTCAACCAAATCCAACATTTCGGGAGAGGGCAAGATCCTCTTAGTGGTGTTGCACCCTACGTGTCTTTCACTGAAGTCCTATTAAAAACAAACATTGGCAAAGCCAACAGTTTTGGCTTGTGCATAAGTAGTAGGCATTTGCCAGGAGCTGCTATTAGATGCTCAGGTATTCAAACCAGTTTGCACCTGCTACCATCAATGCCAGTTAATACCAATACAGCAGTGCCTTTACCATGCCTACATGAACGCCCAAACTGTTAGGATTGCCAATGCTTGTTTTGCTTTACCCATGTTGCACAGGACTGTGCATCAAGGTTAAAGCAAACATACTACTTGGCTAAATTGGCCCAGATTGAATTTAGGCCAATCGAGCCAGTAATAACACTTATGGTGCACAGTCAGCCTGGACATACTTTCCGTGGCATGGCATGTTTATTGGCTGGGATGGCGTACATGGTAATAATGGCATATATTGGTGCAGCCTGCATGAACCACATGGGAACAACCAGCATGAATATATCTTTATACTCGCATTTGTTGTGTGCTACGGCAGCATGAAATGTATTGGAAAATGTTCCTGTGCATGGTTGGTGACTTTCAACTATTGGGTTTTTCCATGTGCTTCCGTACAAAACAAATTGCAAACTGTATGGGTTTCTACCCAATTTTACAAAGAAAGTGCTGTAAAATACATAAGTGTAACCCGATATTTCAAACATTTTCTTGGGAGTGAGAAACCTCCTCAAATAACCGTTGTTTGGTTTGGACACCCTCACTGTGCTCTGCTGATCCTGCATAGATGGCACAAACATTTAAGCCTCTTCAGTTCAGAAATTCACCAGCCTCCACTGTACATCATCTATCATCATCATCTATCTGTCACTGCGTATGATGTGTGTTTTAATGCGCACACAGGGGCAGGGTCAGGCACCACATGCCGTCATGCCATCCTGTATATGTTTATGCCTATGATACAAAGGTTAGTCTGGCATAAAACCTTTCTTCAGTAGAGAAATCTAACTTTGCTGTAGTTGATTTGCAGTTGTAGTAATAAACCTTCTCCAGCATGGGGTCTGGCATGGATTCACATGCTCATGAATATTCCCCGTCGTCAGGCTGGGAATCCTCAGTAAAGAAAAATCAGTATCAGTTTCGTTTCTGATCTGTCTTTCGTAGTAGTAACCAATCACTGATCTCTGTGTCATACTGACCACAGCCAATGACTGCCATCTCCCTAAGCCCCGCCTCTGGCAGCCATCTTCAGATCTTTACCGCACGTTCAAGTGTTGGGATCCTCGTGCTATTGCTCTCAAGCTTTAGTGCTTTTTTCGTGCTTTTTCTTAGGAAAAATTTCTCTTTTTCGGTCAAAAGAGCCTCAAGCTCCACCGTGTCTTTATCCGATCAACAGGGACCCGTGTCGGCTTCTTCTAGTCCCCTCAAGGGTGAAGATTTCGTGAAGCCATGCTTTTGGAGGACTCCAGAAGTTTCTCAGGCCCATCTCGATCATGGCCCAGGAGAAGGGAAGCTCGACCCCCGGAAAGCTGTTCAGGGTCTGCCCTGGATGCCAGCTTCAGAATGTCTTTAAGGAGGACGAACACTCCCTTTGCCTCTACTGCCTGCATGAGGACAAGACGCATGTGGAGAAGGACTGTGTGTTTTGCGGCAATATGTCGGAGCGGACCATGAAGGACCGCCATCTGCGTCTCGCCAACTGGCTGGAAGGGAAGAGCCCGTCAGGCGAGAAGAAGAAGAAGAAGTCCGAGCGGTCTTCTAAGACCTTTGAGGGCGCTCCGGCGACGGGGGTCCAACAGAAGGCCAAGCACCCCGAGTCTGCTGGCACCGGGAGCGCCGAACGGTCGGGCTCCACGGGCTCCACGGGCGCATCCTCCCCGGCGCCATCAACCATGAGCTAATGCTCTGGCTCGGGTAAGAGGAAGGCCGAGCACCCGGCGAAGCTCCTGGAGAGACCCCGGTCGAGCTCGAAGGCCCCATCGGAGGGGGAGCGAGGCGGTGACCCTCCCCCCAAGGAGAAGGCGGTGAGCGCACCTAAGGTGGTGAAAGCCTTGATCCACCCGGCCAAGGCCTCTATCGAGACAGTCGCGGCGGCCCTGGCTCAGCCTGTGGAGGCTACACCAGTGGTGGCGACCTCGGGGCCCAGAGTCTCCCTGCCACCGCGGAGGGAGTCCTCTTTCATGCCCATCGACAGGACCCCCTTGAAACCTCTGACGGAGAAGAAAAAGGGGGGGGCAGGAGGTCGTCGTGGATTCGGCCTCAACCTCTGAGGAGGAGCTGATCGAAGTCTTAAGCCACGGCGTTGGCGTGGAAGAAGACCAGCCCGTCGGGAGGGACCCCGACATAGGAGACGACGAGAACATCAAGGGTGCCGACGGGGCCCCTGACCGCCTGTCGGAATCCCCTCAACTAGTGCCGCAAGACAACTCGGCCGCCATTTTGTTGGCTATACAGTCCTTATACTCGGAGATAAGGACGAGATTGCCGTTACCACCAACGGAGGAACCGCTCCCGACAGGGGACCCGGAGCCAGGCCCTTCTGGGAGCCCTCCTCCTAAGAGAAGAAGGATTCATCCTCCACCTCCTTTTCAACCATCGCGCCCTGCTCAGCCCTCCTCCCCGTCCATGACCCGTGGGGATGATACGGGGACTGACACGGCCACGACGGGTACAGACGACGAGGTTTACGACAAGGATCTCCCGTCATCACCTCCTCCCCGGGCTTCCCCGCCAGACGAGATTGGATCGTTTCATGCCATGATCGCCAGGGCATGCAAGCTTTTCCAGCTCTGCCTGGAAGAGAAGAAGAAAGGTTTCCTTTATCAACGGCACGAGACCAAAAGGAAGACGGTCCTCGCTGTACCTCTACTGGACGATATCTGGGATGAGGGTCTCGCCCTCCTCAAGAACCCATCCACAACGCCTGCGAGAAGGGATCGGTACGAGAAGAAGTACCGGGTCCTGGACGGGGTCCCCTTGTGCCTTCGGGCACAGCCGACCCAGGACTCGGTCGTCTCCGAAGCGGCCAGGAAGAAAGCGGGGGGGCATCGGCCTCTACGTCAACCTCCCCGCCGGATGGCGAGGGAAAGAAATTGGACACGATGGGACGCAGAGTCATCTCATCGGCAGCAACGACGATTAAGGCTGCCAACGCCTTGGCTATCGTAGCCCGCTACGACAGGGAGTTGTGGTACAAAATCGCCCCCTGCTGGACTTCTTACCAGACGACAAGAGGGCGGAGGCCCTAGAGATCTTGCAGGAAGGAGAAGTGGCGTCGGACCATGCCATTACGATAGCGACGGACATCGCTGACACTGGATTTTGCCAGTTGGGCAACGGCGTGTGCCTTAGACGGCGTGGATGGCTCAAGGCAACTGACTTCCGTCAGGACGTGCAGACCAGAGTCTTGGACATGCCGTTCGACGGGAGCAACCTGTTTGGGGAAAACAGTGGACGATTCCCTACAAGCCATCAAGACGGACACAGAGACGCCCAGGCTCTTGGTGTTCTCCAGCAACAACGGCCGCTCTTTCGGAGCGACGGAGGCAAGCAGGGTGCCTCCAAAGGTTCCGGCGGCGGATTTTCCACCTATCGTCAAGCGGCCCGTTCGTCGTCACAGGAAGCCTACAGGGGACGAGGCAAGTCGGGCGAACCCTGCCGTCGTTGCCAAGGAGGACAAGGCAGCAAAGCCTCGTCGAAGCAGGACTGAACCGGCCGTGGGGTCGGGCCCCCACCGAAGCACCCTGGTGGGAGGCCGGCTGGCGAGCTTTGTCAGCGTGTGGGAGTCCATCTCCACTGACCGTTGGGTGCTGGACGCCCTGGCCCAGGGTCACGCGCTCGAGTTTCTAAAGAAGTGCCCGCGCGTCCCTCCCGTGGCCAGGAAGGAACATCACGTCCCTCAACTTCTCTTGGAGGTAAAGGCGATGCTCAAGAAAGGCGCCATCGAGCTCGTCCCAAAGAGGCTTCGGGGCTCTGGAGTTTACTCAAGATACTTCCTCGTGAAGAAGAAGACGGGAGGATGGCGTCCCATCCTGGACCTACGACGACTCAACAAATTCCTCAAGGCACAGAAGTTCCGGATGGTCACCCTCCAGCACGTCCTGGGTCAACTGAAGGGGGGAGATTTCCTGTCGTCGTTGGATTTGGAGGATGCCTACTTCCATATCCCCATCCTAAAGGGACACCGAAAGTTTCTCAGATTCGTGGTCCAAGGGCGTCACTACCAGTTCAGAGCCCTTCCCTTCGGATTGAGGTCGGCACCCAGGGTGTTCACCAAGTGCCTCGCACCAGTGGCGGCGGGACTGCACCTGGAGGGGATCCACGTCTACCCCTACCTGGACGACTGGCTCATCCGAGCAAAGACAAAGGAGCTTGCCACAGAGCACATGGCGAGGACCGTCCAACTACTCACGGACCTGGGATTCTCCATAAACTACGCCAAGTCCCACCTGGTGCCCGCGCAAGACGCACTGTTTCTGGGAGCGAAGCTCGACACAGTGGTGCTTCTGGCCTCTCCGTCGGAGGAAAGGACGAGGGCCATCTTGGGCAAGGTGCAGTGGATGCTGGTTGCGGATGCGGCCAGGGTGAGGTGCATCTAGTCCCTCCTCGGAATGATGTCTTCTTGCATTTATCTCATCCGCCTGTGCAGGCTTCGGATGCGCCCGTTACAGGAGTTCCTGGACGCTCTCTGGATCCAGACGACGGGCAGCTTCGAGGACTGGATCACACACGACGAGAGCTTCCGACGAGCGATCCGGTGGTGGGGCACCCGCGCGCATCTGACGGCGGGCATGGACTTGCAGACCCCGGGCCACCAGAAGACAGTGACCACGGATGCCTCCCTGGAAGGGTGGCGAGCGCACACCAAAAATCTGCACGCGAGGGGCCTTTGGCTGCCGACGGAGAAGTCCCTCCATATCAACGTCCTGGAACTCCGTGCAATGTTTTGGGCCCTCAGGTCCTTTCTTCCGTCCCTCAAGGGCAACGTGGTGAGAATCTTCACCGACAACACCACCACCATGTTCTACATCAGGAAGCAGGGCGGTACCAGATCCCCAGCCCTGTCCAAGGAGGCGCAGGATCTGTGGCATTGGACCGTCGCCCAAGGGATGTTTCTGGTGCCGTTTCATCTGGCAGGAATAAAAAACACCATCGCCGACTCGCTCAGCAGAGAGCTGCGCTCGTGCCACGAGTGGGAACTACAACAGGATCTGGTGGACCGCCTCTTCCGATGGTGGGGCACACCCCAGATCGATCTGTTCGCGACGAACTCCAAGTGCCGGAGGTTCGCCAGCAGGTTTCCCCAGCCGAGGAGCATGGGCGATGCTTTCTCGTTCCCCTGGGAGGGCCTGTTCCTATATGCGTTCCCTCCATTGCCGCTGCTGATCCGGCTCATCAACCAGCTCAAGAGGTCACGGTGCAGGATGATCCTTGTCGCACCTGCGTGGCCGAGGCAGATATGGTTCCCGGACCTTCTGGACTTGTCAGCGTCCCCGTCAATCAAGCTGCCAGTGCACGCGGATCTTCTCTCCAGGGAAGGAGGCGACATCCTCCATCACGACCCGAAGTCACTGAACTTGCAGGCCTGGCTCCTGCAGCGTTAGAGTTTGGAGGTTACGACATACCGGCCGACTGCAGAGAGGTTCTTGCAAAGGCCAGGGCGTCCTCAACTCTTAAATGCTACGGACACAAATGGAAGAGGTTCTCTGTCTGGTGCGACGCACAGAAGATTACCCCTCTACGGATTACGGCTCCTCAAGTACTGCCGTACCTGCTGATGCTGGCCAAGGCTGGACTGGCGCACGCTTCCATCAAGATTCATCTTGCTGCGATCTCCCGATACACCAGAACCACGGGACGGACGTCTTTGTGGTCTCATCGTTTGGTGAAAGAATTCATGAAGGGACTGTTCAGATCGTTCCCGCCAGTGAAGGCCCCGGCCCCGGCGTGGGAGCTCAACGTGGTGCTGACCAAGCTCATGGGACCTCCGTTCGAGCCTCTGCACTCAGCTCCGTTGAAGTTCTTGTTGTGGAAAACAGCGTTTCTTGTGGCCATCACCTCCGCACGACGGGTGGGAGAGATCCAGGCCCTTTCCTGCAAGCCCCCGTACTTGACTTTTCACGATATGAGGATAGTGCTCAGGACGCACCCCTCCTTCATGCCCAAGGTGCCGTTGGACTTCCACCTCAACGAACCCTTGGTGTTGCCTGTTTTCTTCCCGTCGCCTTCGTCACCGGCTGAAAGGACTTTGCACTCGCTGGATGTGGCTAGAGCGCTGACGTTCTACGTGGACCGCACAAAGTGTTTTCGGAAGACGTCACAACTTTTTGTGAACTTTGGACCTGTCAATCAGGGGAAGGCTCTCTCGAAGGCTTCCATCTCCATATGGCTCTCCGGCTGTATCATGTACTGTCATCGGTTGGCAAACCGACCGCTGCCTGGCCGTCCGAGAGCCCATTCCACCAGAGCGATCGCAGCTACCACGGCGTTCCTATCTGGTGTGCCCTTGCTGGACATCTGCAGGGCTGCTACGTGGAGGTCGACGCACACCTTCACGAAATTCTACTGCATCGATCGGGATTCCAGGGAGGAGTCCAGGGTCGGCCAAGCAGTGCTGCGCAACCTGTTCGCCTAAGGTGAGCCTGGTGAGGAGGTAAGAATTGCTTAATGTTGAGTTTTGGATGTAATGCTTAATGTTGAGCCTTTGCCACCTCCCGTGGTTGTGCATGTGTGTACTGCTATGTATTATTTTATTCATGAGCATGTGAATCCATGCCAGACCCCATGCTGGAGAAGGAACAAGTTACTTACCTGTAACTGTTGTTCTCCAGCATGGGTCTGGCATGGATTCACATGCGAACCCTCCCGCCTACCCCTCTGCAGCTCTTCACTTGGTCATACTGCCACTTCACGTGCTACCAAATCTGAAGATGGCTGCCAGAGGCGGGGCTTAGGGTGATGGCAGTCATTGGCTGTGGTCAGTATGACGCAGAGATCAGTGATTGGTTACTACTACGAAAGACAGATCAGAAACGAAACTGATACTGATTTTTCTTTACCGAGGATTCCCAGCCTGACGACGGGGAATATTCATGAGCATGTGAATCCATGCCAGACCCATGCTGGAGAACAACAGTTACAGGTAAGTAACTTGTTCCATATTTGGGTTCCTCCACACAAACTCAAGGGGAGATTTCTCAAGTCCCCTGTTTGCGAAGGTGCTGCCGTAGGCCTTGTGCTTAACATCAAAAGGGGGCCTCACCAAATGTTTTGCCCCGGGCCTCACCACATTTTGTGACAGCGCTGACGTGAAACATTGTTAGAAACTGGTGTTGAATCAATTAAGTCTTGCATGACTCAATAATATACATTGGAAGTAATAATGACCACAATATTTTTACAAAAACAGAGTTATCATTCTTTTTTCCAGAAATTTAGCTAAAAATTCTATTTTGAAAGTTATTATACTTTGAGAATCGTTGTTTGTTATATACAATAACATCTGGGTGTGCAGGGGATGGGAGAGTTCCACAGAATTGTGGACATCTGCTGTTGCTACGTGTGATAAGAACAATATGAATGTAAGCAATGCACTTAGTTTAACCTTCTATTGACACAACTACAAAACACCAGGGAATAGGAGCGCTTTTTGATTTTAGGTAAGATAGCACTGGAGTCAACCCACAAATAATCAATTCTAAGTGTATGAACAGAAGCAGCAGGTAATCAGGAATGACAGACAAGAAACATAATTTAAATCCGACCTTCCCTCCCCAAACAAGAGTGAAAAATGGATTTCAACCCTTTGCTAAACGGACCCTTGGAAATGGATGAATACATGAATGAATGGGTATAACTCTTGAAACAAAAACCAATTCTTTACTGGAGAAACACTGTAAAGATACTAGCAAACACAAGCAATGTATTAAGCAAAAGCATAACATTTGAAATTGAATGGAAGATTGAAAACAGTTTATCATCAAAATGACACGATGTAAATTTAACACACTTTTTGCAAATCCCGCCTGAATTTACCAAAACGGTCTCTAGCTGGTAAAATGAGTGAGTTATGCAAGATCTAGTGAGGTGCGTTTTTAAGAAAAGGAAGGTGCGAAAAAAGAACAGAAATCAATTTTGACAAGGGCATTTTTACTCTACACTAGGGCATTCAGGCTAGGCTATCAGATTGAGAGACAGTAAGCTCCGGGGTTGATCCGTGGAATGAACCCTAGCACCTTCACGCCCACCCTGGTATACCCAACCCGATCACCCGAGGGAGGACTAAGGGCATAGGATTTCACAAGACAAAATTATTAAAGAAGTTGGCACTAGCACAAGGAATCAAAGCAGGTTAGCAAGAATGATTGTGACAATATTATAAGTTATTGGGATAAGTATATAATGACTTAGAGATTGGAAATAAGGACAAGGCAAGGTATATTATGATTTTCTATAGTTCCTATTGATACTCACAGTCCATTTTTATTTTGGTTTGGACTGTCGGTGGTTCTGGTCACCGCACGGGTCTGGTCTAACACAGGGCAGCCGGACAAACTCAGCCGGACAGGGTCAGCTGGGCAGGGACTGGATACCAAAGGATAGTTCTTCTGGACTGGCAATTCTGGTTACTGGATACTATAGGGCATCAGGTGAGCAGGATGGCAGCAGCATGCAGTGAGTGGCAGCAAGCCAGGTTAATTCAGGATGCTTCCCAAAGCACCACAGTGATTCCCTTGGTTATGGGGATTATTTTAGGATTGAGGCCTAGCTGAAGCAGGATCAGCATTTGCTTGGCGTTGTGGTTGGGATCTGGAGTTTAGATGGATAAATGTAAGATGAAGACAGGAACAGACAGGAACAGGACACCGGCGTAGAAATCAGGAATCAGGAATCGGTGTGTACCGCTGTGTTGTCAAGGGCTCTTACTTATAATGCCAGGTGACATCATCAAGTATATGACAGGGGCAGGCTTTACTACACATGCCCCTAACAATAGGATTGAGTAAGGGTAGTAATCTCCGCCTTGCTCTCTGCTGGTTGGATTTCTAAGGGAATGATGTCAGATTTATGAGGTGAGGTTTACAATGCCCAGAAACTCCCACATTTACTTTACTGAAAATCTGATTTTGCCAAAAACATGCAGTTTGCACTTGCAATCTTTTGACAAATTATACCCACAGGTTAGATATGATGTGCAGCACAGATTTGTGCAAACCTCCAGTCTGTGCAACCTTTTTTCAGCTTTCTGACACCTTTTGGTAATTTTACACTTTAAAGGGTTGGCCTAAAATTCCACAATTACATACACAAATGCGAATTGTCCCCAGGGATGTATGTACAAACTCTTATATTTCAAAGTTTGAACTAAAAGGGATAGGAATTAGTGTCCAGAAGAAACACATATTACCTAGGAGAAGACATAAGGGCATAATATGTGTGTCACCTGATGATGAACATATTAGAATATAGAACAAGGAATTAAGTATTTACCTGTATTAACAATGGCTGTTGTAAAAACTGAAAGTCTAAAAACTGTATTTCTCTTCCCGTTTTGGAACACACCAGTATAAAGTAATAACGCTTTTCTGTACGTGCTTTTAATGACTGTGTTGTAAAGTAAACTGATGTATAAACCCATGTGAACTAGTTCAGCTAATGACAGCCATGTACAGTGAATCGATGCGTAAAGCCACATGCAGAATTACCAACAAACCACTTTTTCTATTGATGGTGGGTAAGAACATGGAGAACAAAATATGTACCACACATAAATGTAAAGAAGTCTTTAGGCTTGATGAAGTCAAAATTAAACCACACTTAATATATCCTTAGCGCAAGTTTAACTATCATAGAATGTGTTATAAAGGCGATGACACCTAGGAGAATTATTCTGCTTTAATGCGAGAACCCTAGTACACAAAGCATTATGACGTACACCTAAAATGGCGGTGGCCAATGTCCCACCATTCCAAGCGGTATAGTTACACTAGTTGCAGTGACAGGAAGTTACCGGTAGTATTCCAGAAGTATGCAAATAATTGCTGAGCCGGCATTGATGTAAATAGTAGACGTGCCCATCAAAAACTTTCGACTTTCATACTCATGCGATTCAAAATGCATGAGAAAAGGATTCCGGAATATCGGAAGACGTACGAGAGGCAAGGGGACGTACCTCGCTGTAGAAAGGATTATCACACAGCACGCTTTTAGAAATGGGAAACTGCTAAAAGTGGCGCACCGCCGAGATATGAAAGGTAAGGCTTAAATGACACACACACTTGAAAACGACATGGGAATATACGCTCCAGCCAAACTATAAATCTAAATCATATATTTAATATCTATGATAGATGCAGTGTGACCTTATGGATGAAATGCACAAAACACGGAAAGAATAACCTGCTGACCCATCAGTCCATGCAAATTGGTCTGAAAACCATCTGGGGAAGTTCCACAAACAATTAGAACAAAACAGGTATGAACGCAAAACACGCTGAGGAATCACAAGATTATGGGCCTCATTACGGGTCGGGTGTTCCGGAATTAACAGTGGCAGTAAATCCGCCGCCACTGTTAATTCCGGACCGCCCGATCCCGAGTCCTGCAGGCGGGAGGTGATCTTCCCACCAGGTTTAACCTGGCGGGTTGAACACCTCCTGCCTGCAGGCGGACGTGGAAACACCAGCACCATCACAAGATGGTGCCGGTGTTTCCACTTCCCCATTCCCATTGAGTCCTCCAGGACTCAATGGGAATGGGGATTAACACCATTCCGCCTCCGTGACTCCGCGGACACCGGGGCTGTAATGCCCTGGTAATTCCGGGAGTCACGGAGGCGGAATGGTAATAAGAGTCCGGCGGTAACAAGGCGGTTTTACTGCCGGACTCGTAATGAGGCTCAATGTCTTATTATTTTGACTAAAACTAAAATGAGATTTACAAATCTCATTGCAGAACCAGCACGGCAGAACACGTATTGAATTGGAGTAAGCATATTCCAAGTCCTCTCGAGCCTCAGTGTATCTAATATACAGTGGACACAGTTGAAAGCTGTATCCACTGGTAAAGGCCAAAATCTATGGTTGGTAGCCTGTTAGTGTTTTAAAATATTCAATGCGCATTGGTGAAGGTTGTGGCCACTGTCCATAACTGAAGGCCCTGACTAGTACCCTTTCATGTGTTAAAATATATTTGGCCATGCACACTGACCATGGATGAAGGCCATGCTTAATGCCAGTAACTGCCATAATGTAATAAGTGATGTCACGAGTGATGTGATCTGTGATGTCGTCATGGTGGTAATGTGCGACATAACAGGGTGTGCTAAATTAAGGAGGCTTTAGCTGAATTCCAGGGGTTTTGCTGAGTTAGGTTCTCATCTTAACATCCCTGCAATTGAAGTTATATATATTACATAGCCTGTGGTAGTGGGCGTGTAATTATAGTTAAGTTGCTCAACTCATAGAAAGAGCCTCTTTTGCACGGCTCATAACTTTGGCGCTGTTCGTCGAATCCTGACCAAACTTTGCAAAAAATGTACATGGGCACCTCAAAATGATTTTGGTAAGTTTGGTGCAGTTTTATTCAGGCTGGGCAAAGTTATAGGGGGTCCCAACATGTTTGAAATCCTCATAGATGTAATGGAAAAGAATGTGCTTGCGCCAACAGCACAAACCATTGTACAGATTTTCACCAAACTTGTGTGAGGAGTGGCCGATTGGTCCCGAAAGTGTGCTATTTTCAAATTTGGTGTAAATCTGTCCAGTCGTTTAAAAAAAAAAATGGCCAAATAGTAGGTTAAATAAAATTGTGACATCTGGGTCAGGCGGCAGACCCATTTCCTGATTTGGAGTCCGCGGATGTCCCTGGGTCAATCAGCAGGTGGCTTGGTGACCGTGGACATCGATAATGCATGCTCATTGGATGTTCAAAAACTTTAGGTGCATCATCATTTTTGAAACAGTTGCCATATGATAGCGCAGTGAGGAAAACAGTCTTAAAAATACATTTGTAGTTACTTTGTGGCCTAAAGATGGCCTGCAAATGGTGGGGGGAGTGGAAAAAAGTTGATATGAGCTCTTTCCATAGGTTGAAAAAAAGCTGTGAAGCTGCTGACAAGTCTGCAGTTAATGTCAATGGGATTGGGAGTGGTTTCTGGGTGAATCTTGTAATTTGAAGGTGTATTGTACCTACGTGTTATTTGGTTTAATTCTATTGTGGAGGTTGTGGCCAGTGGCCCGATTCTTTGGGACATGGCTGTAGGTGCATCTCCGGACAAAAAAAAAAGTAACCTCTCCGCATCCTGGAGTGCGAATACCTTTCACGCCCCAATGCCAGGATGGACATGGTATTTAATGGCCCACCAGCCCGAGCTTTGTAGTCTCGAGCAAAGCCCCAGTGGCAGGACATGAAAGCTATAATGTTTGGATAAGAATAGAAAGAGTGTGAATGTGTTGCAGTGTTTTTAAACAATAGGGAAACTGTGGCCTAGTGACAATGGAATGGCAGTTTGTAGTTGGAACAGTGTGTGTGTGTGTGTTATAGTAGTGTTTGGAAAAGAACAGTAGTTTATATGTAGGAAGACTGCCACTTGATGTGACCAGGTGCACAATACATGGCATTTGATAGAGTGATTAATAAAGTGAATAAGCTTATAGAGAAGCAAGGTAAGTGGCAGTAACCCTACATATATATATATATATATATTCAGTAAAAAAAACTTTGTTAAAGGGACGTTATGGTTAAGTTCTGCTACTAAAAACCTATGAAATTCAGTAAAAACACGTTGTTAAAGGGATGTTATGGTTCAACGTAAAACCGAAAACCCCCTGAAATTCCCTAGTTATGGTAAGCTAAGCAACCATAACTCACACCACCACTGTACGTTGCTAAAACTAACACTGAGGACATCAAAGATGACATCACAAATGTCATTGATGACATCACTGATGACATCACATGTCTGACTCACTCTTTTTTCCTTTACTGATATATCTTGTCCAGTAATAGTTAGGAACAACAAATTCAAAAACTACTATATTTGTAGACTTATACTTCAAATATGTTCTTACACTAATTCTTAGGGTCCAATCACCGCATATGAAACATATACATAAAGAAAATATACACTTGAAAGACAGCAATGCTTTTGATGTATGAAGACAATACGTAAGGTTATCAAAACTTTCTTATTGTTCTGCTCTCTTTTTATTACTGTACTTCCTCTGGATATACTCATATTTGTATTCACATTACTTTCTTTAGGGTGCAGGCACATCATGTGATAGTTATACATAGGGAAGTAGTAGGTTTGAAGCAGAGCAATCATTTCTGTGCATAAAGATAATCAGTTAGGTTATGAACACTTTCTGGTTATACTGCTGCTTTTTTGTGTACTTCACTTTCCCTTTATATGCTCATATTTGTATGTGTTGTTCTGTCTTTGAGTTTTGTATGTATTAATGGAATTATGTAGTAAGTGGGTTTTATTAGCTACTTATTACATGTTGCACAGTACACACAACTCTAATAAGAAAGCATTTATCATTTCACTATTCAACATGGGAAAATTATGAATATTGCACCTCTCATGTATGCTGCACACAATGCTTAGGTTTATACATAAGAAGTTTACTACACTGTAAAGAACTTCATAATGGAATGCTATTTATATCAATGCATTGCTTAATGCACTACATAGCTCATGATATTTATTCCAGGATCCTTCACACTTTTTGTCAACATTATAATAAGAATCCCTTGTATAGACTTTTCATGAAAAGTAAATGCACATGTGATGTCACCAGTGATGTCATCAATGATAATTGTGATGTCTCCTGTTTCAAAATATAAAACGAAAAAAAGTGATTTACAGGAATTTAGCTACCACTACTGCTAACACTGCTCCTATAAATCTTGATTTAGTGGCAAGTAACCATAGAAAAAAAGTATTTTACAAAAAAATGTTCTGCCACAGAGTCCTTCAGAATCTTATAAAAACAGGAGAGAAATCAAGCATCACCCTTAAAACCTACCATAGAAAATTAATTTTAGAAGCTCTCATAGACAGTACAATCCTTCTCAAAAGGAAGTTATTTATTTTAGTGTTAAACAGAATGAAACCACTAACAAAACGAACTCCTAAATTGCAAAAAAGACTTCTCAATAAACAGAATGTCAACAAAAATAACTTCTTAAATATCTATGGAGGTGAATGGAGTCACACCGCAAGCACAGAACCATATTTAAATGAAGAAGCATACAAACAAAAGCAAACAAACACAATGGCCATGCATAGCAGTGAACGAGGGTATGAAAAACTTAATATCATTATTATTATTTTTTTTATTGTTTATTTGCTTTAGTTGAAACAACAACTTTACAAATATTATTTTTTTTATACAAACACAGAATATCAACATATTAGCAATCAAAGAAAACCATCATTCAGTTTTTGACAATAAACAATTAGTACATCATTAAAAAGAAGACAATAGAAACCCAGAAATAGGAATGTCAGAAGAAATACAGAAATATAAGGTGCACATTTATCATGATTGTTATTTATATGCTTTTTATATGCATATCGAAGACAAATAGAGAAATTTAAAACACATTTTCACAGGCACATTGTGCATTATTGTTGACAATGGATTGTTTTCCATTAATAAAAAGTAAGACCTTTTTGTTCTTCTGGGAACGCTGCATCTAGAATTGCAATGGTTGTTATTCTCACAGATATCTTAGGAGAATTAAAGATTGCCGCCCAAGTTTCAGCATCTGAGCGATTACAATAATTCAGATTCACACATTTATCTAGTTTGACACGATGGAAGTCAAAAACTTTACATTTCATGATTATGTGTTGTGATGTTTCTATAGTAGTTATATCATTGCAAAATCGACAATGCCCCGATTCTTTTTTAATCAAACCTTGTCTTAGTAGAATTTCATTGACCGGCCATAGGTTAAAGCGGAATCTTAAAATTTTCAATCTTAGTTGTGGGGATGGACATTTCATCAAATAGTCAGCCATTGTACGTAAGTGTTTATGACCGAAGAGGAGTCTATCAAAATCTTTAAGTTTAAGGCATTTCTCCTGAGTTGTCACCCAGTCCATTTGAAGAAATTTAGCTTTAGCTCGATTTGGATTTGTTACCAAAAGGTCAATTGAGATATCCGCTTTTGCTAAGGCATTTATAGTGTGGGTTCTCCATTGCAGTGGGAAAGTGTGGTCTGAGGATGTTAAATAGTCGGCCAGCACTGCAAGGCTATTTCTCATCGAAATTCCCATGATACATTTTCTGAACAGGCTACACATTTTCCAGGTTATTTGGGCTTGAATTGATATAAGTCCCAGTTCAAATCTAAGAGGCATGTTAGGTGTACTTTTTGGAAAATTTAAGATTGTTTTCCAGAACTTTGCTTCGATTCGATCCCAGAATGTAACAGATTTGGGTAAAACAGATTCAAGCCCATATGTAATAACAGGTATGATTTTCTGCTGATAGAATGACATAAGAGGGGCACATGAAAATTTCCCAAATTTTGCATGAACAATTCTTGCTTGCGAGGTAAGCATCAATAGTTTAGCTCTCAATGTTATTTCAAATGGATTATCAGATGTTATGTTATTGAAGTTCGTCCCCAAGTATTTATACTCTGAGACCACTTCCAGTTTGTGGTTAGATATTGTCCAATGGAATTTGTTACGCAAGGTCGTTTTGGGTTTACCCAAAGTAATGATTTGAGTTTTTTTCTGGTTCACAATAAGATTGTTTCGTGAAAGATATTGATCAAGTATATCTAAAAGAATTTGTAAGCCAGAAGGCGTCTGGGAGATTAGGACTAAGTCATCCGCATAGAGGAGCCATGCTATCACTTGTCTTCCTAATTTAGGTGAGTCGGAATGAACTGAAACAAAATCGTCAGCTAAATCCAGCAAGAACATGTTAAATAGTGTGGATGCCAAAATGCACCCTTGCTTTAAGCCTCTTGCTTTCATTATCCGTTTGGATAGGGAGCCTTCCAGATTCAACTTGATCTGTACTGAAGTGTTTGAATGAAGAAGACTCACGATCTTGACCAAGGATTTAGGACAATCATATTTTATCAATTTTCTGATAAGTAAATTTCTGTCCACCGAGTCAAAAGCCATGCGAAAATCAATGAAGGCAACATATAGGGGTTGTCTTCGCAGGGCATATGACATCTTCAATGCGTTCAAAATTGTAAGATTTATCGAGTTTCCTAATCCTGAGACAAACCCGGACTGAAATGGGTCTCTGCGCTGGGTCGTAAGAGACCAAGCATTCAGATCACGTAGCACTAGTCTGCAGAACATTTTTCCAGATACGTCCAACAGGGCTATTGGATGATAACTCATCGGATTTTGTCTATTCCCTTTTTTGAAAATCGGAACAATGATCGACTGGGAACATGATTTTGGAAGGTTTTGGTATCGGATGATTAGTCGAAATAGTGTGTAAAGTATGGAAGTCCACACGTCCACATTTTCCTTTAATACTGCGTTCGAGAGTCCATCCGGACCTGGGGCGCAAGACCTGCTGGCACTATTAATGAGGTCTCGAATATCATCTTCATCAAAATCAAGGTCAAAGTCGGAGCAGGGCATGTCAGGTGCTCCAGAACCGGAAGGAGCTGCATATATACTTGAGAAATGAGATACCCAGTCATTCTCTGATATCCCATTTACCTGAGAGGCGAGTTGCGGTGCTGACGTGACTGAGTTAAGTAATTGCCAGATTTGTGCTGAGTTCTTTCTCAGCACTTGATTTAGCATTAGTTCGCCATTCTTTTGGTAGTTAGTGATCTTATACTCCCGCATCCAATTTCTGTATGCAGTTCTAATAGTTCTCAGTTCCGAGACCTTATCTGTTTCTGATAGATGTTGAGTTTGTCTCTTTTGTTTGCGAAACAGTGCTTTTCTTAAGCAAACTGCATTGTCGCACACCTGAATTGTTTTTCCATGAGACTTATGGTGCGTGGCATATAGCTGCATTAGCTGAAACGGTCCTAGATCATGTGTGCTATTACCTTTGAAATTATCATTCACAAACATTTTTAGATGGTCACGATAATGTATTAATGATTGTTCAGCCCATTTCAACCGGTTTAGGGAATTATTGATGTTAATTGACCCATTGCAAGTTTGCGTTGGCACACTTGAAGCAAGATTTAGCACAACGTTGCATGTAAGTGGCTGATGGTCACTATACTCTGATGTTTTAAAGGATAGTTCCGGGACTTTTTTTTTATTGTCCCTACGGTTCGGCCATGTGTTTTTAAGCATAACTCGGTAGATCGTAGAAAACTTTCCTATGGACCTTACCCGACTTTTCGTCCATTAACGCACTCGAAATCAGCCGCCATTTTCTGATAATCCTATCATTTCCCCCCATCGCCCTGGCTCACCTGCTTTTGCGGCACTAAATCAAATCCCCCGCCCCTGAGCCTGACATCAGCAGACGCGTACCGCCCATTTCCCAACGCCAAAGCACGTTTCGTGTCAACAATCGCTGCGCCTCAGCTAATGAAGTGTCGCCATGGAAATGGCAGGACGCCTCTTTCCTCAATAAGTATAAACAGACCGTTTCACAACACACAGCAGCAGATTTTCGATTCCATTCCTCTGTCTGTGTTACTTTGAGTATTCTGTGACTCGTTTCTGTGCTCTGGTCAGCTACCTTCGCCGCTTCTAGGCCTTGTGAACACCTGTACCATCTCTGTAAATTATTTTACTTTCTTTACCACACAATGGCTACAATAATGCCGTATATGTACGAGCCCGAGTACACCGAGGAGGAACTACTGGAAAGGCAAGCACGCGAAAACGATGGGAATTCGGACGGCAGTTGGGAGGACCAGTCAACGGATGAAGAGCCTGGACCATGTCGCATGGACGGCATCTCCACCTGGTGCACGTGCAATCGGTGCGAGCTAATGCCAACTGAGGAGGAGAACTGCTGCTGCCGTGAAAATTCCGGGTGCTTGGCCTACATTTCGGAAGGCGAGCCAAGTCCGCAATGCATCACCGAGCTGCCAGAGTTCAGGGAAGCCTGCCTCTCACGGACCGTGTTGGGGATGATGATGGTGCTTATGCACGAACTTCGCGGCACTGTTCGTCCGCGTAATCCGAGTAACGAGTAAGTATACTCTGGTTTTGATGTCAGTGATGCCACTACTATGTCATGGTCGTCTCCCACATATAAAATGACATCTACATATCATTCGAATGCATGTAAATTGGTTCCATATTGTGCATTTTCTAGATAGAATTTTTTTCAAAGCAGAATGACATTTTTTACCTGAATCGACAGTGATAAGAAAGTTTTGTCATTTTAATACAGTTTGCATCTTTCGTTTTCACAGGTGGTACAGGCTGGTGGCCTATCGTTGCTTCACTTGGTGGCTTCACGGGAGGCTCGGACACCGCGTTCGGAGAGTAATACCTGCCTGTGCGGTACTTGCCATTAGACAACATTTCCCCAGCGACAGTGGACAATACCGCGGATTTTCCCTGGATGTGCTGCAACCGGAACTTTACAATGTGTAATGTTTATTATTTATGTTCAATTGAAATTAAGATCTAAAATAAAACCCAACATATATTTTAACAATGGTTGTTTTGATTTTTTAAATGAATCTAGTGTGTCTCCACTTTGTTCAAGCGTTGGCAATAAAAGGAAGGCCGTTGGATTTTATTGATACAAAACATGGTTATAGGTAAATAATCAATATGGTTGATCATAATAAATCATCCTTTTGGGCACCGGGTACAGAGATGACCCCCTCTGGCCCGTGCCGCCTTGCCACCACAGGCCAGCCTGCTGCTGACTAACTGCCTAGGCATCCAGGGTCTCCAGGGTGAACTGCACCCATATATTCTCCTGGGAGGGTGAGGTATTTATAAACTCACCCCCCTGCCTTCCATGTACTAGATCCTGCAGCCTGCCTCTTACATGCAGTTAGATGGCCTCTCCTTGGTGAGGCCCTGCGGCAAACGAGTCTTGTCTGCACGACCACCGCCCCAATCCACCCCCCCGCCCTATCAAAGGCAGTTCGCACCGGGGTACTTGTGCTGGCAAGTGGAGCTGTCAGGGAGCGATAAAGGCCAAGAGGTGCCAAATAGCATGTACACTTCAAAGTGGTCTATAGAGCATGGGTTGTTGTTCCCATGTCTACCTCCAGACCCCGTGTCTCCTGCCAAGCATCCCCCCTCACGCTGGACGGCCCCCTGCAATCCACATAAGTGTGTCTCCATTCACAAGTCTTCCCGTGTCTTGTCTGCACGACCACCGCCCCAATCCACCCCCCGCCCTATCAAAGGCAGTTCGCACCGGGGTACTTGTGCTGGCAAGTGGAGCTGTCAGGGAGCGATAAAGGCCAAGAGGTGGCAAAGACCATGTACACTTCAAAGTGGTCTATAGAGCATGGGTTGTTGTTCCCATGTCTACCTCCAGACCCCGTGTCTCCTGCCAAGCATCCCCCCTCACGCTGGACGGCCCCCTGCAATCCACATAAGTGTGTCTCCATTCACAAGTCTTCCTGTGTCTTGTCTGCACGACCACCGCCCCAATCCACCCCCCGCCCTATCAAAGGCAGTTCGCACCGGGGTACTTGTGCTGGCAAGTGGAGCTGTCAGGGAGCGATAAAGGCCAAGAGGTGCCAAATAGCATGTACACTTCAAAGTGGTCTATAGAGCATGGGTTGTTGTCCTGCCAAGCATCCCCCCTCACGCTGGACGGCCCCCTGCAAACCGCATAATGCCACGACATATACACGTCATTCATTCACAAAAACACCCCTGTTTCGAATTCTTTATAACCCACTTCATATTTCTAATGAGCACTTCTTTGCGCTTTGCTAGTCAACCCGTGAAGGTGCTGGTTATCTGCTCTTCGTCTCTGTGAACTTCCGTGACCACTTCGAGGAAACTCGTCAGTTTGCAACCTGTGAACTGCTCCCTGTTCTACGACAAGAAACTACTCTGATCCCTGCATCTAACTGTTTGTTCGTCAAGGTAAGGCCATGTACCATAATCATTTTGCGTCCAATTTATTTTCGTTCAAGACAGTACATGCAAGGAACTAGTCACATGTTCTGAGTTTACATTGGTATTCATAGAGAATTGTTGATCTTTACTTTTCAGAACTTTCCACAATGCCTGCCTGTTCCATTGGCGGTTGCCCTTCGAAGACCCATAATAAATCTGAAGGTACTATAATGCATGTTTTCCCTAAGACAATAGATCAGATAAGAGAATGGGTCCGATATTGCGGATATCCACCGTCTGAGCTTGAAAGTAGAGTCCTAGAAGTCTTTGCGGACAAGAGGGGTGATCGATACCGCATCTGCAGCAGGCACTTTACCTCTGACATGTACTCCACATCATTGCTAATAAAGAAGAACACACCGCGAGCGAGGCAAAAATTGCTCTCAACCGCTATTCCCACTCTATTCGTCCACATCCCTCCACTGGTGAGTCAAGTTTACGTATTTATCTCTCGGCCTTGCGGTAGTGTGTAGCATTAGCTAACAATAATTTCCCCATTTATGTATCCACTCAATATGAAGGCGGAAGATTCTCCATCCGTGTCGTTATTGCAGTCATCAGCCACTTCAAGCGCCTATCGGGTAATCTTACTTGGCTATTCTGCCACTGACTTGTTTTAGGCATGTAAATCAATAGTTTTAATTTATCGTGTAATTATTTTACCTAATGGTACACCCTTGTACTCGTCCTCTAGTCTTTGTTTTCAGTTATAATTATTGTTATCCAAAATAATGCAAGTACTGTCTTTCAGGGAGATGCTGAGGAGTCCAACGTATTGACGAGTACCGTTGATGTCACTCAGATGCTCGAGGTAGGTTTCCGGACAGTTCCATCGATGGAGATCATCAGATCTTGCATTCTTGTAGCGTGAATGTTACACACAATGTTTCTTTCGTTTTTAGCCATTCATATGTCCTTCTGTCGTCGCCCTCCTATGTGTCTTCTTTTTTCAATATTGTGTTCATTACTAATGAAAGTCCTATGTTTCAGGGAGTCGATGGAGCATTAGTCCAAGAAGAAGGGGGAGCATGCAGTTACGGGTCGGCGCAACAGCTTGCAGAAGTGTGCACCGCAGTTACATCGTCCCTTGATGTTCTTATGCATTTCGAGGTATGGATACTGACAGTTCGATCAAGCGAAATCATATGACGTGATTACATCCACTATACTTCCTTCTTTATTAACGCAAGTACTATGTTTCAGGGAGATGACGGAGCTTCTTCTACAAGAACATCACCCCTAGTAGTTGATGCAGATCTCTGGGTGGTGACACTTCCAACGATCGAGCAAATCGAATCATATTTACATATCCATTATTTATTTTAGACAACTGATCATTTGTGCAGGTCTATTTAGATGAGCCGTTGACGCCTGCACAAAGTTTATGTTCTTTTTAACAAAATAGAAAACCATACTAATGCAATTACTGTGTTTCAGGGAGTTACTGAAGCATCATCTTCAATAATATCATCAATGGAAGTCTATGAGGAGCCCGAGGTATGGATCTTGACAGTTCCATCTAACTAGATCAACAATGCGTGAATAATTGTCGTTTGAATGTTCTACACAAAGCGTTCATTCGTGTTTTGCTATTGAGATGTACGTGTGTATTGGTCCCCAAGTACATTTTGTGTTTTCGATATTATTATACATACTAATGAAAGTTCTATGTTTCAGGGAGTCGATGGAGCGTCAGTGCGTGATGGTATGTGCTTATCATGAAAATATAGTCGTTGCAGCGCAAGAGGAAGTGGAGACATGCACACACGAGTCGGAGCAACAGCGTCCTGATGTTGAAGTTCGAGGCAAGAAAGTTTCAAAGAAAGGAAAGCAAAAGAAGGTTAGTGTCCTGGTCACTATATTATGTTGTTTTTCACTGTTAATAGTTCAATACTGTAAGTTGTGTTTAAACTGAACATCCCTTTTCCAATCTGTCCTCTAGTTGCGAGTGGGTGTACGAACTAGATCTACACAGACAGTGAAGCGAACGAGAGATGTTGCTTGTCAAACCTTTTGGCAGGGACTTGAGACTGGAGATGCATCGTGCCAATGGGAAGAATATGAAGTGATTGACAACGGAGCTATACCACCACCAGCCATTGATAGTGAATGTCTTCCTGGTAGTTCGGATGCAGTCGGAGATCAATTCACAGAATCCACACCCGCAAAAACTAAGACCGCGAGAAAGTTGAAGAAATTGTTTTATTCACCCATCGCCGGAGAAGGAACAGATGTTGCAATGGAAGAGAATGAAGTGGACGACAATGAAACACCATCAATATCACTGAACATAGCGGAAGAGGATATCAGAGATTCTACCTTTCATGTGAGTGACATATCCTCAACGTTACAGGCCGAACCAGCTGGGATGCAGAGTGACAGTATAAGGAAAGAGGCCAAATTCATTGTATTCGATAGTTGTTTGATTGATATTATTATTCGGATGAAATGTGGGCATTTGGTTGGTGGGGAAGTATGTGGGGAGCCATTGATTAATGTGACTCGTGCAATTCGAGGGACTAACCTTAAAATACATGCCACCTGTACAAAATATCATCCTTTCTCATGGTCTGCACAACCCATGCTGGGGCAACTGCCAGCAGGCAATCTACTTTGTGCAGCGGCTGCACTTTTTAGTGGTTCAAGTTTTAAAAAGTTAGAGTCTTTCTTTCAGTTTGTGGGAATCCATTTCATTGCGAAAACTCAGTTCTACAAATACCAAACCGATTATCTATTTCCAGCCATTAGCGAAGCTTGGAGAATGGAAAAAATGTCTATTGATAGTACATTCGCGGGCAAACGGTTCAGGCTAGCCGGTGATGGACATTGCGACAGCCCAGGATTTTCAGCCAAGTACTGCACCTACCACTTTCAAGACATGGAAAGTAAGAAAATTGTGAGTTCGGTGGTCGTGCAGGTGTCACAAAGTACATTCTCAGTGGCCATGGAGAAAGTTGGCTTTGTAGCATCATTGCAAGAACTACAATCGCGGGGCATGGTGATCGACCTGATAGCCACGGACAGACACGTTTCAATTGCCAAGACAATGAGAGAAGAGTACAAAAATATAAATCACCAATTTGACGTTTGGCATCTTGCAAAAACAATCAATAAAAAAATGTCGGCTGCAGGTAAAAAAAAAGATATGCAAGGTATTTCACAGTGGTCCAAGTCAATCAGCAACCATCTTTGGTGGAGCTCAAAAACATGTGGAGGGTCGTTGGAAATTCTACTGGAAAAATGGCGGTCAGTAATGCTACACTGTACCAACGTTCACCGTTGGAACACAAACCAACATTTCCACAATTGTGAACATGGCCATTTGTCCACAGAGGAGGCACGGAAGAAGAAGTGGTTGATTCCTTCATCACCCACTCACAAAGCCATTGAAAAGATTGTATTTGATAAAACTATAACAAGAGATTTGAGGGGACTCACGGAATTCTGCCACACAGGAGATTTGGAGGTGTTCCACAATATGTGCCTAAAGTACAGGCCAAAACGATTGCATTTTGGCATAGAGGGCATGATAAATCGGACTCTTCTAGCGGTCTTGGCACATAACCATAATGTTGGCCGTCAACAAAGTAGGACGACCGGAACTTTAGGGACGCTTCGCTACAATAAGGCCTTCACTAAAAGAAGTAAACAATGGATTATCAAACCAGTGTTTGAGGATATGCAATATGACTTTATTGAGAGACTTATTGTTGACGTCCTAGATAGGCACATACATGGAGTTGTGAACGAACCTGTGCAGGGGACAACTGCATTGCCACCCAACATTGCCTCTGTTCCATGTCCACCTAAAGAAGAGCTCATTGAGAAATACACATCACGGTTTAAATGATTGTAATTTGATTGTCTGTTCTCTCGAGTCTCCTCATGTCGCAGGCCCATTGAATATGTGTATCTATGTAATGTGTAAATAAAAGTGATTGCTCAGTGTACATGCAATGTGTCTATCCAACCTTGTTCATTTGCGCATTAAATTAAACCAAACAGTAATATAAATCATTTTTCAAAAAATATAGAATGTCTCCGTATTTATGGTTCTCTGGGGCTGCAAAGCACGCAGACAAAATGCAAAGATGGAGTGTAAATTTCAAGTCCTGTGAGATGGCCTTACACTGAATGTAGCTAACTAGGAATGTGTGCTCGTTCAAAGTGAAGGTCAGCTGCTTTGATTTTTTGCTCGGGTGCCGGAATGGCCCACGACTCAGTATAAGGTTCTATTGTTATTTGACCTTGACAGGCCGGGACCATCCCGAAAGACTTCTTTTTGGGGGTGTGGTGCAATAACGTAAACGATAATGAATATAATTTCAGAAACGAAAGCCATTTAATGTTCGTTCATTAGAAGAAATAACGTCGGCATAGAAGGAGTGGTATTTCGGGGCTGCCCTACGCACAGACACAATGGAAAATGCAAATATAATGTAAGTAACTCTTTAGATGAGTTTATACCTCAATTTAATTACTATACAGTAGCTTTAAAGACGGGTTAAGTTGTACTTGTTCGTTCTATGTGGCATATTGTTTTGTACCGTGCACTATCTTGAGGAGAACCATCTCCTTTTACGGAAGCACCTCAAAACCTTCCTCTTTGCTTCTGCTTTCTCTCTCCCTCTCCCCTGCTACAACTGGTCCACTGTCTGCGACCTCGGTCCTGGGCCCTTCCACTCTCCACCTGCACTGCCTCCCTGTCAACCCCTGCACTGGGGGACTGTCTCAGTATCCTACAGCCCCCCCCTTGACGTATAATACCCAGTTGCACTGTCCTAGCTATGAAATAATTTCCCGACCTAATATATAAAATGAATAATTTTAATAAAGATCTGATGGTGAGACTAATTTCATTTTTTATGTTTTTCAAACAGGTACATCATCCATTATTGTATGTGTCACGAGTACCAGACACCGGCGGATGGGTTTTTCAACCGCCAGTTGCATCTCCGCGTGAACAACGTTACCACCCTGACCATTTTATGGGACGATCGCCAAGTACAAGTATGCCCTTACGCGGTACTAACGGCTAGATGCAACATACAGACCGTTGTGGTGGCCTAGTGCCTCGTTGTTGGAACAGCCATGCGATTATCAGTGCGACCGAAGAGCTTATTTTATCGTAAACCAACACCCTGTATACTGCACACGAACATCGCGTGCATCAAGACGAACTATTTTGGATCGAGAGCAAAGAAAAATGCAAATCGCTGAATATTCTCAAAACATTTGATGTCAAATAAATGTACTTTGCCAAATGTACAATCTTGCCGTTTGCTTTTAAACCACAGTTTCATATTCCGAATTGTGGCGCTGTATTGTGAGATGATCTAAGACCCTGTGTACAGCAAAGGAACATCGCGTGCCTCAAAACGAACTTTTTGGAACGTGAGCAAATAAAAATGCAAATCGCTGAATATTCTCAAAATATTTGATGTCAAATAAATGTACTTTGTCAAATGTACAATCTTGCCGTTTGCTTTTAAACCACAGTTTCATATTCCGAATTGTGGCGCTGTATTGTGAGATGATCTAAGACCCTGTGTACAGCAAAGGAACATCGCGTGCCTCAAAACGAACTTTTTGGAACGCGAGCAAATAAAAATGCAAATCGCTGAATATTCTCAAAACATTTGATGTCAAATAAATGTACTTTACCAAATTTACAATCTTGCGGTTTAATTTAAAAGTACAGTTTCATATTCCCAATTGTGGCGCGCTGTGTTGTGTGAGCTCATCTGTGTTGATTTCCGGGTTCTGTGTGGAGTCGCGTAGAAGACGCCTGGGCGCGATTGCCTACGCAGCTCAGTCACGTCACGGATAGAGGCGGGGAATATGAATGTTTTGATAAAGTCTGTTTCAGGGGCGGGGGATTTGATTTAGTGCCGCAAAAGCAGGTGCGCCAGGGCGATGGGGGGAAATGATAGGATTATCAGAAAATGGCGGCTGATTTCGAGTGCGTTAATGGACGAAAAGTCGGGTAAGGTCCATAGGAAAGTTTTCTACGATCTACCGAGTTATGCTTAAAAACACTCGGCCGGACCGTAGGGACAATAAAAAAAAAGTCCCGGAACTATCCTTTAACTGCAAAGTCAGTTATGTGATCAAGGAGACACCTGGAGACAAATATATAATCAATAATAGCAGTTTGGTTCCTACTCTGCCAAGTCGCAAGAGGTGGGGAATCAGCCGCACTGGTGCCATTTAGCATAATTAGATCCAGGCTTTCGCAAACTTGATACATAATTCAGCCCGTTCCAGTTTTTTAACAGAGTTCCCTTGCAATAAGTGTAGATTCAAGTCTCCTGCCAAGATGATGTATGTAATGCCATTGCCCAATATAACATTTTCAAGAACAGATGTGAGATTTTTGAAAAACAAGGCAACTGTGATACCCATAGGGTTCCAATATACATTAACACAATATACATTAACACATGCAATCTTGCAAGAGTTAGCATCGATGATAGAACATTGGATGGATGGGTTTATCGCGGGTAGTGAACTGAGGTGTAAGTTTGCTCGTGTGTTTATAGCAGTGAGTAATCCAGACATTGGCTGCTCGTATGGCCGGCTCAAGATGAATTCCAAAGTTATTCCAGCTTGGAGTAGTAGTGAGCCAGGTTTCCTGTAACAGGATGATGTCAAATTCACACAGTATACTCTTGGGGTTATTAATCAAGTGACTGTGGCCTCGTGTGTTCCAACTGATTATGGATAAACACACTTGCTCCTTAGTTGGGTCTAGTTATACTCTTGTGATCTTGGTGTGATCTTGTGGGTACTCCCTTCGCTCTCCGTTGTTATAGATTGAGATGTGATGTTGTGGTTTTTGCGGTGTTTTGAGACAAGATTTCAGGGGATATTTTACATCATCATCTCGTGAAAGCATAAAGCCCAGGTCAAATAAAGCTTCCCGCGCAGCCCATATCACATTATGTACAATCAGAGAGGTCGTCCACATAAGTACCACACCAAGGTCATTCTTGTTTTGAAATTCAATTTGGTCAATTTCTTGCGATTGAATGTCTCTGAGTGTTGTTAAATCAGAGAACAAGTTAAGAACACTCTGACGATTCAAAATGTATTGATAGGCCTGACGACACGCTAGAAGCAAGGCATGTCTTGTCACAGTTTTACCTTGTGCCTTTTTTAGTGTCATATTCTTGTGCTTTTCCAATACGCCGACAGATGGACCGAGGGCTTTGTCTGCATCGGCCTGTGTTGACGCAGTTTTTTTTTTATTATTATCATTTTTTTTTTTGTGGCGAGATAATCTGCGATTTCGAGTTTAACATCCACAGGCGTGCAATAGACTCTATTTCATCAAGATCTTTTTGTCTGTCATTACTATTATTTGCTGAATCTTGTGCCAAGTTATGCGCACAGGGGAATTCTGAGTCAGCAAAAGACACTCGTTTAAGAGTAGTCTTTTTTGATTCTATGCTCTGCGTTTCCGTTAACGGTATCATGGTGTTAGCAAAAGTGCTTTTAGCAGGTCCATTGACTATGATAGGGAACCTAGGAGGTTCAAAACTTCGACTCTCTAAATAACGGTCAATCTCTCGTCTTAAGTTTTGCCTTGATAAATGGGTGTCGTCAGGCATTTCACTCTTGCTATTTGCTGCTGGATGTGATAGAGTTTGACTATCATTTTCACCAGTGTCTTGTGGTATTAAGAGTTGAGGAGATTGATGACCTTCAGCAAGTAATCAACTCATCAAGAGGAGGGTGATCTATAATTGCTCGAGGTGACTGGCAGGACTCCAAATATTTATTTTTTCTCAATTTAGTTAGGGCATCATATTTTTTAGTTATGATCCCTGAAGCCACCTGAGTTCTGGTATTGGCACGTGATAGATTATTAATAAATTGTTTCGTTGACGACGATACTACCATCTTTGCCGTTTTAACATTTTTTGTTTTTTTTTGAGGTGGCAATTTTTTGGGTTTAGGTTTTATTCCTGCTGTGTTGTTATTGGCTCTGACATCAAAGACAGAGTATATCGATTTCTCAGATACAGTCAGTCCCTTTACTTTTTGTGCTGAAGTTGTCTGCGGAAGGGCCTGAACCGGATCATGAGTCTTAACCGGTATAGAGTTATCTATGATAATACCATCTACAAACGGTTGGTGTGTATACATTTTTGCAGGTCGCATAACAGGTGGATCTTGGTATGTATTTCCAATCTCGGCGCTAGTTTCTACATTCTGATTGTTTAAGTCTTCCTTTGTTTGTGTGTACGCATCTATGGAGCCTGATGTTTTACTTTCTTTTTCTGATTGTTTCTTACTAAGAAAAATGGTGATTTTTTTGGGAACTCGAGATCCTGATTACATTTTTCAACGGAGTCATTTCGAAAACATGACAGTTCGGAACTAAGTTTGAATATCTCAGAGTTAAGCAATTCAAACTTTTCTGTAAGACCTCTAAGTGTGCCATTAGTGGATTCAAATAACTTAGCAAGTGACATAAGTGCTATATTCATAACTTCCAGGGTTAAATTGGCGGGTTTAGAAATGTCAATTAAGTTAAGAGATGAAGCCTGTTGACCATCTTGAACCCTGCGGGGAGTTGGAGGGATAAATGAAATGTCAACTGCGGTACTGCCATTGGATCGCTGAAACAGATCGGGGGATTGTGAGAGATTTGACCTTTCTGAGCTGGCTGAAAAGGAAGAATTAGTCGAATCCAAATCAATTATGGCCTCTTCCGCATTTTCGTCTACAGGGATGCCTGTATGCGGTGCTCCAGACAGGGCATTTCTCAACAGCATACTATCAGACCTGGACGCAGACAGTTTTTCATTATCAGTCATTAAGGAAAGATTACATGCAGCCTGGGCAACAGAGTCAACTGATTGTGTATTACATTGAGTTTGACCCACATCAATAGTAGCGGTTATCAAAGGTTCTGTACACACAGTGATACATGCCAATTCAGCATTTCTTAAAGTTCCAAACCCATATTTTCGTATGTCCGTGTTGTTCCCCTTTAGATCCTTTTTTTTATTCAGCATTTTGGATTTGTGTCGAGAGTTTCGCTGAAGTGGCATTGAACACATACTGGTCACAACATCGTCTGTGGTGAAATCTTCGCGGACGGGATGGGACTAGGACATAATTCTTTGCCTTGTATTATCCGGCATGCCCGTTGTCAACCGGTAAGGACCATTAGGACGTGTGGACATGGTTTCAAGCAAAGCCCATTGAGCTGCAGCGTGGATTAACAGTTGCTTAAAGCTTGATTTTCAAGGAGGAGAAATGTAGCAAAGTAAGCACCCACCCCTAAAAAGAAACCTTGTATGATTGTGTGCCTCGGTCCCGCGGAGCCCCGGACGCCGCGGCGAAGCGGCAAAGCGGGACTCCATGGGACTCGCTTGGGGGCGCGCACGCGGTGCGCGCCACCTCCTTCTTTTATCTGCCCGCCTCCAAAAGGCTACCAGATGGCCTGCTGGTAAATGTAGTGACAGAAGCAATAGTCCACAGAGGTCCGCAGCTGCAGGAGCAGAGTAACGCGGCAAAGTGGGACTCTACGGGACTCCATTATGGAACAAGAAACGCTGCTCACAAAAATATCCCCAGAAAACTCAGTATCACCTCTCCATCAGACAGAGCCAAAACATCCAGTATACAAATGGCTGTGCACGTCAATGAGTAACATTGACAAAAAATCTTTACGTCAGTTCCTCAAATCAATATTTAAAAGACAAAGACAAATTCAAAATGAAACCTCTACAAAATATGGATACCTGAACAGTGCACAAACACATAGGACTACAAGGACATTAATTACCCTGCATTTCAGGAGCTAATTGCAAAAGCACCTTTCATCATATCAAAATGATATCAACACATCATTCAACTATAAGAAATCTTGTCCATAAATATTACTATACTAAAAGTCCAGCTATAGCATTAGACAATTTAAATAACAATCTTCTAAATGGTACAGCCAATGACCTACTCGAAGAAATAGAGCATATCCAGAGAAAATATTTTGGAAGTGAAAGCCACTTACAAAATGCACTAGCTTTACAACAGAAAAATGGTAACATTCTACTACACACATTAAAATATACATATAAAATTTAAAAGTACATCCGCTGAAGTACCAAAATATGTGTGTGTTGCCGCAGAACATTTTATAAAAGTAGCACAAAAACTGTAGACATTACTTACAAAATAGAAGACAATTGGCTCTCTACCTTATAGCAGAAAACAAATACAAAATAAATGACCCCTTAATACTTTGCAGTTACTGCACTGCAAAACTTGAAAACAACCAAAACCCTTCTCGTGCTATCACAAATAACCCTTGCAACAACTCAATTTATATGAGAGCATCATAATTCAAACAGTGCATCCATTTCAAGCAATAATACGCCTTCAACCAAAAACAGAAAAATTAACTCCCTCAGAATGAGTGAAAGGAATTCATGGCAAAGTAGTTTATTTACCATTAGACCTAAAAGAAAATGTACACACTCTAGGAGTGCAAGTCCAATAGAGCATTCTTTAATTGTCTTAGTAAATGGTGTACCTACAAAAGACAACACAAATTTGGCAACAACTCGTAGACCTACATAAAGTTAGACAAGCCTTGCAATATCTAAAAGACAACAATGAATACTACAAAGAAATGAATATTGAAGAAAACTTGAGGGAAACGACTGAAATAATTCAAGAGTCACCAGAAACTGGTCAATTTGCTACAGTATCCAATATTTTAGACCATTATACAATTCATCCATTACATTCTAATGACACCATAGATGATGCACTAGAAACGTACCAAATGCGACAAACCAAAGTATCACCAATCAGCATATGGGTAAAGAGTATAGAAGCACAGGCTTTTCCTCTACTCTTTCCTACTAGGAGGAAGGTATGATGATAGACCCACTCAGATAACAGCATCAGAATATCGCTCGTTACGAATGTATTCTGAAGATCCCAGATTTAGACAAAATGTGGAATACATATTCCACCTACTCTTTGAAAGTGATCTAGCAACTCTATGCTACGGAGTTGCACACACATTGAAATCAGGTACTCACTTTCAAAATATATCAGCTATGCGATTACTCCAAAAAGTGCAAGAAAAAGATGAGGTTTTACAATCAAGCATTACAAATCTGTTAGCAAACATGCCTGGTACTAAAGAGTGCTGGTTCTGACGTCACAGAGATGTACGTTGTATGATAAGAAACCTTAGGCCACCCACTTGGTTTGTTACATTAAGTTGTGCAGAATATGCATGGGAAGATTTACATGGTTTTCTATGCATATCAAACAAAAACAAAACAAACATAGATATACTAACACCTGGAGAACTTTGCTCTCAAGATCCTGTTAATGTTTCAAGATATTTCCATCATCGCTTCATTGCTATGCTACACTTTTGTAATAAAACTTTTCCTCTCCTCGGAGAAGTGCAACACTTCTTTTGGAGAAAAGAATACCAAGCCAGAGGAGCACCACATATCAACATGCTTTTATGGATTAAAGATGCTCCTAAATTTGGTCAAGACAGTGATGCCACTGTTCTACAGTTTATCGAAAAATGTCACTTGTGAAATTCCATCAGAAGCAACAAATGGTGATCTTCATGCACAAATTGTACAATTTCAAAGACACAAATGTGGGAAATATTGTCGTCACAAATACAAAAACAAAGGGAAATACTACACCAAATGCCTCATTGGTTTCCCTAGACCAGTTACAGCAACAGGTCAAGTAAACAACTTAATGTCTTCAGTTACACACAGGGCCTCATTACAAGTATGGAGGTAGCCATGGTGCTATTAGCGCCATGGCTGCCTCCATACCGGGCTCCAATACCGGGTTCCTTCAATGGGGAATTACTGGGTCATTCCAACATTGGAGGAACTGGTAATTCCTCCTTGAAGGAACCATTCCCCATTCCCATTTGAGGCCCCTTAGGGCTCAATGGGGAGGGAGGCAATAATGGGCACATTACAAATGGCCTGTTATTAGCTCCCTCTCCCCCTTGCGGGACCGGGAAAGGACGTCTGGTTTTACCAGATGTCTGTTCCGGGTCCCACAAAGGGAACCTTGTAATACGCACTCCCGTAATGAAGGGTGCCGGTCCCATACCGGCACCCTTCATTAAGGGACCGCCAGGGCGTAATGAGGTACATAGTGTTAAAGGTAAATCACCTAAGAACACATATTACATAAAAAGAACAGAAGAAGCAAAATATATCAATGATTACAATGCAATCATTGCCCTCTTATGGAAAGCAAACATAGATGTGCAGTACATTGTAGACAATTCCACTGCAGTTGCACGATATGTTACAGCCTACTTAACCAAAGCAGAAAAAACAGAGCTTCAAGACCTCTGGGATGACCTATCATCGGTCAAAACAGTGTCTCCGAAATTGTACAGCTTAGGCATAAAAATGCTATCTCATAGAGAATGTGGCTGCTATGAAGCTGCAGATCGTTTAACCGGTTCTGCTTTGTATGGAAAATCTGAAAATATAGTATGGCTAAGTCTTGGTCCTGCTAAATCTAGAAAAAGAGTTCTCAAATCATACGACGACATAGAAACAATAGCCAAACATAATCCCAACAGCCAAGAAATTTTGAAAAACAATTTACTAGACACATACTACCCAAACAGGAGTAACACTTTAGAAACAATGTCTCTATACCACATAGCCCAAAACTTCACATACAAAAATAATATAAAACCAGATGAAAATAATGGTAGATAAAGAGTGACATATTGTGAAGGCAGCTTAGGGAAACTTACCAAACGAAGCTTAATTAATCATATCAAATTGTCATTTAAAACTCCTCAACATAAAGAACTATATTATATGTCCCTGCTACAACTTGTTAAACCATGGAGAAAAGGAGAAAAGTTACTAGTTATCTATGACTCCTATGAAGACACTTTCAAAGCCAAAGAAAGTACTATAACCGATGTAAACTTTACACAGTACAAAACAATGTTGCACAATGAACAGCAACACGAAGAAGAACTCCAGGCCCAACTAGATAAAGACACTCCCGACAGTAGTCAACCTTCTATAACAGGAAGCCAAGAACCACTGGGACAGCCACTAATAGCAAATGCGGCAGAATTTGCTATGACAGAAGTAGAAAACACCATGGGCCTCATTACGAGTCCGGTGGTAACCGAGGTGGTAAAACCGCCTGGTTACCGCCGGACTCGTATTACCATTCCGCCTCCGTGATTCCCGGAATTACCGGGGCATTACAACCCCAGTTTTCCGGGAATCACGGAGGCGGAATGGTGTTAATCCCCATTCCCATTGAGTCCTATGGGACTCAATGGGAATGGGGATCATGGAAACACCGGCAGCATCTCGTAATGCTGCCGGTGTTTCCTCGTCCGCCTGCAGGTGGGCGGTGTTAAACCCTCCAGGTCAAACCTGGCGGGAACATCGCCTCCCGCCTGCAGGAGTCAGGATCAGGCGGTCCGGAAACAACAGTGGCGGCGGCTTTATCGCCACCGTTCTTTCCGGACCGCCTGATTTGTAATGAGGCCCCATGTGTCACTATGAAGAAGAAACAGAAGACAACTGTACTGCAATCAAAACTGAACAATGAGCAGCATACCATTTTTCAAGAAGTAACAAAAGAAATTGCATATTGTGTACAACATGAAAATAAAGAATGTATCTGCCAACATTTTAAACCTATACTACTATACTTCATTGGTGAAGCTGGTTCAGGCAAAACATTCTTAATCAAAATAATCAGCACGTTCCTTCAACAATTGACAAACAAACTGTCAGCTGTTGTAACTGCCCCCATAGGTTTAGCTGCCTACAACATAGGCGGTGTCACTTTACACCGATTACTACTCCTTCCAGTAGAACACCAAAACAAATCAGAATATTACAAACTTTCTACAGAAGCTGAAATGGAACTATGCAGAGTGTTAAAACAAATGAAAATGCTACTAATAGATGAAGTGAGCATGTTCTCCAACCTAATGTTGGCCTTGATTTACCTCAGATTATACTCAAAGCAAACTACGAAGAGCTCTTTGGAGGAAAACACATCATTGTTTTCGGAGATCTTCTTCAATTGACACAAGTGAAACGTGAACCTATTTTTAAAACCTTAGGACACAAACTCTGCCGTAAAACTGTTGCCAGCATAGGAAATGTCAACCTTTGGCAACATTTTCAATACAGAGAATTAAGAGAAAACATGCGCCAGTCTGCAGACCTCACATACGCCCACATTTTAAAAAGTATTAGAGTTGGTGTACTACCTCAAGAAGCACAATCAATATTAAAAACCCAGCACATCCATGCACTGTATGGCCATTATTCATGTGCTACTGATATCATGGAAAAATTAGCACAGAAAAATGTCACTTGTATGTCCTTGATGCCAACTCTTGCAAGCTGTTCAAAATTCAATGAAACAATGTTGAAAAAAGAAATGCAACCAATAATTGAAATTTGTTCCACAGATAAACTGGATGTACATGGTATAACACTAACCATGTGTCAACAAGCCACAACAAGACCAAATACCTTAGAGAATATTAAAATTTTTCTTTAAACTCTAGAGTAATGGTTAAACATAACCTTGACGTAGAGCAAGGACTAGTTAATGGAGCGCTTGGTACAGTTGTTGGCTTTCAAACATACCCACATGACAACAACATTCAGTTTGTCAATATTCTCTTTGACAAACTATCAGAAGTAAAAAAGATAGGACGCTCAACAGCCTGATTCCTTCTCTTCAAAGACATGTATGTACGCAGAGAACAATTTTCTCTAACTCTAGCATACGCATTCACCATTCACAAATCACAAGGTCTTAGCCTAGGTAAAGCATTAATAGATATTGGGAACCCAGTCTTTAAAGAAGGCATGAGCTATGTACTTCTATCACGCTTACGTACACTTGACGGTCTATTTCTAATCAACTTTGATGCAAGTAAAGTAAACGCTGATATTCCTTGCATTTTTGAATACAATAGACTACGTTCACTGTACACCCCCATCTAAAAACCTGTCCTGTTCCACAAAAAACAAAACTTTGTAAAGAAAACTACTTCAAACAGAAATGCAACAGGATCTCACTGCAAATCCTCCAAAGAGAGTAAAAGAAGCTAATACTTGATCAATTACTACAACTAAAGAAGAGTCTACTATTCAAAGTAACTCAGGTACTTCTTCAAAGAAGCAACACACACTCCAAAAAAATAACTTGGACACAGAACTATCTGGTCCATTCAAATTTTCAAATATAACTGGTGTAAATTGCTATGCAAATGTAGCAATAAATATTCGATTCCAATTGCCACCAATTGTTGACAACATTTACCTGCACAATACAGACCAATTGTGTTTGCAAATGTTAGTCCTTCATAGAAATGCAAACAACAATCCTGACAACACATAGAGTGTTCATGGAATAAGATAAGAATTGGACTACTGTGCTGGAATGGTGAAATTCACTATAAACTCACAAGAAGATCCACAAGAATTCCGAATGTACTTACTACAAGTACTGGTAAACAAAAACATACCTATGAATGAAATCTTCCAGATTTCATACATGTGGAAACATACATCCACTCTGCAACAATGTGGCACAGGAACAAATCCCTAATTAACGCTTTGTGTATGTATCCATACCTAACTGTGAATCCCTTCCATTTCAGCAACTTGTCGAAAATCATGGCAGATTATGTACTACCTGCAATTCAGATAATCGCTCCACCTTACAAATACAAACACATAGTAAATACGTAATAATAATGCTTCTACGTTACAATGCAGATGGTACCAAAAACAACTGCAAGCTGACTGGATTCACACATGGTCAAGTATCACTTGGTAAGGAAACCTTCACAACAATAGGCATAATCTACCACACTGGAGCCACAACCAATGCAGGTAACTACACTGCATATATATAAAAAAATGTGGATGGTTCGAATGTAATGATAGTACCATTACTCTAAAGCAGAGATTACTAGCAAATCTTATAAACGCTTATTTAATATTCTTAAAACCAAAATCTAATAACTAATCTGTGCTTAAACATTAATAAAGCTTCAATTAGAAAACTATAAACAGACCACGCCAACAGGTATCTAACTGCCCCAAGATTATTTTGCAACAACCAAACAAATAAATCAATACCACTAAATTATAACAAGAAATACACAGTTAGAATATGCCAACAGGTAGCTAACTGCCCCAAAAATCTGCAACAACCCAACAGATAGATGAGCAACTTGAGAATATAAATAACAAACTATAACCAGTTAGAATTTGCCAACAGGTATCTAACAATCTGCATCACGCCAACAGATAGAACATTAGTCAGAAACAACAAGTAAACACTGAAAACAAAGAAAGAAATGTACTGTACCATAACAAAAAAAGGTGTTTTTTTAATCCAACATGGAATTTTCCTACGGAACCAATGATTTAAGAAACAAACACAGAAACTGAGCAAATTGCACAGTAGACTGGTTTGTAAACTACTAAATGTGAGTGTCGAAATAAAGCAGAAATGTCTATTATGCAATAAGTCTTTATAAACTACCTACACTAACATGATCTTTTCTTTTACCACAGAAATTGAAAAAGAATATCTGCTCCAGTTACCCAAGTCATGAAAAAAATATATCCAATCACAAAAAATCAAACACTAAGTATATTATAATACAACTCAGAAATACTGCTCCATAACACAATCATTGAAGCAAACATCTTACCATACAGCACACTACAAAAGGTTTACTTCCATGGATATGTTATACTGCAGTGCTTGTTACCAAACTCTACAATTGTAATTACATGACATAGCCAAAACTTCACATGCAAACTATACAAATCAAACAGCACACAAACTGTAGATTTGCGGATATTTGATAGACGTTTGATTTGCATGAAGATTTTTGCCTTCGGCCATGCACCCAAAACTCTTGGCCCTGACCACAACCACCGCAGCATATCACACCCATAGATCACAGCCATAGAATCAAACATTTTAACTATGCTATATGGGCATTTTTTAGGGGTGCCTGCCACCTAAACAAATACAGCATTTGACCCATCTCTTACTCCCCCACCCTCCCCAAGCACTCTTACACACCAACACACTCCTCAAAGTTGTATTTCTCCCCCGTTCTTTGCCACACTATCCGCGGATATCCGCTGATCCAAGATGGTGGGTGTATCAAAACAATGTGACACACATCATGCTTCACTGCAGCCAATCAGTAAACACGTTGTATGTCCGCAGACATGACGCAAGCCGATAACCAATGGGTGTTCTGTCCGCGGAGCGAACAGGGAAGTGTGTCTGCGAGCGGACATAGATATAACACATTTTTTGAGACCTACTTTTTTGTCGTTTTAAAAATAAACTACTGGATGGATTGTCGCCAAATTTCCAAAAGCACGCTTTTGGGACCAAGCCGTTGCTTCTGCTGCAAATTTGGTGAAATTCCGTCCAGTGGTTTGGGACCCCCCTATAACTTTGCCCCCCTAGACCAAACCTTACCAAATTTTGCAAAAATATTCAGAGTGGGCCATATACTTTTTTTGCAAAGTTTGGTGAGGATTCGTCCAGGGAGAGAGAAGTTATAAGCTGCCCAAAAAGTGCTCTTCCTATGGGATTAGCAACTTAACCGTAACTACACAGCCACTACCGTGGGCCGTGTAATTATATATATATATAATGGGTGTGGTAGTTCTTTACCACTGTTGAGAATGTACCAAAGGCTAAAGCTACCAAAGTGAAATGCACTGAGTACAACTCAGTTGCAGACTCCCCGGACAGTACTCCTACGGGACCACCTCGATGTGCTGCCACGCCAAATCCAATGACTGCAATGCTCTCAGAAAGGTTGTTCCTTACTTGGCAAGTAGGAGGATATCTTACTCTACCTCATCTTCCTCAACCAGTAGTGTAACCACACAGCCTACTTCTGTGGGGCACAAAATACCAAGAGCTACCTTGCAATCAATAAAAGATGCTGTTGAGCCATATTTGTTTAAGACAGCAGTCCTCTGTATATACTACAACAGATAATTCTGCAGAGGGAAGCAATTTCGAAGTGCTTTGGAAGCGATGATCAAGGAGCATGAGAAACACTGGCCCCTACCTTAGAAGTAACACATGTGCAACATCTTCCCCTGTCCACCTACTCCTCCATATTAGTGCTTGGTGCCTCTTCCCTTGTTTCTTCCCCCACCTTTCGTTCTAAGCTCTCCTGCCAAAAAAATAAATACATCAAAAAACAACAATTGAAATGTTCTTAGGAATCACCTTTCACAGTTATAAAATAGAACTAAAAAAAAACTTAGACTCCATCTACTTTACATTTCTCAATAAAGTACATAGTCTCAATCATTTCCATTAGCATGTTGTGTTATGCTAATGGGAATATTGTAGCTTTCATCCCCCGTTCCAGTTCCTGGATACCAACCCGGCAGCCCAAGTTATCAACCCAAGAGAAGCGAGGGCGGATAATGAAGTCTCCGGACCATTTTCCCCCATTCCAGCCCCTGCGATGGGGGATGAAGTCCATTTGCACCATAGGTTCCCAAATCAGGAACCCGGGGTGCTAAAACAATTGCAGGTGTCCCGGTGCAGGAAGGAAAATCCTTTTCCAAGATGGTCACCATGGAAAGGGAAGGCGGGGTGACATACCGGGCCCCTCTTCACTTTCCATGGCAGCCTACGAAAGGCGAAGAGAGAACCCTATGACCATATTACCACAAGCACATTTTTCTTCCCTTTCAAAGCTTTCCCATTTTTTGAATAACTTTACCACAAAGCCGATCCCAGGTGGACATGGCCACTTTAACCCCATGTGTTGTCCCTCGTGGTCATGGCCATTAGCCAGATTGTTCATCAATGACATTTGATGTCCTGGGTGTTAGTCTTAGCAGTGCACAGTAGTGGCGTGAGTTATGGTTGCTTAGCTTACAATAGCTGGCAAATTTCAGGGGGTTTTCGGTTTTACTTGGAACCATAACGTCCATTTAACAAAGTTTTTTTCACTGAATTTCATAGGTTTTTAGATATAGATAATGTAAATGTTATAAATGTTAACCAAAACTCCCTTAGCTTACATACATATAACATAGAAAATACTGAACCCCCCTCTGCCCCGCTAGTAATTTTCATGCCTGCGGAACGTGTGCATGTCCGCGGACAGACTCGGTCACCATCAAGACTGCAAAAACTCAGGGGGGATCTTACATTATTGTATCATACAATAATAACACCAAACATGTTCAAAAAGCACCACATAAATACATAATATTCAATAATAAATAAGTGGAAACTGTATATGTAACACACCAACCTATCAATTACATAACATATGCAACATAATGCAATATACCGAAACAAAATAATTATGCCTCCAACAGAATTACCTCACACAAATTGCACAGCAAAAATCAGCAGCACATGTACGCAGCAGTAACACCAAAACTTAGCAACAAACTAGTGAGTAGACAACATTTATTTTATATATTTATAAACCTTCTGTATTAGGTACAGTAAATATAAAATATATACTTCTTTTTACACAGAAATGTCTACTACTTTGGAATGGCTGGAAGAAAACGTTCCTTGTGATGAAATAAGTGAAAACATTGATACTAATGGAAGACACTACACTTCTCTATATAAACAAATTATTACCCATTACTTTATGTGTACTTACCAATTTCACTGAAACAGACCTTAGAAAATCATCTGCAGTGAATGCAGCAAGAAATTGATCTATTAAAAGAATAGTGCACTCAGAAATAGTATTTTCTGTTCGGGTATGTGCTACCAAGCATACGTTGATCGATCGTAATAACATTTCCTATGCACCTTACTGTAATTTTCCTCTTTTTTACACATGCAAAATCAGGCACCAGGGCACGGCCATCTTGTGATAATCTTTTCTGTTGCTGCATCGCCCAAGGTGGACTGCCATGGTGACACTAATTCATATGCCCCGCCCGTGAGGCTGAAATCACCAAACCTAGTGCTATTCTCCACCTATCTCCGGGACATTACTATACAGTGTAGTAAAACGCACCCAATCATCACCTACGTGATAACGTTACTTGACTCAGAACCCGGAATATCAACACACATCATCTCACAACACAGCGTGTCCCAATTTTGAATATAAAACCATACTTTTACAGGAAATAGCAAAACTGTACAATTTGTAAAGTACTTTTATTTCACAATAAACGCTCCGAGAACATTGAGCGATTGCCATATTCAAGCAAATAGGTAATTTTTTTCTTCATTCTCGATCCACAAATGTTTATCATGAGTCACGCGGTGTTACTTTTGGGCATGGGAAGCGCATTGGACGCACTGTGAATCACAAGGCTTTGGCATGAACTTGGCGCTAGGCCACCGTAAACAATGTCAAGTTGCTCCTTATCGCTGGTACGCCGTGAGGGCATATGGCCCGTGGCGATCGTCCCAAAAAAGTGTCACTGTGATCCACCCATTCACGTTTATCTGTAGCTGATGGTTAAAAAAAACGTCAGCTAGTATCTGGAATCATTGACAATCGCAGAAAGCCAAGAAGTAGCTGTTTAAAAAAAGATAACAGAAATGTGTCTCAGTAACTGATCTTTATTACAGTTTATCATTTTAACCATTAATTTGGCCCCCTGTTACAACTATTGATAAACACGGACGTGAAACAATGGTCACTCAGACAAAACAATGTGCAAAGTACTCTTCAATTTGCTTCAAAAGTTACTGCTATGGAGTATGGTCAGCTCGAAATGGGATGCGGAGGCTGACGCTGCAATCAGGGAGCAAGATAAAGCCAAGAAGAACACAGACGGAATTTTAATTAAATATTAGCATTGAATTACGCCTTAGTGAAACCTGGGGGAACCCACTACTGGACTACACACATCTCGATGCTGCACTGCCCATGTGCCCATGACAAAACAAACTACACACACAAGTTGTTATTGCGTGTTGTTGCAATATGCCACACACAACAAACAATACAATGTAACCGACCAATAATGGTCACCGAATGATAATTTGACTAGTTTGTGTATAAAATCATCAAAGTACAACTTACATAATATTCATCATTTCCATTCTATCGGCATAACGCAGACACTCCGTTCAGGTCAACAAACTTTCATAAAATGAAATTACATGTTCCTTTGTCCAATTTTTGAATGATGAACATTATCATATTTGAAAGTCTTACATCCCTCCCTTCATGCATTCCTTTCGGAATCCTCCCATTGTTTCAAGGTCAAAAAACGATTGAACCTTTTACTGTGTACTATGCGTGGGTTTGCTCAGCTAGGAAACAAAAATTCAACGGTGCTGACCTTCACACAGAATGGGAGCCGAAAACCCTTTAGACCACAGTGGCATTACAAATATTTTTGAAAAACAATTGTTTGCTACCATTTACAATGCGGGTGACATTTCTACTGATATATTTTCTCCCTCTGGAGAACTTTGCACTCTCCCAGCGACTCCCACAGTCAGGCCACACCACCTGTCACCTCATCCCATCTCCTCTTCACACGGCAAATCACGTAAACATTTTTTAAAGGAGTAAGTCTCGAGCCCTGACAAAATGTGCTTGTATGAGAATGTCCGAGCAAACCCTTCTGCAACCACCTCCGGCCACGCCGCGGACCCTGACCCCAATGACCACAGTTATATATTAGAGGCCTATAATTTGCACACGTGTGTTTGTACTATCCCACTAGCGAGATGAACGGTGTGGGCGTCTTGCCACCTTACAAATATGGACACATAGCAAATACATAATAGCAATGCTTTCACGTTAGAATGCAGATGGTACCAAAAACAACTGCAAGCTAACTGGATTTTCACATGGTAAACTATCACTTGGTAACAAAACCTTCACAACAGTAGGTATAATCTACCACGCATGAGTCACAACCAATGCACATCAAATATAATGATACCAACATTACTGTAAAACAGAGAATGAGAAGGTCTGCGACCTACCTCAATAAACTGCACCCTACATCTTCTTATTTCCACCTGCAGAGTACATAAATCAAAACTATTATCCCATATTGCCCTAGCTACTAAATCAGAAAAAATAACCTTGACATTTGGAAGTATTTTCATTACTGCCTGAACCAACTATTCCAAATCTGATAACAAAGTAGGGGCACTGACACACCCCAAACACAAAGCACCACAGTGCAAAACAACCACATGTGGAATGTTTACCCTGCCCATATCTCCACAAACTTGAACAATTCCCTGCACATTAAAACCAGACACAGTCCTCCACACCACCCCCACTCCTTTAACATCAAAATTGTTTGCCACATTCCTACATTTAGCATACTACCCCAAACCATGCAAAAACATATCTCCAACCACCAATGCATCTGATTTTCTCCACCTCTCATCTTCACTACACACAGCCTCTTTCAACACAAACCACAACCTCAACATCTGATTGGCTGATCCCTACAGTCCCCTTTCCATGCTGTATTTGCTGAGAAACCCCAGTGTCCGAGGAGCGCGTAACACTGGGGCAACCCTTCTACCCTTCCCACTTCACTCTCTGCACCATTTGCTCATTCGCTACTGTTAAACAGTCACACAATCATACACCAATCACATCCAAGAACTCTACATCTAACTCTATCATCACACATCAGCACTTTAGATGTACTATTGATCACTCCCACTACAAATCGGCTATCAATGCAAAAGACCTACAGCAACAACTACTATAAAACTTCCCAATATTTCTACTTGCGGATTCATGCACATCCACATGCATGAACACATACTACAGGTATGAATATTTTCTACACAGTACATTTACAGCTCTTGTAGGAATATATATATATATATATATATATATATATATATATATATATATATATATATATATATATATATATATATAATGTATATACAGAGTAACTGTCACTTACCCTGTATAAACTGTCAAATGAACTAACTTTCATTTCTCCCATCTGCTATGATGAAGTGTAAATTGCAAACCTGTCTCCTCTCCAAATTTTTGTTTACTCACACAGCTATCTAAAAATGTTTTATTTCATATTAAAAGATGGGAGAAATAACAGTATAATTATGAAAAAGACTGTACAGTGTGTTATAAAATGACATGGGGCCAGGATTAGTACATGCATCTTCATTCAAGCACACACAGACAATATCATTACAAAGGCTCCCAGCTCAAACACCACCACTGGCTCTATATGAAATCCTACTTCTTTATTTCCCACACCTTCACAAATGCATACACTGAATGCTTTTCTGTACAATCTCTGCCATTTACCCTGTAATAATAGCAATAAATGCATATGATTATTTCTTCTACTTCTTACCATCCAATAACATAACATTAAAAAAACAAGTTTGCTCCATACGTTTACTATTATATTAATGTGTAAAACACATTCAACTAACAGATTCTAAATAAAATATACAGGGTGCACATAGGCAAAGGAAAGTGCATATGCATACTATGCTCAGTTGTAAGAAAACACTACTACTACAAAAACAAAAAAAAACAATGTCTACATTAACAAAAGTGCTATAAACACACATATTCACTAACTTCTTTCTTTTACAATTGCAGTGAAGACCACTCTCCTGAAAAGTAGCAGCATCTGAAGTACGAACAACGACTTTGAAGAAACGTACTCTTTCCATACAAAAACGTAAGTACAATACTAACATAATGTTCTGTTACTCAAACACAGTAGCATTATAGTATTGTAGAACAAAGAAGTGTATTCACCCTTTCCCATTAGATGTAATATTAGCGCTTCCTCTTACCAGTTGTATACTTTATATTTTCATCTCAAGCCCAGTATATTAACACACAAATACAATAATTACCTTCCCAACTTGATATAGCTGCCCATTGCACAATCACACACCTCCACTATCATCCTTACCATCATACTCCGACACTCATGCACAAAGCATGCATACACTGCACAACAGCCCAACCCACACTTTCTTTTTTTCTCCAACCAACCCCAAAGAATGCCTACCAAAAAGCAACTCCGTAGAAAGCAACGCAGAAGTACAGCAAATCAAAATATAAGTGTCCAAAATAATCATCCATCTCTAGTAGATTGTGTACTAAAAGTTCAAACAACACAGCTAATACAGTCATTGAGTGAAACAAAACAAGCTTCCAGTACAGAAACTTTCCCTCCTCTATCAAAATGTAAAATGTAACAAAAAGTGATTAACAAGACTTCATCTACCACTATTGCTAACGCTGCACCTATAAATCTTGATATAGTAGCAACTAACCATACCAAAATAAATCTTTTACAAAAAATGTTCTGCCACGCAGATTATACCTACTGTTGTAAAGGTTTTCTTTTCAAGTGACACTTGACCGTGTGTGAATCCAGTCAGTTTGCAGTTGTTTTTGGTGCCATCTGCATTATAACGTAGAAGCATAAGTATTATGTAGGCACTATGTGATTGTATCAGTAGGGTGGAGCGAATGTCTGAATTGCAAATAGTACATAATCTGCCATGGTTTGCATTTTGTACAAATTGCTGAAATGGAATGCTCTCACAATTTGGTATGGAAACATACACAAATCGCTCATTTGGGATTTCTTCCTGTATCACTTTGCTACAGAGAGTGCATGTATGTTTCCACATGTACGAAATTTGGAAGATTTCATTTAGAGGCATGCTTTTGTTTTCCAATATTAATAGTATGTACATTAGAAATTCTTGTGAATCTTCTTGTGAGTTCATAGTGAATCTCACCATTCCAGGACAGTCGTCCAATTGTTGCCTTACTCCATGAACACTGTATGTGTTGTCAGGATTGCTTGTTGCATTTCTATGCCGCACTAACATATGCAAACACAATTGGTCTGTATTGTGGAGGTAAATATTGTTAACAATTGGTGGCAATTGAAATAGAATATTCATTGCTACATTTGCACAACAACTTAGCCCACTTTCATTTGCAAATTTGAATGGTCCAGCAAGTTCTGTATCTGAGTGCATTTTTCGGAATTTCTGTTGCTTCTTTGCCGACGTCCCTGGTTTACATTCCCTAGTAGGTTCTTCTATGTTTTCGGTAATTGATGAAACTTTAGCTTCTTTTCTTTCCGAAATTTGCTGTTGGATTCTGTTGCATTTCTGTTTCATTTAGTTTTCTTTTACCACGTTTTACTTTATCTGGAACAGGGTATTGTTTCAGATGAGGGGTGTACAGTGAACACAATCTATTGTATTCTAGAATGCAAGGAATATCAGCTTTCACTTTACTTGCATCAAAGTTCATTAGCAATAGACCGTCAAGTGTACGTAAGCGTGATAATGCTACATAGCTCATGCATTCCTTAAAGACTGTGTTTCCTATATCTATCAATGCTTTGTCTAGGGTCAGACCTTGGGATTTATGAATGGTAACTGCATATGCAAGAGTTAGAAAAAATTGCTCTCTACGTACATACATGTCTTTGAAGAGAAGGAATCAAGCAATTGAGCGCCCTATCCTTTTCACTTCTGAAAGTTTATCAAAGCGAATATTGACAAACTGAATGTTGCTATCACATGGGTATGATTGAAAGCCAACAACTGTGCCCAGTGCTTCATTAACTAGCCCTTGCTCTACGTCAAGGTTACGTTTAAGCATTACTCTACAATTTAAGGATAGTTTCAATATTTTTTCCAAGCCAGCTGTGTTGGAGATTGAATTTTCTAAACTATTTAGTCTTGTTGTGGCTTGCTCACACATGGGCACTGTCATATCATGTACGTCTAGTTTGTCGGTGGCGCTAATTTCCAGTATTGGTTGCATTTCTTTACTTAACATTGTTTCAATGAATTTGAAACAGCTTGCAAGAGTTGGCATTAAGGCCATACAATTGACATTTTTGTGCAGTATTTGTTCCATAACATCAGTTCCACATGCATTGTCGCCGGTTTTTCAATACAACTTGTGCTTCTTGCATTAATACACCAACTCTAATACTTTTTAAGATGTTGGCATAAGTGAGATCTGCAGATTGCCGCATGTTCTCAGTTAATTCTCTATATGAGAAATGTTGCCAAAGGTTAACATTACCTATGCAACCAACAGTTTGCTGGCAGAGTTTGTGGCACCTTTCACTGGTGTCAATTGTAGAAGATATCCGAAAATGATAATGTGTTTCCCTGCAAAGAGTTCTTTGTTGTTACGTTTAAGTACTTCTTACAATCTGAGATGAATCAAAGCCAACATTAGGTTGGAGACCATGCTCACTTCATTTATTAGTAGCATTTTCATTTGTTTCAATACTCTGTGTACTTCCATTGCAGCTTCTGCAGGAAGTTTGTAGTAGTCTCATTTATTGTGATGCTCTACTGGAAGCAGTAGTAATCGGTGTAAAGTGACACCGCCTATGTTGTAGGCAGCTAGACCTGTGGGGGCCGTAACAACAGCTGACAGTTTGTTGTTTGTCAATTGTTGAAGGAACTTACTGAGGATTTTAATTAAGAATGTTTTCCCTGATCCAGCTTCACCACTGACGTACAGCAGTATAGGTTTGTAATTTTGGCAGGTACATTCTTTATTTTCGTTTTGTACACCATGTACAATTTGTTTTGTTACGTCTTCAACGTCTTGATCGTTGTTAAGTTTTGCGTGTTGTACAGTTAAGTCTTCTGTATTTTCTTGATACTGATACATGGTGTTTTCTACTTCTGCCATAGCTACTTAAGCCTCATTTGCTATTAGGGGTTGTCCTTGACTTCCTGTTACAGAAGGTTGACTACTGTCGGAAGAGTCCTTATCTAGTTGGGCCTGAAGTTCTTCTTCCTGTTGCTGCTCATTGTGTAACATTGTTTTGTACTGGGTAAATTTCACATCGATGATAGTGCTTTCAGTTGTTTTGAAAGCATCTTCATAGCAGTCATAGTTATCTAGTATGTCTTCCTCGTTTCTCCATGGTTTGAAAAGTTGTAACAGAGACATGTGATATAGTTCTTTCTGTTGAGGAATTTTTAATGACAATTTTACATGATTGATTAAGCTTCGTTTGGTTAGTTTCACTAAGCTCCCTTCACAATTGGTCACTCAATATCTACGTTTTACTTTCATCGGGTTTTACATTATTTTTGTATGCAAAGTTTTGAGCATGTGGTATAGACACATGCTTTCCAGAGTGCTACTCCTGTTCGGATAGTATGTGTCCAGTAAATTGTTTTTCAGAATGTCTTGGCTGTTGGAATCTATGTCCTCATATGATTTCAGCACACTTTTTCTAGATTTTGCAGGACCAAGACTGAGCCATACTATGTTGTCTGATTTTCCATACAAAGCAGTACCGGTTAAACGATCTGCTGCTTCATAGGTGCCACATTCTCTATGAGAGAGCATTTTTATGCCTAGGCTGTACAATTTCTGTGATAATGTTTTGTCTGATGCTAGGTCATCCCAGAGGTCTTGAAGCTCTGTTTTTTCTGCTTTTGTTAAGTAGGCTGTAACATATCGTACAACATCAGTGGAATTGTCTGCAATGTACTGCACATCTATGTTTGCATTCCATGAGAGGGCAATGATTGAATTGTAATCATTGATATATTTTGATTCTTCCTTTCTTTTTATGTAATACGTGTTCTTAGGTGATTTACCTTTAACACTATGTCAAACTGAAGACATGAAGTTGTGTACTTCACCTGTTTCATTAACTGGTCTAGGGAAACCAAAGCAGCGTTTGGTGTAGTATTTACCTTTGTTTTCATATTTGCGGCGACAATATTTGCCACATTTGTATCTTTGAAATTGTAAAATCTGCCCATGCAGCTCACTATGTGTCTGTTCAGAAGGAATTTCACAAGTGACATATTTTTGGATAAACTGCAAAACAGTGCTGTCACTGTTGTGACCATTTCAGTGCACCTTTGATCCATAACCGCATGTGAATATGTGGTGCTCCTCTCACTTGATATTCTTTTCTCCAAAAGAAGTGCTGCACTTCTCCAAAGGGAGGAACAGTTTTATTGCAAATAAAGTGTAGCATGGCAATGAAACGATGATGGAAATATCTTGACACATTAACTGGATCTAGAGAGCAAAGTTCTCCAGGTGTTAATATATCTATGTTGTTTTTGTTGCTGTTTGCTATGCGTAGGAACTCATGTAAATCTTCCCATGCATATTCGGGACAACTTAGCGTAACAAAACAAGTCGGTGGTCCTAGGTTTCTGATCATACAACGCACGTCTCTGTGCCGTCGGAACCAGTATTCCTTGGTACCACGCATGTTTGCAAACAAATTTGTTATACTTGATTGTAAAACCTCATCTTTTTCCTGTAATTTTTGTATTAACTGCGTAGCTGACATATTTTGAAAGTGGGTACCAGATTTAAGAATGTGTGCAACTCAGTAACACTAATTGCTAATTCACTTTCATAGAGTAGGTGGAATATGTATTCCAGATTGTGTCTAAATCTGGGATCTTGCGAATACATTCGTAATGAACGTTATTCTGAGGCCCCAATCTGAGTGGGTCTATCATCGTATCTTCCACCTTTGCCAGTAGGACATAGCAGTGGAAAAGCATGTGCTTCTATACTTTTTTCCCATATACTCATTGGTGACCCTTTGGTTTGTCGCATTTGGTAAGTTTCTAGTGCATCATCAATGCTTTCATTGGAATGCAATGGATGAATTGTGTAATGGTTCAAAAGAGTGGATACTGTAGCAGGATCCAGAAGTTCGAATTGTCCAGTTTCTGATGGCTCTTGAATTATTTCAGGTGTTTCCCTTAAGCTTTCATCAATATTTATTTCCTTGTAGTACTCATTATTGTCTTTTAGATATTGCAATGCTTGTCTAACTTTGTGTAAGTCCACTAATTGTTGCCAAATTTTTTTGTCCTTTGTTTGTACTCCATTTACCAAGACTATTAATTAATGCTCTTCCAGAGAGTGTACATGTTCCGTTAGATCTAATGGCAAATAAACCACTTTGCCACAAATGCCTTTCACCAATTCAGAGGAAGGTAATTTTGCTGTTTTTGGATGAAGTCGTATAATTGCTTGAAATGGGTGAACTGTTTGAATTATAATGCTCTAATATAAATTGAGCTGCTGAAGGATTTTTGGTAATGGAAACAATTACAAATTATTTTTAATAGCACGTGAAGGAGTGTGGTTGTTGTCTAATTTTGTAGTACAGTAACTGCAACATAATAGGCGTTCAGTTAGTTCATATTTGTTTTCTGCTAAAAGGTAGAGAGCTAATTCAAACCATTTATAATCTTCATTGTCTTCTATTTTGTATGCTATGTCCAAATTTTTGTGTTCCTTTTGTAAAACGTTCTGCGGCAACACACACAGACATGGTTTGGTACTTCAGCCGTTGACCTTTTAAATGTTACTATTTCTTTGCTGTATGTGTGTAGTAGAAGGTTGCTATGTGCAGAATTGTTGCTACTATGTTCTAAAACTGTTGCATTTTGTAAGTGGCTCTCACTTCCAAAATACTTTCTCTGAATACGTTCAATTTCTTCTTGTAAGTATTTGGGTGTACCATGCAGAAGAGTGGTATTTAAGTTGCCTAATTCTGAAGCAGGACTTTTTGCATAGTATATTTTATACACTAGATTTCTTACATTGGAATGATGTATTGATATCCTTTTGATATCATGGAAGGTGCTTTTGCAAATAGGCCCAGAAATGCAGGCTAATGAATGTCCTTTTAGTCCTGTGTATTTCTGCGTTGGACAAATATCTATATTTTGCAGCACTTTCATTTTACTTTTCTCTTTACCTTTTACATATTGATTAAGGAACTGACGTAAAGATTTGAACGCTTTGTGTGGAATGGTACACATTGATGTGCACAGCCATTTTTTGTATACTGCACGGTGTGGTTCTGCTGAATCGAGAGGTAATTCTGAGTTTTCAGGGAATACATTTGTAAGCAGTGTTTCTTGTTCCATGATGGTAGTATTGATTTTCTCATACCCTCGTCCACTGCTATGGATGGCAATTGTGTTTGTTTGAATTTGTTTATATGCTTCTTCATTAAAATATGGTTCTGTGGTTGTTGTGTGACTCCAATCACCACCACAAACGTGTAAGACATTATTTTTGTTCACATTCCGTTTATTGCTCAGTTTCTTTTGTAGTTTAGTACTTAGTTTTGTTAGTGCTTTCATCCTATTTAACACTAATATAAACAACTTCCTTTTGAGAAGGATTGCACTGTCCTCGAGACCTTGTAGGATTAACTTTCTACGGTAGGTTTTAAGGGGTGAGGATGATTTCGGTCCTCTTATTAGTAGATTTTGAAGGACTCTGTGACAAAACATTTTTGATAAAATACTTTTTTACTATGCGTTCTTGTTACACTATCAGGATTATTAAGAACATTGTTAGCTGTACTGGTAGTCATTTGTTTGACAACATTTTTGTGTTCTTTGACACATTTTGATGGAGGAGGTAAAGTTTTGGTAGTTGAGACTTCCTTTGCTTTGCTAACCAACTGCATTATCTGGTTTCTTCTAACATTCTCTACAAACTCTACAACAGGTGGATGCTTACATTGGGCACTTTTATTTTTATTTGCTCTACTTTTGCGCTCCTTTCTACGGAGTTGCTTTTTGGTAGGCATTCTTTGGTATATGTTGAAAAAAAAAGGTATACTTTGGTCTGTTGTCCAATGTCTGTGTGCTGTGTGCATGTGTGCATGAGTCTGATGGGGAAGGTCTTTGTCATGGTGTGTCGATGTGCATTGGACTCGTGCAATGATTTGGTAAGGATACTTTGTTTCTATACTACTACAATGTGCTTCAGATGAGAGTACAAAGTAGCCTACTTGTGACGAAAACCATAATTAATGAACGAAATGCCATAAACTTGCAACAGCAAATTCTTTTCTAAATCTAACCTTCTAAGGATTACGTATGTGTCATGATCACCGCCAAAACTCCCAATTGCCATTCCAAGAAAACCTGGTCCAGAGCATATCATTCCTGGATTAAGGGCAGACTCAATAATGATTAAGCAAGCGAGGAGTCACTTCCTGTCTTCCTAACATGGCCGCCTCCTAATTCCCAGAGGTTACAGTGTAGGTCTAGTCATCTCCACTCTTTCCCTATTTAAGCCCCACCCCTCGAGTGCTCCACGCTTCGCGTCTTTTCTGCCTCGGCAGTTAACGCTTATCGCGGTCCGCTCTGTCAGGAGATTTGCAGCTATATTCTTTCCACAGTTCCACAGTATCCAAGTCCTTGTGTTTTTCCCGTCCTTGTTAGTTTAATTCAGGTGTCCTAGTGAAATTTCAGTTCCCAGTTTTTTAGTCAGGAGTTCTGTCAGTCAGCTGTTTCCTCTCATCGTTCCCACAGCATTTCTCCAGGTGGTCGGTGAAGTGCGTTGCAGCATACGGAGCTAATTTCAGTCATGGCACTTATTTTCACAGCAAGTATATTCGTACATTTGGCAGCCCAGCAAAACTGTTTACGCTCTGAGTAGTCTTTTAGCTCCGTTTGTTGAACTCTGTTACATGCATTAAGCGTTCTCAACTTGATTCCTGAAATTTCTCTCAGAAGAAATTGTAGCATTCCTCCGCATTATCCTCTGTATTAGAATTCATTCAGGAACATTGGGTAGAGAGAAATAAGGTTCTGCTTTCTAACCTTTTTCATATTGTCAAGTGGCATTTACCTAAAATTGAGCTTTTTTCTTCAGAGTATTGTTTGTGACCTGTGTAGCGCTTCATTATTGTTGGGGTTCCTATTTTTGTGTCCTCAGGGTAGATCACCATCTTATCTATTTACCCTCCACACTTCTCCACAGTAGTTTCAGTATTCCTTGTGCCTGTTCCTTTTCACCATCTACCACACACAAACCCTTAGTTTCTTCGTTACCCATTCTTCAGAACAAGCGCCCCTGCACAGATGCAGGATGGAGAGCTCACCATAAAAAGGCAGAAGGTAACTAGGAAGAATGTCTATCATATATTCTCACATTAAGTAAGTGCCCATTGTTTCCCTGAAAAAATTCGAATCCTTGTTCTAAGAGGAGCCTTCTGTGTTTTAACAGGAATTCTGTTGCAGTAGGGAGGCCTCAATTAGAAGCAACTTCGCTCTCTAAGAAGAGTCCTTGTGGTGTTCCTGCGGAGTTCAGGTAAGCGTTACAGTATGTTATTTGAGTTCCAAACACACAGGGATTTGTGAGCCATTCTTCCTGTCATTCTTTGCTCAATAAATGGATATTTGTAGGTAGAATGGTTCAGAAATCAGTGATTGCTTTGGCGCCCCAAATAAATAACCCACACAGCCTCTTTGAGGAGTAGTTACAATATAAAGGTAGTACTGTACTTACTTTTTTTTCACAAAATAACCAGGTTTCCTCATGGAATGTCGTCTGCAGTGTAGATGCTGTTGATTCTCAGGAGAGTAGTCTTCACTGCAGTGCAAAAAAATAAAACCAATGACTTACAGGCCGATTCATGGAATAATTAGCGCGGCGCAAGTGGGCAAAAACGTGCAAATCGCAGTGGAATAGTGAAAATCGCAGTGCAAGTGCGAAAATCGCACGAAAAGCAGCGCACATCGATTCATGGAAGTCCGTGCGCGAGAAAACCAGCGGATGTGCGATAAAAAAGTGCGCGGCGCACGTTGGCGCACAGGCCATCTAACAGCGTGCGCCAGGTCACAGCGAAAATCCCACAGGCCAGAGCGAAAATCGCACATAGCGCGGCGCACGCAACAAAAGTAGGCAGAACACGGGCGTAACACTCGGAATGGGGAACAACTTGCCAAAACGTGGGCGTCACGGGGGAGGTACAGGGCACAAGTGCGCGGAACGCCCACACGCTAGCCTACAACACGTATTCATGGAATAGAATAGGGCAAAAAAGCGCACGCTCAAACCAGCGCACAGGCACAAACACGACCGCCACAAGAAAGCAGGCGGTAGCGTCTCTGCGGCTGTAAGAAATGTGCGCCAAAAGGTGCGCCAACAAATAGCACCTATATACTGCCATGATGAATGTCCTATACTGTGGCCCTCCAGGACAAATGACGTGCAAAGGGGTACCCACAAACACGGACCCGCTGACAAAAAATACGTGTGCGTGTATACCGGGGTGCGCGGGAAGTGTCACACGCGATTTGGCCGGGTACGTGGATTTCAGGGGTGCACGGGAAGTTCCACACGCGAATGGGCCAGTGCGAGCAGGGTACGTGTATTTCAGGGGTGCGCGGGAAGTACCACACGCGATTGGCCCAGTGCGAGCAGGGTATGTGTATTTCAGGGGTGCGCGGGAAGTTCCACACGCAAATTCTGCAGGGTACGTGCATTTCAGGGGTGCGCGGGAAGTTCCATACGCGAATGGGCCAGTGCGAGCAGGGTACGTGTATTACATGGGTGCGCGGGAAGTTCCACACGCGATTCCATCAGGGTACGTGTATTTCAGGGGTGCGCGGGAAGTTACACACGCGATAGTCCCAGTGCGAGCAGGGTACGTGTATTTCAAGGGTGCGCGGGAAGTTCCACACGCGATTGGCCCAGTGCGAGCAGGGTACGTGTATTTCAGGGGTGCGCGGGAAGTTTCACACGCGAATTCTGCAGGGTACGTGCATTTCAGGGGTGCGCGGGAAGTGCCACACGCGATAGTCCCAGTGCGAGCAGGGTACGTGTATTTCAGGGGTGCGCGGGAAGTTCCACACGCGATTGGCCCAGTGCGAGCAGGGTACGTGTATTCAGGGGTGCGCGGGAAGTTCCACACGCAAATTCTGCAGGGTACGTGCATATCAGGGGTGCGCGGGAAGTTCCACACGCGAATGGGCCAGTGTGAGCAGGGTACGTGTATTACATGGGTGCGCGGGAAGTTCCACACGCGATTCCATCAGGGTACGTGTATTTCAAGGGTGCGCGGGAAGTTACACACGCGATAGTCCCAGTGTGAGCAGGGTACGTGTATTTCAGGGGTGCGCGGGAAGTTCCACACGCGATTGGGCCAGTGCGAGCAGGGTACGTGTATTTCAGGGGTGCGCGGGAAGTTCCACACGCGAATTCTGCAGGGTACGTGCATTTCAGGGGTGCGCGGGAAGTTCCACACGCGAATGGGCCAGTGCGAGCAGGGTACGTGTATTACATGGGTGCGCGGGAAGTTGCACACGCTATTCCATCAGGGTACGTGTATTTTAGGGGTTCTGGGGAGTACTACACGTGAATTGGCCTTGTGGGTCCTCCCAGGTGTACGCTCCACAACCTCCACGGCCCCTGCAGGCAGCCCACACCACGGGGGACTACCCTGCACCCCTGCTCATGTCCCGCAGGCAGCCCATCCACCATGGGCATGCCCCCAGCCAACCCACATGTCACCTTGCACTACTGATCAACAATGCATGTCTCCCACCACCCCCACCCCCCAGCAGTGCAGGGGCAGCCTCCAGCAGGCCCCCACTCATGTCTCCCACCACCCCCACCCCCCAGCAGTGCAGGGGCAGTCTCCAGCAGGCCCCCACTCATGTCTACCACCACCCCCACCCCCCAGCCACCAGGGGCAGCCTCCACCAGGCCCCCACTCATGTTTCCCACCACCCCCACCCCCCAGCCACCAGGGGCAGCCTCCAGCAGGCCCCCACTCATGTCTCCCACCACCCCCACCCCCCGGCAGTGCAGGGGCAGCTTCCACCAGGCCCCCACTCATGTGTCCCACCACCCCCACCCCCCAGCAGTGCAGGGGCAGCCTCCAGCAGGCCCCCACTCATGTGTCCCACCACCCCCACCCCCAGCCACCAGGGGCAGCCTCCAGCAGGCCCCCACTCATGTCTCCCACCACCCCCACCCCCCAGCAGTGCAGGGGCAGCCTCCAGCAGGCCCCCACTCATGTGTCCCACCACCCCCACCCCCCAGCCACCAGGGGCAGCCTCCAGCAGGCCCCCACTCATGTCTCCCACCACCCCCACCCCCCAGCAGTGCAGGGGCTGCCTCCACCAGGCCCCTACTCATGTGTCCCACCACCCCCACCCCCCAGCCACCAGGGGCAGCCTCCAGCAGGCCCCCACTCATGTCTCCCACCACCCCCACCCCCCAGCAGTGCAGGGGCAGCCTCCAGCAGGCCCCCACTCATGTGTTCCACCACCCCCACCCCCCAGCAGTGCAGGGGCAGCCTCCAGCAGGCCCCCACTCATGTGTCCCACCACCCCCACCCCCCAGCAGTGCAGGGGCAGCCTCCAGCAGGCCCCCACTCATGTCTCCCGCCACCCCCACCCCCCAGCCACCAGGGGCAGCCTCCACCAGGCCCCCACTCATGTGTCCCACCACCCCCACCCCCAGCCAACAGGGGCAGCCTCCAGCAGGCCCCCACTCATGTCTCCCACCACCCCCACCCCCCAGCAGTGCAGGGGCAGCGTCCACCAGGTGCTCACAATCCCCAATCATGTGCGTAATGGACAGTCTCCACATCCAAAAAGCCCTACCAAGTAACCCATTCACCCACATGGAAATGGAAATCACATGTTACACCCCCAATGTTCATGAAGCTAATGAACCCATGTCCGTCACACACAATGGTTGCAATATAATGGGAAAACACAAACATGACATGCATGAAACCAATGAGATGATACCACACAGTGAAGTATGCTAACAAAATTGTATTAAAAAAAATTAAGAATGCAAAAGAAAGAAAACTAACTACAATGTGAATGAGAACAAAAAACATGCATGTCCGTATAAAAAACTACCAAGTGTCCATGAGCCCAACTGAACAAAGGAAACCTACTAAAAAAACCTACCTAAAAATCAACTATATACAAAAAGTGGAGCAGTGTCCGTCGACTCCAAATCATAATTCGAAAGAAAGGAAACCTAAAACTAAATAACTATATACAAAGGCGGCGGTCTAGTCCAGCGGCTCACCCTGTGGTGTCCCGGGCCAGGGCATCATCGAACTCCTGTTCGATGTCCCGGAGGCGGTCTAGTTCCATGGCCCCGAGGGTCCGCAGGGACGACGCTGTGTCCTCCTCCAACCCCCTGCGGATTGCCTCGAGGCACTCGGCCCGCCTCAGGGCCCTCTGCATGGAGTTCTCCGCCCTGACCATTGTGAGCCGCGCCTCTTCTGCCCGCCGCCGCTCCGCACCTATGGCGTGGCCCAACCGCTGCCACATGGAAGACACTCTCTGTCCTGGGTCCCCCTGCCCTCCGGCCGATGGCCGCCCCTCCGATGTCGAAAGCCCCGAGCCTTCATGGCTCCCAACATGTTGCTGCTGCTGCTGCTCTGCCTCTGCCCGTGCACTGCCTCCTGCTGCCTGCACATCCTCCGCCGGCTGGGGTGCACTTGTTGATGTGGCCACCCCTGCTGGACCTCCGACTCCCGACTGTGGCAGGGATGCCTCCTCCACCAGCCTGGCCGTACCGTCAGAGGCAGCTCCACAGGGCACCCAGGTGACTGATGGGTGGGAAGATGGCACAGAGGACGACTGGCGCGTAGGGGGTCCAGTTGAGGAGGGGGTCGGAGCAAGCCCCATCAGACGGAGGAATCCGGCCTGGGTGACCTGTCCCAGCAGGCTGACGTGGTCAACGAGCCATTCGAGATGACGTGCAGTCTCTCCATGAAAAGACTGCAGGTCACCTCGCATGGCCCGTTGACGCAACACCACACCAGCCAGGACAGGCTCAACCCGGACCTGGATGGCCACGTCCGCAGGCAGAGGAAGGCCAGTTGACGTCAGCTCATCCCCTGCCTGAAAACGGGTCTGGACGTAGGCATCCCTGCTGGTGCAAGATGATGCAGGGACAGGATCGGGGACAGGATTGCACACAGGCACCTCCGCGGCCGCCTGTGCTGCCTCCTGTCCCTGGTCCTGCACTGCACCACTAGCACCAGTGGGATCCCCACCTCCAGACCCCGTCTCTGGTGCTTGCGCGGCCCCCTCCTCCACCAAACCCCCCACCAACCTGGATGACTCCGTGCCATCTTCCCCTGTTGGGCCCTGTGGGGTCCCAGCTGCCCCTTCTGCTGCTGAGGAGTCCAACTGCAACCTCCGCCTCTTGGACCTCCCCCGGGCAGCTGCGGCCTGGGACGCGGCACCGGACTCCTCACTCCCCGACGAGATGACAACACGGGAGGGGAGCCGGGCCTTGCGTCTCCGGCTGGCGGTCGGATCCCCGCCGCTGTGCTCCACAGCACCTTCTCCGCCCTCTTCATCAGTTGACGCTGCAGACAGGAAGAAACAAAACACAGGCATCAGGGCACTGTACAATGGAAACATACACGCATGACAGTTGCACATGAGTGGCATTGGCAAACCTCAGACATGTCATCACAATCCCCAACACACATGTCATTGCAACTGGCACACATGAGCCATACCACAGCCATTTTGCAACTGCCACCCCCATCCCTACACATACAACAGCATCAGCAGCCAAAGGTGAACCAGACATCACATGCAACACAGGAAGTGCACCACACATGTACACACACCACCACACTTGCATGCCTGTCTACACCTCTGCCAAGTGTCGCACTGTTCAGACGGGCATCCATGTCACATCTGCCAATCAGGCTTCCACATACCGCTGTCACATGCATCCATGTAGCATCACTGTTGCACCCTTGACAAATACACACACATGCACATGTACACAGTGCACATACATGCAGCCGAAAACAACATACATGCCTGACATGACGGACATGTCTACTTACATACACATTCATCCAAACATGTGTGCACGCACAACTGCATTTGCCATGCAAGCCCACACACACAAGCACCATCCATGTCTCACACATTACAGCCCTCGCATGTGTCAGCCCCACGGCCCTGTACACCCCCACCCATACTCCACCCCATACAAACAGATGTGCAACCGGCACAATGGCGAATGATCACCACACGCCCTGCTCACAACCAGGATGCATGTACACTCACCGCTCGACTCCAGACGGGTCTGCTTCTCTAGGACCTGGACGTGGAGCGCTGGGGATATGCGTTCCAGGACCCCCATCTGTTCTTCCGACAAGTGGCCCCGGCGCCCCTTGGCATCCGCTGCCTTCAAGAGGCGCCGGGCCTTGTTCAGGGTCCTGGACCTGAAGTCCTCCCAGCGCTTCCTGACATGTTGTAAGTCCCGGACTGCCACCCCCTCCGCGTTGATGGCAGTCACGATGTCAGTCCAGATCCGAGTCCGTCCTTCCTTGTCGGCGCGGGAACTTCCAAAGAGGGCATCATACTGCCCCAGGACTTGCTCCACCAGGACACCAACTTTGATGGCACTGAAGCTGGTGCCCCTCTGCCTCTCTGGCCGGGGGTTGTCAGTGGTCACAGATGTTGTATGCCCCGACATGACAACCCCAGAGGCAGGAGTGGGTGGGCAACTGGGTCCTGGGGCTGGGCTGTGGAGCGATGGAATTCCAGTCGGGAGTCTTCGGTTCCAGCAGGGGTGTTCACAGCAACAGCACCCCTGGCTGATGTGCAGGCAGCAAATGGCAGTGCACGTGGGCAGCAGGCAGTCAGGCAGCAGCAGATGGCAGGTGGGAGCGTGCTCGGGCCTCTGGGGGGCAGTAGTTCGGCCTTCTGGGCAGGAGCGTGGTCTTCCGTGTGCTTACGCGTGGCCAGCTTGGTACGGAGTGATTTGGCACGTGAAAATCCTGCACGTCAGCGTGAAAACCGAGGAAAGGCCCTTAGCGCGTAAGCGCGTCAGCACGCATACGCGAATCCATTGGACCAAAGGCCCTCAGCGCGTAAGCGCGTCAGCACGCATACGCGAATCCAGTGGACCAAATGCCCTCAGCGCGTAAGCGCGTCTGTGACGTGACCCCCACGGGTGTTTCCCACACACCACGTGATAACAGAGCACACGTGGAAAGACTGCACGTCAGAGTCTCATCGCGTGTAATTGGACAGCACGTCAGAGTCTCATCGCATGTAATTGGACAAAAGTGCGTGTACACGCGATTGGCCTATGTACGTGTATATCAGGTGTGCGCGGACACTTACACACGCAAGTACGTCAGCGCACCTGTATCCCGGTGTGCGCGCCAATTTCCACACGCTATTGTACTGGGCACTGGATTGGAGGGGTGCGCGGGTCACACGCTCGCCTACAACACGCGGAACGCATTAATTTGCGCGCTAACAAAATAACTAGCTCAGACCCAGGATGAACATACCGTTCCTAGCAGCAGTGGGCGTGGCCTACCAAAGGAGGAGGAGGAGGATAGTCAGGGCCAGAATATTCACACCCAGAACCAGCCTTTTCGGGATGCCTGATGACCAGGTGCATGGGAGGTACAGGTTTCCACCACACATCATACTGGACCTGGTGAGTGAATGGGAGGACGACCTCACATCACCCACCCTGTGCTCCCAAGCACTCAGCCCCCTGGAGAAGGTCCTCAATGTACTGCACTTCTTAGCCACTGGATCATTTCAGCGGACAAGTGCCATTGTGGGTGGTGTATCACAGGCCACCCAGTCACGGTGCCTACACCAGGTCTTGAACATCATCACTGCACGCCCATCAGTCCGCAGGCACATATACCTGCCCAGAACACCTGCAGAAAGGCATGCTGCCGCCCTGGATTTCTACGCTGTGGCACGATTCCCCAAAGTGCTAGGTGCCATTGACTGCACCCATGTGGCTCTACGTCCCCCCAGGGCATCTGAGCACATCTATAGGAACCGCAAGCACTGGCATTCCATCAACGTGCAGGTAGTATGTAATGCCAAGGGAATCATCACCTCACTATATGCCAACTATCCTGGGTCAACCCACGACAGCTTCATTTACCGAATGTCCACCCTAAGCTGGGACCTAGAAGCTGGCCGGCATGGCGATACATGGCTGCTTGGTGAGTATGAATGCCACTGCACATGCATGCATGTCAGATACTGAGCAAGGTCACAACCCCACCAATGATACCAATCACCACCTCCACAGGGGACAGTGCCTACCCTCTCAGCCCCCACATGATGACGCCAATTCGGAACCCCACCACGCCACCCCAGGTAAGATATAACGCAGCCCACATTACAACCCGGGGCATAGTGGAGCGCACATTCGGAGTGCTGAAGTCACGCTTTCGCTCCCTTGACCGTTCTGGCGGGCAGCTGTTGTACGCTCCCCCAGTAGTGTGCAGGATCATAGTGGCAGCATGTATCCTGCACAACGTTGCAACACGCCGGGGCCTGGCCGTGGACATGGTGGTGCCCCCCCCATCCCCAACCACATGCACAGCCGCTGCGCATGGGAGGGGAAAGGGCACGGGGGGAGGCAGCCCGTACACAGCTAGTGGCTAATTACTTCACATAGAAATCACACCCCTGTGGAGTGCACACTGCCCTGGCACATTCCATCTGACAATCAATGATGACTCAACCTGACACTGATCCTGAATGTCTGGAGAAAGAACCGTGAAAACCATATCAGCCTGAGATTGTTCACCTGGAAGTGTCACAATGTGTGCATCCCTACCCACACTGACACCACCAATGCAGTTTTTTGAAGTTACAAATTCAAGCAGCTGAAATGAATACCCACTTGCAAAATGCAACAAGAGGACAGTGCCATGTCAGCCAACCCAACCCCAGCACCGCCACACGACACACCGTGCCATGTCATGCTATTTGCACGTAAACAAAGTAATCCCCACAACATGACACTAGTGTCACAATGTACAGTGTCCCTATTAGAAACTTGCAACACCTGAAATGCTCACAGTAATGCCGGACCAACAACAAACTTGAGCACGTACTACCATTAACATGACATCACTAATGTATAATATTAGTAGTCTCACCACCTGGAAATGCCTGCACTCCCACCACTACCAACTGTGCAGTGTTGGCGCCTGTGGAGTTGTAGGTGCACTGCTGCCAACATGGACCACATCTCCAGACTAGAGGTCCTTGTGTAGACATGAGGAAGGGACCTGCAAATTGGGAGGTAGACACAGAAGATGAGTTACACATCAATGCAACATGCAGTGTACAACACAACAGCATTATGCACTAGGAATGTATACACAGTATTGACTACAGACTGCCCACACAGCTCATGGGAGTCCAACGTCACTGTGTAATTCACTGTCACTTGGGCACACCCTTTGCAAGCCCATGGAAACGGGAAGCAGGAGGGGTGTGTGTGACTCAAACCCAAGCATCTGAACCAAATACATTACAAGCCTGCATGTGCCCAGCCACAATGCAGCGTATGCCCACAGGAACCACGGAAGCCAACAAATCGTCCCAAAAAAATTGGGAATAAAAGAAATAAAAATAAAAATAATAATAAAAAAAAAAAAAAATCAAAAATGGCCATTGAAGGGCCCGGGGGGGTTGGGGAGGCCACCCAGGAGGTCCGAGGACAGGATGCACACCAGAACCCACCTGCGTGGATCCTGGGAAAAAAAAACACCTCCATGGGCTCATGGCCCACACGGCTACCCTATTGTGGGAGTATCACTGCTGTCGCTATTATCACCCTGTGCAGCTGCATCCGGAGGTGGTTGCACTATGGGAGGCAGCCCACGCAAGGCCCTAGTCTGCTCCTCCATGGCTGCAAGCATGCGGGTGTGGTAGGTCTGGTTCTGGAGGATGAGTGTGCGGAGGTCCCCATGCAACAACTCACGGGATGCCCGGACCTCCGCCCTCGTTGCCTGCATCTCAGCTGAGAGCGTACGGTTGAGACGCTCCAGCTGCTGTTCTGTCCTTTGGTGTGTAGAAGCCTCAAGCTCAACAAGAGTCGTCCTGAGGTGAAGGAGCTCCTGCCTCAGGGCTTCCCTGTGGCCCTGGGACTCAATGGAGATGGCCTCCTGCAGAGTCGCCAGTGCCGCCCGCCTGTCCCTGTTGGACCCCAACATGTCCTCCCTGTGTGACTGGCAGATGGTGTCGGTTGCCTGCTCTAGTCGCTCCATCAGCCTTTCAGGGGGGACAATGGAAGTGGCCACCCTATCCATGGCCTGAGCCATCATCTCGGATGATGCTGCCTGTTGGGTTGCCATACCGTAAATGGATTGCTCCCACGCAGTATTTCCAGGTGCCGTACGGCCACCACGTCGGCGGGCACCACACCTGTCTGGGGCAAGGCGAACTGCGCCTTGCTGTGCCGACACTGCCTGAGGCTGCAGGACTGCATTCCCCCTCTGATCTGCTGGCCCAGGAACAGGATCAGATGTCGCGGAGTGTGACCCTGCATCCGTAACCACCAAAGGCGTAGCTGCCAACACTGACATCCCCATTGAGGGTTCTGACCCTGGTGCAGGTGGGTGAGACAGAACAGAATCCCTCCCTGGAACACTCACCTGCGACGGCACGTAGGTCTCATCCGAATCAACACCTGAGTACAGCTCGGGGGAGGTGCAGCCAGAGACACCCCTTGAGAGCAGGACCTGCAGCACTTGTGGGTTCTCACCCACCACCACACCACGTCCCTCACTGGTGGTTGGTCGGCCCTCGGGCCCCTCCTGGGTCAGCACCATCTCCACAACCCCAGCAGTATCAGGTGCGTCTTCCCCTGCAAAGACATAAAAACAAAGAAATGGAAACAGGCATTAGCACCATGGCACACAATGAGGGCTGAAAAGCAAGAGAAACAGTACTTGTTTGACACATGTCCCACATGACTAAAACCCTCCCATGCATGCAGCCTCACTGCGTATGAAGGGCAGGCAAATGGCACACACTGATGACACCAAGATTGAAGATGAACACATTTTCTGCATGCTGCCTGGCAGTGGCATCACACATTGGCCTGTGATTGGCAGGTGAAACACACATGCCATCACACAGATGGCATGTACCATTGCTATTGAGTGAAGATGGAGAGGAGGGCAGCACCTATGCATACTGTCCAGTTCCCGCATGTAATAGCTTTTCTAATTCTAACAGGTCAGATTCTTCACCTGAAGCTGCCAGTCCGAAATGGTGCAATTGCACAGGGACATGTTTGAACAAATGATATCCAGGTAACAAAGTCACTCAACTTTACCATAGCCATGTCAGACATGTGACTAGAGGACTGCGACATGCCTAGTAAAAGTGGTGGAATGGTAAATATCTGACTAAATGAACAGTGCTAAATTTTGCAACAATGTTGTGGCAAGGTGACACTTCAAGGGCAACTGGCGTGCAGTTGGACTACATGTCTACTGTTGGCAGAAGGGATACAGCTATGGCCAAATGCAGCTGCGCAGGATGTATTGCATGAAGCACATGGATGACCCATACGACTCAGGCGCACACACTCTCACCTGGCACACAAACAGAAGCCCTCACACACACCATGCACATGTATGACACACACATGCATGTGCACTCACCGGACAATGCCTCGTAATCAGCCAAATCTCCCACGCCTTGGATCTGTTCCTCCGTGACGTAGGTCCCAGCGACTGACTCATGTGGAGTGAGTTCCATGTCTACTACTGGAGACCCACCTCCAGTCACTAGAGTTGCGGCATGACTTGAGGCCAGCTTACTCTTTGCCCTGCGCTTTAGGTCATTCCAGCGCTTATAGCAATCATTGGCTGTGCGCCTCACGATTCCAAGGGCACTTACGATGTCTGCAACGGTCTGCCAGTGTGCCTGGCGTTGTGCAGGTGTGGTCTTGGATCCTGCAACAATGACCATCTCGTTGTCATGTGCGGACACATACTCGACAAGTGCATTCAGTTCGTCATCCGTATAGCTGGGCTTCCTGGACGGGCCGGACTGTGTAGCCGTGTCTGGGGCATCAGCCTGTGCCGGACGAGCACTCTTCCTCTTCCGCTTGGAAGGTGGTGGTGATCCTGAGTGTCCTGCGCCGCTCTGGACACTAGGGGCAGGAGCCCTGGTGGACTCTGTATCAGGAGTGTGGGATTGCACACTCAGCATGGGAGTTGGTGCAGGCATTGGCTCTAGTGTGATGGTGTCAGGGGGAATATCAGCAGCATGGACTAGGACCGACACTGTCCTGGCTGGGTGTGTGAGGGCTGTGGTGGATGGAGCCGCAGCTGCCCCTGCAGCCTCTCCGCCCTGCCTACTTGGTGCAGCAGATGACCTTGCTGCCCCAGATGCACGTGGCATGGTGACATCAACGTGCACCAGCGCACGTGTCATAGGCCTGCTGACCTGGAAGTCAGCCATGGAGTCAGCCAGGTCTGGTGCCACAATGGCTGGTCCAACAAGGGCTGAGCATGGATGGTGTCAGCCACATCAGCCTCAACGGGAGGGGGGGGGATTATGGGTGCCCTTGACTGGTCCTCCACACATGGGGGGACAGGCTCAGCCTGCAAGTAACGACCACGTCCCCTACCGGATCCACCACGGCCACCACTTGTGGCTCTTCCACATTTGCCACCCTTACGGAATCCTCGCCTCCCAACCATGGCACTGATGTTGATGTGCGTATGGGAGTGGCTGTCAAATATTGTCCTGGGCAATTGGGGGTCAAAAGGGTTGGGTACCAGATGGTAATTGTACCCTAGTGCTCTTGCAAGGCTGATTGTAACCCCTGGGGAAAGATGACGGGTCACGCTACGCACAGGAGCCCCAAAAAAGGGAGATGACGTGCACGCAACCCCTCCTAGACCACGTGTGCAGAAAGAAAAACCTGCACTACGCTGTGGCACCCAGTAACACAAGAATGAACGTATGCGTGTCACACGCAGCCTAGAATGACCTCTGAAGGGGTAGGCTACACACGGGGCAAGCACAGATGTTAGATACGTGCGTGACTCACCGTCTGCCAGGTAAAAGAGCATGAAAAAGGAGCGCGTTTGGTTGGCAACACCCCCGCCAAAAGAAGATTTGTACGCTGTCTGAGGAGACAGGACAACAGTAGAAGGGAACACTGTTTGAGGGAACAGGCCCAGGTAAACCAGTAAAAGAGAAAAAAGAGAAAAATCTGTCAGAGGTAACAGGTAATACGAACTTGAAACGCCGTGAAGTAAATCGCGTGTGAACCGACAAGAAGTACAGAATTCACCCACTCGCTCTCCACGAAAAGCACGTACAAGGAAATGGTGTTCTACGCGTACCTTTTATACAGGCCCACACGTCCAACGTCACTTACGCGGCGTGTACGCGCTAGGGCCATTTCCACCAATTACACGCTTTGTGACTTATGCGTGTACGGCCATTTCCACCAATTACACGCTTTGTGACTTATGCGTGTACGGCCATTTCCACCAATTACACGCTTTGTCACTTCTGCGTGTACGGCCATTTCCACCAATCACACGCGATGAGACTCTGACGTGCAGTCTTTCCACGTGTGCTCTGTCATCACGTGCTGTGTGGGAAACACCCGTGCGGGTCACGTCACAGACGCGCTTACGCGCTGAGGGCCTTTGGTCCAATAGAATCGCGTATGCGTGCTGACGCGCTTACGGGCTAAGGGCCTTTCCTCGGTTTTCACGCTGACGTGCAGGATTTTCACGTGCCAAATCACTCCGTACCAAGCTGGCCACGCGTAAGCACACGGAAGACCACGCTCCTGCCCAGAAGGCCGAACTACTGCCCCCCAGAGCCCCGAGCACGCTCCCACCTGCTATCTGCTGCTGCCTGACTGCCTGCTGCCCACGTGCACTGCCATTTGCTGCCTGCACATCAGCCAGGGGTGCTGTTGCTGTGACCACCCCTGCTGGAACCGAAGACTCCCGACTGGAATTCCATCACTCCACAGCCCAGCCCCAGGACCCAGTTGCCCACCCACTCCTGCCTCTGGGGTTGTCATGTCGGGGCAAACACCATCTGTGATCACTGACAACCCCCGGCCAGAGAGGCAGAGGGGCACCAGCTTCAGTGCCACCGAAGTTGGTGTCCTGGTGGAGCAAGTCCTGGGGCAGTATGATGCCCTCTTTGGAAGTTCCCGCGCCGACAAGGAAGGACGGACTCGGATCTGGACTGACATCGTGACTGCCATCAACGCGGAGGGGGTGGCAGTCCGGGACTTACAACATGTCAGGAAGCGCTGGGAGGACTTCAGGTCCAGGACCCTGAACAAGGCCCGGCGCCTCTTGAAGGCAGCGGATGCCAAGGGGCGCCGGGGCCACTTGTCGGAAGAACAGATGGGGGTCCTGGAACGCATATCCCCAGCGCTCCACGTCCAGGTCCTAGAGAAGCAGACCCGTCTGGAGTCGAGCGGTGAGTGTACATGCATCCTGGTTGTGAGCAGGGCGTGTGGTGATCATTCGCCATTGTGCCGGTTGCACATCTGTTTGTATGGGGTGGAGTATGGGTGGGGGTGTACAGGGCCGTGGGGCTGACACATGCGAGGGCTGTAATGTGTGAGACATGGATGGTGCTTGTGTGTGTGGGCTTGCATGGCAAATGCAGTTGTGCGTGCACACATGTTTGGATGAATGTGTATGTAAGTAGACATGTCCGTGATGTCAGGCATGTATGTTGTTTTCGACTGCATGTATGAGCACTGTGAACATGTGCATGTGTGTGTATTTGACAAGGGTGCAACAGTGATGCAACATGGATGCATGTGACAGCGGTATGTGGAAGCCTGATTGGCAGATGTGACATGGATGCCCGTCTGAACAGTGCGACACTTGGCAGAGGTGTAGACATGCATGCAAGTGTGGTGGTGTGTGTACATGTGTGGTGCACTTCCTGTGTTGCATGTGATGTCTGGCTCCCCTTTGGCTGCTGATGCTGTTGTATGTGTAGGGATGGTGCTGGCAGTTGCGATATGGCTGTGGTATGGCTCATGTGTGCCAGTTGCAATGACATGTGTGTTGGGGATTGTGATGACATGTCTGAGGTTTGCCAATGCCACTCATGTGCAACTGTCATGCGTGTATGTGTCCATTGTACAGTGCCCTGATGCCTGTGTTTTGTTTCTCCCTGTCTGCAGCGTCAACTGATGAAGAGGGCGGAGAAGGTGCTGTGGAGCACAGCGGCGGGGATCCAACCGCCAGTCGGAGACGCGAGGCCCGGCTCCCCTCCCGTGTTGTCATCTCGTCGGGGAGTGAGGAGTCCGGTGCCGCGTCCCAGGCCGCAGCTGCCGCGGGGAGGTCCAAGAGGCAGAGGTTGCAGTTGGACTCCTCGGCAGCAGAAGGGGCAGCTGGGACCCCACAGGGCCCAACAGCGGAAGATGGCACGGAGTCATCCAGGTTGGTGGGGGGTTTGGTGGAGGAGGGGGCCGCGCAAGCACCAGAGACAGGGTCTGGAGGTGGGGATCCCACTGGTGCTAGTGGTGCAGTGCAGGACCAGGGACAGGAGGCAGCACAGGCGGCCGCGGAGGTGCCTGTGTGCAATCCTGTCCCCGATCCTGTCCCTGCATCATCTTGCACCAGCAGGGATGCCTACGTCCAGACCCGTTTTCAGGCAGGGGATGAGCTGACGTCAACTGGCCTTCCTCTGCCTGCGGACGTGGCCATCCAGGTCGGGGTTGAGCCTGTCCTGGCTGCTGTGGCATTGCGTCAACGGGCCATGCGAGGTGACCTGCAGTCTTTTCATGGAGAGACTGCACGTCATCTCGAATGGCTCGTTGACCACGTCAGCCTGCTGGGACAGGTCACCCAGGCCGGATTCCGCTGTCTGATGGGGCTTGCTCCGACCCCCTCCTCAACTGGACCCCCTACGCGCAAGTCGTCCTCTGTGCCATCTTCCCACCCATCAGTCACCTGGGTGCCCTGTGGAGCTGCCTCTGACGGTGCGGCCAGGCTGGTGGAGGAGGCATCCCTGCCACAGTCGGGAGTCGGATGTCCAGCAGGGGTGGCCACATCAACAAGTGCACCCCAGCCGGCGGAGGATGTGCAGGCAGCAGGAGGCAGTGCACGGGCAGAGGCAGAGCAGCAGCAGCAGCAACATGGTGGGAGACATGAAGGCTCGGGGCTTTCGACATCGGAGGGGCAGGCATCGGCCGGAGGGCAGGGGGACCCAGGACAGAGAGTGTCTTCCGTGTGGCAGCGGTTGGGCCACGCCATAGGTGCGGAGCGGCGGCGGGCGGAAGAGGCGCGGCTCACAATGGTCAGGGCGGAGAACTCCATGCGGAGGGCCCTGAGGCGGGCCGAGTGCCTCGAGGCAATCCGCAGGGGGTTGGAGGAGGACACAGCGTCGTCCCTGCGGACCCTCGGGGCCATGGAACTGGACCGCCTCCGGGACATCGAACAGGAGTTCGATGATGCCCTGGCCCGGGACACCACAGAGTGAGCCGCTGGACTTGCCCGCCGCCTTTGTATATAGTTCTTTAGTTTTAGGTTTCCTTTCGTTCTTATTATGATTTGGAGTTGACGGACACTGCTCCACTTTTTGTATATAGTTGATATTTAGGTAGGTTTTTTAGGAGGTTTCCTTAGTTCAGTTGGGATCATGGACCCTTGTTATTTTTGTACATAGTTCTTTGTTGCATGGAGAGTTTTTTACATTTCACTTTGGACAAAATTTTATAGGATTTGGATTTCCAGTTTTGTGTTTTTATGCGGACATGCAGCTTATTTTTTCACATTTACATTGTAGTTAGTTTTCTTTCTTTAGCATTCTTAATTTTTTTCAATACATTTTTGTTGCCATAGTTCACTGTGTGGTTTCATCTCATTGGTTTCATGCATGTCATGTTGTGTGTTTTCCCATTCAATTGCAAAAAATGTGTGTGACGGACATGGGTTCATTAGCTTCATGAACATTGGGGGTATAACATGTGATTTCCATTTCCATGTGGGTGAATGGGTTACTTGGTAGGGCTTTTTGGCTGTGGAGGCTGACCATTACGCACATGATTGAAGATTGTGAGGACCTGGTGGGGGCTGCACATGGTGGCAGGGGGGTGGGGGATGTGGGAGACATGAGTGGGGGCCTGGTGGAGGGTGACCCTGCACTGCCGGGGGGTGGGGGTGGTGGGAGACATGAGTGGGGGCCTGGTGGAGGGTGACCCTGGATGCTAGGGGGTGGGGGTGGTGGGAGACATGAGTGGGGGCCTGGTGGGGGCTGCCCATGGTGGCAGGGGGGTGGGGGTGGTGGGAGACATGAGTGGGGGCCTGGTGGGGGCTGCCCATGGTGGCAGGGGGGTGGGGGTGGTGGGAGACATGAGTGGGGGCCTGGTGGAGGGTGACCCTGCACTGCCAGGGGGTGGGGGTGGTGGGAGACATGAGTGGGGGCCTGGTGGAGGGTGACCCTGCACTGCCGGGGGGTGGGGGTGGTGGGAGACATGAGTGGGGGCCTGGTGGAGAATGACCCTGCACTGCCGGGGGGTGGGGGTGGTGGGAGACATGAGTGGGGGCCTGGTGGGGGCTGCCCATGGTGGCAGGGGGGTGGGGGTGGTGGGAGACATGAGTGGGGGCCTGGTGGAGGCTGCCCCTGCACTGCTGGGGGGTGGGGGTGGTGGGACACATGAGTGGGGGCCTGCTGGAGGCTGCCCCTGCACTGCCGGGGGGTGGGGGTGGTGGGAGACATGAGTGGGGGCCTGGTGGAGGGTGACCCTGCACTGCCGGGGGGTGGGTGTGGTGGGAGACATGAGTGGGGGCCTGGTGGAGGGTGACCCTGGATGCTGGGGGGTGGGGGTGCAGGGGGACATGAGTGGGGGCCTGGTGGAGGCTGCCCCTGCACTGCTGGGGGGTGGGGGTGGTGGGAGACATGCATTGTTGATCAGTAGTGCAAGGTGACAAGTGGGTTGGCTGGGGGGCATGCCCATGGTGAATGGGCTGCCTGCGGGACATGAGCAGGGGTGCAGGGAAGTCCCCCGTGGTGTGGGCTGCCTGCAGGGGCCGTGGAGGTTGTGGAGCGTACACCTGGGAGGACCCACACGGCCAATTCACGTGTAGTACTCCCCAGAACCCCTGAAATACACATTCCCTGCTGGTATCGCGTGTGGAACTTCCTGCGCACCCCTGAAATACACGTACCCTGCTCGCACTGGGACTATCGCGTGTGGAACTTCCCGCGCACCCCTGAAATACACGTACCCTGCTCGCACTGGGACTATCGCGTGTGGAACTTCCCGCGCACCCCTGAAATACACGTACCCTGCTCGCACTGGGACTATCGCGTGTGGAACTTCCCGCGCACTCCTGAAATAATGTACCCTGCTCGCACTGGGACTATCGCGTGTGGAACTTCCCGCGCACCCCTGAAATACACGTACCCTGCTCGCACTGGGACTATCGCGTGTGGAACTTCCCGCGCACCCCTGAAATACACGTACCCTGCTTGCACTGGGAGTATCGCGTTTGGAACTTCCCGCGCACCCCTGAAATACACGTACCCTGCTCGCACTGGGACTATCGCGTGTGGAACTTCCCGCGTACCCCTGAAATACACGTACCCTGCTCGCACTGGGACTATCGCGTGTGGAACTTCCCGCGCACCCCTGAAATACACGTACCCTGCTCGCAGTGGGACAATCGCGTGTGCAACTTCACGCGAACCCCTGTAATACACGTAGCACGCTCCCCCAGGCTCGATCGCGTGAGAAAGTTCACGCTAACCCCTGAAATACACGTAGCCCGCTCCCCCAGGCCCGATCGCGTGAGAAAGTTCACACAAACCCCTGAAATACACGTAGCCCGCTCCCCCAGGCCCGATCGCGTGAGTAAGTTCATGTGAACCCCTGTAATACACGTAGCACGCTCCCCCAGGCCCGATCGCGTGAGAAACTTCACGCGAACCCCTGAAATACACGTACCCTGCTGAAATCGCGTGTGGAACTTCCCGCGCACCCCTGATATTCACATACCTTGCTCGCACTGGCCCAATCGCGTGTGGAACTTCCCGCACACCCCTGAAATACACGTTCCCCGCTTGGCGTTTGCTGTTTGCCAGCCCGGTGAACTGGTCCAGGGTTAGCGCAGCCCTTTGAGATGATTTAGCGATTTTGATGGCTTTTCCTTGCGCGAGGGCGTTCTTCGGGGCGTTACTGGCGCTGCTGCAGGGTCGCTGCGATTCTCTGCGCCACGGCTGGTTTGGGAGCCTAAAATCCATGAATACGCTGTGCGCGGAAATCGGTTTTAGCGCACGTGCCTGGCGCAGACAATCACACGCGGACACTCTGCGCAAGCCGCTTGCGACACTTTTCTGCGAAGTTCTATGAATTACCCACTTAGTGTGTTTACAGCAATGATGATACTGCACACATTAATTGTGCTTCTTTCGTCACAGCATTCTACTTTCATATTTCAACCCAGTGCATGTGTGCATTTCACTTCACTCTGTGCAGTCTTTCCATGGCATTTGCAATATGGTACTTGAAAGTCCTTCAAAATTGATAACAATTTTAAGTTTATGGAAAAGCCTTGTTTTTTACACGGTGTACTATGTATAGGCCAGAGGTTTGTAAGCGATAGGGCACAGTAGTAGATGAGGAAAAAATGGCTACTTGCAAATTAAAAGCACGATGCCGAGAAATCGGGAGACCCTCAGAGGGAGATGTCACCACAGCAATCGGGAGCACTTACTTTTCTCATACGATCACATTGCAAGTAGCATTACTGTAGCCCGTATACAGTACACAACTCCAACATTTTCACATACAAAATTGAGTTCCGCCCTAAATAGGCATGCTTGCAACATATGTATAGGTTATACGGAAGACAGTAAGCAGTCGTGCGGTTTAGCAATCATAAATCGGACATCTTGCACTTAAAAGGGGGAACGTTGGTATGTATTGCCTGTGCACATTTAGCAGCATTAATTTGTCTAAATTAAATCATAAGGGTTGCACATGTTCTCTGATTACAATATACATACCTGTATTCTATACTTATGCATGTGCGCGTGCATGGAGCAGTACGTAGAAATTCGCAATACTTGCACAGTAGCTATGAAGTAGGTGCTTTGCAATGATATGCGACTTCCATTCACAATCATCAACAGTAATTTTGCAGTGCGCAATGTTGATGATGGAGTTAGAATTAGCGATGTTCAATGTGATTGGTGGATGGTTGTGTGACTGCTTAGTTGTGTCCAATGAGGGACTCGACTTGCTACCGCTGTGGAAAGGGTGGAAGGACTGGGTAAGAGTTACGTGCCGCACGAAAGCAACGCTTGTCCGCAGGTAGGGCGTGTCACATACGGGTTTCTACAGCAAATCCTGCATGGAAAGGGGACTGTAGGCATCAGCCAATCTGATGTTCACATTACTTTTTTGTGTGGAAAGATGGTGCGTACAGTGAAGATGGCAGAGGTGCAGAGGGTCAGGGTTTTGGTGATTGGGGACATTTTTGTGCATGGATTACAACACTATGCAGAGAGTAGGCATGTGGCACACCATTTAGATGTCAGAGGAGTAGAGGTGGTGTGGAGCGCTGACACTGATGGCAATGCTGCAGTAATTCTGCAAGTTTGCATAGACATGCGTACAATGACCACTCCTCATGTGGTAATTTTGCACTACGGTGCTTCCCATTTGGGATACGTGAGTTCACGTACTTTGTTGGCCGATTTGGCACATTTGGTTGAAGCACTCATGACCATCTTCCCAACAAAGAAAGTAATTTTTTCTGCTTTGCTGCCTAGAATAAAATGGGACAACAATTCTGTTTTCTGGCCAGACCAAAGTATTGGGAGGTGCATCATCAATCGCAGCATGCGTGCATTCATGATACGGGCTGGTATTTTTTTCTGCATCCACAATAACATTGCTTCGAGCAATGCAGATTATTTCGAAGCAGATGGTGTTGCGCTATCTTCTTTGGGCAATGCGATGTTCTTTTGGAACGTAAGGCTTGCTTTAGAGAAGGTTCTGTAATGGGTTTAGGAGTAAAGCAAGGACAAACAATACAAAAAATAAATAAAATAACAGATGTCTGTATGGTATCTGGGCAACAAAAAAAAAATGGCTCTTTTCAGAGCCTACCTTAAAGGGTAAAAAGGGGAATGACACTTTAATGTACCGTCGTCACGCTCTGATCCTATACATGTCCGCGAACATGGCAGTACTTTGCAGCCAGCGCGTATCACCAACAGGGATTCAGGGGTGGAGACGCATGCAAATGAGAATGAGCGGAGCTAGGGTTTGGTCCATAAAGTTCAGTAGGTGTGTTCTGAACTGCGCACTTTAGTAAGACCGTCTTCTCCCTGACAGGGCACCACACAGCCATGGCTTTCCATGCTCGAAAAAAGATTATCTGGATTTTGGGAGACTCATGGATACATTGGTCGAAGGTGCATGCAGAAAGCTGCAGTTTATCTGCAGATCTTGGATTTCCTCATCCGGAGGTGCACTGGCATGGCGTGCGTGGCATGAGGTGGCTGGACTTGGTACCTCTCTGTGTTACTTTACTGACAGAGCGTCCTCCAGATATACTTATCATTCACTGCGGAGGAAACAGTTTGGGTCATGTCTCTGGAATTTCTTTGCAATTTGCAATGAAGGAAGGACTTGCGAAGCTCATAGACATGTTTCCAAATTGTCACATACTTTTTTCCCGTATTGCACAAAGACAAATATGGCTGAGTTCTTCTGCTTTTGGTCAACAAATGGAGAAAGCGAGACGCAATGTGAATAAGGCTGTTTGTGCCTTTTTAAGAGATGTTGGCATGTCCTCCTTCCACAATGAAAACATTTTGTTTCACAGCTCTTTCATTTTCCACAGAGATGGAGTCCACCTCACATATGCCGGCAATTAGATTTTTCTTCGCAATGTACAAAAAGCATTGCGACCTCTTCTGAATTCACACTAACCTATCTGACAATCCGTTTTCTCCAATCCACAGTTTTTGACCCCCACAACACACCACCGAAAAGCTCTTTTCAGAGCCACCACTTACTCACAGCGTCCACTTCAGTGTGTTTGCTCTGCTTGCACCCTCCCTTTTTCCCCTACGACTGTCCGTGAACTTTTCCACCACTCCGCGGTGGTTTACGACTGTCACTTCATAGTTCTATCTTTAAACTGAGAAAGGTGGATCTGAAAAGAGCCTTTGCAGTAATTTTTGTTGTTTTCACGTTTATTGCTTCACAGCACACAACACACTAGGAGAAGAGGCCAAAGGAGGGTAAGGAAGGGAAACCAGCCACGGGGATAAGAAAGGGCAAGTGAACAGAAATATATAGGGTGAGCTTTATTTAGGTAAGGAGCAGATCTTCTGGTGTCACCTTTGAAAGGTAAGGGTCAACAGCATTGCAAATGGCTTGTGAGGCAGCTGGAGTGAGGCGCTCCCCCACAGGAGTGTTTCTTGTGGTGGGAGGATCGGACACAGAGGATACTGTGGAGGAACTCAAACGTCTACGCTCTTCACATGGCACCACCTTGCGAAGTGAGGTGTTACTTCATGGTTGTCGTACCAAAGCTGTACGAACCAACTCTCCTGCGACTCAGCACCAACTGGCACTGGTTACACTTCACCAGGTTCGCACATGCTTTTGGTACATTCCCATAAACGGAAAACAACCGCCACACCCACGACTCCCGGCGAGTGCTCCTACTGCTGAGTTCCTCCACTTCCTTCTGTTCCTCTTTTTCTTCCTTGCTCTCTACATCCTAACCCATATATCTCTCTGCAGGCTCTTGGGGAGGTGGGAATGGTGGCGGATTTGGGAATGTTGCAGAGGCTAATGAACCAACAGCAGCCATGGAAGCCATACCGATTAGTTTCCTTTTGGTCACTACAGCAGTAAAGGCACTACACCTCAATCTGCTATATCTAGAAGGAGAATGAAGATGCGCTCGGGGGTGTGGGCATTTGTAGGGGTGGAGGAGTTTGCCTCGTGACCGTCTTCATCACTGCAAAGCGGTACAAAAATTTTACACATCAAGTCCTCAGGTCAACTATTGTCTGGGATATGTGAAATTATATTTTTCCACTCTACAATACTTTGCCTTGCGTCTACAATTTCTTTTTGACTGTTGCGGAAGCACTCAAACTGCGCAAATAAGTCCACACGCTCAGCGTGGGTGCAGTAACATGATGACGTCCTGAACACATCCGCGCCAGAAATGATAGTCCGCTGGATAGCAAATGCAGAGTAGCAAACCTGCGCATACACGCAAGTGTCCTACGGACAGTGTTCGGGTTCTGAAACAATTTCAAAGTGTCACACAAGTGAGACGGTCAGTTAGGGACAGGCGCGATGTTCACTATACTTATGGTTGTACTGCGCATGTGCATACATATGTTCACTGTACGGACAGTTCCAGTGTCCTTAGGACAACTCCATTTTGTTTGCCTACTAACTTTCCGGCCACACGCCTGTTCTACGGATGGCACCATTTTGGCTGCGCCCGATAAGTACAGGTATACTGTCCTTCACACACTCCCATTTTGCTTATTTACAGCCATCCCGGACATCAGGTGTGTTCTACAAACATGTTTCATATAATGTTCTTAGGACGCCCCTTTCTGTTTATGTACACACATTTTCAACAGATGGTGCCGTCAAACTTCAAGTACATCTTACTTGACATTAGTAAGGGTAGGTGTACTGCCTTTACAGCACCCACATTTGATTCCTTACGGATAGGTCGAACAGGCGCGTTGTTCGCGAACATTTTACCTCTTTTAAAAAAAAAAAATCCTCACCCCTTTCACTACAACTACTGTACAAAAGCATTCCACACACACACACACACACACACACACACACACAAACACACAAACACACAAACACACAAACACACAAACTTCACTCTGAAGAAATAGCAGGGGAAGCGGACACTGACACAAATATGGGGGAATTAGGATTCAACACGGGCTGGTTATGAGGAGAAGATTTGTGAGGGGAAGAAGGGATGGATATCTCGTCAAAACGTCTATTTTCCTCTTGAAGGTTTGGGGAAGGTTCACTACGGAATGGAGAAGCGGGGCAGGTACAGGTGGAGCAATGGTAATGAACTTTTCCTCTCACACAGTCCTCCACAAACTCCCATAAACCTTTAAAATTCTCGTTCAATATGTCAATTTTCTGCTCAATCCTTTTTATCCTATCTTCTTCTATTTCGTTTGTTGCCCTTTCTTCTTTTCTTTCCTGGTCTGTTATAAAAAAATACATATGTTAAATGCCTATAAAATACTGGTCATTATTGCGCATATGCAGAGCAATGTGTACCATTATTGTCGCTGTCTTCAGACATTTCCCCATGCAGAAAATACTCCTCCAGCCACTCCAAAGTACTAGCCATTTCTGAGTTAAAAGAACAGAAAGAAATTATTATTTCTGCATCACATAACAAAAAAAAAACACACATACAATAAAATGGCCTCTACTCACTCTTTTGGTGTAATGTCCCTTCTTCCTACTGCGTCCGTCCACTGTTATTCCAGGCTGCCAACTTTCTGTGAAGTGATTACGATGGAGGCATCCTTTTTTTATGGTACCATCCATTTCATTCTACATGCTTATTAAATGTGTCCTTTTCTTTTCACATCTTCAGGTTTCCATATTTATTTATTACTACTTACAATATGTTTGTGATGTCATCTTTGTTGTCCTGGGAGTTAGTCTTAGCAATGCGCGTAGATGGTGCGAGTTGTGGTTGCTTAGCATACCATAATGGGGGAATGATCAGTGTTTTTTGGTTTCGCTGTGAAGTATAAGATTCCTTTAACAAAGTGTTTTTACTAAATGTACATATATATATATATATATATATATATATATATATTATATATATTCAGTGAAAAAACTTTGTTAAAGGGTCGTTATGGTTAAGTTGTGCTACTAAAAACATATGAAATTCAGTGAAAAAACTTTGTTAAAGGGATGTTATGGTTCCAAGTAAAACCGAAAAACCCTTGAAATTCGCCAGTTATGGTAAGATAAGCAACCATAACTCGCACCACCACCGTGCACTGCTAAGCCTAACACCCAGGACATCAAAGATGACATCACAAATGTCATTGATGACATCACTGATGATATCACATGTCTGACGCCCCCTTTTTTCCTTTTCTGACATATCTAGGCCACATGATTTTCTTCAGTAACAGTCAGGAACTAAAAATTGTAAATGTACTATATTTGTAGACTTATCCTTCAAGTATGTTCTTACAATAATTCCCTTATGGTCCAGTCATATCATATGAAACATATACATAGGGGAAGACACAACCTTGAAAGACAGCAATCATTTTTGTGCATTAAAATTATCAGTAGAGTTATCAGCATTTTCTGATAGTTTTGATGTTTTTTTATTACTGTACTTTCCCTGTATATGCTCATATTTTTATATGTTGTACTCACACTATTTCCTTAGGGTCCAGACACATCATGTGATATATATAGATAGGGTAAGTAACAGCTTTGAAACAGAGCAATCATTTCTCTGCACACTTTCTACTACTATTGCTGTTTTTTTTCTTAATTCAATTCCCTTGTATATATTCATACTCGTATGTGGTGTTGTCTCTTTGTGATTTGTCTATAATAATGCAATTATGTAGTAAGTGGGTTTTATTACCTACTTATCACAAGTTTCACTGTACGCAAAACTCTATATGAAAACAGTTATCATTTCACTATTCAACATGGCAAGCTTATGAATATTGCACCTCCATCATGTATGCTGCACACAATGCCTATGTTTCTACATGAGTACCTTAGTATACTGGATTGAAGTTAATAATAGAATGCTATTTATATCAATGCATAGCTTGATGCACTGATTAGCACTTGATATTTATTCCAATAATCTTTGACACTTTTTTTATTAACATTACACTAAGAAACCCTTGTACAGACTTTTCATGAAAGGTAAATGCACATGTGATGACATCAATGACATTTGTGATGTCATCTTAGATGTCCTGGGTGTTAGGCTTAGCAGTGCACGGTGGTGGCGCGAGTTATGGTTGCTTAGCTTACCATAACTGGTGAATTTCAAGGGTTTTTCGGTTTTACTTGGAACCATAACGTCCCTTTAACAAAGTTTTTTCACAGAATTTCATTGGTTTCTATTAGTGCAACTTTACCATAACGTCCCTTTAACAAGCTTTTTCACTGAATTTCATTGGTTTCTATTAGTGCAACTTTACCATAATGTCCCTTTAACAACGTTTTTTCTTTGATTTTCATAGTTTTTTATTAGTGCAACGTAACCATAATGTCCTTTTCAATGGGTGAAGACCACTAGCATCCTAGGTTCTCAAAGTGGGAACCCGGGGTGGTAAAAAAAGATTTTTCTTCCCAAACGGGAACGCCTGCGGCGTCCCAGTGTAGGAAGGAAAATCTTTTACCAAGATGGACACCATGGAAAGGGAAGGCGGGGTGTATAAAGAGAACACAACAGGGCATGGGTAGGGAGGGACCAGGAGGGAGACATGGGGCATGAGAGGGGTGTGGGGGTAACAGGAGGGAGACACGGGGCATGAGAGGGGTGTGGGGGGGCTAATAGAAGAGAGACACGGGGCATGAGCAGGGGGCAACATCAGGGAGACATGGGGCATGAGCGGGGGGTGAGGGGGAACAGGGGAGACACAAGGCATGAGCGGGGGTTGGGAGGCAACAGCAGGGAGACATGGGGCATGACCGGGGGTGGGGGGTAACAGGAGAGACACGGGGCATGAGCGGGGGTGGGGGGCAACAGCAGGGAGACACGGGGCATGACCGGGGGTAGGGGTCAACAGGAGAGAGACACAGGGCATGAGCGGGGGTGGGGGGCAACAGCAGGGAGACATGGGGCATGACCAGGGTGTGGGGGGTAACAGGAAAGAGACACGGGGCATGAGCGGGGGGTGGGGGGAACAGGGCATACACCAGGCATGAGTGGGGAGTGGGGGGAACAGGAGAGAGACACAGGGCATGAGTGGGGGGTGGGGGGCAACAGCAGGGAGACACGGGGCATGAGCGGGGGGTGGGGGGAACAGGGGAGACACGAGGCATGAGCGGGGGTTGGGGGCAACAGCAGGGAGACACGGGGCATGAGCAGGGGGTGGGGGGTTGGGGGGCAACAGGAGAGAGACATGGGGCATGAGAGGGGGTGGGGGTAACCGGAGAGAGACACAGGGCATGAGCGGGTGCTAGGGGGCAACAGCAGGTAGACACGGGGCATGACCGGGAGGTGCGGGGTAACAGGAGAGAGACACGGGGCATGAGCGGGGGTGGGGGCAAAATCAGGGAGACATGGGGCATGAGCGGGGGTTGGGGGGAACAGGGGAGACACGAGGCATGAGCGGGGTGTGGGAGAACAGAAGAGAGACACGGGGCATGAGCGATGGTGGTGGGCAACAGCAGGGAGACACGGGGCATGAGAGGCGGGCGGGGGGTAACAGGAGAGAGACACAGGGCATGAGCAGGGGGTGGAGGGCAACAGCAGGGAGACACGGGGCATGACCGGGGGTGGGGGGTAACAGGAGAGAGACACGGGGCATGAGCGGGGGTGGGGGGCAACAGCAGGGAGGCACGGGTCATAACCGGGATGTGGGGGGGCAACTGGAGAGAGACACGGGGCATGAGAGGGGGCGGGGGGGTCACAGGAGAGAGACATGGGGCATGAGAGGGGGGTGGGGGGAAACAGGAGGGAGACACGGGGCATGAGAGGGGGGTGGGGGGTAACAGGAGAGAGACACGGGGCATGAGCGGGGAGTGGGGGGTAACAGCAGGGAGACACGGGGTATGAGTGGGGGGGTGGGGGCAAAAGCAGGGAGACATTGGGCATGACTGGGGGTGGGGGACAACAGCAGGGAGAGACGGAGCATGAGAGGGGGGTGGGGGGCAACAGGAGAGAGACACGGGGCATGGGAGTGGGGTGGGGGTAACAGGAGAGAGACACGGGGCATGAGCGGGGGGTGGAGGGCAACAGCAGGCAGAGATGGGGCATGGGCGGGGGGTGGGGGGTAACAAGGGAGAGACACGGGGCATGAGCAGGGGGTGGGGGGGCAACAGCAGGGAGACATAGGGCATGAGCAGGGGGTGTGGGGCAACAGAAGGGAGGCACGGGGCATGACTGGGGGTGGGGGCAACAGGAGAGAGACACGGGCATGAGAGGGGGTGGGGGGGTAACTGGAGAGAGACACGGGCATGAGAGGGGGATGGGGGGTAACTGGAGAGAGACACGGGGCATGAGCGGGGGGTGGGGGGTAACAAGGGAGAGACACGGGGCATGAGCAGGTGGTGGGGGGCAACAGCAGGGTGACACGGGCATGACTGGGGAGTGGGGAGCAACAGGAGAGAGACGGGGCATGAGAGGGGGATGGGGGCTAACAGGAGAGAGACACGGTGCATGAGCGGGGGGTGGGGGCAACAGCAGGGAGACACGGGGCATGAGTGGGGGGCAACAGGAGGGAGACACGGGGCATGAGCGGGGGGGTGGGGGTAACACAAGGGAGATACGGGGCATGAGAGGGGGGTGTGGGGTAACAGGAGAGAGACACGGGGCATGAGCAGGGGGTGGGGGGGCAACAGCAGGGAGACATGGGGCATGAGCAGGGGGTGTGGGGCAACAGAAGGGAGACACGGGGCATGACTGGGGGTGGGGGCAACAGGAGAGAGACACGGGCATGAGAGGGGGGTGGGGGGCAACAGGAGAGAGACACGGGGCATGGGAGTGGGGTGGGGGTAACAGGAGAGAGACACGGGGCATGAGCGGGGAGTGGAGGGCAACAGCAGGCAGAGATGGGGCATGGGCGGGGGGTGGGGGGTAACAAGGGAGAGACACGGGGCATGAGCAGGGGGTGGGGGGGAAACAGCAGGGAGACATAGGGCATGAGCAGGGGGTGTGGGGCAACAGAAGGGAGACACGGGGCATGACTGGGGGTGGGGGCAACAGGAGAGAGACATGGGCATGAGAGGGGGTGGGGGGGTAACTGGAGAGAGACACGGGCATGAGAGGGGGATGGGGGGTAACTGGAGAGAGACACGGGGCATGAGCGGGGGGTGGGGGGTAACAAGGGAGAGACACGGGGCATGAGCAGGTGGTGGGGGGCAACAGCAGGGTGACACGGGCATGACTGGGGAGTGGGGAGCAACAGGAGAGAGACGGGGCATGAGAGGGGGATGGGGGCTAACAGGAGAGAGACACGGTGCATGAGCGGGGGGTGGGGGCAACAGCAGGGAGACACGGGGCATGAGTGGGGGGCAACAGGAGGGAGACACGGGGCATGAGCGGGGGGGTGGGGGTAACACAAGGGAGATACGGGGCATGAGAGGGGGGTGTGGGGTAACAGGAGAGAGACACGGGGCATGAGCAGGGGGTGGGGGGGCAACAGCAGAGAGACACGGGGCATGAGCAGGGGGTGTGGGGCAACAGAAGGGAGACACGGGGCATGACTGGGGGTGGGGGCAACAGGAGAGAGACACGGGCATGAGAGGGGGGTGGGGGGTAACTGAAGAGAGACACGGGGCATGAGAGGGGGGTGGGGGGTAACTGGAGAGAGACACGGGGCATGAGAGGGGGTGGGGGGTAACTGGAGAGTGACACGGAGCATGAGAGGGGGGTGGGGGGTAACTGGAGAGAGACACGGAGCATGAGAGGGGGGTGGGGCGTAACTGGAGAGAGACACGGAGCATGAGAGGGGGTGGGGGGTAACTGGAGAGAGACACGGAGCATGAGAGGGGGGTGGGGGGTAACTGGAGAGAGACACGGAGCATGAGAGGGGGGTGGGGGGTAACAGGAGAGAGACACGGGGCATGACCGGGGGTGGAGGGCAGCAGGAGAGAGACACAAGGCATGACCGGGGGGTGGGGGGCAACAGGAGAGAGACACAGGGCATGACCGGGGGGTGGCGGGCAACAGGAGAGAGACACAGGGGATGAGAGGGGGTGGGGGGCAACAGGAGAGAGACACTGGGCATGAGCGGGGGGTGGGGGGCAACAGGAGAGAGACACGGGGCATGAGAGGGGGTGGGGGGCAACAGGAGAGAGACACAGGGCATGAGCGGGGGGTGAGGGGCAACAGGAGAGAGACACGGGGCATGAGAGGGGGGTAGGGGGTAACAGGAGAGAGACACGGGGCATGAGCGGGGGGTGGGGGTAACAAGGGAGAGACAGAGGGCATGAGCGAGGGGTGGGGGGAAACAGCAGGGAGACACTGGGCATGAGAGGGGGGTGGGAGGCTAACAGGAGAGAGACATGGTGTTAGGGAGAATTCTCTGTTTATTGTTTAGGCTGAATTTCCTAACCTAGTGAGTCCCCCAGCAGCTTTGCTGGATTTCTGGAGGTTTTTTTTGTCCATCCTGCCAAGAGTGAGACTCTTTTCTCCCACTCTTGGACATGAATGTGGTTAATTCCTTTGAATGTCAATGTGTTCTATGGGCTTGGGGGTCTTTTACTCCATAGTTTCTCATGTGTTTTTGCTATGTGTGTTATACCGCACCCTCCGTGCTGTAACACAGGGGCGTCCTAGAGGATCCCCACCATAGACTCCATACCCTGGGACTGACTACTGTCTCCCAGGGCATGTAAAGTCACCATTGGCTTTACTAGACCTAAATTTACTAAGAAAACTAGTACAAACCATCCTATTGTGTACGTACTAGTAGGGGTAATTCGATTACCTCTGGGTCTGTTATTCGAGGGGGCACTGTCCCGTCCCCCCTCGTCGAGTTTTGGCTGGTGGCAGTGGAAACTACTTGTTATATTCAACCCCGAATATAATTCTATGGGATTCTTCCCATTGTTGGAGGCTAATACTTTTTCCCGTTAGTCTCTAACATACCGCCGGTTTATTTGTCTTAAATAAATCTACCGGTCGGTATTTTCTGCCAGAACTCGGTTTTTAAAATGGCGTATGTGTTCACCCCTGTAACTCTGAACCAAAGGTTGAGCCCTTTGTTCCACTTTTGGCGGGCTTCTACACAGAGGCCCTCCCGAGTGGTGCCATTCTGTCTGGGTACCACAGGGGTTGTGAGAGGGGGTTTAGGCACCCTGGACTGAGTTGCCTTGCCAACTCCAGTCGCACTCTGGTGTGATTGGCCCAAGTGGTGAGCCACCCCGCTCACCACTTAGCGTGTTTTGATTGACAGCTAGGCTGAATGAATGGGGTTTTGCTGCATAAAAGCAGGGCTTTGGGACTGGATCTTCAGAAGTCGCCACAGGACCTAAGAATCCGACGAGGGTAAAGCTGAGCCGACCTGCAACGACGACACCTCCGTTGGAGCCCTGCTGAACCATCTCACCACTTCCCAACAACAGAGGAGATCTCCCGGCTGGAAAGTCTTCTTCCCCTGACTGGTGGGAACAACCAGTCCCTTTGCTTTTTCTTCGCTTCCAGGGCGTAGTGGTCGAATTGCCCGTGCTGCGCACCCCGGCAACCGGATAGCCACTAGCCCGTACCGCGACCAAAAGGTGGTGCCTTGTGACGGAGCACTGCGCTGCTGGTCTCTTCCCTGGTGGTGCAACGATCTTCAACTTTCCTTCGACGACGAGATCATCTCATCTCTTGGCAAAGCCCCGACTTGCATCCACCACCAGGAACAGCTGCCCCCGCCGGAGCTGTCTCTCCACATACAAGGTACCGTATCCGCCTGGCTTCCCTTGTGACGGTTAGCGTGAGGTGTCTTAATCCTTGCCTCTCCATTTGGGTCGCCTCCAGACCTTCTTAACTTTTGTTCTAAACTGGTCCAACCTTTCTGTGACAATTTGCTACAAAGACTCGAAGTGCATTTCCACTGTGATACTTTTTGGGACATATCGCCTTGCCTCTCTCTGAGTGGGCCTGGCCTCTGAACTTTGTGATCCACAGTAGACCCTGCCTTACTTGCCTTGCATTTGCTTCATAAAAGTGTTGGTACCGAGTTGGTTTCATACCCTGCCTCTTCCCTCCCATTCTAACGAATATTAGAGTGCCATCTAGGTTAAAGCATTCACCTCTGTCTGCAAATAAGTGGTGCCGTTGAACCTAGACTTGTCGAAATATTGTTAGAGGAGTGAGATATAGTAATTGTAATCGAAGTTGTTTGCCGTATTAGTGGCAGTGTGTTTTTATAGATGTGCTTTTATAAATAAATAACTATATATCTTTACACCCAAGCTCTGTTCCATGTCTGCTTGTTCTACTGCGTAAATTGCCCTATTTTGTATACTCCACATACTGCCTAACTCTTCTTGAGGGAAGTCTGACTGCTCAGCCACAGCTACCAAGTGAATCTGTGTGGTACAGACTGCTACCAAGTGGGTTTACTGCCAAACACCTGTAGGCCTAAATCTTTTGCAATGGTCCCAGAGGGAACTGCACAGGTTTCCGCTTAACACATGGGGCATGAGTGGGGGGTGGAGGGGAACATGAGAGAGACACGGGGCATGAGCGGGGGGTGGTGGGCAACAGCAGGGAGACACGGGGCATGACCAGGGGGGTTGGGGGGGTAACAGGAGGGAGACACGGGGCATGAGTGGGGGGAGGGGGCAACAGCAGGGAGACACAGGGCTGGGGGGGTGGGGGGCAACAGGAGAGAGATACTGGGCATGAGAGGGGTGTGGTGGCAACAGGAGAGAGAAATGGGGCATGAGCGGGGGTGGGGGAAAGAGCAGGGAGACATGGGGCATGAGCGGGGGTGGGGGGCAACATCAGGGAGACACGGGGCATGACCGGTGGGTGGGGGGAACAGGAGAGAGACATGGGGCATGAGAGGGGGTGGGGGGTAACAGGAGAGAGACACAAGGCATGAGAGGGGGGTGGGGGGCAACAGCAGGGAGACACGGGGCATGAGCGGGGGGTAGGGGGAACACGAGGGAGACACGGGCATGAGAGGGGGTGGGGGGTAACAGGAGAGAGACACGGGGCATGACTGAGGGGTGGGGGCAACAGGAGAGAGACACGGGGCATGACCGAAGGGTGGGGGCAACAGGATAGAGACACAGGGCATGACCGGGGGCTGGGTGCAACAAGAGAGAGACACAGGGCATGAGTGGGGGGTGGGGGGTAACGGGAGAGGGACACGGGCATGAGTGGGGGGTGGGGGCAACAGGAGAGAGACACGGGGCATGACCGAAGGGTGGGGGCAACAGGAGAGAGACACAGGGCATGACCGGGGGCTGGGTGCAACAAGAGAGAGACACAGGGCATGACCGGGGGCTGGGTGCAACAAGAGAGAGACACAGGGCATGAGTGGGGGGTGGGGGGTAACGGGAGAGGGACACGGGGCATGAGTGGGGGGTGGGGGGCAACAGGAGAGAGACACGGG